>NW_027480423.1:7500000-8125000 GCF_051401765.1 Calliopsis andreniformis | reverse complement strand
AACAGCATTTCCATCGTATAAAACGTATAATTGCAACCAGTGTGAAAGTTATGGACATTTCTACATTCCGAGCAACCTAGGCTTCACTCTAGTGCGTTGCTCCACCAGATCGAATAGTTAGGGACTTAGAAGTCAACGCCAGAAGCATAAAATACAATAAAGATGCAACAATTTATCCATCGTATAACAGGAATAATTGCAACCAGTGTGAAGGTAATGGTATGTCATACGTTCCGAGCCAGCTTGGCTACACCCTAGCGTGTTGCTAAACCAGATCGAATAGTTAGGGCCTTAGAAGTCAATGCCTGAAGCATAAAATACGATATAAATACCACAGCTTTTCCGTCGTATAAAACGAATAATTGCAACCAGTGTGAAAGTTATGGTCATTTCTACGTTCCGGGCAACCTAGGCTTCACTCTGGGGCGTTGCTCCACCAGATCGAATAGATAGAGCCTTAGAAGTCAACGCCACAAGCATAAAATACAATAAAGATGCAACAATTTATCCATCGTATAACAGGAATAATTGCAACCAGTGTGAAGGTAATGGTATGTCCTACGTTCCGAGCCAGCTTGGCTACACACTAGGGTGTTGCTAAACCAGTTCGAATAGTTAGGGCCTTAGAAGTCAATGCCCGAAGCATAAAATACAAAATAAATAGAACAGTTTTTCCATTGTATAAAACGAATAATAGTAACCAGTGTGAAAATTATGGTCATTTCTACGTTCCGGGCAACCTAGGCTTCACTCTAGGGCGTTGCCCCACCAGATCGAATAGCTATGGACTTAGCATTCAACGCCAGAAGCATAAAATACAATAAAAATACAACAGTTTTACCATCGTATAAGAGGAATAATTGCAACCAGTGTGAAACGAATGGTCATTTCTACGCTCTGGGCAACCTACGTTTCACTCTATGGCATTGCTCCACCAGATAGAATAGTTAGGGCCTAAGAAGTCAACGCCAGAGACATAAAATACGATATGAATGCAACAGCTGTTCCATCGTATAACAGGAATAATTGCAACCAGTTTGAACGATATGGTCATGTCTACGTTCCCGTCAACCTAGGCTTCAATCTAGGGCGTTGCTCCACCACATCGAATAGCTACGGCCTTAGAAGTCAACGCCAGAAGCATAAAATACAATATAGATACAACAGTTTTTCCATTGTATAAAAAGAGTAATTGCATCCAGTGTGAAAATTATGGTCATTTCTACGTTCCGGGCAACCTAGGCCTCACTCCAGGGCGTTGCACCACCAGATCGAATAGTTAGGGCCTTAGAAGTCAACGCCCGAAGCGTAAACTACAAAATAAATAGAACAGTTTTTCCATTCTATAAAAAGAATAATTGCTACCAGTGTGAAAGTTGTGGTTATTTCTACTTTCCGGGCAACCTAGGCTTCACCCAAGGGCGTTGCTCCAACAGATTGAATAGTTAGGGCCTTAGAAGTCAACGCCCGAAGCATAAAATACAAAATAAATAGAACAGCTTTTCCATCGTATAAAACGAATAATTGCTACCGGCGTGAAAGTTATGGTCATTTCTACGTTCCGGGAAACCCAGGCTTCACCCTAGGGCGTTGTTCCACCAGATGGAATAGTTAGGGCATAAGAAGTCAACGCCAGAAACATAAAATACGGTATAAATACAACAGCTTTTCCATCGTAAAAAACAAATAATTGCAACCAGTATGAAAGGTATGGTCATTTCTACTTTCCGGGCAACCTAGGCTTCACGCTAGGGCGTTGCTCCAACAGACTGAATAGTTAGGGCCTTAGAAGTCAACGCCCGAAGCATAAAATACAAAATAAATAGAACAGTTTTTCCATCGTATTAAACTAATAATTGCAACCAGTGTGAAAGTAATGGGCATTTCTACGTTCCGGGAAACCTTGGCTTCACTCTAGGGAGTTGCTCCACCAAATCGAATAGCTGCGGCCTTAGAAGTCAACGCCAGAAGCATAAAATACAGTATAAATACAACAATTTTTCCATTGCATAGCATGACTAATTGCAACCAGTGCGAAAGTAACGATCATTTCGACGTTTCGGGCATCCTAAACTTAACTCTGAGGCGTTGCTCCACCAGATCGAAGAGTTAGGGTCTAAGAAGTCAACACCGGAAGCATAAAATACAATTTAAATACAACAGCTTTTCCATCGTAGAAAACGAATAATTGCAACCTGTGTGAAGGTTATGGTCATATCTACGTTCCGGGCAACATAGGCTTCACTGTAGGGTGTTGCTCCACCAGATCGAATAGGTAGGGCCATAGAAGTCTACGCCCGAAGCATAAAATGCAATATAAATACAACAGTTTTTCCATCGTATAAATGGATTGATTGCAACCAGTTTGAAAGCGATGATCGTTTCTACGTTCCGGGCAACCTAGGCTTCACTCTAGGGCGTTGCTCCACCAGATCGAACACTTAGGGACTAAGAAGTCAACGCCAGAGGCATAAAATGCAATATAAATATAACAGTTTTTCCATCGTATAAAACGAATAATAGCAACCAGTGTGAAAGTTCTGGTCATTTCTACGTTCCGGGCAACCTAGGCTTTACTCTAGGGCATTACTCCACCAGATCGAGTAGTTAGGTCCTAAGAAGTCAACGCCAGAAGGATAAAATGCAATATTAATAAAACAGCTTTTCCATCGTGTAAAGCGAATAATTGCAACCGGTGTGCATGTTACGGTCATTTCTACGTTCCGGGCAACCTAGGCTTCACTCTAGGGAGTTGCTCCAACAGATCGAGTAGCTACGACCTTAGAAGTCGAAGCCAGAAGCATTAAATACAATAAAAATGCAACAGTTTTTCCATCGTATAGCATGACTAATTGCAACCACTGCGATAGTAATGATCACTTCGACGTTTCGGGCATCCCAGACTTAACTCTGAGGCGTTGCTCCACCAGATCGAAGAGTTAGGGCCTTAGAAGTCAACGCCCGAAGCATAAAATACAAAATAAGTAGAACAGTTTTTCCATTGTATATAACGAATAATTGCTACCAGTGTGAAAGTTATGGACATTTCTACGTTCCGGCAACCTAGGCTTCACCCTAGGGCGTTGTTCCAACAGATCGAATAGTTAGGGCCTAAGAAGTTAACGCCAGAAGCATAAAATACAATATAAATACAACAGCTTTTCCATCCTATAAAACGAATAATTGCGACCAGTACGATAGTTATGGTCATTTCTACTTTCCGGGCAACCTAGGCTTCTCGCTAGGGCGTTGGCCCAACAGGTTGAATAGTTAGGGCCTTAGAAGTCAACGCCCGAAGCATAAAATGCAATAAAAATACAACAGCATTTCCATCGTATAAAACGTATAATTGCAACCAGTGTGAAAGTTATGGACATTTCTACATTCCGAGCAACCTAGGCTTCACTCTAGTGCGTTGCTCCACCAGATCGAATAGTTAGGGACTTAGAAGTCAACGCCAGAAGCATAAAATACAATAAAGATGCAACAATTTATCCATCGTATAACAGGAATAATTGCAACCAGTGTGAAGGTAATGGTATGTCATACGTTCCGAGCCAGCTTGGCTACACCCTAGCGTGTTGCTAAACCAGATCGAATAGTTAGGGCCTTAGAAGTCAATGCCTGAAGCATAAAATACGATATAAATACCACAGCTTTTCCGTCGTATAAAACGAATAATTGCAACCAGTGTGAAAGTTATGGTCATTTCTACGTTCCGGGCAACCTAGGCTTCACTCTGGGGCGTTGCTCCACCAGATCGAATAGATAGAGCCTTAGAAGTCAACGCCACAAGCATAAAATACAATAAAGATGCAACAATTTATCCATCGTATAACAGGAATCATTGCAACCAGTGTGAAGGTAATGGTATGTCCTACGTTCCGAGCCAGCTTGGCTACACACTAGGGTGTTGCTAAACCAGTTCGAATAGTTAGGGCCTTAGAAGTCAATGCCCGAAGCATAAAATACAAAATAAATAGAACAGTTTTTCCATTGTATAAAACGAATAATAGTAACCAGTGTGAAAATTATGGTCATTTCTACGTTCCGGGCAACCTAGGCTTCACTCTAGGGCGTTGCCCCACCAGATCGAATAGCTATGGACTTAGCATTCAACGCCAGAAGCATAAAATACAATAAAAATACAACAGTTTTACCATCGTATAAGAGGAATAATTGCAACCAGTGTGAAACGAATGGTCATTTCTACGCTCTGGGCAACCTACGTTTCACTCTATGGCATTGCTCCACCAGATAGAATAGTTAGGGCCTAAGAAGTCAACGCCAGAGACATAAAATACGATATGAATGCAACAGCTGTTCCATCGTATAACAGGAATAATTGCAACCAGTTTGAACGATATGGTCATGTCTACGTTCCCGTCAACCTAGGCTTCAATCTAGGGCGTTGCTCCACCACATCGAATAGCTACGGCCTTAGAAGTCAACGCCAGAAGCATAAAATACAATATAGATACAACAGTTTTTCCATTGTATAAAAAGAGTAATTGCATCCAGTGTGAAAATTATGGTCATTTCTACGTTCCGGGCAACCTAGGCCTCACTCCAGGGCGTTGCACCACCAGATCGAATAGTTAGGGCCTTAGAAGTCAACGCCCGAAGCGTAAACTACAAAATAAATAGAACAGTTTTTCCATTCTATAAAAAGAATAATTGCTACCAGTGTGAAAGTTGTGGTTATTTCTACTTTCCGGGCAACCTAGGCTTCACCCAAGGGCGTTGCTCCAACAGATTGAATAGTTAGGGCCTTAGAAGTCAACGCCCGAAGCATAAAATACAAAATAAATAGAACAGCTTTTCCATCGTATAAAACGAATAATTGCTACCGGCGTGAAAGTTATGGTCATTTCTACGTTCCGGGAAACCCAGGCTTCACCCTAGGGCGTTGTTCCACCAGATGGAATAGTTAGGGCATAAGAAGTCAACGCCAGAAACATAAAATACGGTATAAATACAACAGCTTTTCCATCGTAAAAAACAAATAATTGCAACCAGTATGAAAGGTATGGTCATTTCTACTTTCCGGGCAACCTAGGCTTCACGCTAGGGCGTTGCTCCAACAGACTGAATAGTTAGGGCCTTAGAAGTCAACGCCCGAAGCATAAAATACAAAATAAATAGAACAGTTTTTCCATCGTATTAAACTAATAATTGCAACCAGTGTGAAAGTAATGGGCATTTCTACGTTCCGGGAAACCTTGGCTTCACTCTAGGGAGTTGCTCCACCAAATCGAATAGCTGCGGCCTTAGAAGTCAACGCCAGAAGCATAAAATACAGTATAAATACAACAATTTTTCCATTGCATAGCATGACTAATTGCAACCAGTGCGAAAGTAACGATCATTTCGACGTTTCGGGCATCCTAAACTTAACTCTGAGGCGTTGCTCCACCAGATCGAAGAGTTAGGGTCTAAGAAGTCAACACCGGAAGCATAAAATACAATTTAAATACAACAGCTTTTCCATCGTAGAAAACGAATAATTGCAACCTGTGTGAAGGTTATGGTCATATCTACGTTCCGGGCAACATAGGCTTCACTGTAGGGTGTTGCTCCACCAGATCGAATAGGTAGGGCCATAGAAGTCTACGCCCGAAGCATAAAATGCAATATAAATACAACAGTTTTTCCATCGTATAAATGGATTGATTGCAACCAGTTTGAAAGCGATGATCGTTTCTACGTTCCGGGCAACCTAGGCTTCACTCTAGGGCGTTGCTCCACCAGATCGAACACTTAGGGACTAAGAAGTCAACGCCAGAGGCATAAAATGCAATATAAATATAACAGTTTTTCCATCGTATAAAACGAATAATAGCAACCAGTGTGAAAGTTCTGGTCATTTCTACGTTCCGGGCAACCTAGGCTTTACTCTAGGGCATTACTCCACCAGATCGAGTAGTTAGGTCCTAAGAAGTCAACGCCAGAAGGATAAAATGCAATATTAATAAAACAGCTTTTCCATCGTGTAAAGCGAATAATTGCAACCGGTGTGCATGTTACGGTCATTTCTACGTTCCGGGCAACCTAGGCTTCACTCTAGGGAGTTGCTCCAACAGATCGAGTAGCTACGACCTTAGAAGTCGAAGCCAGAAGCAGTAAATACAATAAAAATGCAACAGTTTTTCCATCGTATAGCATGACTAATTGCAACCACTGCGATAGTAATGATCACTTCGACGTTTCGGGCATCCCAGACTTAACTCTGAGGCGTTGCTCCACCAGATCGAAGAGTTAGGGCCTTAGAAGTCAACGCCCGAAGCATAAAATACAAAATAAGTAGAACAGTTTTTCCATTGTATATAACGAATAATTGCTACCAGTGTGAAAGTTATGGACATTTCTACGTTCCGGCAACCTAGGCTTCACCCTAGGGCGTTGTTCCAACAGATCGAATAGTTAGGGCCTAAGAAGTTAACGCCAGAAGCATAAAATACAATATAAATACAACAGCTTTTCCATCCTATAAAACGAATAATTGCGACCAGTACGATAGTTATGGTCATTTCTACTTTCCGGGCAACCTAGGCTTCTCGCTAGGGCGTTGGCCCAACAGGTTGAATAGTTAGGGCCTTAGAAGTCAACGCCCGAAGCATAAAATGCAATAAAAATACAACAGCATTTCCATCGTATAAAACGTATAATTGCAACCAGTGTGAAAGTTATGGACATTTCTACATTCCGAGCAACCTAGGCTTCACTCTAGTGCGTTGCTCCACCAGATCGAATAGTTTGGGACTTAGCAGTCAACGCCAGAAGCATACAATACAATAAAGATGCAACAGTTTTTCCATCGTATAACAGGAATAATTGCAACCAGTGTGAAGGTAATGGTATGTCCTATGTTCCGAGCCAGCTTGGCTACACCCTAGGGTGTTGCTAAACCAGATCGAATAGTTAGGGCCTTAGAAGTCAATGCCCGAAGCATAAAATACGATATAAATGCCACAGCTTTTCCGTCGTATAAAACGAATAATTGCAACCAGTGTGAAAGTTATGGTCATTTCTACGTTCCGGGCAACCTAGGCTTCACTCTGTGGCGTTGCTCCACCAGATCGAATAGATAGAGCCTTAGAAGCCAACGCCACAAGCATAAAATACAATAAAGATGCAACAATTTGTCCATCGTATAACAGGAATAATTGCAACCAGTGTGAAGGTAATGGTATGTCCTACGTTCCGAGCCATCTTGGCTACACCCTAGCGTGTTGCTAAACCAGATCGAATAGTTAGGGCCTTAGAAGTCAATGCCCGAAGCATAAACTACAAAATAAATAGAACAGTTTTTCCATTGTATAAAACGAATAATAGTAACCAGTGTGAAAATTATGGTCATTTCTACGTTCCGGGCAACCTAGGCCTCACTCTAGGGCGTTGCACCACCAGATCGAATAGTTAGGGCCTTAGAAGTCAACGCCCGAAGCATAAACTACAAAATAAATAGAACAGTTTTTCCATTCTATAAAAAGAATAATTGCTACCAGTGTGAAAGTTGTGGTTATTTCTACTTTCCGGGCAACCTAGGCTTCACGCTAGGGTGTTGCTCCAACAGATTGAATAGATAGGGCCTTAGAAGTCAACGCCCGAAGCATAAAATACAAAATAAATGGAACAGTTTTTCCATCGTATAAAACTAATAATTGCAACCAGTGTGAAAGTAATGGGCATTTCTACGTTCCGGGAAACCTAGGCTTCACTCTAGGGCGTTGCTCCACCAAATCGAATAGCTGCGGCCTTAGAAGTCAACGACAGAAGCATAAAATACAGTATAAATACAACAATTTTTCCATTGTATAGCATGACTAATTGCAACCAGTGCGAAAGTAAGGATCATTTCGACGTTTCGGGCATCCTAGACTTATCTCTGAAGCGCTGCTCCACCAGATCGAAGAGTTAGGGTCTAAGAAGTCAACACCGGAAGGATGAAATACAATTTAAATTCAACAGCTTTTCCATCGTAGAAAACGAATAATTGCAACCTGTGTGAAGGTTATGGTCATATCTACGTTCCGGGCAACCTAGGCTTCACTGTAGGGTGTTGCTCCACCAGATCGAATAGATAGGGCCTAAGAAGTAAACGCCAGAAGCATAAAATACAATATAAATATAACAGTTTTTCCATCGTATAAAACTAATAATAGCAACCAGTGAGAAAGTTCTGGTCATTTCTACGTTCCGGGCAACCTAGGCTTCACTCTATGGCGTTGCTCCACCAGATCGAATAGTTAGGGCCTTAGAAGTCAACGCCCGAAGCATAAAATACAATAAAAATACAACAGTCTTTCCACACTATAACAGGAACAATTGCAACCCGTGTGAAGGTGATTGTCATTTGTACGTTCCGGGCAACCTAGGCTTCACTCTAGGGAGTTGCTCCAACAGATCGAGTAGCTACGACCTTAGAAGTCGAAGCCAGAAGCAGTAAATACAATAAAAATGCAACAGTTTTTCCATCGTATAGCATGACTAATTGCAACCACTGCGATAGTAATGATCACTTCGACGTTTCGGGCATCCCAGACTTAACTCTGAGGCGTTGCTCCACCAGATCGAAGAGTTAGGGCCTTAGAAGTCAACGCCCGAAGCATAAAATACAAAATAAGTAGAACAGTTTTTCCATTGTATATAACGAATAATTGCTACCAGTGTGAAAGTTATGGACATTTCTACGTTCCGGCAACCTAGGCTTCACCCTAGGGCGTTGTTCCAACAGATCGAATAGTTAGGGCCTAAGAAGTTAACGCCAGAAGCATAAAATACAATATAAATACAACAGCTTTTCCATCCTATAAAACGAATAATTGCGACCAGTACGATAGTTATGGTCATTTCTACTTTCCGGGCAACCTAGGCTTCTCGCTAGGGCGTTGGCCCAACAGGTTGAATAGTTAGGGCCTTAGAAGTCAACGCCCGAAGCATAAAATGCAATAAAAATACAACAGCATTTCCATCGTATAAAACGTATAATTGCAACCAGTGTGAAAGTTATGGACATTTCTACATTCCGAGCAACCTAGGCTTCACTCTAGTGCGTTGCTCCACCAGATCGAATAGTTAGGGACTTAGAAGTCAACGCCAGAAGCATAAAATACAATAAAGATGCAACAATTTATCCATCGTATAACAGGAATAATTGCAACCAGTGTGAAGGTAATGGTATGTCATACGTTCCGAGCCAGCTTGGCTACACCCTAGCGTGTTGCTAAACCAGATCGAATAGTTAGGGCCTTAGAAGTCAATGCCTGAAGCATAAAATACGATATAAATACCACAGCTTTTCCGTCGTATAAAACGAATAATTGCAACCAGTGTGAAAGTTATGGTCATTTCTACGTTCCGGGCAACCTAGGCTTCACTCTGGGGCGTTGCTCCACCAGATCGAATAGATAGAGCCTTAGAAGTCAACGCCACAAGCATAAAATACAATAAAGATGCAACAATTTATCCATCGTATAACAGGAATAATTGCAACCAGTGTGAAGGTAATGGTATGTCCTACGTTCCGAGCCAGCTTGGCTACACACTAGGGTGTTGCTAAACCAGTTCGAATAGTTAGGGCCTTAGAAGTCAATGCCCGAAGCATAAAATACAAAATAAATAGAACAGTTTTTCCATTGTATAAAACGAATAATAGTAACCAGTGTGAAAATTATGGTCATTTCTACGTTCCGGGCAACCTAGGCTTCACTCTAGGGCGTTGCCCCACCAGATCGAATAGCTATGGACTTAGCATTCAACGCCAGAAGCATAAAATACAATAAAAATACAACAGTTTTACAATCGTATAAGAGGAATAATTGCAACCAGTGTGAAACGAATGGTCATTTCTACGCTCTGGGCAACCTACGTTTCACTCTATGGCATTGCTCCACCAGATAGAATAGTTAGGGCCTAAGAAGTCAACGCCAGAGACATAAAATACGATATGAATGCAACAGCTGTTCCATCGTATAACAGGAATAATTGCAACCAGTTTGAACGATATGGTCATGTCTACGTTCCCGTCAACCTAGGCTTCAATCTAGGGCGTTGCTCCACCACATCGAATAGCTACGGCCTTAGAAGTCAACGCCAGAAGCATAAAATACAATATAGATACAACAGTTTTTCCATTGTATAAAAAGAGTAATTGCATCCAGTGTGAAAATTATGGTCATTTCTACGTTCCGGGCAACCTAGGCCTCACTCCAGGGCGTTGCACCACCAGATCGAATAGTTAGGGCCTTAGAAGTCAATGCCCGAAGCGTAAACTACAAAATAAATAGAACAGTTTTTCCATTCTATAAAAAGAATAATTGCTACCAGTGTGAAAGTTGTGGTTATTTCTACTTTCCGGGCAACCTAGGCTTCACCCAAGGGCGTTGCTCCAACAGATTGAATAGTTAGGGCCTTAGAAGTCAACGCCCGAAGCATAAAATACAAAATAAATAGAACAGCTTTTCCATCGTATAAAACGAATAATTGCTACCGGCGTGAAAGTTATGGTCATTTCTACGTTCCGGGAAACCCAGGCTTCACCCTAGGGCGTTGTTCCACCAGATGGAATAGTTAGGGCATAAGAAGTCAACGCCAGAAACATAAAATACGGTATAAATACAACAGCTTTTCCATCGTAAAAAACAAATAATTGCAACCAGTATGAAAGGTATGGTCATTTCTACTTTCCGGGCAACCTAGGCTTCACGCTAGGGCGTTGCTCCAACAGACTGAATAGTTAGGGCCTTAGAAGTCAACGCCCGAAGCATAAAATACAAAATAAATAGAACAGTTTTTCCATCGTATTAAACTAATAATTGCAACCAGTGTGAAAGTAATGGGCATTTCTACGTTCCGGGAAACCTTGGCTTCACTCTAGGGAGTTGCTCCACCAAATCGAATAGCTGCGGCCTTAGAAGTCAACGCCAGAAGCATAAAATACAGTATAAATACAACAATTTTTCCATTGCATAGCATGACTAATTGCAATCAGTGCGAAAGTAACGATCATTTCGACGTTTCGGGCATCCTAAACTTAACTCTGAGGCGTTGCTCCGCCAGATCGAAGAGTTAGGGTCTAAGAAGTCAACACCGGAAGCATAAAATACAATTTAAATACAACAGCTTTTCCATCGTAGAAAACGAATAATTGCAACCTGTGTGAAGGTTATGGTCATATCTACGTTCCGGGCAACATAGGCTTCACTGTAGGGTGTTGCTCCACCAGATCGAATAGGTAGGGCCATAGAAGTCTACGCCCGAAGCATAAAATGCAATATAAATACAACAGTTTTTCCATCGTATAAATGGATTGATTGCAACCAGTTTGAAAGCGATGATCGTTTCTACGTTCCGGGCAACCTAGGCTTCACTCTAGGGCGTTGCTCCACCAGATCGAACACTTAGGGACTAAGAAGTCAACGCCAGAGGCATAAAATGCAATATAAATATAACAGTTTTTCCATCGTATAAAACGAATAATAGCAACCAGTGTGAAAGTTCTGGTCATTTCTACGTTCCGGGCAACCTAGGCTTTACTCTAGGGCATTACTCCACCAGATCGAGTAGTTAGGTCCTAAGAAGTCAACGCCAGAAGGATAAAATGCAATATTAATAAAACAGCTTTTCCATCGTGTAAAGCGAATAATTGCAACCGGTGTGCATGTTACGGTCATTTCTACGTTCCGGGCAACCTAGGCTTCACTCTAGGGAGTTGCTCCAACAGATCGAGTAGCTACGACCTTAGAAGTCGAAGCCAGAAGCAGTAAATACAATAAAAATGCAACAGTTTTTCCATCGTATAGCATGACTAATTGCAACCACTGCGATAGTAATGATCACTTCGACGTTTCGGGCATCCCAGACTTAACTCTGAGGCGTTGCTCCACCAGATCGAAGAGTTAGGGCCTTAGAAGTCAACGCCCGAAGCATAAAATACAAAATAAGTAGAACAGTTTTTCCATTGTATATAACGAATAATTGCTACCAGTGTGAAAGTTATGGACATTTCTACGTTCCGGCAACCTAGGCTTCACCCTAGGGCGTTGTTCCAACAGATCGAATAGTTAGGGCCTAAGAAGTTAACGCCAGAAGCATAAAATACAATATAAATACAACAGCTTTTCCATCCTATAAAACGAATAATTGCGACCAGTACGATAGTTATGGTCATTTCTACTTTCCGGGCAACCTAGGCTTCTCGCTAGGGCGTTGGCCCAACAGGTTGAATAGTTAGGGCCTTAGAAGTCAACGCCCGAAGCATAAAATGCAATAAAAATACAACAGCATTTCCATCGTATAAAACGTATAATTGCAACCAGTGTGAAAGTTATGGACATTTCTACATTCCGAGCAACCTAGGCTTCACTCTAGTGCGTTGCTCCACCAGATCGAATAGTTTGGGACTTAGCAGTCAACGCCAGAAGCATACAATACAATAAAGATGCAACAGTTTTTCCATCGTATAACAGGAATAATTGCAACCAGTGTGAAGGTAATGGTATGTCCTATGTTCCGAGCCAGCTTGGCTACACCCTAGGGTGTTGCTAAACCAGATCGAATAGTTAGGGCCTTAGAAGTCAATGCCCGAAGCATAAAATACGATATAAATGCCACAGCTTTTCCGTCGTATAAAACGAATAATTGCAACCAGTGTGAAAGTTATGGTCATTTCTACGTTCCGGGCAACCTAGGCTTCACTCTGTGGCGTTGCTCCACCAGATCGAATAGATAGAGCCTTAGAAGCCAACGCCACAAGCATAAAATACAATAAAGATGCAACAATTTATCCATCGTATAACAGGAATAATTGCAACCAGTGTGAAGGTAATGGTATGTCCTACGTTCCGAGCCATCTTGGCTACACCCTAGCGTGTTGCTAAACCAGATCGAATAGTTAGGGCCTTAGAAGTCAATGCCCGAAGCATAAAATACAAAATAAATAGAACAGTTTTTCCATTGTATAAAACGAATAATAGTAACCAGTGTGAAAATTATGGTCATTTCTACGTTCCGGGCAACCTAGGCCTCACTCTAGGGCGTTGCACCACCAGATCGAATAGTTAGGGCCTTAGAAGTCAACGCCCGAAGCATAAACTACAAAATAAATAGAACAGTTTTTCCATTCTATAAAAAGACTAATTGCTACCAGTGTGAAAGTTGTGGTTATTTCTACTTTCCGGGCAACCTAGGCTTCACGCTAGGGTGTTGCTCCAACAGATTGAATAGATAGGGCCTTAGAAGTCAACGCCCGAAGCATAAAATACAAAATAAATGGAACAGTTTTTCCATCGTATAAAACTAATAATTGCAACCAGTGTGAAAGTAATGGGCATTTCTACGTTCCGGGAAACCTAGGCTTCACTCTAGGGCGTTGCTCCACCAAATCGAATAGCTGCGGCCTTAGAAGTCAACGACAGAAGCATAAAATACAGTATAAATACAACAATTTTTCCATTGTATAGCATGACTAATTGCAACCAGTGCGAAAGTAAGGATCATTTCGACGTTTCGGGCATCCTAGACTTATCTCTGAAGCGCTGCTCCACCAGATCGAAGAGTTAGGGTCTAAGAAGTCAACACCGGAAGGATGAAATACAATTTAAATTCAACAGCTTTTCCATCGTAGAAAACGAATAATTGCAACCTGTGTGAAGGTTATGGTCATATCTACGTTCCGGGCAACCTAGGCTTCACTGTAGGGTGTTGCTCCACCAGATCGAATAGATAGGGCCTAAGAAGTAAACGCCAGAAGCATAAAATACAATATAAATATAACAGTTTTTCCATCGTATAAAACTAATAATAGCAACCAGTGAGAAAGTTCTGGTCATTTCTACGTTCCGGGCAACCTAGGCTTCACTCTATGGCGTTGCTCCACCAGATCGAATAGTTAGGGCCTTAGAAGTCAACGCCCGAAGCATAAAATACAATAAAAATACAACAGTCTTTCCACACTATAACAGGAACAATTGCAACCCGTGTGAAGGTGATTGTCATTTGTACGTTCCAGGCAACCAAGGCTTCACTCTAGGGCGTTGTTCCACCAGATCGAATTGCTAGGGCCTAAGAAGTCACCGCCAGAAGCATAAGATACAAAATAAATATAACAGTTTTTCCATCGTATAGAACGAATAATAGCAATCAGTGTGAATGTTATGGTCACTTCTACGTTCCGGGCAACCTAGGCTTCACTCTAGGGCGTTGCTCCACCAGATCCAACAGTTAGGGACTTAGAAGTCAACGCCCGAAGCATAAAATACAAAATAAATAGAACAGTTTTTCCATTGTATAAAACGAATAATTGCTACCAGTGTAAAACTTATGGTCATTTCTACCTTCCGGGCAACCTACGCTTCACCCTAGGGCGTTGTTCCACCAGATAGAATAGTTAGGGCCTAAGAAGTGTACGCCAGAAGCATAAAATACAATATAAATACAACAGTTGTTCCATCATATAAAACGAGTAATTGCAACCAGTATGAAAGTTGTGGTCATTTCTACTTTCCGGGCAACCTAGGCTACACCCCAGGGCGTTGCTCCAACAGATTGAATAGTTAGGGCCTTAGAACTCAATGCCCGAAGCATAAAATGCAATAAAAATACAACAGTCTTTCCATCAAATAACCGGAATAATTGCAACCAGTTTGAAAGTGATGTTCATTTCCACGTTCCGGGCAACCTCGGCTTCACTTTAGGGCGTTGCTCCACCAGATCGAATAGTTAGTGCCTTAGAAGTCAACGCCAGAAGCATAAAACACAATATCAATACAACAGTTTTTCCATCGTATAAAACGAATAATTGCAACCAGTAAGAAAGTTATGGTCACTTCTACTTTCCGGGCAACCTAGGATCCACCCTAGGGCGTTGCTGTAACCGATTGAATAGTTAGGGCCTTAGAAGTCAACGCCCGAAGCATAAAATACAAAACAAATAGAACAGTTTTTCCATCGTATAAAACGAATAATTGCTACCGATGTGAAAGTTATGGTCATTTCTACGTTCCGGGCAACCTACGCTTCACCCTAGGGCGTTGTACCACCAGATCGAATAGTTAGGGCCTAAGAAGTGAACGCCAGGAGCATAAAATACAATTTAAATACAACAGTTTTTCCATCATATAAAACGAGTAATTGCAACCAGTATAAAAGTTGTGGTCATTTCTACGTTCCGGGCAACCTCGGCATCACTCTAGGGCGTTGCTCCACCAGATCGAATAGTTAGTGCCTTAGAAGTCAACGCCAGAAGCATAAAATACAATATCAATACAACAGTTTTTCCATCGTATAAAACGAATAATTGCAACCAGTATGAAGGTTATGGGCATTTCTACTTTCCGGGCAACCTAGGATCCACCCTAGGGCGTTGCTGCAACCGATTGAATAGTTAGGGCCTTAGACGTCAACGCCCGAAGCATAAAATACAAAATAAATGCAACAGCTTTTCCATCGTATAAAACGAATAATTGCAACCAGTGTGAAAGTAATGGTCATTTCTAGGTTCCGGGCAACCTAGGCTTCACTCTAGGGCGTTGCTCCACCACATCGAATAGCTGCGGCCTTAAAATACAACGTCAGAGGCATAAAATACATAATAAATACAACAGTTTTTCCATCGTATAAAACGAATTATTGCAACCAGTGTGAAAATAATGTTCATTTCTACTTTCCGGGCACCCTAGGCTTCACTCTATGGCGCTGCTCCACCAGATCGAATAGTTAAGGCCTAAGAAGTCAACGCCAGAAGCACCAAATACAAAATAAATACAACAGTTTTACCATCGTATAAAACGAATAATTGCTACCGATGTGAAAGTTATGGTCATTTCTAAGTTCCTGGCAACCTAGGCTTCACCCAAGGGCGTTGCTCCAACAGATTGAATAGTTAGGGTCTTACAAGTCAACGCACGAAGCATAAAATGCAATATAAATACAACAGTTTTTCCATCGTATAAAACGAATAATTGCTACCGGTGTGAAACTTATGGACATTTCTACGTTCCAGGCAACCTAGGCATCACCCTAGGGTGTTGTTCCACCAGATGGAATAGTTAGGGCATAAGAAGTCAACGCCAGAAGCATAAAATACGGTATAAATACAACAGCTTTTCCATCGTATAAAACGAATAATTGCAACCAGTGTGAAAGTTATAGTCATTTCTACTTTCCGGGCAACCTAGGATCCACCCTAGGGCGTTGCTGCAACCGATTGAATAGTTAGGGCCTTAGGAGTCAACGCCCGAAGCATAAAATACAAAATAAATAGAATAGTTTTTCCATCGTATAAAACGAATAATTGCTACCGATGTGAAAGTTATGGTCATTTCTACGTTCCGGGCAACCTAGGCATCACCCTAGGGTGTTGTTCCACCAGATGGAATAGTTAGGGCATAACAAGCCAACGCCAGAAGCATAAAATACAATATAAATACAACAGTTGTTCCATCATATAAAACGAGTAATTGCAACCAGTATGAAAGTTGTGGTCATTTCTACTTTCCGGGAAACCTAGGCTACACCCTAGGGCGTTGCTCCAACAGATTGAATAGTTAGGGCCTTAGAAGTCAATGCCCGAAGCATAAAATGCAATAAAAATACAACAGTCTTTCCATCATATAACCGGAATAATTGCAACCAGTTTGAAAGTGATGGTCATTTCTACGTTCCGGGCAACCTCGGCTTCACTCTAGGGCGTTGCTCCACCAGATCGGATAGTTAGTGCCTTAGAAGTCAACGCCAGAAGCATAAAACACAATATCAATACAACAGTTTTTCCATCGGATAAAACGAATAATTGCAACCAGTAAGAAAGTTATGGTCATTTCTACTTTCCGGGCAACCTAGGATCCACCCTAGGGCGTTGCTGCAACCGATTGAATAGTTAGTGCCTTAGAAGTCAACGCCCGAAGCATAAAATACAAAATAAATAGAGCAGTTTTTCCATCGTATGAAACGAATAATTGCTACCGATGTGAAAGTTATGGTCATTTCTACGTTCCGTGCAACCTAGGGTTCACCCTAGGGCGTTGTTCCACCAGATCGAATAGTTAGGGCCATAGAAGTCAACGCCAGAAGCATAAAATACAATATAAATGTAACAGTTTTTCCATCGTATAAAACGAATAATAGCAACCAGTGTGAAACTTCTGGTCATTTCTACGTTCCTGGCAACCTCGGCTTCCCTCTAGGGCGTTGCACCACCAGATCGAATAGTTAGGGCCTTAGTAGTCAACGCTCGAAGCATAAAATACAAAATAAATAGGTCAGTTTTTCCATTGTATAAAACGGATAAATGCTACCAGTGTGAAAGTTATGTTCATTTCTACGTTTCTGACAGCCTAGGCTTCACCGTAGGGTGTTGCTCCACCAAATCGAATAGGTAGGGCCATGGAAGTGAACGCCCGAAGCATAAAATACAATAAATATACAAGAGTTTTTCCATCGTATAACGGGAATAATTGCAACCAGTGTGAAAGTGATGGTCATTTCTACGTTCTGGGCAACCTAGGCTTCACTCTAGGGAGTCGTTCCACTAGATCGAATAGTTAGGGCATAAGAAGTCAACGCCAGAAGCATAAAATACGGTATAAATACAACAGCTTTTCCATCGTATAAAACGAATAATTGCAACCAGTGTGAAAGTTATGGTCATTTCTACGTTCCGGGCAACCTAGGCCTCACCCTAGGGCGTTGTTCCACCAGATCGAATAGTTAGGGCCTTAGAAGTCAACGCCCGAAGCTTAAAATACAATAAAAATACAACAGTCTTTCCATCCTATAACAGGAATAATTGCAACCCGTGTGAAAGTGATGGTCATTTGTACGTTCCGGGCAACCTAGGCTTCACTCTAGGGCGTTGTTCCACCTGATCGAAAAGTTAGGGCCTAAGAAGTCAACGCCAGAAGCATGAAATACAATACAAATATAACAGTTTTTCCATCGTATAAAACGAATAATAGCAACCAGTGTGAAAGTTCTGGTCATTTCTACGTTCCGGGCAACCTAGGCTTCACTCTAGGGCGTTGCTCCACCAGATCGAATAGTTAGGGCCTTAGAAGTCAACGCCCGAAGCATAAAATACAATAAAAATACAACAGTCTTTCCATACTATAACAGGAACAATTGCAACCCGTGTGAAGGTGATGGTCATTTGTACGTTCCAGGCAACCTAGGCTTCACTCTAGGGCGTTGTTCCACCAGATCGAATTGCTAGGGCCTAAGAAGTCAACGCCAGAAGCATAAGGTACAATATAAATATAACAGTTTTTCCATCGTATAGAACGAATAATAGCAATCAGTGTGAAAGTTATGGCCATTTCTATGTTCCGGGCGACCTCGGCTTCACTCTAGGGCGTTGCTCCACCAGATCCAACAGTTAGGGCCTTAGAAGTCAACGCCCGAAGCATAAAATACAAAATAAATAGAACAGTTTTTCCATTGTATAAAACGAATAATTGCTACCAGTGTAAAAGTTATGGTCATTTCTACGTTCCGGGCAACCTAGGCTTCACCCTAGGGCGTTGTTCCACCAGACCGAATAGCTAGGGCCTAAGAAGTGTACGCCAGAAGCATAAAATACAATATAAATACAACAGTTGTTCCATCATATAAAACGAGTAATTGCAACCAGTATGAAAGTTGTGGTCATTTCTACTTTCCGGGAAACCTAGGCTACACCCTAGGGCGTTGCTCCAACAGATTGAATAGTTAGGGCCTTAGAAGTCAATGCCCGAAGCATAAGATGCAATAAAAATACAACAGCCTTTCCATCATATAACCGGAATAATTGCAACCAGTTTGAAAGTGATGGTCAGTTCTACGTTCCGGGCAACCTCGGCTTCACTCTAGGGCGTTGCTCCACCAGATCGGATAGTTAGTGCCTTAGAAGTCAACGCCAGAAGCATAAAACACAATATCAATACAACAGTTTTTCCATCGTATAAAACGAATAATTGCAACCAGTAAGAAAGTTATGGTCATTTCTACTTTCCGGGCAACCTAGGATCCACCCTAGGGCGTTGCTGCAACCGATTGAATAGTTAGGGCCTTAGAAGTCAACGCCCGAAGCATAAAATACAAAATAAATAGAGCAGTTTTTCCATCGTATGAAACGAATAATTGCTACCGACGTGAAAGTTATGGTCATTTCTACGTTCCGTGCAACCTAGGGTTCACCCTAGGGCGTTGTTCCACCAGATCGAATAGTTAGGGCCTAAGAAGTGAACGCCAGAAGCATAAAATACAAAATAAATAGAACAGTTTTTCCATTGTATAAAACGAATAATTGCTACCAGTGTGAAAGTTATACTCATTTCTACGTTTCTGACAACCTAGGCTTCACTGTAGGGTGTTGCTCCACCAAATCGAATGGGTAGGGCCATAGAAGTCAACGCCAGAAGCATAAAATACAATATAAATGTAACAGTTTTTCCATCGTATAAAACGAATAATAGCAACCAGTGTGAAAGTTCTGGTCATTTCTACGTTCCTGGAAACCTCGGCTTCCCTCTAGGGCGTTGCACCACCAGATCGAATAGTTAGGGCCTTAGTAGTCAACGCTCGAAGCATAAAATACAAAATAAATAGGTCAGTTTTTCCATTGTATAAAACGGATAAATGCTACCAGTGTGAAAGTTATGTTCATTTCTACGTTTCTGACAGCCTAGGCTTCACCGTAGGGTGTCGCTCCACCAAATCGAATAGGTAGGGCCATGGAAGTGAACGCCCGAAACATAAAATACAATAAATATACAAGAGTTTTTCCATCGTATAACGGGAATAATTGCAACCAGTGTGAAAGTGATGGTCATTTCTACGTTCTGGGCAACCTAGGCTTCACTCTAGGGAGTCGTTCCACTAGATCGAATAGTTAGGGCATAAGAAGTCAACGCCAGAAGCATAAAATACGGTATAAATACAACAGTTTTTCCATCGTATAAAACGAATAATAGCAACCAGTGTGAAAGTTCTGGACATATCTACGTTCCGGGCAACCTAGGCTTCACTCTAGGGCGTTGCTCCACCAGATCGAATAGTTAGGGCCTTAGAAGTCAACGCCCGAAGCATAAAATACAATAAAAATACAACAGTCTTTCCATACTATAACAGGAACAATTGCAACCCGTGTGAAGGTGATGGTCATTTGTACGTTCCAGGCAACCTAGGCTTCACTCTAGGGCGTTGTTCCACCAGATCGAATTGCTAGGGCCTAAGAAGTCAACGCCAGAAGCATAAGGTACAATATAAATATAACAGTTTTTCCATCGTATAGAACGAATAATAGCAATCAGTGTGAAAGTTATGGCCATTTCTATGTTCCGGGCGACCTCGGCTTCACTCTAGGGCGTTGCTCCACCAGATCCAACAGTTAGGGCCTTAGAAGTCAACGCCCGAAGCATAAAATACAAAATAAATAGAACAGTTTTTCCATTGTATAAAACGAATAATTGCTACCAGTGTAAAAGTTATGGTCATTTCTACGTTCCGGGCAACCTAGGCTTCACCCTAGGGCGTTGTGCCACCAGACCGAATAGCTAGGGCCTAAGAAGTGTACGCCAGAAGCATAAAATACAATATAAATACAACAGTTGTTCCATCATATAAAACGAGTAATTGCAACCAGTATGAAAGTTGTGGTCATTTCTACTTTCCGGGAAACCTAGGCTACACCCTAGGGCGTTGCTCCAACAGATTGAATAGTTAGGGCCTTAGAAGTCAATGCCCGAAGCATAAAATGCAATAAAAATACAACAGTCTTTCCATCATATAACCGGAATAATTGCAACCAGTTTTAAAGTGATGGTCATTTCTACGTTCCGGGCAACCTCGGCTTCACTCTAGGGCGTTGCTCCACCAGATCGGATAGTTAGTGCCTTAGAAGTCAACGCCAGAAGCATAAAACACAATATCAATACAACAGTTTTTCCATCGTATAAAACGAATAATTGCAACCAGTAAGAAAGTTATGGTCATTTCTACTTTTCGGGCAACCTAGGATCCACCCTAGGGCGTTGCTGCAACCGATTGAATAGTTAGTGCCTTAGAAGTCAACGCCCGAAGCATAAAATACAAAATAAATAGAGCAGTTTTTCCATCGTATGAAACGAATAATTGCTACCGATGTGACAGTTATGGTCATTTCTACGTTCCGTGCAACCTAGGGTTCACCCTAGGGCGTTGTTCCACCAGATCGAATAGTTAGGGCCTAAGAAGTGAACGCCAGAAGCATAAAATACAAAATAAATAGAACAGTTTTTCCATTGTATAAAACGAATAATTGCTACCAGTGTGAAAGTTATATTCATTTCTACGTTTCTGACAACCTAGGCTTCACTGTAGGGTGTTGCTCCACCAAATCGAATGGGTAGGGCCATAGAAGTCAACGCCAGAAGCATAAAATACAATATAAATGTAACAGTTTTTCCATCGTATAAAACGAATAATAGCAACCAGTGTGAAAGTTCTGGTCATTTCTACGTTCCTGGAAACCTCGGCTTCCCTCTAGGGCGTTGCACCACCAGATCGAATAGTTAGGGCCTTAGTAGTCAACGCTCGAAGCATAAAATACAAAATAAATAGGTCAGTTTTTCCATTGTATAAAACGGATAAATGCTACCAGTGTGAAAGTTATGTTCATTTCTACGTTTCTGACAGCCTAGGCTTCACCGTAGGGTGTTGCTCCACCAAATCGAATAGGTAGGGCCATGGAAGTGAACGCCCGAAGCATAAAATACAATAAATATACAAGAGTTTTTCCATCGTATAACGGGAATAATTGCAACCAGTGTGAAAGTGATGGTCATTTCTACGTTCTGGGCAACCTAGGCTTCACTCTAGGGAGTCGTTCCACTAGATCGAATAGTTAGGGCATAAGAAGTCAACGCCAGAAGCATAAAATACGGTATAAATACAACAGCTTTTCCATCGTATAAAACGAATAATTGCAACCAGTGTGAAAGTTATGGTCATTTCTACGTTCCGGGCAACCTAGGCCTCACCCTAGGGCGTTGTTCCACCAGATCGAATAGTTAGGGCCTTAGAAGTCAACGCCCGAAGCTTAAAATACAATAAAAATACAACAATCTTTCCATCCTATAACAGGAATAATTGCAACCCGTGTGAAAGTGATGGTCATTTGTAGGTTCCAGGCAACCTAGGCTTCAGTCTAGGGCGTTGTTCCACCAGATCGGATTGTTAAGGCCTAAGAAGTCAACGCCAGGAGCATGAGATACAATATAAATATAACAGTTTTTCCATCGTATAGAACGAATAATAGCAACCAGTGTGAAAGTTATGGTCATTTCTACATTCCGGGCAACCTAGGCTTCACTCTAGGGCGTTGCTCCACCAGATCAAACAGTTAGGGCCTTAGAAGTCGACGCCCGAAGCATAAAATACAAAATAAATAGAACAGTATTTCCATTGTATAAAACGAATAATTGCTACCGGTGTGAAAGTTATGGTCATTTCTACGTTCCGGCCAACCCAGCCTTCACCCTAGGGCGTTGTTCCACCAGATGGAATAGTTAGGGCATAAGAAGTCAACGCCAGAAGCATAAAATACGGTATAAATACAACAGCTTTTCCATCGTATAGAACAAATAATGGCAACCAGTATGAAAGGTATGGTCATTTCTACTTTCCGGGCAACCTAGGCTTCACTCTAGGGCGTTGTTCCACCAGATCGAAAAGTTAGGGCCTAAGAAGTCAACGCCAGAAGCATAAAATACAATATAAATATAACAGATTATCGATCGTGTAAAACGAATAATAGCAACCAGTGTGAAAATTCTGGTCATTTCTACGTACCGGGCAACCTAGGCTTCACTCTAGGGCGTTGCTCCACCAGATCGAATAGTTAGGGCCTTAGAAGTCAACGCCCGAAGCGTAAAATACAATAAAAATACAACAGTCTTTCCATCCTATAACAGGAATAATTGCAACCTGTGTGAAAGTGATGGTCATTTGTACGTTCCAGGCAACCTAGGCTTCACTCTAGCGCGTTGTTCCACCAGATCGAATTGTTAAGGCCTAAGGAGTCAACGCCAGGAGCATGAGATACAATATAAATATAACAGTTTTTCCATCGTATAGAACGAATAATAGCAACCAGTGTAAAAGTTATGGTCATATCTACGTTCCGGGCAACCTAGGCTTCACTCTAGGGCGTTGCACCACCAGATCGAATAGTTGGGCCTTAGAAGTCAACGCCCGAAGCATAAAATACAAAATAAATAGAACAGCTTTTCCATTGTATAAAACGAATAATTGCTACCAGTGTGAAAGTTATGTTCATTTCTACGTTTCTGACAACCTAGGCTTCACCGTAGGCAGTTGCTCGACCAAATCGATTAGGTAGGGACATGGAAGTCAACGCCCGAAGCATAAAATACAATAAATATACAAGAGTTTTTCCATCGTATAGCAGGAATAATTGCAACCAGTGTGAAAGTGATGGTTATTTCTACGTTCTGGGCAACCTAGGCTTCACTCTAGGGCGTCGTTCCACCAGATCGAATAGTTAGGGCCTAAGAAGTCAACGACAGAAGCATAAAATACATTAAATATACAAGAGCTTTTCCATCGTATAACAGGAATAATTGCAACCAGTGTGAAAGTGATGGTCATTTCTACGTTCCGGGCAACCTAGACGTCACTCTAGGGCGTTACTCCACCACATCTAATAGCTACGCCCTTAGCAGTCAACGCTAGAAGCATAAATTAGATTAAAAATGCAACAGTATTTGCAACGTATAGCATGAATAATTGCAACCGGTGTGAATGTTATGGTCATTTCTACGTTCCGGGCAACCTAGGCTTGACTGTAGGGTGTTGCTCCACCAGATCGAATAGGTCGGGCCATAGAAGTCAACGACCGCAGCATAAAATACAAAATAAATAGAACAGTTTTTCCATTGTATAAAACGAATAATTGCTACCAGTGTGAAAGTTATGTTCATTTCAACGTTCCGGGCAACCTAGGCTTGACTGTAGGGCGTTGCTCCACCAGATCGAATAGGTAGGGCCATAGAAGTCAATGCCCGAAGCATAAAATACGTTAAATATACAAGAGCTTTTCCATCGTATAACAGGAATAATTGCAACCAGTGTGAAAGTGATGGTCATTTCTACGTTCCGGGCAACCTAGGCTTCACTCTAGGGCGTTGTTCCACCAGATCGAAAAGTTAGGGCCTAAGAAGTCAGCGCCAGAAGCATAAAATACAATATAAATATAACAGATTTTCGATCGTGTAAAACGAATAATAGCAACCAGTGTGAAAATTCTGGTCATTTCTACGTTCCGGGCAACCTAGGCTTCACTCTAGGGCGTTGCTCCACCAGATCGAATAGTTAGGGCCTTAGAAGTCAACGCCCGAAGCGTAAAATACAATAAAAATACAACAGTCTTTCCATCCTATAACAGGAATAATTGCAACCCGTGTGAAAGTGATGGTCATTTGTACGTTCCAGGCAACCTAGGCTTCACTCTAGCGCGTTGTTCCACCAGATCGAATTGTTAAGGCCTATGGAGTCAACGCCAGGAGCATGAGATACAATATAAATATAACAGTTTTTCCATCGTATAGAACGAATAATAGCAACCAGTGTGAAAGTTATGGTCATTTCTACGGTCCGGGCAACCTAGGCTTCACTCTAGGGCGTTGTTCCACCAGATCGAAAAGTTAGGGCCTAAGAAGTCAACGCCAGAAGCATAAAATACAATATAAATATAACAGATTATCGATCGTGTAAAACGAATAATAGCAACCAGTGTGAAAATTCTGGTCATTTCTACGTAACGGGCAACCTAGGCTTCACTCTAGGGCGTTGCTCCACCAGATCGAATAGTTAGGGCCTTAGAAGTCAACGCCCGAAGCGTAAAATACAATAAAAATACAACAGTCTTTCCATCCTATAACAGGAATAATTGCAACCTGTGTGAAAGTGATGGTCATTTGTACGTTCCAGGCAACCTAGGCTTCACTCTAGCGCGTTGTTCCACCAGATCGAATTGTTAAGGCCTAAGGAGTCAACGCCAGGAGCATGAGATACAATATAAATATAACAGTTTTTCCATCGTATAGAACGAATAATAGCAACCAGTGTGAAAGTTATGGTCATTTCTACGTTCCGGGCAACCTAGGCTTCACTCTAGGGCGTTGCTCCACCAGATCGAATAGTTAGGGCCTTAGAAGTCAACGCCAGAAGCATAAAATACAATAAAGATGCAACAGTTTTTCCATCGTATAAAATGAGTAATTGGAAACATTGTGAAAGTAATGGTCATTTCTACGTTCCAGGCAACGTAGGCGTCACTCTAGGGCGTTACTCCACCACATCTAATAGCTACGCCCTTAGCAGTCAACGCTAGGAGCATAAATTACAATAAAAATGCAACAGTTTTTCCAACGTATAGCATGAATAATTGCAACCGGTGTGAATGTTATGGTCATTTCTACGTTCCGGTCAACCGAGGCTTGACTCTAGGTCGTTGTTCCACCAGATCGAATTGTTAAGGCCTAAGAAGTCAACGCCAGGAGCATGAGATACAACATAAATATAACAGTTTTTCCATCGTATAGAACGAATAATAGCAACCAGTGTGAAAGTTATGGTCATTTCTACGTTCCGGGCAACCTAGGCTTCACTCTAGGGCGTTGCTCCACCAGATCCAACAGTTAGCGCCTTAGAAGTCAACGCCCGAAGCATAAAATACAAAATAAATAGAACAGTTTTTCCATTGTATAACACGAATAATTGATACCAGTGTAAAAGTTATGGTCATATCTACGTTCCGGGCAACCTAGGCTTCACTCTAGGGCGTTGCACCACCAGATCGAATAGTTAGGGCCTTAGAAGTCAACGCCCGAAGCATAAAATACAAAATAAATAGAACAGCTTTTCCATTGTATAAAACGAATAATTGCTACCAGTGTGAAAGTTATGTTCATTTCTACGTTTCTGACAACCTAGGCTTCACCGTAGGCAGTTGCTCGACCAAATCGAATAGGTAGGGCCATGGAAGTCAACGCCCGAAGCATAAAATACAATAAATATACAAGAGTTTTTCCATCGTATAACAGGAATAATTGCAACCAGTGTGAAAGTGATGGTTATTTCTACGTTCTGGGCAACCTAGGCTTCACTCTAGGGCGTCGTTCCACCAGATCGAATAGTTAGGGTCTAAGAAGTCAACGACAGAAGCATAAAATACATTAAATATACAAGAGCTTTTCCATCGTATAACAGGAATAATTGCAACCAGTGTGAAAGTGATGGTCATTTCTACGTTCCGGGCAACCTAGGCGTCACTCTAGGGCGTTACTCCACCACATCTAATAGCTACGCCCTTAGCAGTCAACGCTAGAAGCACAAATTAGATTAAAAATGCAACAGTATTTGCAACGTATAGCATGAATAATTGCAACCGGTGTGAATGTTATGGTCATTTCTACGTTCCGGGCAACCTAGGCTTGACTGTAGTGTGTTGCTCCACCATATCGAATAGGTCGGGCCATAGAAGTCAACGACCGCAGCATAAAATACAAAATAAATAGAACAGTTTTTCCATTGTATAAAACGAATAATTGCTACCAGTGTGAAAGTTATGGTCATTTCTACGTTCCGGGCAACCTAGGCTTCACTCTAGGGCGTTGCTCCACCAGATCGAATAGTTAGGGCCTTAGAAGTCAACGCCAGAAGCATAAAATACAATAAAGATGCAACAGTTTTTCCATCGTATAAAATGAGTAATTGGAAACATTGTGAAAGTAATGGTCATTTCTACGTTCCAGGCAACGTAGGCGCCACTCTAGGGCGTTACTCCACCACATCTAATAGCTACGCCCTTAGTAGTCAACGCTAGAAGCATAAATTACAATAAAAATGCAACAGTTTTTCCAACGTATAGCATGAATAATTGCAACCGGTGTGAATGTTATGGTCATTTCTACGTTCCGGGCAACCTAGGCTTGACTGTAGGGTGTTGCTCCACCAGATCGAATAGGTCGGGCCATAGAAGTCAACGCCCGAAGCACAAAATACAAAATAAATAGAATAGTTTTTCCATTGTATAAAACGAATAATTGCTACCAGTGTGAAAGTTATGTTCATTTCTACGTTCCGGGCAACCTAGGCTTGACTGTAGGGCGTTGCTCCACCAGATCGAATAGGTAGGGCCATAGAAGTCAACGCCCGAAGCATAAAATACATTAAATATACAAGAGCTTTTCCATCGTATAACAGGAATAATAGCAACCAGTGTGAAAGTGATGGTCATTTCTACGTTCCGGGCAACCTAGGCTTCACTCTAGGGCGTTGCTCAACCAGATCGAATAGTTAGGGCCTGAGAAGTCAACGCCAGAAGCATAAAATACAATAAAGATGCAACAGTTTTTCCATCGTATAAAATGAGTAATTGGAAACATTGTGAAAGTAATGGTCACTTCTACGTTCCAGGCAACGTAGGCGTCACTCTAGGGCGTTACTCCACCACATCTAATAGCTACGCCCTTAGCAGTCAACGCTAGAAGCATAAATTACAATAAAAATGCAACAGTTTTTCCAACGTATAGCATGAATAATTGCAACCGGTGTGAATGTTATGGTCATTTCTACGTTCCGGGCAACCTAGGCTTGACTGTAGGGTGTTGCTCCACCAGATCGAATAGGTCGGGCCATAGAAGTCAACGCCCGAAGCATAAAATACAAAATAAATAGAATAGTTTTTCCACTGTATAAAACGAATAATTGCTACCAGTGTGAAAGTTATGTTCATTTCTACGTTCCGGGCAACCTAGGCTTGACTGTAGGGCGTTGCTCCACCAGATCGAATAGGTAGGGCCATAGAAGTCAACGCCCGAAGCATAAAATACATTAAATATACAAGAGCTTTTCCATCGTATAACAGGTATAATTGCAACCAGTGTGAAAGTGATGGTCATTTCTACGTTCCGGGCAACCTAGGCTTCACTCTAGGGCGTTGTTCCACCAGATCGAATTGTTAAGGCCTAAGAAGTAAACGCCAGGAGCATGAGATACAATATAAATATAACAGTTTTTCCATCGTATAGAACGAATAATAGCAACCAGTGTGAAAGTTATGGTCATTTCTACGTTCCGGGCAACCTAGGCTTCACTCTATGGCGTTCTTCCACCACATCGAATGGCTACGGCCTCAGAAGTCAATGCCTGATGCATAAAATACAATTAAAATAGTACAGTCTTTCCATCCTATAACAGAAATAATTGCAACCCGTGTGAAAGTGATGGTCATTTTTACGTTCCAGGCAACCTAGGCTTCACTCTAGGGCGTTGTTCCACCAGATCGAATTGTTAGGGCCTAAGAAGTCAACGCCAGAAGCATAAGATACAATATAAATATAACAGTTTTTCCATCGTATAAAACGAATAATTGCTACCAGTGTAAAAGTTATGGTCATTTCTACGTTCCGGGCAACCTAGGCTTCACCCTAGGGCGTTGTTCCACCAGATCGAATAGTTAGGGCCTAAGAAGTGAACGCCAGAAGCATAAAATACAATATAAATACAACAGGTTTCCATGATATAAAACGAGTAATTGCAACCAGTATGAAAGTTGTGGTCATTTCGACGTTCCGGGCAACCTCGGCTTCACTCCAGGCCGTTGCTCCACCAGATCGAATAGTTGGTGCCTTAGAAGTCAACGCCAGAAGTATAAAAAACAATATAAATACAACAGTTTTTCCATCGTATAAAACGAATAATTGCTACCGGTGTGAAAGTTATTTCCATTTCTACGTTCCGGGCAACCTAGGCTTCACCCTAGGGCGTTGTTCCACCAGATGGAATAGTTATGGCGTAAGATGTCAACGCCAGAAGCATAAAATACAATATAAGTACAACAGTTTTTCCAACGTATAAAATGAATAATTGCAAACATTGCGACAGTAATGGTCATTTCTACGTTGCAGGAAACCTAGGCGTCACTCTAGTGCGTTGCTCCACCACATCTAATAGCTACGGCCTTAGACGTCAACGACAGAAGCATAAAATACAATAAAGATGCAACAGCTTTTCCATCGTATAAAACGAATAATTGCAACCAGAGTGAAAGTTATTGTCATTTCTACTTTCCGGGCAACCTAGGCTTCACCCTAGGGCGTTGCTCCAACAGATTGAATAGTTAGGGCCCTAGAAGCCAACGCCGGAAGCATAAAATGCAATAAAAATACAACAGTTTTTCCATCGTATAAAAGGATTAATTGCAACCAGTGTGAATGTTATGGTCATTTCTACATTCCGAGCAACCTAGGCTTCACTCTAGGGCGTTGACCCAACAGATTGAATAGTCAGGGCCTAAGAAGTGAACGCCAGCAGCATAAAATACAATATAAATACAACAGTTCTTCCATCATATAAAACGAATAATTGCAACCAGTGTAAAAGATATGGTCATTTCTACGTTCCGGGTAACCTAGGCTTCACCCTAGGTCGTTGTTCCACCAGATCGAATAGTTAGGGCCTAAGAAGTGAACGCCAGAAGCATAAAATACAATATAAATACAACAGTCTTTCCATCATATCAAACGAGTAATTGCAACCAGTATGAAAGATGTGGTCATTTCTACTTTCCGGGCAACCTAGGCTACACCCTAGGGCGTTGCTCCAACAGATTGAATAGTTAGGGCCTTAGAAGTCAATGCCCGAAGCATAAAATGCAATAAAAATACAACAGTTTTTCCATCATATAACCGGAGTAATTGCAACCAGTTTGAAAGTGATGGTCATTTCTACGTTGCAGGCAACCTAGGCGTCACTCTAGTGCGTTGCTCCACCACATCTAACAGCTACAGCCTTAGACGTCGACGACAGAAGCATAAAATACAATAAAGATGCAACAGCTTTTCCATCGTATAAAACGAATAATTGCAACCAGAGTGAAAGTTATTGTCATTTCTACTTTCCGGGCAAGCTAGGCTGCACTCTGGGGCGTTGATACACCAAATAGAATAGTTAGGGCCTTAGAAGTCAACGCCAGAAGCATAAAATTCATTAAAGATGCAACAGTTTTTCTGTCGTATAACAGGTGTCACTGCAAACAGGGTGAAAGTACTGGTCATTTCTACGTTCCGGGTAACATAGGCTTCACTCTAGGGCGTCGTTCTACCACATCGAATAGCTACGGCCTCAGAAGTCAACGCCTGAATCATAAAATACAATAAAGATACAACAGTCTTTCCATCCTATAACAGGAATAATTGCAACCCGTGTGAAAGTGATGGTCATTTGTACGTTCCAGGCAACCTGGGCTTCACTCTAGGGCGTTGTTCCACCAGATCGAATTGTTAGGGCCTAAGAAGTCAACGCCAGAAGCATAAGATACAATATAAATATAACAGTTTTTCCATCGTATAGAACGAATAAGAGCATCCAGTGTGAAAGTTATGGTCATTTCTTCGTTCCGGGCAACCTAGGCTTCACTCTAGGGCGTTGCTCCACCAGATCAAACAGTTAGGGCCTTAGAAGTCAACGCCCGAAGCATAAAATACTAAATTAATAGAACAGTTTTTCCATCGTATAAAACGAATAATAGCAACCAGTGTCAAAGTTATGGTCATTTCTACGTTCCGGGCAACCTAGGCTTCACCCCAGGGCTTTGTTTCACCAGATCGAATAGTTAGGGCCTAAGAAGTGAACGCCAGCAGCATAAAATACAATATAAATACAACAGTTCTTCCATCATATAAAACGAATAATTGCAACCAGTATGAAAGTTATGGTCATTTCTACGTTCCGGGCAACCTACGGTTCACTCTATGGCGTTCTTCCACCACATCGAATAGCTGCGGCCTCAGGAGTCAACGCCTGAAGCATAAAATACAATAAAAATACAACAGTCTTCCCATCCTATAACAGGAATAATTGGAACCCGTGTGAAAGTGATGGTCATTTGTACGTTCCAGGCAACCTAGGCTTCTCTCTAGGGCGTTGTTCCACCAGATCGAATTGTTAGGGCCTAAGAAGTCAACGCCAGAAGCATAAGATACAATATAAATATAACAGTTTTTCCATCGTATAGAACGAATAATAGCAACCAGTGTGAATGTTATGGTCATTTCTACGTTCCGGGCAACCTAGGCTTTACTCTAGGGCGTTGCTCCACCAGATCAAACAGTTAGGGCCTTAGAAGTCAACGGCCGAAGCATAAAATACAAAATAAATAGAACTGTTTTTCCATCGTATAAAACGAATAATTGCTACCGGTGTGAAACTTATTTCCATTTCTACGTTCCGGGCAACCTAGGCTTCACCCTAGGGCGTTGTTCCACCAGATGGAGTAGTTATGGCATAAGAGGTCAACGCCAGAAGCATAAAATACAATATAAGTACAGCAGTTTTTCCAACGTATAAAATGAATAAATGCAAACATTGCGATAGTATTGGTCATTTCTACGTTCCGGGCAACCTAGGCGTCACTCTAGTGCGATGCTCCACCACATCTAATAGCTACGGCCTTAGTCGTCAACGACAGAAGCATAAAATACAATAAAGATGCAACAGCTTTTCCATCGTATAAAGCGAATAATTGCAACCAGTGTGAAAGTTATTGTCATTTCTACTTTCCGGGCAACCTAGGCTTCACCCTAGAGCGTTGCTCCAACAGATTGAATAGTTAGGGCCTAAGAAATCAACGCCAGAAGTATAAAATACAATTTAAATATAACAGTTTTACCATCGTATAAAACGAATCATTTCAACCAGTGTGAATGTTATGGTCATTTTTACATTCCGAGCAACATAGGCTGCACTCTGGGGCGTTGATTCACCAGATAGAATAGTTAGGGCCTTAGAAGTCAACGCCAGAAGCATAAAATTCAATAAAGATGCAACAGTTTTTCTGTCGTATAACAGGAGTCACTGCAAACAGTGTGAAAGTACTGGTCATTTCTACGTTCCGGGTAACCTAGGCTTCACTCTAGGGCGTTGTTCTACCAGATCGAACAGTTAGGGCCTAAGAAGGCAACGCCAGAAGCATAAAGTACAATATAAATATAACAGTTTTTCCATCGTATAAAACGAATAATAGCAACCAGTGTGAAAGTTATGGTCATTTCTACGTTCCGGGCAACCTAGGCTTCACCCCAGGGCGTTGTTCCACCAGATCGAATAGGTAGGGCCTAAGACGTGAACGCCAGAAGCATAAAATACAATATAAATACAACAGTTTTTCCATCATATAAAACGAGTAATTGCAACCAGTATGAAAGTTGTGGTCATTTCTACTTTCCGTGCAACCTAGGCTACACCCTAGGGCGTTGCTCCAACAGATTGAATAGTTAGGGCCTTAGAAGTCAATGCCCGAAGCATAAAATGCAATAAAAATACAACAGTTTTTCCTTCGTATAAAAGGATTAATTGCAACCAGTTTGAAAGTGATGGTCATTTCTACGTTCCGGGCAACCTAGGCTTCACTCTAGCGCGTTGCTCCACAAGATCGAATAGTTAGGGCCTTAGAAGTCAATGCCAGAAGCATAAAATACAATAAAGATGCAACAGCATTTCCATCGTATAAAACGAATAATTTCAACCAGTGTGAATGTTATGGTCATTTCTACATTCCGAGCAACCTAGGCTGCACTCTAGGGCGTTGACCCAACAGATTGAATAGTCATGGCCTAAGAAGTGAACGCCAGCAGCATAAAATACAATATAAATAGAACAGTTCTTCCATCATATAAAACGAGTAATTGCAACCAGTATGAAAGTTATGGTCATTTCTACGTTCCGGGCAACCTAGGCGTCACTCTAGTGCGTTGCTCCACCACATCTAATAGCTACGGCCTTAGACGTCAGCGACAGAACCATAAAATACAATAAAGATGCAACAGCTTTTCCATCGTATAAAACGAATAATTGCAACCAGAGTGAAAGTTATTGTCATTTCTACTTTCCGGGCAACCTAGGCTTCACCCTAGGGCGTTGTTCCACCAGATCGAATAGTTAGGGCCTAAGAAGTGAACGCCAGAAGCATAAAATACAATATAAATACAACAGTCTTTCCATCATATCAAACGAGTAATTGCAACCAGTATGAAAGTTGTGGTCATTTCTACTTTCCGGGCAACCTAGGCTACACCCTAGGGCGTTGCTCCAACAGATTGAATAGTTAGGGCCTTAGAAGTCAATGCCCGAAGCATAAAATGCAATAAAAATACAACAGTTTTTCCATCATATAACCGGAATAATTGCAACCAGTTTGAAAGTGATGGTCATTTCTACGTTCCAGGCAACCTCGGCTTCACTCTAGGGAGTTGCTCCACCAGATCGATTAGTTAGGGCCTAAGAAGTGAACGTCAGAAGCATAAAGTACAATATAAATACAACAGTTTTTCCATCGTATAAAACGAATAATTGCAACCAGTATGAAAGTTATGTTCATTTCTACGTTCCGGGCAACCTAGGCTTGACTGTAGGGCGTTGCTCCACCAGATCGAATAGGTAGGGCCATAGAAGTCAACGCCCGAAGCATAAAATACATTAAATATACAAGAGCTTTTCCATCGTATAACAGGTATAATTGCAACCAGTGTGAAAGTGATGGTCATTTCTACGTTCCGGGCAACCTAGGCTTCACTCTAGGGCGTTGTTCCACCAGATCGAATTGTTAAGGCCTAAGAAGTCAACGCCAGGAGCATGAGATACAATATAAATATAACAGTTTTTCCATCGTATAGAACGAATAATAGCAACCAGTGTGAAAGTTATGGTCATTTCTACGTTCCGGGCAACCTAGGCTTCACTCTATGGCGTTCTTCCACCACATCGAATGGCTACGGCCTCAGAAGTCAATGCCTGATGCATAAAATACAATTAAAATAGTACAGTCTTTCCATCCTATAACAGAAATAATTGCAACCCGTGTGAAAGTGATGGTCATTTGTACGTTCCAGGCAACCTAGGCTTCACTCTAGGGCGTTGTTCCACCAGATCGAATTGTTAGGGCCTAAGAAGTCAACGCCAGAAGCATAAGATACAATATAAATATAACAGTTTTTCCATCGTATAAAACGAATAATTGCTACCAGTGTAAAAGTTATGGTCATTTCTACGTTCCGGGCAACCTAGGCTTCACCCTAGGGCGTTGTTCCACCAGATCGAATAGTTAGGGCCTAAGAAGTGAACGCCAGAAGCATAAAATACAATATAAATACAACAGGTTTCCATGATATAAAACGAGTAATTGCAACCAGTATGAAAGTTGTGGTCATTTCGACGTTCCGGGCAACCTCGGCTTCACTCCAGGCCGTTGCTCCACCAGATCGAATAGTTGGTGCCTTAGAAGTCAACGCCAGAAGTATAAAAAACAATATAAATACAACAGTTTTTCCATCGTATAAAACGAATAATTGCTACCGGTGTGAAAGTTATTTCCATTTCTACGTTCCGGGCAACCTAGGCTTCACCCTAGGGCGTTGTTCCACCAGATGGAATAGTTATGGCGTAAGAGGTCAACGCCAGAAGCATAAAATACAATATAAGTACAACAGTTTTACCAACGTATAAAATGAATAATTGCAAACATTGCGACAGTAATGGTCATTTCTACGTTGCAGGCAACCTAGGCGTCACTCTAGTGCGTTGCTCCACCACATCTAATAGCTACGGCCTTAGACGTCAACGACAGAAGCATAAAATACAATAAAGATGCAACAGCTTTTCCATCGTATAAAACGAATAATTGCAACCAGAGTGAAAGTTATTGTCATTTCTACTTTCCGGGCAACCTAGGCTTCACCCTAGGGCGTTGCTCCAACAGATTGAATAGTTAGGGCCCTAGAAGCCAACGCCGGAAGCATAAAATGCAATAAAAATACAACAGTTTTTCCATCGTATAAAAGGATTAATTGCAACCAGTGTGAATGTTATGGTCATTTCTACATTCCGAGCAACCTAGGCTTCACTCTAGGGCGTTGACCCAACAGATTGAATAGTCAGGGCCTAAGAAGTGAACGCCAGCAGCATAAAATACAATATAAATACAACAGTTCTTCCATCATATAAAACGAATAATTGCAACCAGTGTAAAAGATATGGTCATTTCTACGTTCCGGGTAACCTAGGCTTCACCCTAGGTCGTTGTTCCACCAGATCGAATAGTTAGGGCCTAAGAAGTGAACGCCAGAAGCATAAAATACAATATAAATACAACAGTCTTTCCATCATATCAAACGAGTAATTGCAACCAGTATGAAAGATGTGGTCATTTCTACTTTCCGGGCAACCTAGGCTACACCCTAGGGCGTTGCTCCAACAGATTGAATAGTTAGGGCCTTAGAAGTCAATGCCCGAAGCATAAAATGCAATAAAAATACAACAGTTTTTCCATCATATAACCGGAGTAATTGCAACCAGTTTGAAAGTGATGGTCATTTCTACGTTGCAGGCAACCTAGGCGTCACTCTAGTGCGTTGCTCCACCACATCTAACAGCTACAGCCTTAGACGTCGACGACAGAAGCATAAAATACAATAAAGATGCAACAGCTTTTCCATCGTATAAAACGAATAATTGCAACCAGAGTGAAAGTTATTGTCATTTCTACTTTCCGGGCAAGCTAGGCTGCACTCTGGGGCGTTGATACACCAAATAGAATAGTTAGGGCCTTAGAAGTCAACGCCAGAAGCATAAAATTCATTAAAGATGCAACAGTTTTTCTGTCGTATAACAGGTGTCACTGCAAACAGGGTGAAAGTACTGGTCATTTCTACGTTCCGGGTAACATAGGCTTCACTCTAGGGCGTCGTTCTACCACATCGAATAGCTACGGCCTCAGAAGTCAACGCCTGAATCATAAAATACAATAAAGATACAACAGTCTTTCCATCCTATAACAGGAATAATTGCAACCCGTGTGAAAGTGATGGTCATTTGTACGTTCCAGGCAACCTGGGCTTCACTCTAGGGCGTTGTTCCACCAGATCGAATTGTTAGGGCCTAAGAAGTCAACGCCAGAAGCATAAGATACAATATAAATATAACAGTTTTTCCATCGTATAGAACGAATAAGAGCATCCAGTGTGAAAGTTATGGTCATTTCTTCGTTCCGGGCAACCTAGGCTTCACTCTAGGGCGTTGCTCCACCAGATCAAACAGTTAGGGCCTAAGAAGTGAACGCCAGCAGCATAAAATACAATATAAATACAACAGTTCTTCCATCATATAAAACGAATAATTGCAACCAGTATGAAAGTTATGGTCATTTCTACGTTCCGGGCAACCTACGGTTCACTCTATGGCGTTCTTCCACCACATCGAATAGCTGCGGCCTCAGGAGTCAACGCCTGAAGCATAAAATACAATAAAAATACAACAGTCTTCCCATCCTATAACAGGAATAATTGGAACCCGTGTGAAAGTGATGGTCATTTGTACGTTCCAGGCAACCTAGGCTTCTCTCTAGGGCGTTGTTCCACCAGATCGAATTGTTAGGGCCTAAGAAGTCAACGCCAGAAGCATAAGATACAATATAAATATAACAGTTTTTCCATCGTATAGAACGAATAATAGCAACCAGTGTGAATGTTATGGTCATTTCTACGTTCCGGGCAACCTAGGCTTTACTCTAGGGCGTTGCTCCACCAGATCAAACAGTTAGGGCCTTAGAAGTCAACGGCCGAAGCATAAAATACAAAATAAATAGAACTGTTTTTCCATCGTATAAAACGAATAATTGCTACCGGTGTGAAACTTATTTCCATTTCTACGTTCCGGGCAACCTAGGCTTCACCCTAGGGCGTTGTTCCACCAGATGGAGTAGTTATGGCATAAGAGGTCAACGCCAGAAGCATAAAATACAATATAAGTACAGCAGTTTTTCCAACGTATAAAATGAATAAATGCAAACATTGCGATAGTATTGGTCATTTCTACGTTCCGGGCAACCTAGGCGTCACTCTAGTGCGATGCTCCACCACATCTAATAGCTACGGCCTTAGTCGTCAACGACAGAAGCATAAAATACAATAAAGATGCAACAGCTTTTCCATCGTATAAAGCGAATAATTGCAACCAGTGTGAAAGTTATTGTCATTTCTACTTTCCGGGCAACCTAGGCTTCACCCTAGAGCGTTGCTCCAACAGATTGAATAGTTCGGGCCTAAGAAATCAACGCCAGAAGTATAAAATACAATTTAAATATAACAGTTTTACCATCGTATAAAACGAATCATTTCAACCAGTGTGAATGTTATGGTCATTTTTACATTCCGAGCAACATAGGCTGCACTCTGGGGCGTTGATTCACCAGATAGAATAGTTAGGGCCTTAGAAGTCAACGCCAGAAGCATAAAATTCAATAAAGATGCAACAGTTTTTCTGTCGTATAACAGGAGTCACTGCAAACAGTGTGAAAGTACTGGTCATTTCTACGTTCCGGGTAACCTAGGCTTCACTCTAGGGCGTTGTTCTACCAGATCGAACAGTTAGGGCCTAAGAAGGCAACGCCAGAAGCATAAAGTACAATATAAATATAACAGTTTTTCCATCGTATAAAACGAATAATAGCAACCAGTGTGAAAGTTATGGTCATTTCTACGTTCCGGGCAACCTAGGCTTCACCCCAGGGCGTTGTTCCACCAGATCGAATAGGTAGGGCCTAAGACGTGAACGCCAGAAGCATAAAATACAATATAAATACAACAGTTTTTCCATCATATAAAACGAGTAATTGCAACCAGTATGAAAGTTGTGGTCATTTCTACTTTCCGTGCAACCTAGGCTACACCCTAGGGCGTTGCTCCAACAGATTGAATAGTTAGGGCCTTAGAAGTCAATGCCCGAAGCATAAAATGCAATAAAAATACAACAGTTTTTCCTTCGTATAAAAGGATTAATTGCAACCAGTTTGAAAGTGATGGTCATTTCTACGTTCCGGGCAACCTAGGCTTCACTCTAGCGCGTTGCTCCACAAGATCGAATAGTTAGGGCCTTAGAAGTCAATGCCAGAAGCATAAAATACAATAAAGATGCAACAGCATTTCCATCGTATAAAACGAATAATTTCAACCAGTGTGAATGTTATGGTCATTTCTACATTCCGAGCAACCTAGGCTGCACTCTAGGGCGTTGACCCAACAGATTGAATAGTCATGGCCTAAGAAGTGAACGCCAGCAGCATAAAATACAATATAAATAGAACAGTTCTTCCATCATATAAAACGAGTAATTGCAACCAGTATGAAAGTTATGGTCATTTCTACGTTCCGGGCAACCTAGGCGTCACTCTAGTGCGTTGCTCCACCACATCTAATAGCTACGGCCTTAGACGTCAGCGACAGAACCATAAAATACAATAAAGATGCAACAGCTTTTCCATCGTATAAAACGAATAATTGCAACCAGAGTGAAAGTTATTGTCATTTCTACTTGCCGGGCAACCTAGGCTTCACCCTAGGGCGTTGTTCCACCAGATCGAATAGTTAGGGCCTAAGAAGTGAACGCCAGAAGCATAAAATACAATATAAATACAACAGTCTTTCCATCATATCAAACGAGTAATTGCAACCAGTATGAAAGTTGTGGTCATTTCTACTTTCCGGGCAACCTAGGCTACACCCTAGGGCGTTGCTCCAACAGATTGAATAGTTAGGGCCTTAGAAGTCAATGCCCGAAGCATAAAATGCAATAAAAATACAACAGTTTTTCCATCATATAATCGGAATAATTGCAACCAGTTTGAAAGTGATGGTCATTTCTACGTTCCAGGCAACCTCGGCTTCACTCTAGGGAGTTGCTCCACCAGATCGATTAGTTAGGGCCTAAGAAGTGAACGTCAGAAGCATAAAGTACAATATAAATACAACAGTTTTTCCATCGTATAAAACGAATAATTGCAACCAGTATGAAAGTTATGTTCATTTCTACGTTCCGGGCAACCTAGGCTTGACTGTAGGGCGTTGCTCCACCAGATCGAATAGGTAGGGCCATAGAAGTCAACGCCCGAAGCATAAAATACATTAAATATACAAGAGCTTTTCCATCGTATAACAGGTATAATTGCAACCAGTGTGAAAGTGATGGTCATTTCTACGTTCCGGGCAACCTAGGCTTCACTCTAGGGCGTTGTTCCACCAGATCGAATTGTTAAGGCCTAAGAAGTCAACGCCAGGAGCATGAGATACAATATAAATATAACAGTTTTTCCATCGTATAGAACGAATAATAGCAACCAGTGTGAAAGTTATGGTCATTTCTACGTTCCGGGCAACCTAGGCTTCACTCTATGGCGTTCTTCCACCACATCGAATGGCTACGGCCTCAGAAGTCAATGCCTGATGCATAAAATACAATTAAAATAGTACAGTCTTTCCATCCTATAACAGAAATAATTGCAACCCGTGTGAAAGTGATGGTCATTTGTACGTTCCAGGCAACCTAGGCTTCACTCTAGGGCGTTGTTCCACCAGATCGAATTGTTAGGGCCTAAGAAGTCAACGCCAGAAGCATAAGATACAATATAAATATAACAGTTTTTCCATCGTATAAAACGAATAATTGCTACCAGTGTAAAAGTTATGGTCATTTCTACGTTCCGGGCAACCTAGGCTTCACCCTAGGGCGTTGTTCCACCAGATCGAATAGTTAGGGCCTAAGAAGTGAACGCCAGAAGCATAAAATACAATATAAATACAACAGGTTTCCATGATATAAAACGAGTAATTGCAACCAGTATGAAAGTTGTGGTCATTTCGACGTTCCGGGCAACCTCGGCTTCACTCCAGGCCGTTGCTCCACCAGATCGAATAGTTGGTGCCTTAGAAGTCAACGCCAGAAGTATAAAAAACAATATAAATACAACAGTTTTTCCATCGTATAAAACGAATAATTGCTACCGGTGTGAAAGTTATTTCCATTTCTACGTTCCGGGCAACCTAGGCTTCACCCTAGGGCGTTGTTCCACCAGATGGAATAGTTATGGCGTAAGAGGTCAACGCCAGAAGCATAAAATACAATATAAGTACAACAGTTTTACCAACGTATAAAATGAATAATTGCAAACATTGCGACAGTAATGGTCATTTCTACGTTGCAGGCAACCTAGGCGTCACTCTAGTGCGTTGCTCCACCACATCTAATAGCTACGGCCTTAGACGTCAACGACAGAAGCATAAAATACAATAAAGATGCAACAGCTTTTCCATCGTATAAAACGAATAATTGCAACCAGAGTGAAAGTTATTGTCATTTCTACTTTCCGGGCAACCTAGGCTTCACCCTAGGGCGTTGCTCCAACAGATTGAATAGTTAGGGCCCTAGAAGCCAACGCCGGAAGCATAAAATGCAATAAAAATACAACAGTTTTTCCATCGTATAAAAGGATTAATTGCAACCAGTGTGAATGTTATGGTCATTTCTACATTCCGAGCAACCTAGGCTTCACTCTAGGGCGTTGACCCAACAGATTGAATAGTCAGGGCCTAAGAAGTGAACGCCAGCAGCATAAAATACAATATAAATACAACAGTTCTTCCATCATATAAAACGAATAATTGCAACCAGTGTAAAAGATATGGTCATTTCTACGTTCCGGGTAACCTAGGCTTCACCCTAGGTCGTTGTTCCACCAGATCGAATAGTTAGGGCCTAAGAAGTGAACGCCAGAAGCATAAAATACAATATAAATACAACAGTCTTTCCATCATATCAAACGAGTAATTGCAACCAGTATGAAAGATGTGGTCATTTCTACTTTCCGGGCAACCTAGGCTACACCCTAGGGCGTTGCTCCAACAGATTGAATAGTTAGGGCCTTAGAAGTCAATGCCCGAAGCATAAAATGCAATAAAAATACAACAGTTTTTCCATCATATAACCGGAGTAATTGCAACCAGTTTGAAAGTGATGGTCATTTCTACGTTGCAGGCAACCTAGGCGTCACTCTAGTGCGTTGCTCCACCACATCTAACAGCTACAGCCTTAGACGTCGACGACAGAAGCATAAAATACAATAAAGATGCAACAGCTTTTCCATCGTATAAAACGAATAATTGCAACCAGAGTGAAAGTTATTGTCATTTCTACTTTCCGGGCAAGCTAGGCTGCACTCTGGGGCGTTGATACACCAAATAGAATAGTTAGGGCCTTAGAAGTCAACGCCAGAAGCATAAAATTCATTAAAGATGCAACAGTTTTTCTGTCGTATAACAGGTGTCACTGCAAACAGGGTGAAAGTACTGGTCATTTCTACGTTCCGGGTAACATAGGCTTCACTCTAGGGCGTCGTTCTACCACATCGAATAGCTACGGCCTCAGAAGTCAACGCCTGAATCATAAAATACAATAAAGATACAACAGTCTTTCCATCCTATAACAGGAATAATTGCAACCCGTGTGAAAGTGATGGTCATTTGTACGTTCCAGGCAACCTGGGCTTCACTCTAGGGCGTTGTTCCACCAGATCGAATTGTTAGGGCCTAAGAAGTCAACGCCAGAAGCATAAGATACAATATAAATATAACAGTTTTTCCATCGTATAGAACGAATAAGAGCATCCAGTGTGAAAGTTATGGTCATTTCTTCGTTCCGGGCAACCTAGGCTTCACTCTAGGGCGTTGCTCCACCAGATCAAACAGTTAGGGCCTTAGAAGTCAACGCCCGAAGCATAAAATACTAAATTAATAGAACAGTTTTTCCATCGTATGAAACGAATAATAGCAACCAGTGTCAAAGTTATGGTCATTTCTACGTTCCGGGCAACCTAGGCTTCACCCCAGGGCTTTGTTTCACCAGATCGAATAGTTAGGGCCTAAGAAGTGAACGCCAGCAGCATAAAATACAATATAAATACAACAGTTCTTCCATCATATAAAACGAATAATTGCAACCAGTATGAAAGTTATGGTCATTTCTACGTTCCGGGCAACCTACGGTTCACTCTATGGCGTTCTTCCACCACATCGAATAGCTGCGGCCTCAGGAGTCAACGCCTGAAGCATAAAATACAATAAAAATACAACAGTCTTCCCATCCTATAACAGGAATAATTGGAACCCGTGTGAAAGTGATGGTCATTTGTACGTTCCAGTCAACCTAGGCTTCTCTCTAGGGCGTTGTTCCACCAGATCGAATTGTTAGGGCCTAAGAAGTCAACGCCAGAAGCATAAGATACAATATAAATATAACAGTTTTTCCATCGTATAGAACGAATAATAGCAACCAGTGTGAAAGTTATTGTCATTTCTACTTTCCGGGCAACCTAGGCTTCACCCTAGAGCGTTGCTCCAACAGATTGAATAGTTAGGGCCTAAGAAATCAACGCCAGAAGTATAAAATACAATTTAAATATAACAGTTTTACCATCGTATAAAACGAATCATTTCAACCAGTGTGAATGTTATGGTCATTTTTACATTCCGAGCAACATAGGCTGCACTCTGGGGCGTTGATTCACCAGATAGAATAGTTAGGGCCTTAGAAGTCAACGCCAGAAGCATAAAATTCAATAAAGATGCAACAGTTTTTCTGTCGTATAACAGGAGTCACTGCAAACAGTGTGAAAGTACTGGTCATTTCTACGTTCCGGGTAACCTAGGCTTCACTCTAGGGCGTTGTTCTACCAGATCGAAGAGTTAGGGCCTAAGAAGGCAACGCCAGAAGCATAAAGTACAACATAAATATAACAGTTTTTCCATCGTATAAAACGAATAATAGCAACCAGTGTGAAAGTTATGGTCATTTCTACGTTCCGGGCAACCTAGGCTTCACCCCAGGGCGTTGTTCCACCAGATCGAATAGGTAGGGCCTAAGACGTGAACGCCAGAAGCATAAAATACAATATAAATACAACAGTTTTTCCATCATATAAAACGAGTAATTGCAACCAGTATGAAAGTTGTGGTCATTTCTACTTTCCGTGCAACCTAGGCTACACCCTAGGGCGTTGCTCCAACAGATTGAATAGTTAGGGCCTTAGAAGTCAATGCCCGAAGCATAAAATGCAATAAAAATACAACAGTTTTTCCTTCGTATAAAAGGATTAATTGCAACCAGTTTGAAAGTGATGGTCATTTCTACGTTCCGGGCAACCTAGGCTTCACTCTAGCGCGTTGCTCCACAAGATCGAATAGTTAGGGCCTTAGTCGTCAACGACAGAAGCATAAAATACAATAAAGATGCAACAGCTTTTCCATCGTATAAAGCGAATAATTGCAACCAGTGTGAAAGTTATTGTCATTTCTACTTTCCGGGCAACCTAGGCTTCACCCTAGAGCGTTGCTCCAACAGATTGAATAGTTAGGGCCTAAGAAATCAACGCCAGAAGTATAAAATACAATTTAAATATAACAGTTTTACCATCGTATAAAACGAATCATTTCAACCAGTGTGAATGTTATGGTCATTTTTACATTCCGAGCAACATAGGCTGCACTCTGGGGCGTTGATTCACCAGATAGAATAGTTAGGGCCTTAGAAGTCAACGCCAGAAGCATAAAATTCAATAAAGATGCAACAGTTTTTCTGTCGTATAACAGGAGTCACTGCAAACAGTGTGAAAGTACTGGTCATTTCTACGTTCCGGGTAACCTAGGCTTCACTCTAGGGCGTTGTTCTACCAGATCGAAGAGTTAGGGCCTAAGAAGGCAACGCCAGAAGCATAAAGTACAATATAAATATAACAGTTTTTCCATCGTATAAAACGAATAATAGCAACCAGTGTGAAAGTTATGGTCATTTCTACGTTCCGGGCAACCTAGGCTTCACCCCAGGGCGTTGTTCCACCAGATCGAATAGGTAGGGCCTAAGACGTGAACGCCAGAAGCATAAAATACAATATAAATACAACTGTTTTTCCATCATATAAAACGAGTAATTGCAACCAGTATGAAAGTTGTGGTCATTTCTACTTTCCGTGCAACCTAGGCTACACCCTAGGGCGTTGCTCCAACAGATTGAATAGTTAGGGCCTTAGAAGTCAATGCCCGAAGCATAAAATGCAATAAAAATACAACAGTTTTTCCTTCGTATAAAAGGATTAATTGCAACCAGTTTGAAAGTGATGGTCATTTCTACGTTCCGGGCAACCTAGGCTTCACTCTAGCGCGTTGCTCCACAAGATCGAATAGTTAGGGCCTTAGAAGTCAATGCCAGAAGCATAAAATACAATAAAGATGCAACAGCTTTTCCATCGTATAAAACGAATAATTGCAACCAGAGTGAAAGTTATTGTCATTTCTACTTTCCGGGCAAGCTAGGCTGCACTCTGGGGCGTTGATACACCAAATAGAATAGTTAGGGCCTTAGAAGTCAACGCCAGAAGCATAAAATTCATTAAAGATGCAACAGTTTTTCTGTCGTATAACAGGTGTCACTGCAAACAGGGTGAAAGTACTGGTCATTTCTACGTTCCGGGTAACATAGGCTTCACTCTAGGGCGTCGTTCTACCACATCGAATAGCTACGGCCTCAGAAGTCAACGCCTGAATCATAAAATACAATAAAGATACAACAGTCTTTCCATCCTATAACAGGAATAATTGCAACCCGTGTGAAAGTGATGGTCATTTGTACGTTCCAGGCAACCTGGGCTTCACTCTAGGGCGTTGTTCCACCAGATCGAATTGTTAGGGCCTAAGAAGTCAACGCCAGAAGCATAAGATACAATATAAATATAACAGTTTTTCCATCGTATAGAACGAATAAGAGCATCCAGTGTGAAAGTTATGGTCATTTCTTCGTTCCGGGCAACCTAGGCTTCACTCTAGGGCGTTGCTCCACCAGATCAAACAGTTAGGGCCTTAGAAGTCAACGCCCGAAGCATAAAATACTAAATTAATAGAACAGTTTTTCCATCGTATAAAACGAATAATAGCAACCAGTGTCAAAGTTATGGTCATTTCTACGTTCCGGGCAACCTAGGCTTCACCCCAGGGCTTTGTTTCACCAGATCGAATAGTTAGGGCCTAAGAAGTGAACGCCAGCAGCATAAAATACAATATAAATACAACAGTTCTTCCATCATATAAAACGAATAATTGCAACCAGTATGAAAGTTATGGTCATTTCTACGTTCCGGGCAACCTACGGTTCACTCTATGGCGTTCTTCCACCACATCGAATAGCTGCGGCCTCAGGAGTCAACGCCTGAAGCATAAAATACAATAAAAATACAACAGTCTTCCCATCCTATAACAGGAATAATTGGAACCCGTGTGAAAGTGATGGTCATTTGTACGTTCCAGGCAACCTAGGCTTCTCTCTAGGGCGTTGTTCCACCAGATCGAATTGTTAGGGCCTAAGAAGTCAACGCCAGAAGCATAAGATACAATATAAATATAACAGTTTTTCCATCGTATAGAACGAATAATAGCAACCAGTGTGAATGTTATGGTCATTTCTACGTTCCGGGCAACCTAGGCTTTACTCTAGGGCGTTGCTCCACCAGATCAAACAGTTAGGGCCTTAGAAGTCAACGGCCGAAGCATAAAATACAAAATAAATAGAACTGTTTTTCCATCGTATAAAACGAATAATTGCTACCGGTGTGAAACTTATTTCCATTTCTACGTTCCGGGCAACCTAGGCTTCACCCTAGGGCGTTGTTCCACCAGATGGAGTAGTTATGGCATAAGAGGTCAACGCCAGAAGCATAAAATACAATATAAGTACAGCAGTTTTTCCAACGTATAAAATGAATAAATGCAAACATTGCGATAGTATTGGTCATTTCTACGTTCCGGGCAACCTAGGCGTCACTCTAGTGCGATGCTCCACCACATCTAATAGCTACGGCCTTAGTCGTCAACGACAGAAGCATAAAATACAATAAAGATGCAACAGCTTTTCCATCGTATAAAGCGAATAATTGCAACCAGTGTGAAAGTTATTGTCATTTCTACTTTCCGGGCAACCTAGGCTTCACCCTAGAGCGTTGCTCCAACAGATTGAATAGTTAGGGCCTAAGAAATCAACGCCAGAAGTATAAAATACAATTTAAATATAACAGTTTTACCATCGTATAAAACGAATCATTTCAACCAGTGTGAATGTTATGGTCATTTTTACATTCCGAGCAACATAGGCTGCACTCTGGGGCGTTGATTCACCAGATAGAATAGTTAGGGCCTTAGAAGTCAACGCCAGAAGCATAAAATTCAATAAAGATGCAACAGTTTTTCTGTCGTATAACAGGAGTCACTGCAAACAGTGTGAAAGTACTGGTCATTTCTACGTTCCGGGTAACCTAGGCTTCACTCTAGGGCGTTGTTCTACCAGATCGAACAGTTAGGGCCTAAGAAGGCAACGCCAGAAGCATAAAGTACAATATAAATATAACAGTTTTTCCATCGTATAAAACGAATAATAGCAACCAGTGTGAAAGTTATGGTCATTTCTACGTTCCGGGCAACCTAGGCTTCACCCCAGGGCGTTGTTCCACCAGATCGAATAGGTAGGGCCTAAGACGTGAACGCCAGAAGCATAAAATACAATATAAATACAACAGTTTTTCCATCATATAAAACGAGTAATTGCAACCAGTATGAAAGTTGTGGTCATTTCTACTTTCCGTGCAACCTAGGCTACACCCTAGGGCGTTGCTCCAACAGATTGAATAGTTAGGGCCTTAGAAGTCAATGCCCGAAGCATAAAATGCAATAAAAATACAACAGTTTTTCCTTCGTATAAAAGGATTAATTGCAACCAGTTTGAAAGTGATGGTCATTTCTACGTTCCGGGCAACCTAGGCTTCACTCTAGCGCGTTGCTCCACAAGATCGAATAGTTAGGGCCTTAGAAGTCAATGCCAGAAGCATAAAATACAATAAAGATGCAACAGCATTTCCATCGTATAAAACGAATAATTTCAACCAGTGTGAATGTTATGGTCATTTCTACATTCCGAGCAACCTAGGCTGCACTCTAGGGCGTTGACCCAACAGATTGAATAGTCATGGCCTAAGAAGTGAACGCCAGCAGCATAAAATACAATATAAATAGAACAGTTCTTCCATCATATAAAACGAGTAATTGCAACCAGTATGAAAGTTATGGTCATTTCTACGTTCCGGGCAACCTAGGCGTCACTCTAGTGCGTTGCTCCACCACATCTAATAGCTACGGCCTTAGACGTCAGCGACAGAACCATAAAATACAATAAAGATGCAACAGCTTTTCCATCGTATAAAACGAATAATTGCAACCAGAGTGAAAGTTATTGTCATTTCTACTTTCCGGGCAACCTAGGCTTCACCCTAGGGCGTTGTTCCACCAGATCGAATAGTTAGGGCCTAAGAAGTGAACGCCAGAAGCATAAAATACAATATAAATACAACAGTCTTTCCATCATATCAAACGAGTAATTGCAACCAGTATGAAAGTTGTGGTCATTTCTACTTTCCGGGCAACCTAGGCTACACCCTAGGGCGTTGCTCCAACAGATTGAATAGTTAGGGCCTTAGAAGTCAATGCCCGAAGCATAAAATGCAATAAAAATACAACAGTTTTTCCATCATATAACCGGAATAATTGCAACCAGTTTGAAAGTGATGGTCATTTCTACGTTCCAGGCAACCTCGGCTTCACTCTAGGGAGTTGCTCCACCAGATCGATTAGTTAGGGCCTAAGAAGTGAACGTCAGAAGCATAAAGTACAATATAAATACAACAGTTTTTCCATCGTATAAAACGAATAATTGCAACCAGTATGAAAGTTATGGTCATTTCTACTTTCCGGCAACCTAGGCTTCACCCTATGGCGTTGCTCCACCAGATCGAATTGTCAGGGCCTAAGTAGTCAACGCTAGAAGCATAAGATACAATATAAATGTAACAGTTTTTCAATCGTATAGAACGAATAATAGCATCCAGTGTGAAAGTTATGGTCATTTCATCGTTCCGGGCAACCTAGGCTTCACTCTAGGGCGTTGCTCCACCAGATCAAACAGTTAGGGCCTTAGAAGTCAACGCCCGAAGCATAAAATACAAAATTAATAGAACAGTTTTTCCATCGTATAGAACGAATAATAGCAACCAGTGTCAAAGTTATGGTCATTTCTACGTCCAGGGCAACCTAGGCTTCACCACAGGGCGTTGTTCCACCAGATCGAATAGTTTGGGCCTAAGAAGTGAACGCCAGAAGCATAAAATACAATATAAATACAACAGGTTTCCATCATATAAAACGAGTAATTGCAACCAGTATGAAAGCTGTGGTCATTTCTACTTTCCGCGCAACCTAGGCTACACCCTAGGGCGTTGATCCAACAGATTGAATAGTGAGGGCCTTAGAAGTCAATGCCCGAAGCATAAAATACAAAATAAATAGAACAGTTTTTCCATCATATAAAACGAATAATTGCAACCAGTATGAAAGTTATGGTCATTCCTACGTTCCGCGCAACCTAGGCTTCACTCTATGGCGTTCTTCCACAACATCGAATGCCTACGGCCTCAGAAGTCAACGCCTGAAGCATAAAAAACAATAAAGATACAACAGTCTTTCCATCCTATAACAGGAATAATTGCAACCCGTGTGAAAGTGATGGTCATTTGTACGTTCCAGGCAACCTAGGCTTCACTCTAGGGCGTTGTTCCACCAGATCGAATTGTCTGGGCCTAAGGAGTCAACGCCAGAAGCATAAGATACAATATAAATATAACAGTTTTTCAATCGTATAGAACGAATAATAGCATCCAGTGTGAAAGTTATGGTCATTTCTTCGTTCCGGGCAACCTAGGCTTCACTCTAGGGCGTTGCTCCACCAGATCAAACAGTTAGGGCCTTAGAAGTCAACGCGCGAAGCATAAAATACAAAATGGATAGAACAGTTTTTCCATCGTATAACACGAATAATAGCAACCAGTGTCAAAGTTATGGTCATTTCTACGTTCCGGGCAACCTAGGCTTCACCCCAGGGCGTTGTTCCACCAGATCGAACAGTTAGGGCCTAAGAAGTGAACGCCAGCAGCATAAAATACAATATAAATACAACAGTTCTTCCATCATATAAAACGAATAATTGCAACTAGTATGAAAGTTATGGTCATTTCTACGTTCCGGGCAACCTACGCTTCACTCTATGGCGTTCTTCCACCACATCGAATAGCTGCGGCCTCAGAAGTCAACGCCTGAAACATAAAATACAATAAAAATACAACAGTCTTTCCATCCTACAACAGGAATAATTGCAACCCGTGTGAAAGTGATGGTCATTTGTACGTTCCAGGCAACCTAGGCTAAACTCTAGGGCGTTGTTCCACTAGATCGAATTGATAGCGCCTAAGAAGTCAACTCCAGAAGCATAAGATACCATATAAATATAACAGTTTTTCTATCGCATAGAACGAATAATAGCATCCAGTGTGAAAGTTATGGTCATTTCATCGTTCCGGGCAACATAGGCTTCACTCTAGGGCGTTGCTCCACCAGATCAAACAGTTAGGGCCTTAGAAGTCAACGCCCGAAGCATAAAATACAAAATTAATAGAACAGTTTTTCCATCGTATAAAACGAATAATAGCAACCAGTGTCAAAGTTATGGTCATTTCTACGTCCCGGGCAACCTAGGCTTCACCCCAGGGCGTTGTTCCACCAGATCGAATAGTTAGGGCCTAACAAGTGAACGCCAGCAGCATAAAATACAATATAATCACAACAGTTCTTCCATCATATAAAACGAATGATTGCAACCAGTATGAAGGTTATGGTCATTTCTACGTTCCGGGCAACCTAGGCTTCACTATAGGGCGTTGCTCCACCAGATCGAATAGTTAGGGCCTAAGAAGTGAACGCCAGAAGCATAAAATACAACATAAATACAACAGTTTTTCCATCATATAAAACGAGTAATTACAACCAGTATGAAAGCTGTGGTTATTTCTACTTTCCGGGCAACCTAGGCTACACCATAGGGCGTTGCTCCAACAGATTGAATAGTTAGCGCCTTAGAAGTGAATGCCCGAAGCATAAAATGCAATAAAAATACAACAGTTTTTCCATCATATAACCGGAATAATTGCAACCAGTTTGAAAGTGATGGTCATTTGTACGTTCCAGGCAACCTAGGCTTCACTCTAGCGCGTTGTTCCACCAGATCGAATTGTTAAGGCCTATGGAGTCAACGCCAGGAGCATGAGATACAATATAAATATAACAGTTTTTCCATCGTATAAAACGAATGATTGCTACCAGTATGGAAGTGATGGTCATTTCTACGTTCCGGGTAACCTAGGCTTCACTCTAGGGCGTTGTTCTACCAGATCGAACAGTTAGGGCCTAAGAAGGCAACGCCAGAAGCATAAAGTACAATATAAATATAACAGTTTTTCCATCGTATAAAACGTACAATAGCAACCAGTTTGGAAGTTATGGCCATTTCTACGTTCCGGGCAACCTAGGCTTCACCCCAGGGCGTTGTTCCACCAGATCGAATAGTTAGGGCCTAAGAAGTGAACGCCAGCAGCATAAAATACAATATAAACACAACAGTTCTTCCATCATATAAAACGAATGATTGCAACCAGTATGAAGGTTATGGTCATTTCTACGTTCCGGGCAACCTAGGCTTCACTCTATGGCGTTCTTCCACCACATCGAATAGCTGCGGCCTCAGACGTCAACGCCTGAAACATAAAATACAATAAAAATACAACAGTCTTTCCATCCTATAACAGCAATAATTGCAACCCGTGTGAAAGTGATGGTCATTTGTACGTTCCAGGCAACCTAGGCTTCACTCTAGGGCGTTATTCCTCCAGATCGAATTATTAGGGCCTAAGAAGTCAACGCCAGAAGCATAAGATACAATATAAATATAACAGTTTTTCCATCGTATAGGACGAATAATAGCATCCAGTGTGAAAGTTATGGTCATTTCTTCGTTCCGGGCAACCTAGGCTTCACTCTAGGGCGTTGGTCCACCAGATCAAACAGTTAGGGCCTTAGAAGTCAACGCCCGAAGCATAAAATACAAAATTTATAGTACAGTTTTTCCATCGTATAAAACGAATAATAGCAACCAGTGTCAAAGTTATGGTCATTACTACGTTCCGGGCAACCTAGGCTTCACCCCAGGGCGTTGTTCCACCACATCGAATAGTTAGGGCCTAAGAAGTGAACGCCAGCAGCATAAAATACAATATAAATACAACAGTTCTTCCATCACATAAAACGAATAATTGCAACCAGTATGGAAGTTATGATCATTTCTACGTTCCGGGCATCCTACGCTTCACTCTATGGCGTTCTTCCACCACATCGAATTGCTGCGGCCTCAGATGTCAACGCCTGAAGCATAAAATACAATAAAAATACAACAGTCCTTCCATCCTATAACAGGAATAATTGCATCCCGTGTGAAAGTTAACGTCATTTCTACTTTCCGGGAAACCTAGGCTTCACCCTAGGGCGTTGTTCCACCAGATCGAATAGTTAGGGCCTAAGAAGTGAACGCCAGAAGCATAAAATACAATATAAATACAACAGTATTTCCATCATATAAAACGAGTAATTGCAACCAGTATGAAAGTTGTGGTCATTTCTACTTTCCGGGCAAACTAGGCTACACCCTAGGGCGTTGCTCCAACAGATTGAATAGTTAGGGCCTTAGAAGTCACCGCCAGAAGCATAAAAAACAATATAAATACAACAGTTTTTCCATCGTATAAAACGAATAATTGCAACAAGTATGAAAGTTGTGGTTATTTCTACTTTTCGGGCAACCTAGGTTTCACTCTAGGGCGTTCCTCCACCAGATCGAATACTGAGGGCCTTAGAAGTAAACGCCTGAAGCATAAAATACAATAAAAGTACAACAGTCTTTCCATCCTATAATAGGAATAATTGAACCCGTGTGAAAGTGATGGTCATTTGTACGTTCCGGGCAACCTAGGCTTCACCCTAGGGCGTTGTTCCACCAGATCGAATAGTTAGGGCCTAAGAAGTGAACGCCAGAAGCATAAAATACAATATAAATACAACAGTTTTTCCATCATATAAAACGAGTAATTGCAACCAGTATGAAAGCTGTGGTCATTTCTACTTTCCGGGCAACCTAGGCTACACCCTAGGGCGTTGCTCCAACAGATTGAATAGTCAGGGCCTTAGAAGCCAATGCCCGAAGCATAAAACGCAATAAAAATACAACAGTTTTTCCATCATATAACCGGAATAATTGCAACCAGTTTGAAAGGGATGGTCATTTCTACGTTCCGGGCAACCTAGGCTTCACTCTATGGCGTTCTTCCACCACATCGAATAGCTACGGCCTCAGAAGTCAACGCCTGAAGCATAAAATACAATAAAAATACAACAGTCTTTCCATCCTATAACAGGAATAATTGCAACCCGTGTGAAAGTGATGGTCATTCGTACGTTCCAGGCAACCTAGGCTTCACTCTAGGGCGTTGTTCCACCAGATCGAATTGTTAGGGCCTAAGAAGTTAACGCCAGAAGCATAAGATACTATATAAATATAACAGTCTTTCCATCGTATAGAACGAATAATAGCACCCAGTGTGAAAGTTATGGTCACTTCTACGTTCCTGGCAACCTAGGCTTCACACTAGGGCGTTGCTCCAACAGATTGAATAGTTAGGGCCTTAGAAGTCAACGCCGGAAGCATAAAATGCAATAAAAATACAACAGTTTTTCCATCATATAAAACGAGTAATTGCAACCAGTATGAAAGTTGTGGTCATTTCTACTTTCCGGGCAACCTAGGCTTCACCCTAGGGCGTTGCTCCAACCGATTGAATAGTTAGGGCCTTAGAAGTCAACGCCGGAAGCATAAAATGCAATAAAAATACAACATTTTTTCCATCGTATAAAAGGATTAATTGCAAGCAGTTTGAAAGTGATGGTCATTTCTACGTTCCGGGCAACCTAGGCTTCACCCTAGGGAGTTGCTCCAACAGATTGAATAGCTAGGGCCTTAGAAGTCAATGCCCGAAGCATAAAATGCAATAAAAATACAACAGTTTTTCCATGATATAACACGAATAATTGCAACCAGTATGAAAGTTATGGTCATTTCTACGTTCCGGGCAACCTAGGCTACACCCTAGGGCGTTGCTCCAACAGATTGAATAATTAGGGCCTTAGAAGTCAATGCCCGAAGCACAAAATTCAATAAAAATACAACAGTTCTTCCATCATATAACAGGAATAATTGCAACCAGTTTGAAGGTGATGGTCATTTCTACGTTCCGGGCAACCTCGGCTCCACTCTAGTGCGTTGCTCCACCAGATCGAATAGTTAGTGCCTTAGAAGTCAACGCCAGAAGCATAAAATACAATATAAATACAACAGTTTTTCCATCGTATAAAACGAATAATTGCTACCGGTGTGAAAGTTATGGTCATTTCTACGTTCCGGGCAACCTAGGCTTCACTCTAGGGTGTTGATGCACCAGATTGAATAGTTAGGGCCTAAGAAATCAACGCCAGAAGCATAAAATACAATTTAAATACAAATGTTTTTCCATCGCATAAAACGAATAATTTCAACCAGTGTGAATGTTATGGTCATTTTTACATTCCCAGCAACCTAGGCTTCACTCTAGGGCGTTGATACACCAGATAGAATAGTTAGGGCCTTAGAAGTCAACGCCAGAAGCATAAAATTCAGTAAAGATGCAACAGTTTTTCCATCGTATAACAGGAGTCACTGCAAACAGTGTGAAAGTACTGTTCGTTTCTACGTTCCGGGTGACCTCGGCTTCACTCTAGGGCGTTGATCCACCAGATCGAACAGTTAGGGCCTAAGAAGGCAACGCCAGAAGCATAAAGTACAATATAAATATAACAGTTTTTCCATCGTATAAAACGAGTAATAGCAACCAGTGTGAAAGTTATGGTCATTTCTACGTTCCGGGCAACCTAGGCTTCACCCCAGGGCGTTGTTCCACCACATCGAATAGTTAGGGCCTAAGAAGTGAACGCCAGCAGCATAAAATACAATATAAATACAACAGTTTTTCCATCATATAAAACGAATAATTGCCACCAGTATGAAAGTTATGGTCATTTCTACGTTCCGGGCAACCTAGGCTTCACTCTATGGCGTTCTTCCACCACATCGAATAGCTACTGCCTCAGAAGTCAAAGCCTGAAGCATAAAATACAACAAAAGTACAACAGTCTTTCCATCCTATAATAGGAATAATTGAACCAGTGTGAAAGTGATGGTCATTTGTACGTACCAGGCAACCTAGGCTTCACTCTAGGGCGTTGTTCCACCAAATCCAATTGGTTGGGCCTAAGAAGTCAACGTCAGAAGCATCAGATACAATATAAATATACCAGTTTTTCCATCGCATAGAACGAATAATAGCAACCAGTGTGAAAGATGTGGTCACTTCTACGTTCCGGGCAACGTAGGCTTCACTCTAGGGCGTTGCTCCACCAGATCAAACAGTTAGGGCCTTGGAAGTCAACGCCCGAAGCATAAAATACAAAATAAATAGAACAGTTTTTCCATCGTATAAAACGAATAATTGCTACCAGTGTAAAAGCTATGGCCATTTCTACGTTCCGGGCAACCTAGGCTTCACCCTAGGGCGTTGTTCCACCAGATCGAATAGTTAGGGCCTTAGAAGTCAACGCCAGAAGCATAAAATACAATATAAATACAACAGTTTTTCCATCGTATAAAACGAATAATTGCAACCAGTATGAAAGTTAATGTCATTTCAACTTTCCGGGCAATCTAGGCTTCACTCTAGGGTGTTGATCCACCAGATTGAATAGTTAGGGCCTAAGAAATCAACGCCAGAAGCATAAAATACAATTTAAATACAAATGTTTTTCCATCGTATAGAACGAATAATTTCAACCAGTGTGAATGTTATGGTCATTTCTGCGTTCCGGTCAACCCAGGCTTCACCATAGGGCGTTGTTCCACCAGATCGAATAGTCAGGGCCTAAGAAGTGAGAGCCAGAAGAATAAAATACAATATAAATACAACAGTATTTCCATCGTATAAAACGAATAATTGCAACCAGTATGAAAGTTAACGTCATTTCTACTTTCCGGGCAACCTAGGCTTGGCGCTAGGGCGTTGCCGCAACAGATTGAATAGTTAGGGCCATAGAAGTCAACGCCAGAAACATCAAATACAATATAAATACAACAGTTTTTCCATCGTATAAAACGAATAATTGCAACCAGTATGAAAGTTATGGTCATTTCTATTTTCCGGGCAACCTAGGCTTCACCCTAGGGCGTTGCTTCAACAGATTGAATAGTTAGGGCCTTAGAAGTCAACGCCCGAAGCATAAAATACAAAATAAATAGAACAGTTTTTCCATCGTATAAAACGAATAATTGCTACCGGTGTGAAAGTTATGGTCATTTCTATGTTCCGGGCAACCTAGGCTTCACCATAGGGCGCTGTTCCATCAGATGGAATAGTTAGGGCATAAGAAGTCAACGCCAGAAGCATAAAATACAATATAAATACAACAGCTTTTCAATCGTATAAAACGAGTAATTGCAACCAGTATGAAAGTTAACGTCATTTCTACGTTCCGGCCAACCTAGGCTTCACCCTAGGGCGTTGCTCCAACAGATTGAATAGTTAGGTCCTTAGAAGACAACGCCGGAAGCATAAAATGCAATAAAAATGCAACAGTTTTTCCATCGTATAAAACGAATAATTGCAACCAGTATGAAAGTTATGGTCATTTCTATTTTCCGGGCAAACTAGGCTTCACCCTAGGACGTTGCTTCAACAGATTGAATAGTTAGGGCCTTAGAAGTCAACGCCCGAAGCATAAAATACAAAATAAATAAAACAGTTTTTCCATCGTATAAAACGAATAATTGCTACCGGTGTGAAAGTTATGGTCATTTCTACGTTCCGGGCAACCTAGGCTTCACCATAGGGCGCTGTTCCATCAGATGGAATAGTTAGGGCATAAGAAGTCAACGCCCGAAGCACGAAATACAAAATAAATAGAACAGTTGTTCCATCGTATAAAACGAATGATTCCTACCAGTATGGAAGTGATGCTCATTTCTACATTCCGGGCAACCTAGGTTTCACTCTAGGGCGTTGCTCCACCAGATCGCATAGCTAGGGTATTAGAATTCAACGCCATAAGAATAAAATACAATATAGGTACAACAGTTTTTCCATCGTATATAATGAATAATTGGAAACATTGTGAAAGTAATGGTCATTTCTACGTTCCAGGCAACCTAGGCGTCACTCTAGGGCGTTGCTCCACCACATCGAATAGCTACGGCCTTAGACGTCAACGACAGAAGCATAACGTACAATAAAGATGCAACAGCTTTTCCTTCGTATAAAACGAATAATTGCAACCAGTGTGAAAGTTATTGTCTTTTCCACTTTCCGGGCAACCTAGGCTTCACCCTAGGGCGTTGCTCCAACAGATTGAATATTTAGGACCTTAGAAGTCAATGCCCGAAGCATAAGATGCAATAAAAATACAACAGTTTTTCCATCGTATAAAACGAATAATAGCAACCAGTGTGAAAGTTATGGTCATTTCTACGTTCCGGGCAACCTAGGCTTCACCCCAGGGCGTTGTGCCACCAGATCGAATAGTTAGGTCCTAAGAACTGAACGCCAGCAGCATAAAATACAATATAAATACAACAGTTTTTCCATCATATAAAACGAATAATTGCCACCAGTATGAAAGTTATGGCCATTTCCACGTTCCGGGCAACATAGGCTTCACTCTATGGCGTTCTTCCACCACATCGAATAGCTACGGCCTCAGAAGTCAACGCCTGAAGCATAAAAGACAATAAAAATACAACAGTCTTTCCATCCTATAACAGGAATAATTGCAACCCGTGTGAAAGTGATGGTCATTTGTACGTTCCAGGCAACCTAGGCTTCACTCTAGGGCGTTGTTGCACCAGATCGAATTGTTAGGGCCTAAGAAGTCAACGCCAGAAGCTTAAGATACAATATGAATATAACAGTTTTTCCATCGTATAGAACGAATAATAGCAACCAGTGTGAAAGTCATGGTCATTTCTACGTTCCGGACAACATAGGCTTCACTCTTGGACGTTGGCCCACCAGATCGAATAGCTAGGACCTTAGAAGACGAAGCCAGAAGCATAAAATGCAATATTAATACAACAGTTTTTCTATCGCATAAAACGAATAATTGCTACCGGTGTGAATGTTATGGAAATTTCTACGTTCCGGGCAACCTAGGCTTCACCCTAGGGCGTTGAACCAACAGATTGAATAGTCAGGGCCTTAGAAGCCAACGCCCGAAGCACGAAATACAAAATAAATAGAACAGTTGTTCCATCGTATAAAACGAATAATTGCTATCAGTGTGAAAGTTATTGTAATTTCTACGTTCCGGGCAACCTAGGTTTCACTCTAGGGCGTTGCTCCACCAGATCGCATAGCTGGGGACTTAGAATTCAACACCATAAGGATAAAATACTATATAAGTACAACAGTTTTTCCATCGTATAAAATGAATAATTGGAAACATTGTGAAAGTAATGGTCATTTCTACGTTGCAGGCAACCTAGGCGTCACTCTAGGGCGTTGCTCCACCGCATCGAATAGCTACGGCCTTAGAAGTCAACGCCCGAAGCATAAAATACATTAAATATACAAGAGCTTTTCCATTATATAACAGGAATAATTGCAACCAGTGTGAAAGTGATGGTCATTTCTACGTTCCGGGCAACCTAGGCTTCACTCTAGGGCGTTGTTCCACCAGATCGAAAAGTTAGGGCCTAAGAAGTCAACGCCAGAAGCATAAGATACCATATAAATATAACATTTTTTCCATTGTATATAACGAATAATTGCTACCAGTGTGAAAGTTATGGTCATTTCTACGTTCCGGCAACCTAGGCTTCACCTTAGGGCGTTGTTCCACCAGATCGAATAGTTAGGGCCTAAGAACTCAACGCCAGAAACATAAAATACGATATAAATACCACAGCTTTTCCGTCGTATAAAATGAATAATTGCAACCAGTGTGAAAGTTATGGTCATTTCTACGTTCCGGGCAACCTAGGCTTCACTCTGGGACGTTGCTCCACCAGATCGAATAGATAGGGCCTTAGAAGTCAACGCCAGAAGCATAAAATACAATGAAGATGCAACAGTTTTTCCATCGTATAACAGGAATAATTGCAACCAGTGTGAAAGTAATGGTCATTTCTACGTTCCGGGCAACCTAGGCTTCACTCTGGGACGTTGCTCCACCAGATCGAATAGATAGGGCCTTAGAAGTCAACGCCAGAAGCATAAAGTACAATAAAGATGCAACAGTTTTTCCATCGTATAACAGGAATAATTGCAACCCGTGTGAAGGTAATCGTATGTGCTACGTTCCGAGCAGGCTTGGCTTCACCCTAGGGTGTTGCTAAACCAGATCGTATAGTTAGGGCCTTAGAAGTCAACGCCCGAAGCATAAAATACAAAATAAATAGAACAGTTTTTCCATTGTATAAAACGAATAATAGCAACCAGTGTGAAAGTTATGGTCATTTCTACGTTCCGGGCAACCTAGGCCTCACTCTAGGGCGTTGCACCACCAGATCGAATAGTTAGGGCCTTAGAAGTCAACGCCCGAAGCATAAACTACAAAATAAATAGAACAGTTTTTCCATTGTATAAAACGAATAATTGCTACCAGTGTGAAAGTTATGGTCATATCTACGTGCCGGGCAACCTAGGCTTCACTCTAGGGCGTTGCTCCACCAGATCGAATAGTTAGGGCCCTAGAAGTCAGCGCCAGAGGCATAAAATACAATAAAGATGCAACAGTTTTTCCATCGTATAAAACGAATAATTGAAACCAGTGGAAAAGTAATGGTCATTTCTACGTTCCGGGCAACCTAGGCTTCACCTTAGGGCGCTGCTCCACCAGATCGAATAGTTAGTGCCCTAGAAGTCAGCGCCAGAAGCATAAAATACAATATAAATACAACAGTTTTTCCATCGTATAAAACGAATAATTGCAACAAGTATGAAAGTTATTGCCATTTCTAATTTCCGGGCAACCTAGGCTTCACCATAGGGCGTTGATCCAACAGATTGAATAGTTAGGGCCTTAGAAGTCAACGCCCGAAGCATGAAATACAAAATAAATAGAACAGTTGTTCCATAGTATAAAACGAATAATTGCTATCAGTGTGAAACTTATGGTAATTTCTACGTTCCGGGCAACCTCGGTTTGACACTAGGGCGTTGCTCCACCAGATCGCATATCTAGGGACTTAGAATTCAACGCCATAAGATTAAAATACAATATGAGTACAACAGTTTTTCCATCGTATAAAATGAATAATTGGAAGCATTGTGAATGTAATGGCCATTTCTACGTTCCAGGCATCCTAGGCTACACCCTAGGGCGTTGCTCCTACAGATTGAATAGTTAGGGACTTAGAAGTCATTGCCCGAAGCATAAAATGCAATAAAAATACAACAGTTTTTCCATCATATAACAGGAACATTTGCAACCAGTTTGAAGGTTATGGTCATTTCTACGTTCCGGTCAACCCAGGCTTCACCATAGGGCGTTGTTCCACCAGATCGAATAGTCAGGGCCTTAGAAGTCAACGCCCGAAGCATAAAATACAAAATAAATAGAACAGTTTTTCCATCGTATAAAACGAATAATTGCTACCGGTGTGAAAGTTATGGTTATTTCTACGTTCCGGGCAACCTAGGCTTCACCATAGGGCGCTGTTCCATAAGATGGAATAGTTAGGGCATAAGAAGTCAACGCCCGAAGCACGAAATACAAAATAAATAGAACAGTTGTTCCATCGTATAAAACGAATGATTCCTACCAGTATGGAAGTGATGGTCATTTCTACATTCCGGGCAACCTAGGTTTCACTCTAGTGCGTTGCTCCACCAGATCGCATAGCTAGGGTATTAGAATTCAACGCCATAAGAATAAAATACAATATAGGTACAACAGTTTTTCCATCGTATATAATGTATAATTGGAAACATTGTGAAAGTAATGGTCATTTCTACGTTCCAGGCAACCTAGGCGACACTCTAGGGCGTTGCTCCAACAGATTGAATATTTAGGACCTTAGAAGTCAATGCCCGAAGCATAAGATGCAATAAAAATACAACAGTTTTTCCATCGTATAAAACGAATAATAGCAACCAGTGTGAAAGTTATGGTCATTTCTACGTTCCGGGCAACCTAGGCTTCACCCCAGGGCGTTGTGCCACCAGATCGAATAGTTAGGTCCTAAGAACTGAACGCCAGCAGCATAAAATACAATATAAATACAACAGTTTTTCCATCATATAAAACGAATAATTGCCACCAGTATGAAAGTTATGGCCATTTCCACGTTCCGGGCAACCTAGGCTTCACTCTATGGCGTTCTTCCACCACATCGAATAGCTACGGCCTCAGAAGTCAACGCCTGAAGCATAAAAGACAATAAAAATACAACAGTCTTTCCATCCTATAACAGGAATAATTGCAACCCGTGTGAAAGTCATGGTCATTTCTACGTTCCGGACAACATAGGCTTCACTCTTGGACGTTGGCCCACCAGATCGAATAGCTAGGACCTTAGAAGACGAAGCCAGAAGCATAAAATGCAATATTAATACAACAGTTTTTCTATCGCATAAAACGAATAATTGCTACCGGTGTGAATGTTATGGAAATTTCTACGTTCCGGGCAACCTAGGCTTCACCCTAGGGCGTTGAACCAACAGATTGAATAGTCAGGGCCTTAGAAGCCAACGCCCGAAGCACGAAATACAAAATAAATAGAACAGTTGTTCCATCGTATAAAACGAATAATTGCTATCAGTGTGAAAGTTATTGTAATTTCTACGTTCCGGGAAACCTAGGTTTCACTCTAGGGCGTTGCTCCACCAGATCGCATAGCTGGGGACTTAGAATTCAACACCATAAGGATAAAATACTATATAAGTACCACAGCTTTTCCGTCGTATAAAATGAATAATTGGAAACATTGTGAAAGTAATGGTCATTTCTACGTTGCAGGCAACCTAGGCGTCACTCTAGGGCGTTGCTCCACCGCATCGAATAGCTACGGCCTTAGAAGTCAACGCCCGAAGCATAAAATACATTAAATATACAAGAGCTTTTCCATTATATAACAGGAATAATTGCAACCAGTGTGAAAGTGATGGTCATTTCTACGTTCCGGGCAACCTAGGCTTCACTCTAGGGCGTTGTTCCACCAGATCGAAAAGTTAGGGCCTAAGAAGTCAACGCCAGAAGCATAAGATACCATATAAATATAACAGTTTTTCCATTGTATATAACGAATAATTGCTACCAGTGTGAAAGTTATGGTCATTTCTACGTTCCCGCAACCTAGGTTTCACCCTAGGGCGTTGTTCCACCAGATCGAATAGTTAGGGCCTAAGAACTCAACGCCAGAAACATAAAATACGATATAAATACCACAGCTTTTCCGTCGTATAAAATGAATAATTGCAACCAGTGTGAAAGTTATGGTCATTTCTACGTTCCGGGCAACCTAGGCTTCACTCTGGGACGTTACTCCACCAGATCGAATAGATAGGGCCTTAGAAGTCAACGCCCGAAGCATAAAATACAAAATAAATAGAACAGTTTTTCCATTGTATAAAACGAACAATAGCAACGAGTGTGAAAGTTATGGTCATTTCTACGTTCCGGGCAACCTAGGCCTCACTCTAGGGCGTTGCACCACCAGATCGAATAGTTAGGGCCTTAGAAGTCAACGCCCGAAGCATAAACTACAAAATAAATAGAACAGTTTTTCCATTGTATAAAACGAATAATTGCTACCAGTGTGAAAGTTATGGTCATTTCTACGTGCCGGGCAACCTAGGCTTCACTCTAGGGCGTTGCTCCACCAGATCGAATAGTTAGGGCCTTAGAAGTCAGCGCCAGAGGCATAAAATACAATAAAGATGCAACAGTTTTTCCATCGTATAAAACGAATAATTGAAACCAGTGGAAAAGTAATGGTCATTTCTACGTTCCGGGCAACCTAGGCTTCACCTTAGGGCGCTGCTCCACCAGATCGAATAGTTAGTGCCCTAGAAGTCAGCGCCAGAAGCATAAAATACAATATAAATACAACAGTTTTTCCATCGTATAAAACGAATAATTGCAACAAGTATGAATGTTATGGCCATTTCTAATTTCCGGGCAACCTAGGCTTCACCATAGGGCCTTGATCCAACAGATTGAATAGTTAGGGCCTTAGAAGTCAACGCCCGAAGCATGAAATACAAAATAAATAGAACAGTTGTTCCATCGTATAAAATGAATAATTGGAAACATTGTGAAAGTAATGGTCATTTCTACGTTGCAGGCAACCTAGGCGTCACTCTAGGGCGTTGCTCCACCGCATCGAATAGCTACGGCCTTAGAAGTCAACGCCCGAAGCATAAAATACATTAAATATACAAGAGCTTTTCCATTATATAACAGGAATAATTGCAACCAGTGTGAAAGTGATGGTCATTTCTACGTTCCGGGCAACCTAGGCTTCACTCTAGGGCGTTGTTCCACCAGTTCGAAAAGTTAGGGCCTAAGAAGTCAACGCCAGAAGCATAAGATACCATATAAATATAACAGTTTTTCCATTGTATATAACGAATAATTGCTACCAGTGTGAAAGTTATGGTCATTTCTACGTTCCGGCAACCTAGGCTTCACCCTAGGGCGTTGTTCCACCAGATCGAATAGTTAGGGCCTAAGAACTCAACGCCAGAAACATAAAATACGATATAAATACCACAGCTTTTCCGTCGTATAAAATGAATAATTGCAACCAGTGTGAAAGTTATGGTCATATCTACGTTCCGGGCAACCTAGGCTTCACTATAGGGCGTTGATCCAACAGATTGAATAGTTAGGGCCTTAGAAGTCAACGTCAGAAGCATATAATACAATATAAATACAACACCTTTTCCAGCGTATAAAATGATTAGTAGCAAACAGTGTGAAAGTAATGGTCATTTCTACGTTCCGGACAACCTAGGCTTCACTATAGGGCGTTGCTCCACCACATCGAATAGCTACGGCCTTAGAAGTCAACGCTAGAAGCATAAAATACAATAAAAATGCAACAGTTTTTCCATCGTATAGCATGAGTAATTGCAACCGGTGTGAATGTTATTTTCATTTCTACGTTCCGGGCAACCGAGGCTTGACTGTATGGTGTTGCTCCACCAGATCCTATAGGTAAGGCCATAGAAGTCAACGCCCGAAGCATAAAATACAAAATAAATAGAACAGTTTTTCCATTGTAAAAAACGAATAATTGCTACCAGTGTGAATGTTATGTTCACTACTACGTTCCGGGCAACCTAGGCTTCACTCTAGGGCGTTGTTCCACCAGATCGAGAAGTTAGGGCCTAAGAACTCAACGCCAGAAGCATAAAATACAATATAAATATAACAGTTTTTCCATCGTATAAAACGAATAATAGCAACCAGTGTGAAAGTTCTGGTCATTTCTACGTTCCGGGCAACCTAGTCTTCACTCTAGGGCGTTGCTCCACCAGATCGAATAGTTAGGGCCTTAGAAGTCAACGCCCGAAGCAAAAAATACAAAATAAATAGAACAGTTTTTCCATTGCATAAAACGAATAATTGCTACCAGTGTGAAAGTAATGGTCATTTCTACGTTCCGGGCAACCTAGGCTTCACTCTAGGGCGTTGCTCCACCAGATCGAATAGCTATGGACTTAGAATCCAACGCCAGAAGCATAAAATACAATAAAAATACAACAGTTTTTCAATCGTATAAGAGGAATAATTGCAACCAGTGTGAAAGTAATGGTCATTTCTACGTTCTGGGCAACCTACGTTTCACTCTATGGCATTGCTCCACCAGATCGAATAGTTAGGGCCTAAGAAGTCAACGCCAGAGACATAAAATACCATATGAATACAACAGTTTTTCCATTGTATAAAACGAATAATTGGTACCAGTGTAAAACGTATGGTCAGTTCTACGTTCCGGGCAACCTAGGCCTCACTCTAGGTCGTTGTTCCACCAGATCGAATTGTTAGGGCCTAAGAAGTCAACGCCAGAAGCATAAGATACAATATAAATATAACAGTTTTTCCATCGCATAGAACGAATAATAGCAACCAGTGTGAATGTTAACGTCATTTCTACTTTCCGTGCAACCTAGGCTTCACCCTAGGGCGTTGATCCACCAGATCGAATAGCTAGGACCTTAGAAGTCGAAGCCAGAAGCATAAGATGCAATATTAATACAACAGTTTTTCTATCGCATAAAACGAATAATTGCTACCGGTGTGAAAGTTATGGTCATTTCTACGTTCCGGGCAGCCTAGGCTTCACCCTAGGGCGTTGTTCCAACAGATTGAATAGTTAGGGCCTTAGAAGTCAACGCCCGAAGCACGAAATACAAAATAAATAGAACAGTTGTTCCATCGTATAAAACGAATAATTGCTATCAGTGTGGAAGTTATGGTAATTTCTACGTTCCGGGCAACCTAGGTTTCACTCTAGGGCGTTGCTCCACCAGATCGCATAGCTAGGGTATTAGAATTCAACGCCATAAGAATAAAATACAATATAAGTACAACAGTTTTTCCATCGTATAAAAGCAATAATTGGAAGCATTGTGAAAGTAACGGCCATTTCTCCGTTCCAGGCAACCTAGGCGTCACTCTAGGGCGTTGCTCCACCACATCGAATACCTACGGCCTTAGAAGTCAACGACCGAAGCATAAAATACATTAAATATACAAGAGCCTTTCCATCGTATAACAGGAATAATTGCAACCAGTGTGAATGTGATGGTCATTTCTACGTTCCGGCAACCTAGGCTTCACCCTAGGGCGTTGTTCCACCAGATCGAATAGTTAGGGCCTAAGAAGTTAACGCCAGATGCATAAAATACAATATAAATACAACAGTTTTTCCATCCTACAAAACGAATAATTGCGACCAGTAAGAAGGTTATGGTCATTTCTACTTTCCGGGCAACCTAGGCTACACGCTAGGGCGTTGGCCCAACAGGTTGAATAGTTAGGGCCTTAGAAGTCAACGCCCGAAGCATAAAATGCAATAAAAATACAACAGCTTTTCCATCGTATAAATCGAATAATTGCAACCAGTGTGAAAGTTATGGACATTTCTACATTCCGAGGAACCTAGGCTTCACTCTAGTGCGTTGCTCCACCAGATCGAATAGTTAGGGACTTAGAAGTCAACGCCAGAAGCATAAAATGCAATAAAGATGCAACAGTTCTTCCATCGTATAACAGGAATAATTGCAACCAGTGTGAAAGTAATGGTCAGTTCTACGTTCCGGGCAAACTAGGTTTCACTGTAGGGCGTTGCTCCACCAGATCGAATAGCTAGGGCCTAAGAAGTCAACGCCAGAAACATAAAATACGATATAAATACCACAGCTTTTCCGTCGTATAAAACGAATAATTGCAACCAGTGTGAAAGTGATGGTAATTTCTACGTTCCGGGCAACCTAGGCTTCACTCTAGGGCGTTGTTCCACCAGATCGAAAAGTTAGGGCCTAAGAAATCAACGCCAGAAGCATAAAATACAATATAAATATAACAGATTTTCCATCGTATAAAACGAATAATAGCAAATAGTGTGAAAGTTCTGGTCATTTGTACGTTCCGGGCAACCTAGGCTTCACTCTAGGGCGTTGCTCCACCAGATCGAATAGTTAGGGCCTTAGAAGTCAACGCCCGAAGCATAAAATACAAAATCAATAGAACAGTTTTTCCATGGTATATAACGAATAATTGCTACCAGTGTGAAAGTTATGGTCATTTCTACGTTCCGGCAACCTGGGCTTCACTCTAGGGCGTTGTTCCACCAGATCGAAAGGTTAGGGCCTAAGAAGTCAACGCCAGAAGCATAAAATACAATATAAATATAACAGTTTTTCCATCGTATAAAACGAATAATAGCAACCAGTGTGAAAGTTCTGGTCATTTCTACGTTCCCGGCAACCTAGGCTTCACTCTAGGGCGTTGCTCCACCATATCGAATAGTTAGGGCCTTAGAAGTCAACGCCCGAAGCATAAAATACAAAATAAATAGAACAGTTTTTCCATTGTATAAAACGAATAATTGCTACCAGTGTGAAAGTTATGTTCATTTCTACGTTTCTAACAATCTAGGCTTCACTCTAGGGTGTTGCTCCACCAAATCGAATAGGTAGGGCCATAGAAGTCAACGCCCGAAGCATAAAATACAATAAATATACAAGAGTTTTTCCATCGTATAAAACGAATAATTGAAACCAGTGGAAGAGTAATGGTCATTTCTACGTTCCGGGCAACCTAGGCTTCACCTTAGGGCGCTGCTCCACCAGATCGAATAGTTAGTGCCCAAGAACTCAGCGCCAGAAGCATAAAATACAATATAAATACAACAGTTTTTCCATCGTATAAAACGAATAATTGCAACAAGTATGAAAGTTATGGTCATTTCTACTTTCCGGGCAACCTAGGCTTCACCCTAGGGCGTTGTGCCAACAGATTGAATAGTTAGGGCCTTAGAAGTCAACGCCCGAAGCATGAAACACAAAATAAATACAACAGTTGTTCCATCGTATAAAACGAATAATTGCTATCAGTGTGAAAGTTATGGTCATTTCTACGTTCCGGGAAACCTAGGCTTCACTCTAGGGCGTTGCTCCACCAGATCGAATAGTTAGGGCCTTAGAAGTCAACGCCAGAAGCATAAAATACAATAAAGATGCAACAGTTCTTCCATCGTATAACAGGAATAATTGCAACCAGTGTGAAGGTAATGGTATGTCCTACGTTCCGGGAAACCTAGGCCTCACTCTAGGGAGTTGCTAAACCAGATCGAATAGTTAAGGCCTTAGGAGTCATCGCCCGAAGCATAAAATACAAAATAAAGGGAACAGTTTTTTCATTGTATAAAACGAATAATGGCAACCAGTATGAAAGTTATGGTCATTTCTACTTTCTGGGCAACCTAGGCTTCCCCCTAGGGCGTTGTTCCAACAGATTGAATAGTTAAGGCCTTAGAAGTCAACGCTCGAAGCATAAAATGCGATAAAAATACAGCAGCCTTTCCATCGTATAACAGGAATAATTGCAACCAGTTTGAAAGTGATGCTCATTTCTACGCTCCGGGAAACCTAGGCTTCACCCTAGGGCGTTGCTCCACCAGATGGAATAGTTAGGGACTAAGAAGTCACCGCCAGAAGCATAAGATACAATAAAAATGCAACAGTTATTCCATTGTATAGCATGGATAGTTGCAACCAGTGTGAAAGTTATGGTCATTTCTACGTTCCGGGTAACCGAGGTTTCACTCTAGGGCGTTGCTCCACCAGATCTAACAGCTATGGACTTAGAATTCAACGCCAGATGGATAAAATACAATATAAATACAACAGCTTTTCCATCGTATAACAGGAATAATTGCAACCAGTGTGAAAGTAAAGGTCATTTCTACGTTCCGGGCAACCTAGGCTTCACTCTAGTGCGTTGCTCCAACAGATTGAATAGTTAGGGCCTTAGAAGTGAACGCCCGAACCATATAATGCAAAAAAAATACAACAGTGTTTCCATCATATAACAGGAATAATTGCAACCAGTTTGAAAGTGATGGACAATTCCACGTTCCGGGCAACCTAGGGCTCACTCTAGGGCGTCGCTCCACCAGATCGAATAGTTAGTGCCTTAGAAGTCAACGCCAGAAGCATAAAATACAATATAAATACAACAGTTTTTCCATCGTATAAAACGAGTAATTGCAACCAGTATGAAACTTATGGTCATTTCTACTTTCCGAGCAACCTAGGCTTCACCCTAGGGCGTTGCTCCAACAGATTGAATAGTTAGGGCCTTAGAAGTCAACGCCCGAACCGTATAATGCAAAAAAAATACAACAGTGTTTCCATCATATAACAGGAATAATTGCAACCAGTTTGAAAGTGATGGACAATTCTACGTTCCGGGCAACCTAGGGTTCACTCTAGGGCGTTGCTCCACCAGATCGAATAGTTAGTGCCTTAGAAGTCAACGCCAGAAGCATAAAATACAATATAAATACAACAGTTTTTCCATCGTATAAAACGAGTAATTGCAACCAGTATGAATCTTATGGTCATTTCTACTTTCCGAGCAACCTAGGCTTCACTCTAGGGCGTTGCTCCACCAGATCGAATAGTTAGGTCCCTAGAAGTCAACGCCAGAAGCATAAAATACGATATAAATAGAACAGCTTTTCCATCATATTAAATGAATAATTGCAAACAGTGTGAAAGAAGTGGTCATTTCTACGTCCCGAGCAACCTAGGGTTCACTCTAGGACGGTGCTCCACCATATCGAATAGCTACGGCCTTAGAAGCCTACGCCTGAGGCACAAAATACAATAAAAATACAACAGTCTTTTCATGGTATAACAGGACTATTTGCAACAAGCGTGAAAGTAATGATCATTTCGGCGTTTCGGGCATCCTAGACATAACTTTGAGGCATTACTCCACCAGATCGAATAGTTAGGGCCTTAGAAGTCAACGCCCGAAGCATAAAATACAAAATAAATAAAACAGTTTTTCCATCGTATAAAACGAATAATTGCTACCAGTGTGAAAGTTATGGTCATTTCTACGTTCCGCGCAACCTAGGCTTCAGTCTTGGGCGTTGCTCCACCAGATCGAATAGTTAGGGCCTTAGAAGTCAACGCCCGAAGCATAAAATACAAAATAAATAAAACAGTTTTTCCATCGTATAAAACGAATAATTGCTACCAGTGTGAAACGAATGGTCATTTCTACGTTCCAGGCAACCTAGGCTTCATGCTAGGGCGGTGCTCGACCATATCAAATAGTTAGGGCCTAAGAAGTCAACGCCAGGAGCATAAAATACAACATAAATACAACAGACTTTCCATCGTATATAATGTATATTTGCAAACAGTGTGAAAGTAATGGTCATTTCTACGTACCGGGCAACCTAAGCTCCACTCTAGGGCGTTGCTCCACCAAATCGAATAGCTAGGGCCTTAGAAGTCAACGCCAGAAGCATAAAATACAATAAAGATGCAAAAGTTTTTTCATCGTATAACAGGAATAACTGCAAACAGTATGAAAGTACTGGTCAGTTCTACGTTCCGGGTAACCTAGGTTTCACTCTAGGGCGTTGCTCCACCAGATCGAATAGCTAGGGAATTAGAATTCAACGCCATAAGAATAAAATACAATATAAGTCCAACAGTTTTTCCATCGTATAAAATGAATAATTGCAACCAGTGTGAAAGTTATGGTCATTTCTACATTTCGAGAAACCTAGGCTTCACTCTAGGGCGTTGCTCCACCTGATCGAATAGTTAGGGCCTTAGAAGTCAACGCCAGAAGCATAAAATACAATAAAGATGCAACAGTTTTTCCATCGTATAACAGGAATAACTGCAAACAGTGTGAAAGTACTGGTCATTTCTACGTTCCGGGTATCCTAGGTTTCACTCTAGGGCGTTGCTCCTCCAGATCGAATAGATAGGGACTTAGAATTCAACGCCATAAGAATAAAATGCAATATAAATATAACAGTTTTTCCATCGTATAAAACGAATATTAGCAACCAGAGTGAAAGTTATGGTCATTTCTACGTTCCGGACAACCTAGGCTTCACTATAGGGCGTTGCTCCACCACATCGAATAGCTACGGCCTTAGAAGTCAACGCTAGAAGCATAAAATACAATAAAAATGCAACAGTTTTTCCATCGTATAGCATGAGTAATTGCAACCGGTGTGAATGTTATTTTCATTTCTACGTTCCGGGCAACCTAGGCTTGACTGTATGGTGTTGCTCCACCAGATCCAATAGGTAAGGCCATAGAAGTCAACGCCCGAAGCATAAAATACAAAATAAATAGAACAGTTTTTCCATTGTAAAAAACGAATAATTGCTACCAGTGTGAATGTTATGTTCATTACTACGTTCCGGGCAACCTAGGCTTCACTCTAGGGCGTTGTTCCACCAGATCGAGAAGTTAGGGCCTAAGAACTCAACGCCAGAAGCATAAAATACAATATAAATATAACAGTTTTTCCATCGTATAAAACGAATAATAGCAACCAGTGTGAAAGTTCTGGTCATTTCTACGTTCCGGGCAACCTAGTCTTCACTCTAGGGCGTTGCTCCACCAGATCGAATAGTTAGGGCCTTAGAAGTCAACGCCCGAAGCAAAAAATACAAAATAAATAGAACAGTTTTTCCATTGCATAAAACGAATAATTGCTACCAGTGTGAAAGTAATGGTCATTTCTACGTTCCGGGCAACCTTGGCTTCACTCTAGGGCGTTGCTCCACCAGATCGAATAGCTATGGACTTAGAATCCAACGCCAGAAGCATAAAATACAATAAAAATACAACAGTTTTTCAATCGTATAAGAGGAATAATTGCAACCAGTGTGAAAGTAATGGTCATTTCTACGTTCTGGGCAACCTACGTTTCACTCTATGGCATTGCTCCACCAGATCGAATAGTTAGGGCCTAAGAAGTCAACGCCAGAAGCATAAAATACAATATAAATACAACAGTTTTTCCATCGTATAAAACGAGTAATTGCAACCAGTATGAATCTTATGGTCATTTCTACTTTCCGAGCAACCTAGGCTTCACTCTAGGGCGTTGCTCCACCAGATCGAATAGTTAGGTCCCTAGAAGTCAACGCCAGAAGCATAAAATACGATATAAATAGAACAGCTTTTCCATCATATTAAATGAATAATTGCAAACAGTGTGAAAGAAGTGGTCATTTCTACGTCCCGAGCAACCTAGGGTTCACTCTAGGACGGTGCTCCACCATATCGAATAGCTACGGCCTTAGAAGCCTACGCCTGAGGCACAAAATACAATAAAAATACAACAGTCTTTTCATGGTATAACAGGACTATTTGCAACAAGCGTGAAAGTAATGATCATTTCGGCGTTTCGGGCATCCTAGACATAACTTTGAGGCATTACTCCACCAGATCGAATAGTTAGGGCCTTAGAAGTCAACGCCCGAAGCATAAAATACAAAATAAATAAAACAGTTTTTCCATCGTATAAAACGAATAATTGCTACCAGTGTGAAAGTTATGGTCATTTCTACGTTCCGCGCAACCTAGGCTTCAGTCTTGGGCGTTGCTCCACCAGATCGAATAGTTAGGGCCTTAGAAGTCAACGCCCGAAGCATAAAATACAAAATAAATAAAACAGTTTTTCCATCGTATAAAACGAATAATTGCTACCAGTGTGAAACGAATGGTCATTTCTACGTTCCAGGCAACCTAGGCTTCATGCTAGGGCGGTGCTCGACCATATTAAATAGTTAGGGCCTAAGAAGTCAACGCCAGGAGCATAAAATACAACATAAATACAACAGACTTTCCATCGTATATAATGTATATTTGCAAACAGTGTGAAAGTAATGGTCATTTCTACGTACCGGGCAACCTAAGCTCCACTCTAGGGCGTTGCTCCACCAAATCGAATAGCTAGGGCCTTAGAAGTCAACGCCAGAAGCATAAAATACAATAAAGATGCAAAAGTTTTTTCATCGTATAACAGGAATAACTGCAAACAGTATGAAAGTACTGGTCAGTTCTACGTTCCGGGTAACCTAGGTTTCACTCTAGGGCGTTGCTCCACCAGATCGAATAGCTAGGGAATTAGAATTCAACGCCATAAGAATAAAATACAATATAAGTCCAACAGTTTTTCCATCGTATAAAATGAATAATTGCAACCAGTGTGAAAGTTATGGTCATTTCTACGTTCCGGACAACCTAGGCTTCACTATAGGGCGTTGCTCCACCACATCGAATAGCTACGGCCTTAGAAGTCAACGCTAGAAGCATAAAATACAATAAAAATGCAACAGTTTTTCCATCGTATAGCATGAGTAATTGCAACCGGTGTGAATGTTATTTTCATTTCTACGTTCCGGGCAACCTAGGCTTGACTGTATGGTGTTGCTCCACCAGATCCAATAGGTAAGGCCATAGAAGTCAACGCCCGAAGCATAAAATACAAAATAAATAGAACAGTTTTTCCATTGTAAAAAACGAATAATTGCTACCAGTGTGAATGTTATGTTCATTACTACGTTCCGGGCAACCTAGGCTTCACTCTAGGGCGTTGTTCCACCAGATCGAGAAGTTAGGGCCTAAGAACTCAACGCCAGAAGCATCAAAATACAATATAAATATAACAGTTTTTCCATCGTATAAAACGAATAATAGCAACCAGTGTGAAAGTTCTGGTCATTTCTACGTTCCGGGCAACCTAGTCTTCACTCTAGGGCGTTGCTCCACCAGATCGAATAGTTAGGGCCTTAGAAGTCAACGCCCGAAGCAAAAAATACAAAATAAATAGAACAGTTTTTCCATTGCATAAAACGAATAATTGCTACCAGTGTGAAAGTAATGGTCATTTCTACGTTCCGGGCAACCTTGGCTTCACTCTAGGGCGTTGCTCCACCAGATCGAATAGCTATGGACTTAGAATCCAACGCCAGAAGCATAAAATACAATAAAAATACAACAGTTTTTCAATCGTATAAGAGGTATAATTGCAACCAGTGTGAAAGTAATGGTCATTTCTACGTTCTGGGCAACCTACGTTTCACTCTATGGCATTGCTCCACCAGATCGAATAGTTAGGGCCTAAGAAGTCAACGCCAGAGACATAAAATACCATATGAATACAACAGTTTTTCCATTGTATAAAACGAATAATTGCTACCAGTGTAAAACGTATGGTCAGCTCTACGTTCCGGGCAACCTAGGCCTCACTCTAGGTCGTTGTTCCACCAGATCGAATTGTTAGGGCCTAAGAAGTCAACGCCAGAAGCATAAGATACAATATAAATATAACAGTTTTTCCATCGTATAGAACGAATAATAGCAACCAGTGTGAATGTTAACGTCATTTCTACTTTCCGTGCAACCTAGGCTTCACCCTAGGGCGTTGATCCACCAGATCGAATAGCTAGGACCTTAGAAGCCGAAGCCAGAAGCATAAGATGCAATATTAATACAACAGTTTTTCTATCGCATAAAACGAATAATTGCTACCGGTGTGAAAGTTATGGTCATTTCTACGTTCCGGGCAGCCTAGGCTTCACCCTAGGGCGTTGTTCCAACAGATTGAATAGTTAGGGCCTTAGAAGTCAACGCCCGAAGCACGAAATACAAAATAAATAGAACAGTTGTTCCATCGTATAAAACGAATAATTGCTATCAGTGTGGAAGTTATGGTAATTTCTACGTTCCGGGCAACCTAGGTTTCACTCTAGGGCGTTGCTCCACCAGATCGCATAGCTAGGGTATTAGAATTCAACGCCATAAGAATAAAATACAATATAAGTACAACAGTTTTTCCATCGTATAAAATCAATAATTGGAAGCATTGTGCAAGTAACGGCCATTTCTCCGTTCCAGGCAACCTAGGCGTCACTCTAGGGCGTTGCTCCACCACATCGAATACCTACGGCCTTAGAAGTCAACGACCGAAGCATAAAATACATTAAATATACAAGAGCCTTTCCATCGTATAACAGGAATAATTGCAACCAGTGTGAAAGTGATGGTCATTTCTACGTTCCGGCAACCTAGGCTTCACCCTAGGGCGTTGTGCCAACAGATTGAATAGTTAGGGCCTTAGAAGTCAACACCCGAAGCATGAAACACAAAATAAATACAACAGTTGTTCCATCGTATAAAACGAATAATTGCTATCAGTGTGAAAGTTATGGTCATTTCTACGTTCCGGGAAACCTAGGCTTCACTCTAGGGCGTTGCGCCACCAGATCGAATAGTTAGGGCCTTAGAAGTCAACGCCAGAAGCATAAAATACAATAAAGATGCAACAGTTCTTCCATCGTATAACAGGAATAATTGCAACCAGTGTGAAGGTAATGGTATGTCCTACGTTCCGGGAAACCTAGGCCTCACTCTAGGGAGTTGCTAAACCAGATCGAATAGTTAAGGCCTTAGGAGTCATCGCCCGAAGCATAAAATACAAAATAAAGGGAACAGTTTTTTCATTGTATAAAACGAATAATGGCAACCAGTATGAAAGTTATGGTCATTTCTACTTTCTGGGCAACCTAGGCGTCACTCTAGGGCGTTGCTCCACCACATCGAATACCTACGGCCTTAGAAGTCAACGACCGAAGCATAAAATACATTAAATATACAAGAGCCTTTCCATCGTATAACAGGAATAATTGCAACCAGTGTGAAAGTGATGGTCATTTCTACGTTCCGGCAACCTAGGCTTCACCCTAGGGCGTTGTTCCACCAGATCGAATAGTTAGGGCCTAAGAAGTTAACGCCAGATGCATAAAATACAATATAAATACAACAGTTTTTCCATCCTACAAAACGAATAATTGCGACCAGTAAGAAGGTTATGGTCATTTCTACTTTCCGGGCAACCTAGGCTACACGCTAGGGCGTTGGCCCAACAGGTTGAATAGTTAGGGCCTTAGAAGTCAACGCCCGAAGCATAAAATGCAATAAAAATAAAACAGCTTTTCCATCGTATAAATCGAATAATTGCAACCAGTGTGAAAGTTATGGACATTTCTACATTCCGAGCAACCTAGGCTTCACTCTAGTGCGTTGCTCCACCAGATCGAATAGTTAGGGACTTAGAAGTCAACGCCAGAAGCATAAAATGCAATAAAGATGCAACAGTTCTTCCATCGTATAACAGGAATAATTGCAACCAGTGTGAAAGTAATGGTCAGTTCTACGTTCCGGGCAAACTAGGTTTCACTGTAGGGCGTTGCTCCACCAGATCGAATAGCTAGGGCCTAAGAAGTCAACGCCAGAAACATAAAATACGATATAAATACCACAGCTTTTCCGTCGTATAAAACGAATAATTGCAACCAGTGTGAAAGTGATGGTAATTTCTACGTTCCGGGCAACCTAGGCTTCACTCTAGGGCGTTGTTCCACCAGATCGAAAAGTTAGGGCCTAAGAAATCAACGCCAGAAGCATAAAATACAATATAAATATAACAGATTTTCCATCGTATAAAACGAATAATAGCAAATAGTGTGAAAGTTCTGGTCATTTGTACGTTCCGGGCAACCTAGGCTTCACTCTAGGGCGTTGCTCCACCAGATCGAATAGTTAGGGCCTTAGAAGTCAACGCCCGAAGCATAAAATACAAAATAAATAGAACAGTTTTTCCATGGTATATAACGAATAATTGCTACCAGTGTGAAAGTTATGGTCATTTCTACGTTCCGGCAACCTGGGCTTCACTCTAGGGCGTTGTTCCACCAGATCGAAAGGTTAGGGCCTAAGAAGTCAACGCCAGAAGCATAAAATACAATATAAACATAACAGTTTTTCCATCGTATAAAACGAATAATAGCAACCAGTGTGAAAGTTCTGGTCATTTCTACGTTCCCGGCAACCTAGGCTTCACTCTAGGGCGTTGCTCCACCATATCGAATAGTTAGGGCCTTAGAAGTCAACGCCCGAAGCATAAAATACAAAATAAATAGAACAGTTTTTCCATTGTATAAAACGAATAATTGCTACCAGTGTGAAAGTTATGTTCATTTCTACGTTTCTAACAATCTAGGCTTCACTCTAGGGTGTTGCTCCACCAAATCGAATAGGTAGGGCCATAGAAGTCAACGCCCGAAGCATAAAATACAATAAATATACAAGAGTTTTTCCATCGTATAAAACGAATAATTGAAACCAGTGGAAGAGTAATGGTCATTTCTACGTTCCGGGCAACCTAGGCTTCACCTTAGGGCGCTGCTCCACCAGATCGAATAGTTAGTGCCCAAGAACTCAGCGCCAGAAGCATAAAATACAATATAAATACAACAGTTTTTCCATCGTATAAAACGAATAATTGCAACAAGTATGAAAGTTATGGTCATTTCTACTTTCCGGGCAACCTAGGCTTCACCCTAGGGCGTTGTGCCAACAGATTGAATAGTTAGGGCCTTAGAAGTCAACGCCCGAAGCATGAAACACAAAATAAATACAACAGTTGTTCCATCGTATAAGACGAATAATTGCTATCAGTGTGAAAGTTATGGTCATTTCTACGTTCCGGGAAACCTAGGCTTCACTCTAGGGCGTTGCGCCACCAGATCGAATAGTTAGGGCCTTAGAAGTCAACGCCAGAAGCATAAAATACAATAAAGATGCAACAGTTCTTCCATCGTATAACAGGAATAATTGCAACCAGTGTGAAGGTAATGGTATGTCCTACGTTCCGGGAAACCTAGGCCTCACTCTAGGGAGTTGCTAAACCAGATCGAATAGTTAAGGCCTTAGGAGTCATCGCCCGAAGCATAAAATACAAAATAAAGGGAACAGTTTTTTCATTGTATAAAACGAATAATGGCAACCAGTATGAAAGTTATGGTCATTTCTACTTTCTGGGCAACCTAGGCTTCCCCCTAGGGCGTTGTTCCAACAGATTGAATAGTTAAGGCCTTAGAAGTCAACGCTCGAAGCATAAAGTGCGATAAAAATACAGCAGCCTTTCCATCGTATAACAGGAATAATTGCAACCAGTTTGAAAGTGATGCTCATTTCTACGCTCCGGGAAACCTAGGCTTCACCCTAGGGCGTTGCTCCACCAGATGGAATAGTTAGGGACTAAGAAGTCACCGCCAGAAGCATAAAATACAATAAAAATGCAACAGTTATTCCATTGTATAGCATGGATAGTTGCAACCAGTGTGAAAGTTATGGTCATTTCTACGTTCCGGGTAACCGAGGTTTCACTCTAGGGCGTTGCTCCACCAGATCTAACAGCTATGGACTTAGAATTCAACGCCAGATGGATAAAATACAATATAAATAAAACAGCTTTTCCATCGTATAACAGGAATAATTGCAACCAGTGTGAAAGTAAAGGTCATTTCTACGTTCCGGGCAACCTAGGCTTCACTCTAGTGCGTTGCTCCAACAGATTGAATAGTTAGGGCCTTAGAAGTGAACGCCCGAACCATATAATGCAAAAAAAATACAACAGTGTTTCCATCATATAACAGGAATAATTGCAACCAGTTTGAAAGTGATGGACAATTCTACGTTCCGGGCAACCTAGGGCTCACTCTAGGGCGTCGCTCCACCAGATCGAATAGTTAGTGCCTTAGAAGTCAACGCCAGAAGCATAAAATACAATATAAATACAACAGTTTTTCCATCGTATAAAACGAGTAATTGCAACCAGTATGAAACTTATGGTCATTTCTACTTTCCGAGCAACCTAGGCTTCACCCTAGGGCGTTGCTCCAACAGATTGAATAGTTAGGGCCTTAGAAGTCAACGCCCGAAGCATAAAATACAAAATAAATAAAACAGTTTTTCCATCGTATAAGACGAATAATTGCTACCAGTGTGAAACGAATGGTCGTTTCTACGTTCCAGGCAACCTAGGCTTCATGCTAGGGCGGTGCTCGACCATATCAAATAGTTAGGTCCTAAGAAGTCAACGCCAGGAGCATAAAATACAACATAAATACAACAGACTTTCCATCGTATATAATGTATATTCGCAAACAGTGTGAAAGTAATGGTCATTTCTACGTACCGGGCAACCTAAGCTCCACTCTAGGGCGTTGCTCCACCAAATCGAATAGCTAGGGCCTTAGAAGTCAACGCCAGAAGCATAAAATACAATAAAGATGCAAAAGTTTTTTCATCGTATAACAGGAATAACTCCAAACAGTATGAAAGTACTGGTCAGTTCTACGTTCCGGGTAACCTAGGTTTCACTCTAGGGCGTTGCTCCACCAGATCGAATAGCTAGGGAATTAGAATTCTACGCCATAAGAATAAAATACAATATAAGTCCAACAGTTTTTCCATCGTATAAAATGAATAATTGCAACCAGTGTGAAAGTTATGGTCATTTCTACATTTCGAGAAACCTAGGCTTCACTCTAGGGCGTTGCTCCACCTGATCGAATAGTTAGGGCCTTAGAAGTCAACGCCAGAAGCATAAAATACAATAAAGATGCAACAGTTTTTCCATCGTATAACAGGAATAACTGCAAACAGTGTGAAAGTACTGGTCATTTCTACGTTCCGGGTATCCTAGGTTTCACTCTAGGGCGTTGCTCCTCCAGATCGAATAGATAGGGACTTAGAATTCAACGCCATAAGAATAAAATGCAATATAAATATAACAGTTTTTCCATCGTATAAAACGAATATTCGCAACCAGAGTGAAAGTTATGGTCATTTCAACGTTCCGGGCAATCTGGGCTTCACTCTAGGGCGTTGCTCCTCCAGATCAATCAGTTAGGGCCTTAGAAGTCAACGCCCGAAGAATAAAAAGCAAAATAAATAGAACAGTTTTTCCATTGTATAAAACGAATAATTGCTACCAGTGTAAAAGTTGTGGTCATTTCTAAGTTCCGGGCAACTTAGGCTTCACCCTAGGCCGTTGTTCCACCAGATCGAATAGTTAGGGCCTAAGAAGTGAACGCCAGAAGCATAAAATACAATATAAATACACAGTTTTTCCATCATATAAAACGAATGATAGCAACCAGTGTGGAAGTTATGGTCACTTCTACGATCCGGGCAACCTAGGCTTCACTTTAGGGCGTTGCTCCACCAGATCAAATAGTTAGGGCCTAAGAAGTCAACGCCAGAAGCATAAAATGCAACATAAATACAACAGATTTTCCATCGTATATAATGTATATTAGCAAACAGTGTGAAATTAATGGACATTTCTACGTTCCGGGCAATCTAGGCTTCACTCTAGGGCGTTGCTTCTCCAGATCGAATAGTTAGGGCCTTAGAGGTCAACGCCCGAAGCATAAAATATAAAATAAATAGAACAGCTGTTCCATGTATAAAACGAATAATTGTTTCCAGTGTGAAAGTTATGGTCATATCTACGTTCCGGGCAACCTAGGCTTCACCATAGGGATTTGCTCCACCAGATGGAATAGTTGGGGCCTAAGAAGTCAACGGCAGAAGCATAAAATACGATATAAATACAACAGCTTTTCCATCGTATAATACGAATAATTGCAACCAGTGTGAAAGTGATGGTCATTTCTACGATCCGGGTAACCCAGGTTGCTCTCTAGGGCATTACTCCACCACATCGAATAGCTACGGCCGTAGAAGTCAACGCCCGAAGCATAAAATACAAAATAAATGTAACAGCTTTTCCATCGTATAAAACGAATAATAGCAACCAGTGTGAAAGTTATGGTCATTTCTACGTTCCGGGCAACCTAGGCTTCACTGTAGGGCGTTGCTCCACCAGATCAAACAGTTAGGGCCTTAGAAGCCAACGCCCGAAGCATTACATACAAAATAAACAGAACAGTTTTTCCATTGTATAAAACGAATAATTGCTACCAGTGTAAAAGTTATGGTCATTTCTACGTTCCGGGCAGCCTAGACTTCACCCTCGGCCGTTGTTCCACCAGATCGAATAGTTCGGGCCTAAGAAGTGAACGCCAGAAGCATAAAATACAATATAAATACAACAGTTTTTCCATCGTATAGAACGAATAATTGCAACCAGTATGAAACTTATTGTCATTTATATTTTCCGGGCAGCCTAGGCTTCACCCTAGGGCATTGCTCCAACAGATCAAACAGTTAGGGCCTTAGAAGTCAATGCCCGAAGCATAAAATGCAATAAAAATACAACAGTTTTTCCATCATATAACAGGAATAATTGCAACCAGTTTGAGAGTGATGGTCTTTTCTACTTTCCGGGCAACCTGCGCTTCACCCTAGGCCGTTGTTCCACCAGATGGAATTGTTAGGGCCTAAGAAGTCAACGCCAGAAGCATAAAATACGATATAAATACAACAGCTTTTCCACCATATAAAACGAATAATTGCAACCAGTGTGAAAGTTATGGTCATTTCTACGTTCCGGGCAACCTAGGCTTCACCCAAGGGCGTTGCTCCAACAGATTGAATAATTAGGACCTTAGAAATCAATGCCCGAAGCATAAAATGCAATAAATATACGACAGCATTGCCATCGTATAAGATGAATAATTGCACACAGCGTGAAAGATGTGGACATTTCTACGTTCCGGGCAACCCAGGTTTCACTCTATGGCGTTCATCCACCACATCGAATAGCTACGGCCTCAGAAGTCAACGCGTGAAGCATAAAATACAATGAAAATACAACAGTCTTTCCATCCTATAACAGGAATAATTGCAACCCGTGTGAAAGTGATGGTCATTTCTACGTTCCAGGCAACCTAGGCTTCACTCTAGGGCGTTGATACACGAGATCGAATAGTTAGTGCCTTTGAAGTCAACGCCAGATGCATAAAATACAATATAAATACAACAGTTTTTCCATCGTATAAAACGAATAATTGCAACCAGTATGAAAGTTATGGTCATTTCTACGTTCCGGGCAACCTAGGCTACACCCTAGGGCGTTGCTCCAACAGACTGAATAATTAGGGCCTTAGAAGTCAATGCCCGAAGCACAAAATGCAAAAAAAATACAACAGTTTTTCCATCATATAACAGGAATAATTGCAACCAGTTTGAAAGTGATGGACAATTCTACGTTCCGGGCAACCTAGGGCTCACTCTAGGGCGTCGCTCCACCAGATCGAATAGTTAGTGCCTTAGAAGTCAACGCCAGAAGCATAAAATACAATATAAATACAACAGTTTTTCCATCGTATAAAACGAGTAATTGCAACCAGTATGAAACTTATGGTCATTTCTACTTTCCGAGCAACCTAGGCTTCACCCTAGGGCGTTGCTCCAACAGATTGAATAGTTAGGGCCTTAGAAGTCAACGCCCGAAGCATAAAATACAAAATAAATAAAACAGTTTTTCCATCGTATAAGACGAATAATTGCTACCAGTGTGAAACGAATGGTCGTTTCTACGTTCCAGGCAACCTAGGCTTCATGCTAGGGCGGTGCTCGACCATATCAAATAGTTAGGTCCTAAGAAGTCAACGCCAGGAGCATAAAATACAACATAAATACAACAGACTTTCCATCGTATATAATGTATATTTGCAAACAGTGTGAAAGTAATGGTCATTTCAACGTTCCGGGCAATCTGGGCTTCACTCTAGGGCGTTGCTCCTCCAGATCAATCAGTTAGGGCCTTAGAAGTCAACGCCCGAAGAATAAAAAGCAAAATAAATAGAACAGTTTTTCCATTGTATAAAACGAATAATTGCTACCAGTGTAAAAGTTGTGGTCATTTCTAAGTTCCGGGCAACTTAGGCTTCACCCTAGGCCGTTGTTCCACCAGATCGAATAGTTAGGGCCTAAGAAGTGAACGCCAGAAGCATAAAATACAATATAAATACACAGTTTTTCCATCATATAAAACGAATGATAGCAACCAGTGTGGAAGTTATGGTCACTTCTACGATCCGGGCAACCTAGGCTTCACTTTAGGGCGTTGCTCCACCAGATCAAATAGTTAGGGCCTAAGAAGTCAACGCCAGAAGCATAAAATGCAACATAAATACAACAGATTTTCCATCGTATATAATGTATATTAGCAAACAGTGTGAAATTAATGGACATTTCTACGTTCCGGGCAATCTAGGCTTCACTCTAGGGCGTTGCTTCTCCAGATCGAATAGTTAGGGCCTTAGAGGTCAACGCCCGAAGCATAAAATATAAAATAAATAGAACAGCTGTTCCATGTATAAAACGAATAATTGTTTCCAGTGTGAAAGTTATGGTCATATCTACGTTCCGGGCAACCTAGGCTTCACCATAGGGATTTGCTCCACCAGATGGAATAGTTGGGGCCTAAGAAGTCAACGGCAGAAGCATAAAATACGATATAAATACAACAGCTTTTCCATCGTATAATACGAATAATTGCAACCAGTGTGAAAGTGATGGTCATTTCTACGATCCGGGTAACCCAGGTTGCTCTCTAGGGCATTACTCCACCACATCGAATAGCTACGGCCGTAGAAGTCAACGCCCGAAGCATAAAATACAAAATAAATGTAACAGCTTTTCCATCGTATAAAACGAATAATAGCAACCAGTGTGAAAGTTATGGTCATTTCTACGTTCCGGGCAACCTAGGCTTCACTGTAGGGCGTTGCTCCACCAGATCAAACAGTTAGGGCCTTAGAAGCCAACGCCCGAAGCATTACATACAAAATAAACAGAACAGTTTTTCCATTGTATAAAACGAATAATTGCTACCAGTGTAAAAGTTATGGTCATTTCTACGTTCCGGGCAGCCTAGACTTCACCCTCGGCCGTTGTTCCACCAGATCGAATAGTTCGGGCCTAAGAAGTGAACGCCAGAAGCATAAAATACAATATAAATACAACAGTTTTTCCATCGTATAGAACGAATAATTGCAACCAGTATGAAACTTATTGTCATTTATATTTTCCGGGCAGCCTAGGCTTCACCCTAGGGCATTGCTCCAACAGATCAAACAGTTAGGGCCTTAGAAGTCAATGCCCGAAGCATAAAATGCAATAAAAATACAACAGTTTTTCCATCATATAACAGGAATAATTGCAACCAGTTTGAGAGTGATGGTCTTTTCTACTTTCCGGGCAACCTGCGCTTCACCCTAGGCCGTTGTTCCACCAGATGGAATTGTTAGGGCCTAAGAAGTCAACGCCAGAAGCATAAAATACGATATAAATACAACAGCTTTTCCACCATATAAAACGAATAATTGCAACCAGTGTGAAAGTTATGGTCATTTCTACGTTCCGGGCAACCTAGGCTTCACCCAAGGGCGTTGCTCCAACAGATTGAATAATTAGGACCTTAGAAATCAATGCCCGAAGCATAAAATGCAATAAATATACGACAGCATTGCCATCGTATAAGATGAATAATTGCACACAGCGTGAAAGATGTGGACATTTCTACGTTCCGGGCAACCCAGGTTTCACTCTATGGCGTTCATCCACCACATCGAATAGCTACGGCCTCAGAAGTCAACGCGTGAAGCATAAAATACAATGAAAATACAACAGTCTTTCCATCCTATAACAGGAATAATTGCAACCCGTGTGAAAGTGATGGTCATTTCTACGTTCCAGGCAACCTAGGCTTCACTCTAGGGCGTTGATACACGAGATCGAATAGTTAGTGCCTTTGAAGTCAACGCCAGATGCATAAAATACAATATAAATACAACAGTTTTTCCATCGTATAAAACGAATAATTGCAACCAGTATGAAAGTTATGGTCATTTCTACGTTCCGGGCAACCTAGGCTACACCCTAGGGCGTTGCTCCAACAGACTGAATAATTAGGGCCTTAGAAGTCAATGCCCGAAGCACAAAATGCAAAAAAAATACAACAGTTTTTCCATCATATAACAGGAATAATTGCAACCAGTTTGAAAGTGATGGACAATTCTACGTTCCGGGCAACCTAGGGCTCACTCTAGGGCGTCGCTCCACCAGATCGAATAGTTAGTGCCTTAGAAGTCAACGCCAGAAGCATAAAATACAATATAAATACAACAGTTTTTCCATCGTATAAAACGAGTAATTGCAACCAGTATGAAACTTATGGTCATTTCTACTTTCCGAGCAACCTAGGCTTCACCCTAGGGCGTTGCTCCAACAGATTGAATAGTTAGGGCCTTAGAAGTCAACGCCCGAAGCATAAAATACAAAATAAATAAAACAGTTTTTCCATCGTATAAGACGAATAATTGCTACCAGTGTGAAACGAATGGTCGTTTCTACGTTCCAGGCAACCTAGGCTTCATGCTAGGGCGGTGCTCGACCATATCAAATAGTTAGGTCCTAAGAAGTCAACGCCAGGAGCATAAAATACAACATAAATACAACAGACTTTCCATCGTATATAATGTATATTTGCAAACAGTGTGAAAGTAATGGTCATTTCTACGTACCGGGCAACCTAAGCTCCACTCTAGGGCGTTGCTCCACCAAATCGAATAGCTAGGGCCTTAGAAGTCAACGCCAGAAGCATAAAATACAATAAAGATGCAAAAGTTTTTTCATCGTATAACAGGAATAACTCCAAACAGTATGAAAGTACTGGTCAGTTCTACGTTCCGGGTAACCTAGGTTTCACTCTAGGGCGTTGCTCCACCAGATCGAATAGCTAGGGAATTAGAATTCTACGCCATAAGAATAAAATACAATATAAGTCCAACAGTTTTTCCATCGTATAAAATGAATAATTGCAACCAGTGTGAAAGTTATGGTCATTTCTACATTTCGAGAAACCTAGGCTTCACTCTAGGGCGTTGCTCCACCTGATCGAATAGTTAGGGCCTTAGAAGTCAACGCCAGAAGCATAAAATACAATAAAGATGCAACAGTTTTTCCATCGTATAACAGGAATAACTGCAAACAGTGTGAAAGTACTGGTCATTTCTACGTTCCGGGTATCCTAGGTTTCACTCTAGGGCGTTGCTCCTCCAGATCGAATAGATAGGGACTTAGAATTCAACGCCATAAGAATAAAATGCAATATAAATATAACAGTTTTTCCATCGTATAAAACGAATATTCGCAACCAGAGTGAAAGTTATGGTCATTTCAACGTTCCGGGCAATCTGGGCTTCACTCTAGGGCGTTGCTCCTCCAGATCAATCAGTTAGGGCCTTAGAAGTCAACGCCCGAAGAATAAAAAGCAAAATAAATAGAACAGTTTTTCCATTGTATAAAACGAATAATTGCTACCAGTGTAAAAGTTGTGGTCATTTCTACGTTCCGGGCAACCTAGGCTTCACTCTAGGGCATTGCTCCACCAGATCGAATAGTTTGTGCCTTAGTAGTCAACGCCAGAAGCATAAAATACAATATAAATACAACAGTCTTTCCATCGTATAAAACGAATGATTGCTACCAGTATAGAAGTGATGGTCATTTCTTCGTTCCGGGAAACCTAGGCCTCACTCTAGGGTGTTGTTCCACCAGATTGAATAGTTAGGGCCTAAGAAATCAACGCCAGAAGCATAAAATACAGTTTAAATATAACAGCTTTTCCATCGTATAAAGCGAATAATTGCAACCAGTGTGAAAGTTATTTTCATTTCTACTTTCCGGGCAACCTAGGCTTCACCCTAGGGCGTTGCTCCAACAGATTGAATAGTTAGGACCCTAGAAGTCAATGCCCGAAGCATAAAATGCAATAAAAATACAACAGTTTTTCCATTATATAACAGGAATAATTGCAACCAGTTTGAAAGTGATGGTCATTTCTACGTTCCGGGCAACCTAGGCTTCACTCTAGGGCATTGCTCCACCAGATCGAATAGTTTGTGCCTTAGAAGACAACGCCAGAAGGATAAAATACAATAAAAATACAACAGTCTTTCCATCCTATAATAGGAATAATTGCAACCCGTGTGAAGGTCATGGTCATTTGTACGTTCCAGGCAACCTAGGCTTCACTCTAGGGCGTTGTTCCACCAGATCGAATTGTTAGGGCCTAAGATGTCAACGCCAGAAGCATCAGGTACAATATAAATAAAAGAGTTTTTCCATCGTATAGAACGATTAATAGCAACCAGTGTGAAAGATATGGTCATTTCTACGTTCCGGACAACCTAGGCTTCACTCTAGGGCGTTGTTCCACCAGATCGAATAGATAGTGCCTTATAAGTCAACGCCAGAAGCATAAAATACAATATAAATACAACAGTTTTTCCATGGTATAAAACGGATAATTGCTACCCGTGTAAAAGTTATGGTGAGTTCTACGTTCCGGGCAACCAAGGCCTCACTCTAGGTCGTTGTTCCACCAGATCGAATTGTTAGGGCCTAAGAAGTCAACGCCAGAAGCATCAGATACAATATAAATAAAAGAGTTTTTCCATCGTATAGAACGATTAATAGCAACCAGTGTGAAAGATATGGTCATTTCTACGTTCCGGACAACCTAGGCTTCACTCTAGGGCGTTGTTCCACCAGATCGAGCAGCTAGGGCCTAAGAAGGCAACGCCAGAAGCATAAAATACAATATAAATATAACAGTTTCTCCATCGTGTAAAACGAATAATAGCGACCAGTGTGAAAGTTATGGTCATTTTTACGTTCCCGGCAACCTAGGCTTCACCCCAGGGCGTTGTTCCACCAGATCGAATAGTTAGGGCCTAAGAAGTGAGCGCCAGCAGCATAATATACAATATAAATACAACAGCTTTTCCATCGTATAAAACGAATAATTTCAACCAGTGTGAATGATATGGTCATTTCTACATTCCGAGCAACCTTGGCTTCACTCTAGGGCGTTGATCCAACAGATTGAATAGTTAGGGCCTTAGAAGTCAACGCCCGAAGTATAAAATACAATGTAAATACAACAGTTTTTCCATCGTATAAAACGAGTAATTGCAAGCAGTATGAAAGTTATGGTCATTTCTACTTTCCGGGCAACCTAGGCTTCACCCTAGGGCGTTGCTCCAACAGATTGAATAGTTAGGGCCTTAGAAGTCAACGGCCGGAGCATAAAATACAAAATAAATAGAACTGTTTTTCTATCGTATAAAACGAATAATTGCTACCGGTGTGAAAGTTATGGTGAGTTCTACGTTCCGGGCAACCAAGGCCTCACTATAGGACGTTGCTCCACCAGATCGAATAGTTAGTGCCTTATAAGTCAACGCCAGAAGCATAAAATACAATATAAATACAACAGTTTTTCCATGGTATAAAACGGATAATTGCTACCCGTGTAAAAGTTATGGTGAGTTCTACGTTCCGGGCAACCAAGGCCTCATTCTAGGTCGTTGTTCCACCAGATCGAATTGTTAGGGCCTAAGAAGTCAACGCCAGAAGCATCAGATACAATATAAATAAAAGAGTTTTTCCATCGTATAGAACGATTAATAGCAACCAGTGTGAAAGATATGGTCATTTCTACGTTCCGGACAACCTAGGCTTCACTCTAGGGCGTTGTTCCACCAGATCGAGCAGCTAGGGCCTAAGAAGGCAACGCCAGAAGCATAAAATACAATATAAATATAACAGTTTCTCCATCGTGTAAAACGAATAATAGCGACCAGTGTGAAAGTTATGGTCATTTCTACGTTCCCGGCAACCTAGGCTTCACCCCAGGGCGTTGTTCCACCAGATCGAATAGTTAGGGCCTAAGAAGTGAGCGCCAGCAGCATAATATACAATATAAATACAACAGCTTTTCCATCGTATAAAACGAATAATTTCAACCAGTGTGAATGATATGGTCATTTCTACATTCCGAGCAACCTTGGCTTCACTCTAGGGCGTTGATCCAACAGATTGAATAGTTAGGGCCTTAGAAGTCAACGCCCGAAGTATAAGATACAATGTAAATACAACAGTTTTTCCATCGTATAAAACGAGTAATTGCAAGCAGTATGAAAGTTATGGTCATTTCTACTTTCCGGGCAACCTAGGCTTCACCCTAGGGCGTTGCTCCAACAGATTGAATAGTTAGGGCCTTAGAAGTCAACGCCCGAAGCATAAAATACAAAATAAATAGAACAGTTTTTCCATCGTATAAAATGAATAATTGCTACCGGTGTGAAAGTTATGGTCATTTCTACGTTCCGGGCAACCTAGGCTTCACCCTAGGGCGCTGTTCCACCAGATGGAATAGTTAGGTCATAAGAAGTCAACGCCAGAAGCATAAAATACGGTATAAATACAACAGCTTTTCCATCGTATAAAACGAATAATTGCAACCAGTATGAAAGTTATGGTCATTTCTACTTTTCGGGCAACCTAGGCTACACCCTAGGGCGTTGCTCCAACAGATTGAATAGTTAGGGCCTTAGAAGTCAATGCCCGAAGCATAAAATGCAATAAAAATACAACAGTTTTTCCATCGTATAAACCGAATAATTGCAAACAGTATGAAAGTTAACGTCATTTCTACTTTCCGGGCAACCTAGGCTTGACCCTAGGGCGTTGCACCAACAGATTGAATAGTTAGGGCCTAAGAAGTCAACGCCAGAAGCATAAAATGCAACATAAATACAACAGACTTTCCATCGTATAAAACGAATAATAGCAACCAGTGTGAAAGTTATGGTCACTTCTACGATCCGGGCAACCTAGGCTTCACTCTAGGTCGTTGCTCCACCAGATCAAACAGTTAGGGCCTTAGATGTCAACGCCAGAGGCATAAAATACAATAAAGGTGCAACAGCTTTTCCATCGTATAACAGGAATAATTGCAACCAGTGTGAAGGTAATGGTATGTCCTACGTTCCGGGCAACCTAGGCTTCACCCTAGGGCGTTGTTCCATCAGATGGAATAGTTAGGTCATAAGACGTCAACGCCAGAAGCATTAAATACGGTATAAATACAACAGCTTTTCCATCGCATAAAACGTATAATTGCAACCTGTATGAAAGTTGTGGTCATTTGTACTTTCCGGGCAACCTTGGCTACACCCTAGGACGTTGCTCCAACAGATTGAATAGTTAGGGCCTTAGAAGTCAATGCCCGAAGCATAAAATGCAATAAAAATAAAACAGCTTTTCCATCGTATAAAACAAATAATTGCAACCAGTATGAAAGTTAACGTCATTTCTACTTTCCGGGCAACCTAGGCTTGACCCTAGGGCGTTGCTCCAACAGATTGAATAGTTAGGGCCTTAGAAGTCAACGCCGAAAGCATAAAATGCAATAAAACTACAACAGTTTTTCCATCGTATAAAAGGATTAATTGAAACCAGTTTGAAAGTGATGGTCATTTCTACGTTCCGGGCAACCTAGGCTTCACTCTAGGGCGTTGCTCCACCAGATCGAATAGCTAGGGCCTTAGAAGTCAACGCCAGAAGCATAAAATACAATATCAATACAACAGTTTTTCCATCGTATAAAACGAATAATTGCAACCAGTATGAAAGTTATGGTCATTTCTACTTTCCCGGCAACCTACGATCCACCCTAGGGCGATGCTGCAACCGATTGAATGGTTAGGGCCTTAGAAGTCAACGCCCGAAGCATAAAATACAAAATAAATAGAACAGTTTTTCCATCTTATAAAACGAATAATTGCTACCGATGTGAAAGTTATGGTCATTTGTACATTCCGGGCAACCTAGGCTTCACTCTAGGGCGTTGCTCCACCTGATCGAATAGCTAGGGCCTTAGAAGTCAACGCCAGAAGCATAAAATACAATAAAGATGCGACAGTTTTTCCATCGTATAACAGGAATAACTGCAAACAGTATGAAAGGACTGGTCATTTCTACGTTCCGGGTAACCTAGGTTTCACTCTAGCGCGTTGCTCCACCAGATCGAATAGCTAGGGAATTAGAATTCAACGCCATAAGAATAAAATACAATATAAGTCCAACAGTTTTTCCATCGTATAAAATGAATAATTGCAACCAGTATGAAAGTGATGGTCATTTCTACGTACCGGGCAACCTAGGCTTCACTCTAGGGCGTTGCTCCACCAGATCGAATAGTTAGGGTCTTAGAAGTCAACGCCCGAAGCATAAAATATAAAATAAATAGAACAGGTTTTCCATCGTATAAAACGAATAATTGCTACCAGTATGAAAGTGATGGTCATTTCTACGTACCGGGCAGCCTAGGCTTCACTCTAGGGCGTTGCTCCACCAGATCGAATAGTTAGGGTCTTAGAAGTCAACGCCCGAAGCATAAAATATAAAATAAATAGAACAGGTTTTCCATCGTATAAAACGAATAATTGCTACCAGTGTGAAAGTTATGGTCATTTCTACTTTCCGGGCAACCTAGGCTTCACCCTAGGGCGTCGTTCCACCAGATGGAATAGTTAGGTACTAAGAAGTCAACGCCAGAAGCATAAAATACGATATAAATACAACAGCTTTTCCATCGTATAAGACGAATAATTGCAACCAGTTTGAAAGTGATGGTCATTTCTACGTACCGGGCAACCTAGGCTTCACTCTAGAGCGTTGATCCACCAGATCGAATAGTTAGTGCCTTAGAAGTCAACGCCCGAAGCATAAAATACAAAATAAATAGAACAGTTTTTCCATCGTATAAAACGAATAATTGCTACCAGTGTGAAAGTTATGGTCATTTCTACTTTCCGGGCAACCTACGCTTCACCCTAGGGCGTTGTTCCACCAGATGGAATAGTTAGGGCCTAAGAAGCCAACGCCAGAAGCATAAAATACGATATAAATACAACAGATTTTCCATCGTATAAAACGAATAATTGCAACCAGTGTGAAAGTTATGGTCATTTCTACGTTCCGGGCAACCTAGACTTCACCCAAGGGTGTTGCACCAACAGATTCAATAGTTAGGGCCTTAGAAGTCAATGCCCGAAGCATAAAATGCAATAAATATACAACAGTTTTTCCATCGTATAGCAGGTATAATTTGCAACCAGTGTGATAGTAGTTGTCATTTCTACGTTCCGGGCTACCTAGGTTTCTCTCCAGGGCGTTGCTCCACCAGATCGAATAGTTACGGCCTAAGAAGTCAACGCCAGAAGTATAAAATACGGTAAAGATGCAACAGTTTTTCCATCGTATAAAACGAATAATTGCAACCAGTGTGAAAGTTATGGTCATTTCTACATTGTGAGCAACCTACGCTTCACTCTAGGGCGTTGCTCCACCAGATCGAATAGTTAGGGCCTTAGAAGTCAACGCCCGAAGCATAAAATACAATATAAATAAAACAGTTTTTCCATCGTATAAAACGAATAATTGCTACCAGTGTGAAATGAATGGTCATTTCTACGTTCCGGGCAACCTAGGCTTCACTCTAGGGCGTTGCTCCACCAGATCAAATAGTTAGGGCCTATGCAGTCAACGCCAGAAGCTTAAAATACGATAATGGTGCAACAGTTTTTCCATCGTATAACAGGATTAATTGCAACCAGTGTGAAGGTAATCGTATGTTCTACGTTCCGGGCAACCTAGGCTTCACTCTAGGGCGTTGCTCCACCAGATCGAATAGTTAGGGCCTTAGAAGTCAACGCCCGAAGCATAAAATGCAAAAAAATAGAACAGTTATTCCATGTCTAAAACGAATAATTGCTACCAGAGTGAAAGTTATGGACATTTCTACGTTCCGGGTAACTTAGGCTTCACCCTAGAGCGTTGTTCCACCAGATGGAACAGTTAGGGCCTAAGAAGTCAACGCCAGAAGCATAAAATACGATGTAAATACAACAGCTTTTCCATCGTATAAAACGAATTATGGTAACCAGTGTGAAAGTTATGGTCATTTCTACGTTCCGGGCAACCTAGGCTTCACTCTAGGGCGTTGCTCCACCAAATCGAATAGTTAGGGCCTTAGAAGTCAGCGCCCGAAGCATAAAATTCATAATAAATAGAACAGTTTTTCATTGTATAAAACGAATAACTGCAACCAGTGTGAAAGTACTGGTCATTTCTACGTTCCGGGCAACATAGGCTTCACTCTAGGGCCTAGCCCCACCAGATCGAATAGTTAGGGCCTTACATGTCAACGCCAGATGCATGAAATACAATAAAGGTGCAACAGTTTTCCCATCGTATAAAACGAATAATTGCAAACAGTGTGAAAGTAATGGCCATTTCTACGTTCCGGGTAACCTAGGCGTCACTCTAGGGCGTTACGCCACCAGATCAAATAGTTAGGGCCTAAGAAGTCAACGCCAGAAGCATAAAATGCAACATAAATACAACAGATTTTCCATCGTATAAAACGAATAATAGCAACCAGTGTGAAAGTTATGGTCATTTCTACGATCCGGGCAACCTAGGCTTCACTCTAGGGCGTTGCTCCACCAGATCAAACAGTTAGGGCCTTAGATGTCAACGCCAGAGGCATAAAATACAATAAAGGTGCAACAGTTTTTCCATCGTATGACAGGAATAACTGCAACCAGTGTGAAAGTCCTGGTCATTTCTACGTTCCGGGTAACCTAGGTTTCACTCTAGAGCGTTGCTCCACGAGATTGAAAAGCTAGGGACTTAGAATTCAACGCCAGAAGAATAAAATACAATACAAGTACAACAGTTTTTCCATCGTATAAAATGAATATTTGCATACATTGTGAAAGTAATGGTCATTTCTACGTTCCGGGCAACCTATGCGACACTCTAGAGCGTTGCTCCACCAGATCGAATAGTTGAGGGCCTTAGAAGTCAACGCCAGAAGCATAAAGTACGATATAAATACAACAGCTTTCCCATCGTATAAAACGAATAATAGCAACCAGTGTGAAAGTTATGGTCATTTCTCCGTTCCAGGCAACCTAGGCTTCACTCTAGGGCGTTGTTGCACCAGATCGAATAGTTCGGGCCTAAGAAGTCAACGCCAGAAGCATAAAATACAATATAAATATAACAGTTTTTCCATCGTATAAAATGAATAATAGAAACCAGTGTGAAAGTTATGGTCATTTGTACGTCCCGGGCAACATAGGCTTCACCCTAGGGCGTTGTTCCACCAGATGGAATAGTTAGGTCATAAGAAGTCAACGCCAGAAGCATAAAATACGGTATAAATACAACAGCTTTTCCATCGTATAAAACGAATAATTGCAACCAGTATGAAAGTTATAGTCATTTCTACTTTTCGGGCAACCTAGGCTACACCCTAGGGCGTTGCTCCAACAGATTGAATAGTTAGCGCCTTAGAAGTCAATGCACGAAGCATAACATGCAATAAAAATACAACAGTTTTTCCATCGTATAAACCGAATAATTGCAACCAGTATGAAAGTTAACGTCATTTCTACTTTCCGGGCAACCTAGGCTTGACCCTAGGGCGTTGCACCAACAGATTGAATAGTTAGGGCCTTAGAAGTCAACGCCGAAAGCATAAAATGCAATGAAACTACAACAGTTTTTCCATCGTAAACAACGAATAATTGAAACCAGTGTAATAGTAATGGTCATTTCTACGTTCCGGGCAACCTAGGCTTCACCCTAGAGCGCTGCTCCACCAGATCGAATAGTTAGTGCCCTAGAAGTCAGCGCCAGAAGCATAAAATACAATATAAATACAACAGTTTTTCCATCGTATAAAACGAATAATTGCAACCAGTATGAAAGTTATGGTCATCTCTACTTTCCGGGCAACCTAGGATCCACCCTAGGGCGTTGCTCCAACAGCTTGAATAGCTAGGGCCTTAGAAGTCAACCCCCGTAGCATGAAATACAAAATAAATAGAACAGTTGTTCCATCGTATAAAACGAATAATTGCTACCAGTGTGAAAGTTATGGTACTTTCTACATTCCGGGCAATCTAGGTTTCACTCTAGGTCGTTGCTCCACCAGGTCGAATAGGTAGGGCCATAGAAGTCAACGCCCGAAGCATAAAGTACATTAAATATACAAGAGCTTTTCCATCGTATAACAGGAATAATTGCAACCAGTGTGAAAGTTATGGTCATTTGTACGTTCCGGGCTACCTAGGCTTCACCCTAGGGCGTTGCTCCAACAGATTGAGTAGTTAGGGCCTTAGAAGTCAATGCCCGAAGCATAAAATGCGATAAAAATACAACAGTTTTTCCATCATATAACAGGAATAATTGCAACCAGTGTGATAGTAGTGGTCATTTCTACGTTCCGGGCAACCTAGGTTTCTCTCCAGGGCGTTGCTCCACCAGATCGAATAGTTACGGCCTAAGAAGTCAACGCCAGAAGCATAAAATACGATATAAATACAACAGCTTTTCCATCGTATAAAACGAATAATTGCAACCTGTGTGAAAGTTATGGTCATTTCTACGTTCCGGGCAACCTAGGCTTCACCCTAGGGCGTTGCTCCAACAGATTGAATAGTTAGGGCCTTAGAAGTCAATGCCCGAAGCATAAAATGCGATAAAAATACAACAGTTTTTCCATCATATAACAGGAATAATTGCAACCAGTGTGATAGTAGTGGTCATTTCTACGTTCCGGGCAACCTAGGTTTCTCTCCAGGGCGTTGCTCCACCAGATCGAATAGTTACGGCCTAAGAAGTCAACGCCAGAAGTATAAAATACGATAAAGATGCAACAGTTTTTCCATCGTATAAAACGAATAATTGCAACCAGTGTGAAAGTTATGGTCATTTCTACATTCCGAGCAACCTAGGCTTCACTCTAGGGCGTTGCTCCACCAGATCGAATAGTTAGGGCCTTAGAAGTCAACGCCCGAAGCATAAAATACAATATAAATAAAACAGTTTTTCCATCGTATAAAACGAATAATTACTACCAGTGTGAAATGAATGGTCATTTCTACGTTCCGGGCAACCTAGGCTTCACTCTAGGGCGGTGCTCCACAAGATCAAATAGTTAGGGCCTAAGAAGTCAACGCCAGGAGCATAAAATACAACATAAATACAACAGACTTTCCATCGTATATAAAGTATATTTGCAAACAGTGTGAAAGTAATGGTCATTTCTACGTACCGGGCAACCTAGGCTCCACTCTAGGGCGTTGCTCCACAAAATCGAATAGCTAGGGCCTTAGAAGTCAACGCCAGAAGCATAAAATACAATAAAGAAGCAAAAGTTTTTCCATCGTATAACATGAATAACTGCAAACAGTATGAAAGTACTGGTCATTTCTACGTTCCGGGTAACCTAGGTTTCATTCTAGGGCGTTGCTCCACCAGATCGAATAGCTAGGGAATTAGAATTCAACGCCATAAGAATAAAATACAATATAAGTCCAACAGTTTTTCCATCGTATAAAATGAATAATTGCAACCAGTGTAAAAGTTATGGTCATTTCTACGTTCCGGACAACCTGGGCTTCACCCTAGGCCGTTGTTCCACCAGATCGAATAGTTAGGGCCTAAGAAGTGAACGCCAGAAGCATAAAATACAATATAAATACATTGTTTTTCCATCATATAAAACGAATGATAGCAACCAGTGTGGAAGTTATGGTCACTTCCACGTTCCGGGCAACCTAGGCTTCACTTTAGGGCGTTGCTCCACCAGATCAAATAGTTAGGGCCTAAGAAGTCAACGCCAGGAGCATAAAATGCAACATAAATACAACAGATTTTCCATCGTATAAAACGAATAATAGCAACCAGTGTGAAAGTTATGGTCATTTCTACGATCCGGGCAACCTAGGCTTCACTCTAGGGCGTTGCTCCACCAGATCAAACAGTTAGGGCCTTAGATGTCAACGCCAGAGGCATAAAATACAATAAAGGTGCAACAGTTTTTCCATCGTATAACAGGAATAACTGCAACCAGTGTGAAAGTCCTGGTCATTTCTACGTTCCGGGTAACCTAGGTTTCACTCTAGGGCGTTGCTCCACGAGATTGAAAAGCTAGGGACTTAGAATTCAACGCCAGAAGAATAAAATACAATACAAGTACAACAGTTTTTCCATCGTATAAAATGAATATTTGCATACATTGTGAAAGTAATGGTCATTTCTACGTTCCGGGCAACCTATGCGACACTCTAGAGCGTTGCTCCACCAGATCGAATAGTTGAGGGCCTTAGAAGTCAACGCCAGAAGCATAAAGTACGATATAAATACAACAGCTTTCCCATCGTATAAAACGAATAATAGCAACCAGTGTGAAAGTTATGGTCATTTCTCCGTTCCAGGCAACCTAGGCTTCACTCTAGGGCGTTGTTGCACCAGATCGAATAGTTCGGGCCTAAGAAGTCAACGCCAGAAGCATAAAATACAATATAAATATAACAGTTTTTCCATCGTATAAAATGAATAATAGAAACCAGTGTGAAAGTTATGGTCATTTGTACGTCCCGGGCAACATAGGCTTCACCCTAGGGCGTTGTTCCACCAGATGGAATAGTTAGGTCATAAGAAGTCAACGCCAGAAGCATAAAATACGGTATAAATACAACAGCTTTTCCATCGTATAAAACGAATAATTGCAACCAGTATGAAAGTTATAGTCATTTCTACTTTTCGGGCAACCTAGGCTACACCCTAGGGCGTTGCTCCAACAGATTGAATAGTTAGCGCCTTAGAAGTCAATGCACGAAGCATAACATGCAATAAAAATACAACAGTTTTTCCATCGTATAAACCGAATAATTGCAACCAGTATGAAAGTTAACGTCATTTCTACTTTCCGGGCAACCTAGGCTTGACCCTAGGGCGTTGCACCAACAGATTGAATAGTTAGGGCCTTAGAAGTCAACGCCGAAAGCATAAAATGCAATGAAACTACAACAGTTTTTCCATCGTAAACAACGAATAATTGAAACCAGTGTAATAGTAATGGTCATTTCTACGTTCCGGGCAACCTAGGCTTCACCCTAGAGCGCTGCTCCACCAGATCGAATAGTTAGTGCCCTAGAAGTCAGCGCCAGAAGCATAAAATACAATATAAATACAACAGTTTTTCCATCGTATAAAACGAATAATTGCAACCAGTATGAAAGTTATGGTCATCTCTACTTTCCGGGCAACCTAGGATCCACCCTAGGGCGTTGCTCCAACAGCTTGAATAGTTAGGGCCTTAGAAGTCAACCCCCGTAGCATGAAATACAAAATAAATAGAACAGTTGTTCCATCGTATAAAACGAATAATTGCTACCAGTGTGAAAGTTATGGTACTTTCTACATTCCGGGCAATCTAGGTTTCACTCTAGGTCGTTGCTCCACCAGGTCGAATAGGTAGGGCCATAGAAGTCAACGCCCGAAGCATAAAGTACATTAAATATACAAGAGCTTTTCCATCGTATAACAGGAATAATTGCAACCAGTGTGAAAGTTATGGTCATTTGTACGTTCCGGGCTACCTAGGCTTCACCCTAGGGCGTTGCTCCAACAGATTGAGTAGTTAGGGCCTAAGAAGTCAACGCCAGAAGCATAAAATACGATATAAATACAACAGCTTTTCCATCGTATAAAACGAATAATTGCAACCTGTGTGAAAGTTATGGTCATTTCTACGTTCCGGGCAACCTAGGCTTCACCCTAGGGCGTTGCTCCAACAGATTGAATAGTTAGGGCCTTAGAAGTCAATGCCCGAAGCATAAAATGCGATAAAAATACAACAGTTTTTCCATCATATAACAGGAATAATTGCAACCAGTGTGATAGTAGTGGTCATTTCTACGTTCCGGGCAACCTAGGTTTCTCTCCAGGGCGTTGCTCCACCAGATCGAATAGTTACGGCCTAAGAAGTCAACGCCAGAAGTATAAAATACGATAAAGATGCAACAGTTTTTCCATCGTATAAAACGAATAATTGCAACCAGTGTGAAAGTTATGGTCATTTCTACATTCCGAGCAACCTAGGCTTCACTCTAGGGCGTTGCTCCACCAGATCGAATAGTTAGGGCCTTAGAAGTCAACGCCCGAAGCATAAAATACAATATAAATAAAACAGTTTTTCCATCGTATAAAACGAATAATTACTACCAGTGTGAAATGAATGGTCATTTCTACGTTCCGGGCAACCTAGGCTTCACTCTAGGGCGGTGCTCCACAAGATCAAATAGTTAGGGCCTAAGAAGTCAACGCCAGGAGCATAAAATACAACATAAATACAACAGACTTTCCATCGTATATAAAGTATATTTGCAAACAGTGTGAAAGTAATGGTCATTTCTACGTACCGGGCAACCTAGGCTCCACTCTAGGGCGTTGCTCCACAAAATCGAATAGCTAGGGCCTTAGAAGTCAACGCCAGAAGCATAAAATACAATAAAGAAGCAAAAGTTTTTCCATCGTATAACATGAATAACTGCAAACAGTATGAAAGTACTGGTCATTTCTACGTTCCGGGTAACCTAGGTTTCATTCTAGGGCGTTGCTCCACCAGATCGAATAGCTAGGGAATTAGAATTCAACGCCATAAGAATAAAATACAATATAAGTCCAACAGTTTTTCCATCGTATAAAATGAATAATTGCAACCAGTGTAAAAGTTATGGTCATTTCTACGTTCCGGACAACCTGGGCTTCACCCTAGGCCGTTGTTCCACCAGATCGAATAGTTAGGGCCTAAGAAGTGAACGCCAGAAGCATAAAATACAATATAAATACATTGTTTTTCCATCATATAAAACGAATGATAGCAACCAGTGTGGAAGTTATGGTCACTTCCACGTTCCGGGCAACCTAGGCTTCACTTTAGGGCGTTGCTCCACCAGATCAAATAGTTAGGGCCTAAGAAGTCAACGCCAGGAGCATAAAATGCAACATAAATACAACAGATTTTCCATCGTATAAAACGAATAATAGCAACCAGTGTGAAAGTTATGGTCACTTCTACGATCCGGGCAACCTAGGCTTCACTCTAGGGCGTTGCTCCACCAGATCAAACAGTTAGGGCCTTAGATGTCAACGCCAGAGGCATAAAATACAATAAAGGTGCAACAGTTTTTCCATCGTATAACAGGAATAACTGCAACCAGTGTGAAAGTCCTGGTCATTTCTACGTTCCGGGTAACCTAGGTTTCACTCTAGGGCGTTGCTCCACGAGATTGAAAAGCTAGGGACTTAGAATTCAACGCCAGAAGAATAAAATACAATACAAGTACAACAGTTTTTCCATCGTATAAAATGAATATTTGCATACATTGTGAAAGTAATGGTCATTTCTACGTTCCGGGCAACCTATGCGACACTCTAGAGCGTTGCTCCACCAGATCGAATAGTTGAGGGCCTTAGAAGTCAACGCCACAAGCATAAAGTACGATATAAATACAACAGCTTTTCCATCGTATAAAACGAATAATAGCAACCAGTGTGAAAGTTATGGTCATTTCTCCGTTCCAGGCAACCTAGGCTTCACTCTAGGGCGTTGTTGCACCAGATCGAATAGTTCGGGCCTAAGAAGTCAACGCCAGAAGCATAAAATACAATATAAATATAACAGTTTTTCCATCGTATAAAATGAATAATAGAAACCAGTGTGAAAGTTATGGTCATTTGTACGTTCCGGGCAACATAGGCTTCACCCTAGGGCGTTGTTCCACCAGATGGAATAGTTAGGTCATAAGAAGTCAACGCCAGAAGCATAAAATACGGTATAAATACAACAGCTTTTCCATCGTATAAAACGAATAATTGCAACCAGTGTGAAAGTTATGGTCAATTCTACGTTCCAGTCAACCTAGGCTTCACTCTAGGTCGTTGCTCCACCAGATCGAGTAGTTAGGGCCTATGAAGTCGACGCCAGAATCATAAAATACAATAAAGGTGCAACAGTTTTTCCATCGTATAACAGGAATAATTGCAACCAGTGTGAAGGTAATGGTATGTTCTACGTTCCGGGCAGCCTAGGCTTCACTCTAGGGCGGTGCTCCACCAGATCAAATTGTTAGGGCCTAAGAAGTCAACGCCAGTAGCATAAATTACAATATAAGTACACCAGCTTTTCCATCGTGTAAAATGAATAATTGCAAACAGTGTGAAAGTAATGGTCATTTCTACGTTCCGGGCAACCTAGGCTTCACTCTAGGGCGTTGCTCCACGAGATCGAATAGTTAGGGCCTTAGAAGTCAGCGCCCGAAGCATAAAATTCATAATAAATAGAACAGTTTTTTATTGTATAAAACGAATAACTGCAACCAGTGTGAAAGTACTGGTCATTTCTACGTTCCGGGCAACCTAGGCTTCACTCTAGGGCCTTGCCCCACCACATCGAATAGTTAGGGCCTTACATGTCAACGCCAGATGCATGAAATACAATAAAGGTGCAACAGTTGTCCCATCGTATAAAACGAATAATTGCAAACAGTGTGAAAGTAATGGCCATTTCTACGTTCCGGGTAACCTAGGCGTCACTCTAGGGCGTTACTCCACCAGATCGAATAGTTAGGGCCTTGGAAGTCAACGCCAGAAGCATGAAATACAATAAAGATGCAACAGTTTTTCCATCGTACAACAGGAATAACTGCAAACAGTGTGAAAGTACTGGTCATTTCTACGTTCCGGGTAACCTAGGTTTCACTCTAGGGCGTTGCTCCACCAGATCGAATAGCTAGGGAATTAGAATTCAACGCCATAAGAATAAAATACAATATAAGTCCAACAGTTTTTCCATCGTATAAAATGAATAATTGCAACCAGTGCAAAAGTTATGGTCATTTCTACGTTCCGGACAACCTGGGCTTCACCCTAGGCCGTTGTTCCACCAGATCGAATAGTTAGGGCCTAAGAAGTGAACGCCAGAAGCATAAAATACAATATAAATACACTGTTTTTCCATCATATAAAACGAATGATAGCAACCAGTGTGAAAGTTATGGTCATTTCTCCGTTCCAGGCAACCTAGGCTTCACTCTAGGGCGTTGTTGCACCAGATCGAATAGTTCGGGCCTAAGAAGTCAACGCCAGAAGCATAAAATACAATATAAATATAACAGTTTTTCCATCGTATAAAATGAATAATAGAAACCAGTGTGAAAGTTATGGTCATTTGTACGTTCCGGGCAACATAGGCTTCACCCTAGGGCGTTGTTCCACCAGATGGAATAGTTAGGTCATAAGAAGTCAACGCCAGAAGCATAAAATACGGTATAAATACAACAGCTTTTCCATCGTATAAAACGAATAATTGCAACCAGTATGAAAGTTATAGTCATTTCTACTTTTCGGGCAACCTAGGCTACACCCTAGGGCGTTGCTCCAACAGATTGAATAGTTAGCGCCTTAGAAGTCAACGCCAGAAGCATAAAATACAATAAAGATGCAACAGTTTTTCCATCATACAACAGGAATAACTGCAAACAGTGTGAAAGTACTGGTCATTTCTACGTTCCGGGTAACCTAGGTTTCACTCTAGGGCGCTGCTCCACCAGATCGAATAGCTAGGGCCTTAGAAGTCAACGCCCGATGCATAAAATACAAAAAAATAGAACAGTTTCTCCATGTGTAAAACGAATAATTGCTACCAGTGTGAAAGTTATGGTCATTTCTACGTTCCGGGCAACCTATGCGACACACTAGGGCGTTGCTCCACCACATCTAATAGCTACGGCCTTAAAAGTCGACGCCAGAAGCATAAAATACGATATAAATACAACAGCTTTTCCATCGTATAAAACGAATAATGGTAACCAGTGTGAAAGTTATGGTCAATTCTACGTTCCAGTCAACCTAGGCTTCACTCTAGGTCGTTGCTCCACCAGATCGAGTAGTTAGGGCCTATGAAGTCGACGCCAGAATCATAAAATACAATAAAGGTGCAACAGTTTTTCCATCGTATAACAGGAATAATTGCAACCAGTGTGAAGGTAATGGTATGTTCTACGTTCCGGGCAGCCTAGGCTTCACTCTAGGGCGGTGCTCCACCAGATCAAATTGTTAGGGCCTAAGAAGTCAACGCCAGTAGCATAAATTACAATATAAGTACACCAGCTTTTCCATCGTGTAAAATGAATAATTGCAAACAGTGTGAAAGTAATGGTCATTTCTACGTTCCGGGCAACCTAGGCTTCACTCTAGGGCGTTGCTCCACGAGATCGAATAGTTAGGGCCTTAGAAGTCAGCGCCCGAAGCATAAAATTCATAATAAATAGAACAGTTTTTTATTGTATAAAACGAATAACTGCAACCAGTGTGAAAGTACTGGTCATTTCTACGTTCCGGGCAACCTAGGCTTCACTCTAGGGCCTTGCCCCACCACATCGAATAGTTAGGGCCTTACATGTCAACGCCAGATGCATGAGATACAATAAAGGTGCAACAGTTGTCCCATCGTATAAAACGAATAATTGCAAACAGTGTGAAAGTAATGGCCATTTCTACGTTCCGGGTAACCTAGGCGTCACTCTAGGGCGTTACTCCACCAGATCGAATAGTTAGGGCCTTGGAAGTCAACGCCAGAAGCATGAAATACAATAAAGATGCAACAGTTTTTCCATCGTACAACAGGAATAACTGCAAACAGTGTGAAAGTACTGGTCATTTCTACGTTCCGGGTAACCTAGGTTTCACTCTAGGGCGTTGCTCCACCAGATCGAATAGCTAGGGAATTAGAATTCAACGCCATAAGAATAAAATACAATATAAGTCCAACAGTTTTTCCATCGTATAAAATGAATAATTGCAACCAGTGCAAAAGTTATGGTCATTTCTACGTTCCGGACAACCTGGGCTTCACCCTAGGCCGTTGTTCCACCAGATCGAATAGTTAGGGCCTAAGAAGTGAACGCCAGAAGCATAAAATACAATATAAATACACTGTTTTTCCATCATATAAAACGAATGATAGCAACCAGTGTGGAAGTTATGGTCACTTCCACGTTCCGGGCAACCTAGGCTTCACTTTAGGGCGTTGCTCCACCAGATCAAATAGTTAGGGCCTAAGAAGTCAACGCCAGAAGCATAAAATGCAACATAAATACAACAGATTTTCCATCGTATAAAACGAATAATAGCAACCAGTGTGAAAGTTATGGTCACTTCTACGATCCGGGCAACCTAGGCTTCACTCTAGGGCGTTGCTCCACCAGATCAAACAGTTAGGGCCTTAGATGTCAACGCCAGAGGCATAAAATACAATAAAGGTGCAACAGTTTTTCCATCGTATAACAGGAATAACTGCAACCAGTGTGAAAGTCCTGGTCATTTCTACGTTCCGGGTAACCTAGGTTTCACTCTAGGGCGTTGCTCCACGAGATTGAAAAGCTAGGGACTTAGAATTCAACGCCAGAAGAATAAAATACAATACAAGTACAACAGTTTTTCCATCGTATAAAATGAATATTTGCATACATTGTGAAAGTAATGGTCATTTCTACGTTCCGGGCAACCTATGCGACACTCTAGAGCGTTGCTCCACCAGATCGAATAGTTGAGGGCCTTAGAAGTCAACGCCACAAGCATAAAGTACGATATAAATACAACAGCTTTTCCATCGTATAAAACGAATAATAGCAACCAGTGTGAAAGTTATGGTCATTTCTCCGTTCCAGGCAACCTAGGCTTCACTCTAGGGCGTTGTTGCACCAGATCGAATAGTTCGGGCCTAAGAAGTCAACGCCAGAAGCATAAAATACAATATAAATATAACAGTTTTTCCATCGTATAAAATGAATAATAGAAACCAGTGTGAAAGTTATGGTCATTTGTACGTTCCGGGCAACATAGGCTTCACCCTAGGGCGTTGTTCCACCAGATGGAATAGTTAGGTCATAAGAAGTCAACGCCAGAAGCATAAAATACGGTATAAATACAACAGCTTTTCCATCGTATAAAACGAATAATTGCAACCAGTATGAAAGTTATAGTCATTTCTACTTTTCGGGCAACCTAGGCTACACCCTAGGGCGTTGCTCCAACAGATTGAATAGTTAGCGCCTTAGAAGTCAACGCCAGAAGCATAAAATACAATAAAGATGCAACAGTTTTTCCATCATACAACAGGAATAACTGCAAACAGTGTGAAAGTACTGGTCATTTCTACGTTCCGGGTAACCTAGGTTTCACTCTAGGGCGCTGCTCCACCAGATCGAATAGCTAGGGCCTTAGAAGTCAACGCCCGATGCATAAAATACAAAAAAATAGAACAGTTTTTCCATGTGTAAAACGAATAATTGCTACCAGTGTGAAAGTTATGGTCATTTCTACGTTCCGGGCAACCTATGCGACACACTAGGGCGTTGCTCCACCACATCTAATAGCTAGGGCCTTAAAAGTCGACGCCAGAAGCATAAAATACGATATAAATACAACAGCTTTTCCATCGTATAAAACGAATAATGGTAACCAGTGTGAAAGTTATGGTCAATTTTACGTTCCAGTCAACCTAGGCTTCACTCTAGGTCGTTGCTCCACCAGATCGAGTAGTTAGGGCCTATGAAGTCGACGCCAGAATCATAAAATACAATAAAGGTGCAACAGTTTTTCCATCGTATAACAGGAATAATTGCAACCAGTGTGAAGGTAATGGTATGTTCTACGTTCCGGGCAGCCTAGGCTTCACTCTAGGGCGGTGCTCCACCAGATCAAATTGTTAGGGCCTAAGAAGTCAACGCCAGTAGCATAAATTACAATATAAGTACACCAGCTTTTCCATCGTGTAAAATGAATAATTGCAAACAGTGTGAAAGTAATGGTCATTTCTACGTTCCGGGCAACCTAGGCTTCACTCTAGGGCGTTGCTCCACGAGATCGAATAGTTAGGGCCTTAGAAGTCAGCGCCCGAAGCATAAAATTCATAATAAATAGAACAGTTTTTTATTGTATAAAACGAATAACAGCAACCAGTGTGAAAGTACTGGTCATTTCTACGTTCCGGGCAACCTAGGCTTCACTCTACGGCCTTGCCCCACCACATCGAATAGTTAGGGCCTTACATGTCAACGCCAGATGCATGAAATACAATAAAGGTGCAACAGTTGTCCCATCGTATAAAACGAATAATTGCAAACAGTGTGAAAGTAATGGCCATTTCTACGTTCCGGGTGACCTAGGCGTCACTCTAGGGCGTTACTCCACCAGATCGAATAGTTAGGGCCTATGAAGTCAACGCCAGAAGCATAAAATACAATAAAGGTGCAACAGTTTTTCCATCGTGTAAAAGGAATAATTGCAACCAGTGTGATTGCTATGGTCATTTCTACTTCCCGGGCAACCTAGGCTTCACTCTAGGGCGTTGCTCCTACAGGTCGAATAGTTAGGGCCTTAGAAGTCAGCGCCCGAAACATAAAATGCAAAATAAATAGCACAGATTATCCAGTGTATAAAACGAATAACTGCAACCAGTGTGAAAGTACTGGTCATTTCTACGTTCCGGGCAACCTAGGCTTCACTCTAGGGCGTTGCTCCACCAGATCGAATAGCTAGGGACTTAGAATTCAACGCCAGAAGGACAAAATACAATATAAGTACAACAGTTTTTCCATCGTATAAAATGAATAATTGCAGACATTGTGACAGTAATGGTCATTTCTACGTTCCGGTCAACCTATGCGTCACTCTAGGGCGTTGCTCCACCACATCTAATAGCTGCGGCCTTAGAAGTCAACGCCAGGAGCATAAACTACAAAATAAATACAACAGTCTTTCCATCGTATAAAACGAATAATTGCAACCTGTGTGATGGTTATGGACATATCTATGTTCCGGGCAACCTAGGCTTCACTGTAGGGCGTTGCTCCACCAAATCGAATAGTTAGGGCCTTAGAAGTCAACGCCCGAAGCATAAAATACAATATAAGTACAACAGTTTTTCCATCGTATAAAATGAATGATTGCGAACATTGTGAAAGTAACGGTCATTTCTACGTTCCGGGCAACCTAGGCTTGACCCTAGGGCGTTGTTCCACCAGATGGAATAGTTAGTGCCTTATAAGTCAGCGCCCGAAGCATAAAATGCAAAAGAAATACAACAGTTTTTCATTGTATAAAACGAATAACTGCAACCAGTGTGAAAGTACTGGTCATTTCTACGTTCCGGGCAACCTAGGCTTCACTCTAGGGCGTTCCTCCACCAGATCGAATAGTTAGGGCTTTAGAAGTCAACGCCAGAAGCATAAAATACAATAAAGATGCAACAGTTTTTCCATCGTACAACAGGAATAACTGCAAACAGTGTGAAAGTACTGGTCATTTCTACGTTCCGGGTAACCTAGGTTTCACTCTAGGGCGTTGCTCCACCAGATAGAATAGCTAGGGACTTACAATTCAACGCCAGAAGAATAAAATACAATACAAGTACAACAGTTTTTCCATCGTATAAAATGTATATTTGCAAAAATTGTGAAAGTAATGTTCATTTCTACGTTCCGGGCAACCTATGCGACACTCAAGGGCGTTGCTCCACCACATCTAATAGCTACGGCCTTAAAAGTCAACGCCAGAAGCATAAAATACGATATAAATACAACAGCTTTTCCATCGTATAAAACGAATAATGGTAACCAGTGTGAAAGTTATGGTCATTTCTACGTTCCAGTCAACCCAGGCTTCACTCTAGGACGTTGCTCCCCCAGATCGAATAGTTAGGGCCTATGAAGTCAACGCCAGAAGCATAGAATACAATAAAGGTGCAACAGTTTTTCCATCGTATAACAGGAATAATTGCAACCGGTGTGAAGGTAATGATATGTTCTACGTTCCGGGCAACCTAGGCTTCACTCTGGGGCAGTGTTCCACCAGCTCAAATAGTTAGGGCCTAAGAAGTCAACGCCAGTAGCATAAATTACAATATAAGTACAACAGATTTTCCATCGTATATAATGTATATTTGCAAACAGTGTGGAAGTAATGGTCACTTCTACGTTCCTGGCAACCTAGGCTTCACTCTAGGGCGTTGCTCCAACAGATCGAATAGTTAGGGCCTTAGAAGTAAACGCCCGAAGCATAAAATGCAGAATAAATAGAACTGTTTTTCCACTGTATAAAACGAATAACTGCAACCAGTGCGAAAGTACTGGTCATTTCTACGTTCCGGGTAACCTACGCTTCACTCTAGTGCGTTGCTCCACCAGATCGAATAGCTAGGGACTTAGAATTCAACGCCAGAAGGATAAAATACAACTTAAGTACAACAGTTTTTCCATTGTATAAAATGAATAATTCCAGACATTGTGAAAGTAATGGTCATTTCTACGTTCCGGTTAACCTAGGCGTCACTCTAGGGCGTTGCTCCACCATATCTAGTAGCTACGGCCTTAGAAGTCAACGCCAGAAGCACAAAATACAATAAAAATGCAGCAGTTTTTCCATCGTATAGCATGACTAATTGCAGCCAGTGCGAAAGTAATGCCCATATCGACATTTCGGGCATCCTAGACTTAACTCTGAGGCGTTGCTCCACCAGATCGAAGAGTTAGGGCCTTAGAATTCAACGCCAGGAGCATAAGCAACAAAATAAATACAACAGTCTTTACATCGTATAAAACGAATAATTGCAACCTGTGTGATGGTTATGGACATATCTACGTTCCGGGCAACCTAGGCTTCACTCTAGGGCGTTGCTCCACCAGATCGAATAGTTAGGGCCTTAGAAGTCAACGCCAGAAGCATAAAATACAATAAAGATGCAACAGTTTTTCCGTCATACAACAGGAATAACTGCAAACAGTGTGAAAGTACTGGTCATTTCTACGTTCCGGGTAACCTAGGTTTCGCTCTAGGGCGTTGCTCCACCAGATCGAACAGCTAGGCCCTTAGAAGTCAACGCCCGAAGCATAAAATACGATATAAATACAACAGCTTTTCCATCGTATAAAACGAATAATTGCAAACGGTGTGAAAGTAATGGTATGTTCTACGTTCCGCGCAACCTAGGCTTCACTCTAGGGCGTTGCTCCACCAGATCGAATAGTTAGGGCCTTAGAAGTCAGCGCCCGAAGCATAAAATGCAAAATAAATAGAACAGTTTTTCATTGTATAAAACGAATAACTGCAACCAGTGTGAAAGTACTGGTCATTTCTACGTTCCGGGCAACCTAGGCTTCACTCTAGGACGTTGCTCCACCAGATCGAATAGTTAGGGCCTTATAAGTCAACGCCCGAAGCATAAAATGCAAAATAAATACAACAGTTTTTCCACTGCATAAAACGAATAACTGCAACCAGTGTGAAAGTACTGGTCATTTCTACGTTCCGGGTAACCTAGGCTCCACTCTAATGCGTTGCTCCACCAGATCGAATAGCTAGGGACTTAGAATTCAACGCCAGAAGGATAAAATACAATATAAGTACATCAGTTTTTCCATCGTATAAAATGAATAATTGCAGACATTGTGAAAGTAATGGTCATTTCTACGTTCCGGTCAGCCTAGGCGTCACTCTAGGGCGTTGCTCCACCACATCTAATAGCTACGGCCTTAGAAGTCAACGCCAGGAGCATAAAATACAATATAAATACAACAGCTTTTCCATCGTATAAAATGAATAATTGCAAACAGTGTGAAAGTAATGGTCATTTCTACGTTCCGGGTAACCTAGGCGTCATTCTAGGGCGTTGCTCCAACATATCTAATAGCTACGGCCTTAGAAGTCAACGCCAGGAGCATAAAATACAATATAAATACAACAGCTTTTCCATCGTATAAAATGAATAATTGCAAACAGTGTTAAAGTTATGGTCATTTCTACGTTCCGGGCAACCTAGGCTTCACCCTAGGGCGTTGTACCACCAGATGGAATAGTTAGGGCCTACGAAGTCAACGCCAGAAGCATAAAATACGATACAAATGCAACAGCTTGGTCCATCGTAGAAAACGTATAATGGCAACCAGTGTGAAAGTTATGGTCATTTCTACGTTCCGAACAACCTAGGCTTCACTCTAGGGCCTTGCTCCACCAGATCGAATAGTTAGGGCCTTAGATGTCAACGCCAGATGCATAAAATACAATAAAGGTGCAACAGTTTTTCCATCGTATAACAGGAATAACTGCAACCAGTGTGAAAGTACTGGTCATTTCTACGTTCCGGGTAACCTAGGTTTCACTCTAGGGCGTTGCTCCACCAGATAGAATAGCTAGGGACTTATAATTCAACGCCAGAAGAATAAAATACAATACAAGTACAACAGTTTTTCCATCGTATAAAATGTATATTTGCAAAAATTGTGAAAGTAATGGTCATTTCTACGTTCCGGGCAACCTATCCGACACTCAAGGGCGTTGCTCCAACACATCTAATAGCTACGGCCTTAAAAGTCAACGCCAGAAGCATAAAAGGCGATATAAATACAACAGCTTTTCCATCGTATAAAACGAATAATGGTAACCAGTGTGAAAGTTATGGTCATTTCTATGTTCCAGTCAACCTAGGCTTCACTCTAGGACGTTGCTCCACCAGATCGAATAGTTAGGGCCTATGAAGTCAACGCCAGAAGCATAAAATACAATAAAGGTGCAACAGTTTTTCCATCGTATAACAGGAATAATTGCAACTGGCGTGAAGGTAATGGTATGTTCTACGTTCCAGTCAACCCAGGTTTCACTCCAGGGCGTTGCTCCTCCAGATCGAATAGTTACGGCCTAAGAAGTCAACGCCAGAAGCATAAAATACGATGAAGATGCAACAGTTTTTCCATCGTATAAAACGAATAATTGCAATCAGTGTGAAACTTATGGTCATTTCTACATTCCGAGCAACCTAGGCTTCACTCTAGGGCGTTGCTCGACCAGATGGAACAGTTAGGTCCTTAGAAGTCAACACCAGAAGCATAAAATACGATATAAATACAACAGCTTTTCCATCGTATAAAAGGAATAATTGCAAACAGTGTGAAAGTAATGGTCATTTCTACGTTCGGGCAACCTAGGCTTCACTCTACTGCGTTGTTCCACCAGATGGAATAGATAGGGCCTCAGAAGTCAACGCCAGAAGCATAAAATACAATATAAATATAACAGTTTTTCCATCGTATAAAACGGATAATAGCAACCAGTGTGAAAGTTATGGTCATTTCTACGTTCCGGGCAACCTAGGCTTCACCCTAGGGCGTTGCATCAACAGATTGAATAGTTAGGGCCTCAGAAGTCAACGCCAGAAGCATAAAATACAATATAAATACAACAGCTTTTCCATCGTATATAATGTATATTTGCAAACAATGTGAAAGTAATGGTCATTTCTACGTTCCGTCCAACCTAGGCTTCACTCTAGGGCGTTGCTCCACCAGATCGGATAGTTAGGGCCTTAGAAGTCAGCGCCAGAAGCATAAAATACAATAAAGATGCAACAGTTTTTCCATCGTTTAACAGGAATAACTGCAAGCAGTGTGAAAGTAATGGCCATTTTTACGTTCCGGGAAACCTAGGCTTCACTCTGTATCGTTGCTCCACCAGATCGAATAGCTAGCGAATTAGAATTAAACGCCAGGAGCATAGAATGCAATAAAAATACAACAGTTTTTCCATCGTATAACCGGAATAATTGCAACCAGTGTGAATGTAATGGTCATTTCTACGTTCCGGGCAACCTAGGCTTCACTCTGGGTCGTTGCTCCACCAGATCGAACGGCTAGGGACTTAGAATTAAACGCCAGAAGCATAAAATACAATAAAGATGCAACAGTTTTTCCATCGTTTAACAGGAATAATTGCAACAAGCGTGAAGGTAATGGTTACTTCTACGTTCCGGGTAACCTAGGCTTCACCCTACGGCGTTGTTCCACCAGATCGAACAGCTCGGGCCTTAGAAGTCAACGCCCGAAGCATAAAATACAAAATAAATAGTACAGTTTTTCAATCGTATAAAACGAATAATTTCTACCAGTGTGGAAGTTATGGGCATTTCGACTTCCCGGGCAACCTAGGATTCACCCTAGGGCGTTGTTCCACCAGATGGAATAGTTAGGGCGTAGGAAGTCATCGCCAGAAGCATAAAACACGATATAAATACAACAGTTTTTCCATCGTATAAAACGAATAATCGCAACCAGTAGGAAAGTTATGGTTATTTCTACTTTCCGAGCAACCTAAGCTTCACCCTAGGGAGTTGCACATCCAGATCGAATAGTTAGGGCCTTAGAAGTCAACGCCCGAAGCATAAAATACAAAATATATAGAACAGTTTTTCCATCGCATAAAACTAATAATTGCTACCAGTGTGAAAGTTATGGTCATTTCTACTTTCCAGGCAACCTAGGCGTCACCCTAGGGCGTTGTTCCACCAGATGGAATAGTTAGGGCCTAAGAAGTCAACGCCGGAAGCATAAAATACGATATAAATACGGCAGCTTTTCCATCGTATAAAACGAATAATTGCAACCAGTGTGATAGTTATGCTCATTTCTACGTTCCGGGCAACCTAGGCTTCACCCTAGGGCGTTGCTCCAACAGATTGAATAGTTAGGGCCTTAAAAGTCAATGCCCGAAGCATAAAATGCAATAAAAATACAACAGATTTTCCATCGTATAACAGGGATAATTGCAACCAGTGTGAAAGTAATGGTCATTCCTACGTTCCCGGCAACCTAGGTTTCACTCCAGGGCGTTGCTCCACCAGATCGAATAGTTAGGTCATAAGAAGTCAACGCCAGAAGCATAAAATACGATATAATTACAACAGCTTTTCCATCGTATAAAACGAATAATTGCAACCAGTATGAAACTTATGGTCATTTCTACGTTCCGGGCAACCTAGGCTTCACTCTATGGCGTTCTTCCACCACATCGAATAGCTACGGCCTCAGAAGTCAACGCCTGAAGTATAAAGTACAATAAAAATACAACAGTCTTTCCATCCTATAACAGGAATAATTGCAACCCGTGTGAAAGTTATGGTCATTTCTACGTTCCAGGCAACCTAGGCTTCACCCTAGGGCGTTGTTCCACCAGATGGAATAGTTAGGGCCTAAGAAGTCAACGCCAGAATCATAAAATACGATATAAATACTACAGCTTTTCCATCGTATAAAACGAATAATTGCAACCAGTGTGGAAGTTATGGTCATTTCTATGTTCCGGGCAACGTAGGCGTCACTCTAGGGCGGTGCTATACCAGATCAAATAGTCAGGACCTAAGAAGTCAACGCCAAAAGCATAAAATACAACATAAATACAACAGATTTTCCATCGTATATAATATATATTTGCAAACAGTGTGAAAGTAATGGTCACTTCTACGTACCGGGCAACCTAGGCTCCACTCAAGGGCGTTGCTCCACCAGACCGAATAGCTAGGGCCTTAGAAGTCAACGCCAGAATCATAAAATACAATAAAGATGCAAAAGTGTTTCCATCGTATAACAGGAATAACTGCAGACAGTATGAAAGTACTGGTCATTTCTACGTTCCGGGAAGCCTAGTTTTCACTCCAGGGCGTTGCTCCACCAGATCGAATAGTTACGGCCTAAGAAGTCAACGCCAGAAGCATAAAATACGATGAAGATGCAACTTCTTTCCACCGTATAAAACGAATAATTGCAATCAGTGTGAAAGTTATGGTCATTTCTACTTTCCGAGCAGCCTAGGCTTCACTGTATGGCGTTCTTCGACCACATCGAATAGCTACGGCCTCAGAAGTCAACGCCTGAAGTATAAAATACAATAAAAATACAACAGTCTTAACATTCTATAACACGAATAATTGCATCCCGTGTGAAAGTGATGGTCATTTCTACGTTCGAGGCAACCTAGGCTTCACTCTTGGGCGTTGTTCCACAAGATCGAATAGTTAGGGCCTAAGAAGTCACCGCCAGAAGCATAAAATACAATATAAATATAACAGTTTTTCCATCGTATAAAACGAATAATAGCAACTAGTGTGAAAGTTATGGTCTATTCTACGTTACGGGCAACCTAGGCTTCACTGTATGGCGTTCTTCCACCACATCCAATAGCTACGGCCTCAGAAGTCCACGCCTGAAGCATAAAATACAATAAAAATACAACAATCTTTTCATCGTATAACTGGAATAATTGCAACAAGCGTGAAAGTAATGATCATTTCGGCGTATCGGGCATCCTAGACTTAACTCTGAGGCATTGCTCCACCAAATCGAATAATTAGGGCCTTAGAAGTCAACGCCAGAAGCATAAAATACAATATAAATACAACAGTTTTTCCATCGTATAAAACGAATAATTGCAACCAGTATGAAACTTATGGTCATTTCTACTTTCCGAGCAACCTAGGGTTCACCCTAGGGCGTTGCTCCAACAGATTGAATAGTTAGGGCCTTAGAAGTCAACGCCCGAAGCATAAAATACAAAATAAATAGAACGGTTTTTCCATTGTATAAAACGAATAATTGCTACCAGTGTAAAAGCTATGGTCATTTCTACGTTCCGGGCAACCTAGGCTTCACCCTAGGGCGTTGTTCCACCAGATCGAATAGTTAGGGCCTAAGAAGTGAACGCCAGAAGCATAAAATACAATATAAATATAACAGTCTTTCCATCGTATAAACCGAATAATTGCAACCAGTATGAAACTTATGGTCATTTCTACGTTCCGAGCAACCTAGGGTTCACCCTAGGGCGTTGCTCCAACAGATTGAATAGTTAGGGCCTTAGAAGTCAACGCCCGAAGCATAAAATACAAAATAAATAGAACGGTTTTTCCATTGTATAAAACGAATAATTGCTACCAGTGTAAAAGCTATGGTCATTTCTACATTCCGGGCAACCTAGGCTTCACCCTAGGGCGTTGTTCCACCAGATCGAATAGTTAGGGCCTAAGAAGTGAACGCCAGAAGCATAAAATACAATATAAATATAACAGTCTTTCCATCGTATAAACCGAATAATTGCAACCAGTATGAAACTTATGGTCATTTCTACGTTCCGCGCAACCTAGGCGTCACTGTATGGCGTTCTTCCACCACATCGAATAGCTACGGCCTCAGAAGTCAACGCCAGAAGTATAAAATACAATAAAAATACAACAGTCTTTCCATTCTATAACAGGAATAATTGCAACCCGTGTGAAAGTGATGCTCATTTCTACGTTCGAGGCAACCTAGGCTTCACTCTAGGGCGTTGTTCCACAAGATCGAATAGTTAGGGCCTAAGAAGTCAACGCCAGAAGCATAAAATACAATATAAATATAACAGTTTTTCCATCGTATAAAACGAATAATAGCAACCAGTGTGAAAGTTATGGTCTATTCTACGTTCCGGGCAACCTAGGCTTCACTCTAGGGCGTTGCTCCACCAGAGCGAATAGCTAGGTCCTTAGAAGTTAACGCCAGAAGCATAAAATACGATATAAATACAACAGCTTTTCCATCGTATAAAAGGAATAATTGCAAACAGTGTGAAAGTAATGGTCATTTCTACGTTCTGGGCAACGTAGGTTTCACTCTAGGGCATTGATCCACCAGAGGGAATAGTTAGGGCCTAAGAAGTCAACGCCAGAAGCATAAAATACACTATAAATACAACAGCTTTTCAATCGTATAAAACGAATAATTGCAACCAGTGTGAAAGTTATGGACATTTCTACATTCCGGCCAACCTTGGCTTCACGCTAGGGCGTTGCTCCACCAGATCGAATAGTTAGGGCCTTAGAAGTCAACGCGAGAAGCATAAAATACAATAAAGATGCAACAGTTTTTCCATCGTTTTACAGGAATAACTGCAACCAGTGTGATTGTACTGGTCATTTCTACGTTCCGGATAACCTAGGCTTCACTCTAGGGCGTTGTTCCACCAGATCGGACAGTTAGGGCCACAGAAGTGAACGCCAGAAGCATAAAATACAATATAAATACAACAGGTTTTCCATCGTATAAAACGAATAATTGCAACCAGTATGAAACTTATGGTCATTTCTACGTTCCGGGCAACCTAGGCTTCACTCTATGGCGTTCTTCCACCACATCGAATAGCTACGGCCTCAGAAGTCAACGCCTGAAGTATAAAGTACAATAAAAATACAACAGTCTTTCCATCCTATAACAGGAATAATTGCAACCCGTGTGAAAGTTATGGTCATTTCTACGTTCCAGGCAACCTAGGCTTCACCCTAGGGCGTTGTTCCACCAGATGGAATAGTTAGGGCCTAAGAAGTCAACGCCAGAATCATAAAATACGATATAAATACTACAGCTTTTCCATCGTATAAAACGAATAATTGCAACCAGTGTGGAAGTTATGGTCATTTCTATGTTCCAGGCAACCTAGGCGTCACTCTAGGGCGGTGCTCCACCAGATCAAATAGTTAGGACCTAAGAAGTCAACGCCAGAAGCATAAAATACAACATAAATACAACAGATCTTCCATCGTATATAATATATATTTGCAAACAGTGTGAAAGTAATGGTCACTTCTACGTACCGGGCAATCTAGGCTCCACTCAAGGGCGTTGCTCCACCAGACCGAATAGCTAAGGCCTTAGAAGTCAACGCCAGAATCATAAAATACAATAAAGATGCAAAAGTGTTTCCATCGTATAACAGGAATAACTGCAGACAGTATGAAAGTACTGGTCATTTGTACGTTCCGGGTAGCCTAGGTTTCACTCTAGGGCGTTGCTCCACCAGATCGAATAGCTAGGGACTTAGAGTTCAACGCCATAAGAATAAAATACAATATGAGTACAACAGTTTTTCCATCGTATAAAATGAATAATTGCAACCAGTGTGAAAGTTATGGTCATTTCTACGTTCCGGGCAACCTAGGCCTCACTCTACGGCGTTGTTCCACCAGATCGAATAGTCATGGCCTAAGAAGTCAACACCAGAAGAATAAAATATAAAATAAATACAACAGCCTTTACACCGTATAAAACGAATAATTGCAATCTGTGTGAAGGTTATGGTCATATCTACGTTCCGGGCAACCTAGGCTTCACTCTAGGGCGTTGTTCCACAAGATCGAATAGTTAGGGCCTAAGTAGTCAACGCCAGAAGCATAAAATACAATATAAATAGAACAGTTTTTCCATTGTATAAAACGAATAATTGCTACCAGTGTGAAAGTTATGGTCATTTCTACGTTCCGCGCAACCTGGGCATTACTCTAGGGCGTTGTTCCACCAGATGGAACAGTTAGGGCCTAAGAAGTCAACGCCAGAAGCATAAAATACGATATAAATACAACAGCTTTTCCATCGTATAAAACAAATAATTGCTACCAGTGTGAAAGATATGGTCATTTCTATGTTCCGGGCAACCTAGGCTTCACCCTAGGCCGCTGTTCCACCAGATCGAATAGTTAGGGCCTAGGAAGTGAACGCCAGAAGCATAAAATGCAATAAAAATACAACAGTTTTTCCATCGTATAGCAGGAATAATAGCAACCAGTGTGAAAGTTATGGTCATTTCTACGTTCCGCGCAACCTAGGCTTCACTGTATGGCGTTCTTCCACCACATCGAATAGCTACGGCCTCAGAAGTCAACGCCAGAAGTATAAAATACAATAAAAATACAACAGTCTTTCCATTCTATAACAGGAATAATTGCAACCCGTGTGAAAGTGATGCTCATTTCTACGTTCGAGGCAACCTAGGCTTCACTCTAGGGCGTTGTTCCACAAGATCGAATAGTTAGGGCCTAAGAAGTCAACGCCAGAAGCATAAAATACAATATAAATATAACAGTTTTTCCATCGTATAAAACGAATAATAGCAACCAGTGTGAAAGTTATGGTCTATTCTACGTTCCGGGCAACCTAGGCTTCACTCTAGGGCGTTGCTCAACCAGAGCGAATAGTTAGGTCCTTAGAAGTCAACGCCAGAAGCATAAAATACGATATAATTACAACAGCTTTTCCATCGTATAAAACGAATAATTGCAACCAGTGTGAAAGTAATGGTCATTCCTACGTTCCCGGCAACCTAGGTTTCACTCCAGGGCGTTGCTCCACCAGATCGAATAGTTAGGTCATAAGAAGTCAACGCCAGAAGCATAAAATACGATATAATTACAACAGCTTTTCCATCGTATAAAACGATTAATTGCAACCAGTGTGAAAGTAATGGTCATTTCTACGTTCCGAGCAACCTGGGCGTCACCCTAGGGTCTTGCTCCACCAGATCGAATAGCTAGGGACTTAGAAATCATCGCTAAAAGCATAAAATAGAATTAAAATACAACAGTTTTTCCATCGTATAACAGGAATAATTGCAATCAGTGTGAAAGGAATGGTCATTTCTACGTTCTGGGCAACGTAGGTTTCACTCGAGGGCGTTGATCCACCATAGGGAACAGTTAGGGCCTAAGAAGTCAACGCCAGAAGCATAAAATACACTATAAATACAACAGCTTTTCAATCGTATAAAACGAATAATTGCAACCAGTGTGATAGTTATGCTCATTTCTACGTTCCGGGCAACCTAGGCTTCACCCTAGGGCGTTGCTCCAACAGATTGAATAGTTAGGGCCTTAAAAGTCAATGCCCGAAGCATAAAATGCAATAAAAATACAACAGTTTTTCCATCGTATAACAGGGATAATTGCAACCAGTGTGATTGTACTGGTCATTTCTACGTTCCGGATAACCTAGGCTTCACTCTAGGGCGTTGTTCCACCAGATCGAACAGTTAGGGCCACAGAAGTGGACGCCAGAAGCATAAAATGCAATATAAATACAACAGGTTTTCCATCGTATAAAACGAATAATTGCAACCAGTATGAAACTTATGGTCATTTCTACGTTCCGGGCAACCTAGGCTTCACTCTATGGCGTTCTTCCACCACATCGAATAGCTACGGCCTCAGAAGTCAACGCCTGAAGTATAAAGTACAATAAAAATACAACAGTCTTTCCATCCTATAACAGGAATAATTGCAACCCGTGTGAAAGTTATGGTCATTTCTACGTTCCAGGCAACCTAGGCTTCACCCTAGGGCGTTGTTCCACCAGATGGAATAGTTAGGGCCTAAGAAGTCAACGCCAGAATCATAAAATACGATATAAATACTACAGCTTTTCCATCGTATAAAACGAATAATTGCAACCAGTGTGGAAGTTATGGTCATTTCTATGTTCCGGGCAACCTAGGCGTCACTCTAGAGCGGTGCTCCACCAGATCAAATAGTTAGGACCTAAGAAGTCAACGCCAGAAGCATAAAATACAACATAAATACAGCAGATTTTCCATCGTATATAATATTTATTTGCAAACATGGTGAAAGTAATGGTCACTTCTACGTACCGGGCAACCTAGGCCCCACTCAAGGGCGTTGCTCCACCAGACCGAATAGCTAGGGCCTTAGAAGTCAACGCCAGAATCATAAAATACAATAAAGATGCAAAAGTGTTTCCATCGTATAACAGGAATAACTGCAGACAGTATGAAAGTACTGGTCATTTCTACGTTCCGGGAAGCCTAGTTTTCACTCTAGGGCGTTGCTCCACCAGATCGAATAGCTAGGGACTTAGAGTTCAACGCCATAAGAATAAAATACAATATGAGTACAACAGTTTTTCCATCGTATAAAATGAATAATTGCAACCAGTGTGGAAGTTATGGTCATTTCTACGTTCCGGGCAACCTAGGCCTCACTCTACGGCGTTGTTCCACCAGATCGAATAGTTAGGGCCTAAGAAGTCAACACCAGAAGAATAAAATATAAAATAAATACAACAGCCTTTACACCGTATAAAACGAATAATTGCAATCTGTGTGAAGGTTATGGTCATATCTACGTTCCGGGCAACCTAGGCTTCACTCTAGGGCGTTGTTCCACAAGATCGAATAGTTAGGGCCTAAGTAGTCAACGCCAGAAGCATAAAATACAATATAAATAGAACAGTTTTTCAATAGTATAAAACGAATAATTGCTACCAGTGTAAAAGCTATGGTCATTTCTACGTTCCGGGCAACCTAGGCTTCACCCTAGGGCGTTGTTCCACTAGATCGAATAGTTAGGGCCTAAGAAGTGAACGCCAGAAGCATAAAATACAATATAAATACAACAGTCTTTCCATCGTATAAACCGAATAATTGCAACCAGTATGAAACTTATGGTCATTTCTACGTTCCGCGCAACCTAGGCTTCACTGTATGGCGTTCTTCCACCACATCGAATAGCTACGGCCTCAGAAGTCAACGCCAGAAGTATAAAATACAATAAAAATACAACAGTCTTTCCATTCTATAACAGGAATAATTGCAACCCGTGTGAAAGTGATGCTCATTTCTACGTTCGAGGCAACCTAGGCTTCACTCTAGGGCGTTGTTCCACAAGATCGAATAGTTAGGGCCTAAGAAGTCAACGCCAGAAGCATAAAATACAATATAAATATAACAGTTTTTCCATCGTATAAAACGAATAATAGCAACCAGTGTGAAAGTTATGGTCTATTCTATGTTCCGTGCAACCTAGGCTTCACTCTAGGGCGTTGCTCCACCAGAGCGAATAGTTAGGTCCTTAGAAGTTAACGCCAGAAGCATAAAATACGATATAAATACAACAGCTTTTCCATCGTATAAAAGGAATAATTGCAAACAGTGTGAAAGTAATGGTCATTTCTACGTTCTGGGCAACGTAGGTTTCACTCTAGGGCATTGATCCACCAGAGGGAATAGTTAGGGCCTAAGAAGTCAACGCCAGAAGCATAAAATACGATATAAATACAACAGCTTTTCCATCGTATAAAACAAATAATTGCTACCAGTGTGAAAGTTATGGACATTTCTACATTCCGGCCAACCTCGGCTTCACGCTAGGGCGTTGCTCCACCAGATCGAATAGTTAGGGCCTTAGAAGCCAACGCCAGAAGCATAAAATACAATAAAGATGCAACAGTTTTTCCATCGTTTTACAGGAATAACTGCAACCAGTGTGATTGTACTGGTCATTTCTACGTTCCGGATAACCAAGGCTTCACTCTAGGGCGTTGTTCCACCAGATCGAACAGTTAGGGCCACAGAAGTGAACGCCAGAAGCATAAAATACAATATAAATACAACAGGTTTTCCATCGTATAAAACGAATAATTGCAACCAGTATGAAACTTATGGTCATTTCTACGTTCCGGGCAACCTAGGCTTCACTCTATGGCGTTCTTCCACCACATCGAATAGCTACGGCCTCAGAAGTCAACGCCTGAAGTATAAAGTACAATAAAAATACAACAGTCTTTCCATCCTATAACAGGAATAATTGCAACCCGTGTGAAAGTTATGGTCATTTCTACGTTCCAGGCAACCTAGGCTTCACCCTAGGGCGTTGTTCCACCAGATGGAATAGTTAGGGCCTAAGAAGTCAACGCCAGAATCATAAAATACGATATAAATACTACAGCCTTTCCATCGTATAAAACGAATAATTGCAACCAGTGTGGAAGTTATGGTCATTTCTATGTTCCGGGCAACCTAGGCGTCACTCTAGGGCGGTGCTCCACCAGATCAAATAGTTAGGACCTAAGAAGTCAACGCCAGAAGCATAAAATGCAATAAAAATACAACAGCTCTTCCATTGTATAGCAGGAATAATTTGCAACCAGTGTGATAGTAGTGATCATTTCTACGTTCCGGGCAACCGAGGTTTCACTCCAGGGCGTTCCTCCACCAGATCGAATAGTTACGGCCTAAGAAGTCGAAGCCAGAAGCATAAAATACGATGAAGATGCAACAGTTTTTCCATCGTATAAAAAGAATAATTGCAATCAGTGTGAAAGTTATGGTCATTTCTACATTCCGAGAAACCTAGGCTTCACTCTAGGGCGTTGCTCCACCAGATCGAATAGTTAGGTCCTTAGAAGTCAACGCCAAAAGCATAAAATACGATATAAATACAACAGCTTTTCCATCGTATAAAAGGGATAATTGCAAACAGTGTGGAAGTAATGGTCATTTCTACGTTCCGGCAAATTAGGCTTCACTCTACGGCGTTGTTCCACCAGATCGAATAGTTAGGTCCTAAGAAGTCAACACCAGAAGAATAAAATACAAAATAAATACAACAGCCCTTACACCGTATAAAACGAATAATTGCAACCAGTGTGAAAGTTATGGTTATTTCTACTTTCCGGGCAACCTAGGCTTCACCCTAGGGCGTTGTTCCACAAGATCGAACAGTTACGGCCTAAGAAGTCAACGCCAGAAGCATAAAATACAATCTAAATATAACAGTTTTTCTATCGTATAAAACGTATGATAGCAACCAGTGTGAAAGTTATGGTCACTTTTACGTTCCGGGCAACCTAGACTTGACTCTAGGGCGTTGCTCCACCAGATCGAATAGTTAGGGCCTTAGAGGACAACGCCCGAAGCATAAAATACAAAATAAATAAAACACTTTTTCCATCGTATAAAACGAATAATTGCTACCAGTGTGGAAGTTATGGTCATTTCTACGTTCCGGGTAACCTAGGCTTTACTCTAGGGCGGTGCTCCACCAGATCAAATAGTTAGGGCCTAAGATGCCAACGCCAGAAGCATAAAATACAACATAAATACAACAGATTTTCCATCGTACATAATGTATATTTGCAAACAGTGTGAAAGTAATGGTCATTTCCATGTTCCGGGCAACCTAGTCTTCACTCTACGGCGTTGTTCCACCAGATCGAATAGTTAGGGCCTAAGATGTCAACGCCAGAAGAATAAAATACAATATAAGGACAAATGTTTTTCCATCGTATAAAATGAATAATTGCAAACATTGTGAAAGTAATGGTCATTTCTACGTTCCGGGCAACCTAGGCGTCACTCTAGGGCGGTGCTCCACCAGATTAAATAGCTAGGGCCTAAGAAGTCAACGCCAGAAGCATAAAATACAATATAGATATAACAGTTTTTCCATCGTACAAAACGAGTAGTAGCAACCAGTGTGAATGTTATGGTCATTTCTACGTTCCGGGCAGCCTAGGCTTCACTCTAGGTCGTTGCTCCACCAGATGGAATAGTTAGGGCCTTAGCAGTCAACGCCAGAAGCATAAAATACAATAAAAATGCAACAGTTTTTCCATCGTATAACAGGAATAATTGCAACCAGTGTGAGGGTAATGGTATGTTCTACGTTCCGGGCAACCTATGCTTCACTCTAGGGCGGTGCTCCACCAGATTAAATAGTTAGGGCCTAAGAAGTCAACGCCAGAAGCATAAAATACAATATAAATACAACAGCTTTTCCATCGTATATAATGTATATTTGCAAACAGTGTGAATGTAATTTTCATTTCCATATTCCGGGCAACCTAGTCTTCACTCTGGGGCGTTCTTCCACCAGATCTAATAGTTAGGGCCTATGAAGTCAACGCCAGAAGAATAAAATGCAATATAAGTAAAAAAGTTTTTCCATCGTATAAAATGAATAATTGCAAACATTGTGAAAGTAATGGACATTTCTACGTTCCGGGCAACCTAGGCCTCACTCTAGGGCGTTGCTCCACCACACCTAATAGCTACGGCCTTAGAAGTCAACCCCAGATGAATAAAATACAATAAAAATGCCACAGCTTTTCCATCGTATAAAACGAATAATTGCAACCAGTGTGAAAGTTATGGTCATTTCTACTTTCCGGGCAACCTAGGCTTCACCCTAGGGCGTTGTTCCACCAGATCGAACAGTTAGGGCCTAAGAAGTCAACGCCAGAAGCATAAAATACAGTATAAATATAACAGCTTTTCTATCGTATAAAACGAATGATAGCAACCAGTGTGAAATTTATGGTCACTCCTACGTTCCGGGCAACCTAGACTTCACCCAAGGGCGTTGTTCCACCAGATGGAATAGTTAGGGCCTAAGAAGTCAACGCCAGAAGCATAAAATACGATATAAATACAACAGCTTTTCCATCGTATAAGACGAATAATTGCAGCCAGTGTGAATGTAATGGTCATTTCTTCGTTCCGGGGAACCTAGGCTTCACTCTAGGGCGTTGCTCCACCAGATCGAGTAGTTAGGGTCTTAGAAGTCAACGTCAGAGGCATAAAATACAATAAAGATGCAAAAGTTTTTCCATCGTATAACAGGAATAACTGTAAACAGTGTGAAAGTAATGGTCATTTCTACGTTCCAGGCAACCTAGGCTTCACTCTAGGTCGTTGTACCACCAGATCGAATAGTTAGGGCCTAAGAAGTCAACGCCAGAAGCATAAAATACAATATGGATATAACAGTTTTTCCATCGTACAAAACGAGTAATAGCAACCAGTGTGAAAGTTATGGTCATTTCTACTTTCCGGGCAGCCTAGGCTTCACTCTAGGGCGTCGCTCCACCAGATGGAATAGTTAGGGCCTTAGCAGTCAACGCCAGAAGCATAAAATACAATAAAGATGCAACAGTTTTTCCATTGTATAACAGGAATAATTGCAACCAGTGTGATGGTAATGGTATGTTCTACGTTCCGGGCAACCTATGCTTCACTCTAGGGCGGTGCTCTACCAGATTAAATAGCTAGGGCCTAAGAAGTCAACGCCAGAAGCATAAAACACAATATAAATACAACAGCTTTTCCATCGTATATAATGTATATTTGCAAACAGTGTGAAACTAATGGTCATTTCCATGTTCCGGGCAACCTAGTCTTCACTCTAGGGCGTTGTTCCACCAGATCGAATAGTTAGGGCCTAAGAAGTCAACGCCTGAAGAATAAAATACAATATAAGTACAGAAGTTTCTCCATCGTATAAAATGAATAATTGCAAACATTGTGAAAGTAATGGTCATTTCTACGTTCCGGCCAACCTAGGCTTCACTCTAGGGCGTTGCTCCACCACACCTAATAGCTACGGCCTTAGAAGTCAACCCCAGATGAATAAAATACAATAAAAATGCCACAGCTTCTCCATCGTATAAAACGAATAATTGCACCAGTGTGAAAGTTATGGTCATTTCTACTTTCCGGGCAACCTAGGCTTCACCCTAGGGCGTTGTTCCACCAGATCGAACAGTTACGGCCTAAGAAGTCAACGCCAGAAGCATAAAATACAATATAAATATAACAGTTTTTCTATCGTATAAAACGAATGATAGCAACCAGTGTGAAAGTTATGGTCACTTTTACGTTCCGGGCAACCTAGACTTGACTCTAGGGCGTTGCTCCACCAGATCGAATAGTTAGGGCCTTAGACGACAACGCCCGAAGCATAAAATACAAAATAAATAAAACACTTTTTAAATCGTATAAAACGAATAATTGCTACCAGTGTGGAAGTTATGGTCATTTCTACGTTCCGGGTAACCTAGGCTTAACTCTAGGGCGGTGCTCCACCAGATCAAATAGTTAGGGCCTAAGATGCCAACGCCAGAAGCATAAAATACAACATAAATACAACAGATTTTCCATCGTACATAATGTATATTTGCAAACAGTGTGAAAGTAATGGTCATTTCCATGTTCCGGGCAACCTAGTCTTCACTCTAGGGCGTTGTTCCACCAGATCGAATAGTTAGGGCCTAAGAAGTCAACGCCAGAAGAATAAAATACAATATAAGTACAAAAGTTTCTCCATCGTATAAAATGAATAATTGCAAACATTGTGAAAGTAATGGTCATTTCTACGTTCCGGGCAACCTAGGCGTCACTCTAGGGCGTTGCTCCACCACACCTAATAGCTACGGCCTTAGAAGTCAACCCCAGATGAATAAAATACAATAAAAATGCCATAGCTTCTCCATCGTATAAAACGAATAATTGCACCAGTGTGAAAGTTATGGTCATTTCTACTTTCTGGGCAACCTAGGCTTCACCCTAGGGCGTTGTTCCACCAGATCGAACAGTTACGGACTAAGAAGTCAACGCCAGAAGCATAAAATACAATATAAATATAACAGTTTATCTATCGTATAAAACGAATGATAGCAACCAGTGTGAAAGTTATGGTCACTTTTACGTTCCGGGCAACCTAGACTTGACTCTAGGGCGTTGCTCCACCAGATAGAATAGTTAGGGCCTTAGATGACAACGCCCGAAGCATAAAATACAAAATAAATAAAACACTTTTTAAATCGTATAAAACGAATAATTGCTACCAGTGTGGAAGTTATGGTCATTTCTACGTTCCGGGTAACCTAGGCTTTACTCTAGGGCGGTGCTCCACCAGATCAAATAGTTAGGGCCTAAGATGCCAACGCCAGAAGCATAAAATACAACATAAATACAACAGATTTTCCATCGTACATAATGTATATTTGCAAACAGTGTGAAAGTAATGGTCATTTCCATGTTCCGGGCAACCCAGTCTTCACTCTACGGCGTTGTTCCACCAGATCGAATAGTTAGGGCCTAAGAAGTCAACGCCAGAAGAATAAAATACAATATAAGTACAAATGTTTTTCCATCGTATAAAATGAATAACTGCAAACATTGTGAAAGTAATGGTCATTTCTACGTTCCGGCCAACCTAGGCGTCACTCTAGTACGTTGCTCCACCACACCTTATAGCTACGGCCTTAGAAGTCAACCCCAGATGAATAAAATGCAATAAAGATGCCACAGCTTTTCCATCGTATAAAACGAATAATTGCAACCAGTGTGAAAGTTATGGTCATTTCTACTTTCCGGGCAACCTAGGCTTCACCCTAGGGCGTTGTTCCACCAGATCGAACAGTTAGGGCCTAAGAAGTCAACGCCAGAAGCATAAAATACAGTATAAATATAACAGTTTTTCTATCGTATAAAACGAAAGATAGCAACCAGTGTGAAATTTATGGTCACTTCTGCGTTCCGGGCAACCTAGACTTCACCCAAGGGCGTTGTTCCACCAGATGGAATAGTTAGGGTCTAAGAAGTCAACGCCAGAAGCATAAAATACGATACAAATACAACAGTTTTTCCATCGTATAACAGGGATAATAGCAAACAGTGTGAATGTAATGGTCATTTCTACCTTCCGGGCAACTTAGGATTCAGTCTAGGGCGTTGCTCCAACAGATTGAATAGTTAGGGCCTTAGAAGTCAATGCCCGAAGCATAAAATGCAATAAAAATACAACAGTCTTTCCATCCTATAACAGGAATAATTGGAACCCGTGTGAATGTGATGGTCATTTCTGCGTTCCAGGCAACCTAGGCTTCACTCTAGGGCGTTGCACCACCAGATCGAATGGTTAGGGCCTAAGAAGTCTACGACTGAAGCATAAAATACAATAAAAATACAACAGTCTTTTCATCGTATAACAGGAATAATTGCAACAAGCGTGACAGTAATGATCATTTCGGCGTTTCGGGCATCCTAGACATATCTCTGAGGCATTGCTCCACCAGATCGAATAGTTAGGGCCTAAGAAGTCAAGGCCAGAAGCATAAAATACGATATAAATGCAACAGCTTTTCCATCGTATAAAACAAATAATTGTAACCATTGTGAAAGTTATGGTCATTTCTACGTTCCGGTCAACTTAGGCTTCACTCTAGGGCGTTGCTCCACCAGATCAAACAGTTAGGGTCTTAGAAGTCAACGCCCGAAGCATTAAGTACAAAATAAATAGAACAGTTTTTCCATTGTATAAAACGAATAATTGCTACCAGTGTAAAAGTTATGGTCATTTCTACGTTCCGGGCAACCTAGGCTTCACCCTAGGCAGTTGTTCCACCAGATCGAATAGTTAGGGCCTAAGAAGTGAACGCCAGAAGCATAAAATGCAATAAAAATACAACAGTTTTTCCATCGTGTAGCAGGAATAATATGCAACCAGTGTGATAGTAGTGGTCATTTCTACGTTCCGGGCAACCTAGGTTTCACTCCAGGGCGTTGCTGCACCAGATCGAATAGTTACGGCCTTAGAAGTCAACGCCCGAAGCATAAAATACAAAATAAATAGAACTGTTTTTCCATTGTATAAAACGAATAAATGCTACCAGTGTAAAAGTTATGGTCATTTCTACGTTCCGGGCAACCTAGGCTTCACCCTAGGGCGTTGTACCACCAGATCGAATAGTTAGGGCCTAAGAAGTGAACGCCAGAAGCATAAAATACAATATAAATGCAACAGTTTTTCCATCGTATAGAACGAATAATTGCAACCAGAATGAAACTTATGGTCATTTCTACGTTCCGGGCAACCTAGGCTTCACTGTATGGCGTTCTTCCACCGCATCGAATAGCTACGGCCTCAGAAGTCAACGCCTGAAGTATAAAATACAATAAAAATACAACAGTATTTCCATCCTATAACAGGAATAATTGCAACCCGTGTGAAAGTGTTGGTCATTTCTACGTTCCAGGCAACCTAGGCTTCACTCTAGGGCGTTGTTCCACAAGATCGAATAGTTAGGGCCTAAGTAGTCAACGCCATAAGCATAAAATACAATAAAAATAGAACATTTTTTCCATTGTATAAAACGAATAATTGCTACCAGTGTGAAAGTTATGGTCATTTCTACGTTCCGCGCAACCTGGGCTTTACTCTAGGGCGTTGTTCCACCAGATGGAATAGTTAGGGCCTAAGAAGTCAACGCCAGAAGCATAAAATACGATATAAATACAACAGCTTTTCCATCGTATAAAACAAACAATTGCAACCAGTGTGAAAGTTATAGTCATTTCTACGTTCCGGGCAACCTAGGCTTCACCCTAGGCCGTTGTTCCACCAGATCGAATAGTGAGGGCCTAAGAAGTGAACGCCAGAAGCATAAAATGCAATAAAAATACAACAGCTCTTCCATTGTATAGCAGGAATAATTTGCAACCAGTGTGATAGTAGTGATCATTTCTACGTTCCGGGCAACCGAGGTTTCACTCCAGGGCGTTCCTCCACCAGATCGAATAGTTACGGCCTAAGAAGTCGAAGCCAGAAGCATAAAATACGATGAAGATGCAACAGTTTTTCCATCGGATAAAAAGAATAATTGCAATCAGTGTGAAAGTTATGGTCATTTCTACATTCCGAGAAACCTAGGCTTCACTCTAGGGCGTTGCTCCACCAGATCGAATAGTTAGGTCCTTAGAAGTCAACGCCAAAAGCATAAAATACGATATAAATACAACAGCTTTTCCATCGTATAAAAGGGATAATTGCAAACAGTGTGGAAGTAATGGTCATTTCTACGTTCCGGCAAATTAGGCTTCACTCTACGGCGTTGTTCCACCAGATCGAATAGTTAGGTCCTAAGAAGTCAACACCAGAAGAATAAAATACAAAATAAATACAACAGCCCTTACACCGTATAAAACGAATAATTGCAACCAGTGTGAAAGTTATGGTTATTTCTACTTTCCGGGCAACCTAGGCTTCACCCTAGGGCGTTGTTCCACAAGATCGAACAGTTACGGCCTAAGAAGTCAACGCCAGAAGCATAAAATACAATCTAAATATAACAGTTTTTCTATCGTATAAAACGTATGATAGCAACCAGTGTGAAAGTTATGGTCACTTTTACGTTCCGGGCAACCTAGACTTGACTCTAGGGCGTTGCTCCACCAGATCGAATAGTTAGGGCCTTAGAGGACAACGCCCGAAGCATAAAATACAAAATAAATAAAACACTTTTTCCATCGTATAAAACGAATAATTGCTACCAGTGTGGAAGTTATGGTCATTTCTACGTTCCGGGTAACCTAGGCTTTACTCTAGGGCGGTGCTCCACCAGATCAAATAGTTAGGGCCTAAGATGCCAACGCCAGAAGCATAAAATACAACATAAATACAACAGATTTTCCATCGTACATAATGTATATTTGCAAACAGTGTGAAAGTAATGGTCATTTCCATGTTCCGGGCAACCTAGTCTTCACTCTACGGCGTTGTTCCACCAGATCGAATAGTTAGGGCCTAAGATGTCAACGCCAGAAGAATAAAATACAATATAAGGACAAATGTTTTTCCATCGTATAAAATGAATAATTGCAAACATTGTGAAAGTAATGGTCATTTCTACGTTCCGGGCAACCTAGGCGTCACTCTAGGGCGGTGCTCCACCAGATTAAATAGCTAGGGCCTAAGAAGTCAACGCCAGAAGCATAAAATACAATATAGATATAACAGTTTTTCCATCGTACAAAACGAGTAGTAGCAACCAGTGTGAATGTTATGGTCATTTCTACGTTCCGGGCAGCCTAGGCTTCACTCTAGGTCGTTGCTCCACCAGATGGAATAGTTAGGGCCTTAGCAGTCAACGCCAGAAGCATAAAATACAATAAAAATGCAACAGTTTTTCCATCGTATAACAGGAATAATTGCAACCAGTGTGAGGGTAATGGTATGTTCTACGTTCCGGGCAACCTATGCTTCACTCTAGGGCGGTGCTCCACCAGATTAAATAGTTAGGGCCTAAGAAGTCAACGCCAGAAGCATAAAATACAATATAAATACAACAGCTTTTCCATCGTATATAATGTATATTTGCAAACAGTGTGAATGTAATTTTCATTTCCATATTCCGGGCAACCTAGTCTTCACTCTGGGGCGTTCTTCCACCAGATCTAATAGTTAGGGCCTATGAAGTCAACGCCAGAAGAATAAAATGCAATATAAGTAAAAAAGTTTTTCCATCGTATAAAATGAATAATTGCAAACATTGTGAAAGTAATGGACATTTCTACGTTCCGGGCAACCTAGGCCTCACTCTAGGGCGTTGCTCCACCACACCTAATAGCTACGGCCTTAGAAGTCAACCCCAGATGAATAAAATACAATAAAAATGCCACAGCTTTTCCATCGTATAAAACGAATAATTGCAACCAGTGTGAAAGTTATGGTCATTTCTACTTTCCGGGCAACCTAGGCTTCACCCTAGGGCGTTGTTCCACCAGATCGAACAGTTAGGGCCTAAGAAGTCAACGCCAGAAGCATAAAATACAGTATAAATATAACAGCTTTTCTATCGTATAAAACGAATGATAGCAACCAGTGTGAAATTTATGGTCACTCCTACGTTCCGGGCAACCTAGACTTCACCCAAGGGCGTTGTTCCACCAGATGGAATGGTTAGGGCCTAAGAAGTCAACGCCAGAAGCATAAAATACGATATAAATACAACAGCTTTTCCATCGTATAAGACGAATAATTGCAGCCAGTGTGAATGTAATGGTCATTTCTTCGTTCCGGGGAACCTAGGCTTCACTCTAGGGCGTTGCTCCACCAGATCGAGTAGTTAGGGACTTATAATTCATCGCTAAAAGCATAAAATACAATTAAAATACAACAGTTTTTCCATCGTATAACAGGAATAATTGCAACCAGTTTGAAAGTGATAGTCATTTCTACGTTCCGAGCAACCTAGGCGTCACCCTAGGGCGTTGTTCCACCAGATCGAACAGTTAGGGCCTAAGAAGTCAACGCCAGAAGCATAAAATACAGTATAAATATAACAGCTTTTCTATCGTATAAAACGAATGATAGCAACCAGTGTGAAATTTATGGTCACTCCTACGTTCCGGGCAACCTAGACTTCACCCAAGGGCGTTGTTCCAACAGATTGAATAGTTAGGGCCTTAAAAGTCAATGCCCGAAGCATAAAATGCAATAAAAATACAACAGTTTTTCCACCGTATAACAGGAATAATTGCAACCAGTGTGAAAGTAATGGTCATTTCTGCGTTCCGAGCAACCTAGGCGTCACTCTAGGGCGTTGCTCCACCAGATCGAATAGCTAGGGACTTATAATTCATCGCTAAAAGCATAAAATACAATTAAAATACAACAGTTTTTCCATCGTATAACAGGAATAATTGCAACCAGTTTGAAAGTGATAGTCATTTCTACGTTCCGAGCAACCTAGGCGTCACTCTAGGGCGTTGCTCCACCAGATCGAATAGCTAGGGACTTATAATTCATCGCTAAAAGCATAAAATACAATTAAAATACAACAGTTTTTCCATCGTATAACAGGAATAATTGCAACCAGTGTGAAAGTTATGGACATTTCTACATTCCGGCCAACCTAGGCTTCACTCTAGCGCGTTGCTCCAGCAGATCGAATAGTTAGTACCTTAGAAGTCAACGCCAGATGCATAAAATACAATATGAATACAACAGTTTTTCCATCGTATAAAATGAATAATTGCAAACACTGTGAAAGTAAGGGTCATTTCTACGTTCCCGGCAACCTAGGCATCACTCTATGGCGTTGCACCACCACATCTAATAGCTACGGCCTTAGAAGTCAACGCGAGAAGAATAAAATACAATAATGTTGCAACAGCTTTTCAATCGTATAAAACGAATTATTGCAACCAGTGTGAAAGTTGTGGTCATTTTTACTTTCTGGGCAACCTAGGCTTCACCCTAGCTCGTTGCTCCAACAGATTGAATAGTTAGGACCTTAGAAGTCAATGCCCGAAGCATAAAATGCAATAAAAATACAGCAGTTTTTCCATCACATAACAGGAATAATTGCAACCAGTTTGAAAGTGATGGTCATTTCTTCGTTCCGGGCAACCTAGGCTTCACTCTAGGGCGTTGTTCCACTATATCGAACAGTTAGGGCCAAAGAAGTCAACGCCAGAAGCATAAAATACAATATAAATATAACAGTTTGTCCATTGTATAAAAGGAATAATAGCAACCAGTGTGAATGTACTGGTCATTTCTACGTTCCGGATAACCTAGGTTTCATTCTAGGGCGTTGCTCTACCAGATCGAGAAGCTAGGGACTTAGAATTCAACGCCAGAACGATAAAACACAACATAAGTACAACAGTTATTCCATCGTATAAAATGAGTAGTTGCAAACATTGTGAAAGTAATGGACATTTCTACGTTCCGGGCAACCTAGGCGTCACTCTAGGGCGTTGCTCCACCACATCTAATAGCTACGGGCTTAGAAGTCAACGCCAGAGGCATAAAATACAATATAAATACAACAGCTTTTCCATCGTACAAAATGAATAATAGCAAACAGTGTGAAAGTAATGGTCATTTCTACGTTCCGGGCAACCTAGGCTTCACTCTAGGTCGTTGCTCCACCAGATCAAATAGCTAGCGACTTAGAATTAAACGCCAGAAGCATAGAATACAACAAAGATACAAAAGTTTTTCCATCGTATAACAGGAATAATAACAAATGGTGTGAATGTAATGGTCATTTCTACGTTCCGGGCAACCTAGGATTCAGTCTAGGGCGTTGCTCCAACAGATTGAATAGTTAGGGCCTTAAAAGTCAATGTCCGAAGCATAAAATACAAAATAAATAAAACAGTTTGTCCATCGCATAAAACGAATAATTGCTACCAGTGTGAAAGTAACGGTCGTTTCTACGTTCCGAGCAACCTAGGCTTCACTCTAGGGCGGTGCTCCAACATATCGAATAGCTACGGCCTTAGAAGTCTACGACTGAAGCATAAAATACAATAAAAATACAACAGTCTTTTCATCGTATAACAGGAATAATTGCAACTAGCGTGACAGTAATGATCATTTCGGCGTTTCGGGCATCCTAGACATATCTCTGAGGCATTGCTCCACCAGATCGAATAGTTAGGGCCTAAGAAGTCAACGCCAGAAGCATAAAATACAATATAAATACAACAGCTTTGCCACCGTATAAAATGAATAATTGCAAACAGTGCGAAAGATATGGACATTTCTACGTTCCGGGCTACCTAGGCTTCGCTCTATGGCGTTCTTCCACCACATCGAATAACAACGGCCTCAGAAGTCAACGCCAGAAGCATAAAATACAATATAAATATAACAGTTTTTCCATCGTATAAAACGAATAATAGCAACCAGTGTGAATGTACTGGTCATTTCTACGTTCCGGATAACCTAGCTTTCACTCTAGGGCGTTGCTCTACCAGATCGAGTAGCTAGGGACTTAGAATTCAACGCCAGAACGATAAAACACAACATACGTACAACAGTTATTCCATCGTATAAAATGAGTAGTTGCAAACATTGTGAAAGTAATGGTCATTTCTACTTGCCGGGCAACCTAGGCTTCACCCTAGGGCGTTGTTCCACCTGATGGAATAGTTAGGGCCTATGAAGTCAACGCCAGAAGCATAAAATACGATATAAATACAACAGCTTTTCCATCGTATGAAACGAATAATTGCAACCAGTGTGAAAGTAATGGTCATTTCTACATTCCGAGGATCGTAGGCTTCACTCTAGGGCGTTGCTCCACCTGATCGAGTAGTTAGGGCCTTAGAAGTCAACGCCAGAAGCATAAAATACAATAAAGATGCAACAGTTTTTCCATCGTATAACAGGAATAACTGCAAACAGTGTGAAAGTACCGGTCAATTCTACGTTCAGAGCAACCTAGGCTTCACTGTAGGGCGGTGCTCCAACATATCGAGTAGCTACGGCCTTAGAAGTCTACGACTGAAGCATAAAACACAATAAAAATACAACAGTCTTTTCATCGTATAACAGGAATCATTGCAACAAGCGTGATAGTAATGACCATTTCGGCGTTTCGGGCATCCTAGACTTATCTCTGAGGCATTGCTCCACCAGATCGAATAGCTAGGGCCTAAGAAGTCAACGCCAGAAGTATGAAATACAATATAAATAAAACAGTTTTTCTATCGTATAAAACGAATGATAGCAACCAGTGTGAAAGTTATGGTCATTTCTACGTTCCGGGCAACCTAGGCTTCACCCTAGGGCGTTGTTCCACCAGATCTAATAGTTAGGGCCTGAGAAGTCAACGCCAGAGGCATGAAATACAATATAAATATAACAGTTTTTCCATCGTACAAAACGAATAATAGCAACCAGTGTGAAAGTTATGGTCATTTCTACGTTCGGGGCAGCCTAGGCTTCACTCTAGGGCGTTGCTCCACCAGATGGAATAGTTAGGTCCTTAGAAGTCAACGCCAGAAGCATAAAATACAATAAAGATGCAACAGTTTTTGCATCGTATAACAGGAATAATTGCAACCAGTGTGAAGGTAATGGTATGTTCTACGTTCCGGGCAACCTATGCTTCACTCTAGGGCGGTGCTCCACCAGATCGAATAGTTAAGGCCTAAGAAGTCAACGCCAGAAGCATAAAATACGATAAAGATGCAACAGTTTTTCCATCGTAGAAAAGGAATAATTGCAAACAGTGTGAAAGTGATGGTCATTTCTACGTTCCGGGCAACCTAGGATTCACTCTAGAGCGTTTCTCCAACAGATTGAATAGTTAGGGCCTTGAAAGTCAATACCAGGAGCATAAAATACAAAATAAATAAAACAGTTTTTCCATCGTATAAAACGAATAATAGCAACCAGTGTGAAAGTTATGGTCATTTCTACGTTCGGGGCAGCCTAGGCTTCACTCTAGGGCGTTGCTCCACCAGATGGAATAGCTAGGTCCTTAGAAGTCAACGCCAGAAGCATAAAATACAATAAAGATGCAACAGTTTTTCCATCGTATAAAACGAATAATTGCAACCAGTGTGAAAGTTATGGTCATTTCTACATTCCGAGCAACCTAGGCTTCACTCTAGGGCGTTGCTCCACCAGATCGAATGGTTAGGTCCTTATAAGTCAACGCCAGAAGCATAAAATACGATATAAATACAACAGCATTTCCATCGTATTAAATGAATATTTGCAAACTGTGTGATAGTAGTGGTCATTTCTACGTTCCGAGCAACCTAGGCTTCACTCTAGGGCGGTGCTCCAACATATCGAATAGCTAGGGCCTTAGAAGTCTACGACTGAAGCATAAAATACAATAAAAATACAACAGTCTTTTCATCGTATAACAGGAATAATTGCAACAAGCGTGATAGTAATGGTCATTTCGGCGTTTCGGGCATCCTAGACTTATCTCTGAGGCATTGCTCCACCAGATCGAATAGTTAGGGCCTAAGAAGTCCACGTCAGAAGCATAAAATACAATATAAATATAACAGCTTTTCCATCGTATAAAACGAATAATTGCAACCAGTGTGAAAGTAATGGTCATTTCTACGTTCCGAGCAACCTAGGCGTCACTCTAGGGCGTTGCTCCACCAGATCGAATAGCTAGGGACTTATAATTCATCGCTAAAAGCATAAAATACAATTAAAATACAACAGTTTTTCCATCGTATAACAGGAATAATTGCAACCAGTGTGAAAGTAATGGTCATTTCTCCGTTACAGGTAACCTAGGTATCACTCTAGGGTGTTGCTCCACCAGATCGAATAGCTAGGGACTTAGAATTCAACGCCATAAGAATAAAATACAAAATAAGTACAACAGTTTTTCCATCGTATAAAATGAATAATTGCAACCAGTGTGAAAGTTATGGTCATTTCTACATTCCGAGGATCGTAGGCTTCACTCTAGGGCGTTGCTCCACCTGATCGAGTAGTTAGGGCCTTAGAAGTCAACGCCAGAAGCATAAAATACAATAAAGATGCAACAGTTTTTCCATCGTATAACAGGAATAACTGCAAACAGTGTGAAAGTACCGGTCAATTCTACGTTCAGAGCAACCTAGGCTTCACTGTAGGGCGGTGCTCCAACATATCGAGTAGCTACGGCCTTAGAAGTCTACGACTGAAGCATAAAACACAATAAAAATACAACAGTCTTTTCATCGTATAACAGGAATCATTGCAACAAGCGTGATAGTAATGACCATTTCGGCGTTTCGGGCATCCTAGACTTATCTCTGAGGCATTGCTCCACCAGATCGAATAGCTAGGGCCTAAGAAGTCAACGCCAGAAGTATGAAATACAATATAAATAAAACAGTTTTTCTATCGTATAAAACGAATGATAGCAACCAGTGTGAAAGTTATGGTCATTTCTACGTTCCGGGCAACCTAGGCTTCACCCTAGGACGTTGTTCCACCAGATCTAATAGTTAGGGCCTGAGAAGTCAACGCCAGAGGCATGAAATACAATATAAATATAACAGTTTTTCCATCGTACAAAACGAATAATAGCAACCAGTGTGAAAGTTATGGTCATTTCTACGTTCGGGGCAGCCTAGGCTTCACTCTAGGGCGTTGCTCCACCAGATGGAATAGTTAGGTCCTTAGAAGTCAACGCCAGAAGCATAAAATACAATAAAGATGCAACAGTTTTTGCATCGTATAACAGGAATAATTGCAACCAGTGTGAAGGTAATGGTATGTTCTACGTTCCGGGCAACCTATGCTTCACTCTAGGGCGGTGCTCCACCAGATCGAATGGTTAGGTCCTCAGAAGTCAACGCCAGAAGCATAAAATACGATATAAATACAACAGCATTTCCATCGTATTAAATGAATAATTGCAAACTGTGTGATAGTAGTGGTCATTTCTATGTTCCGAGCAACCTAGGCTTCACTCTAGGGCGGTGCTCCAACATATCGAATAGCTAGGGCCTTAGAAGTCTACGACTGAAGCATAAAATACAATAAAAATACAACAGTCTTTTCATCGTATAACAGGAATAATTGCAACAAGCGTGATAGTAATGGTCATTTCGGCGTTTCGGGCATCCTAGACTTATCTCTGAGGCATTGCTCCACCAGATCGAATAGTTAGGGCCTAAGAAGTCCACGTCAGAAGCATAAAATACAATATAAATATAACAGCTTTTCCATCGTATAAAACGAATAATTGCAACCAGTGTGAAAGTAATGGTCATTTCTACGTTCCGAGCAACCTAGGCGTCACTCTAGGGCGTTGCTCCACCAGATCGAATAGCTAGGGACTTATAATTCATCGCTAAAAGCATAAAATACAATTAAAATACAACAGTTTTTCCATCGTATAACAGGAATAATTGCAACCAGTGTGAAAGTAATGGTCATTTCTCCGTTACAGGTAACCTAGGTATCACTCTAGGGTGTTGCTCCACCAGATCGAATAGCTAGGGACTTAGAATTCAACGCCATAAGAATAAAATACAAAATAAGTACAACAGTTTTTCCATCGTATAAAATGAATAATTGCAACCAGTGTGAAAGTTATGGTCATTTCTACATTCCGAGGATCGTAGGCTTCACTCTAGGGCGTTGCTCCACCTGATCGAGTAGTTAGGGCCTTAGAAGTCAACGCCAGAAGCATAAAATACAATAAAGATGCAACAGTTTTTCCATCGTATAACAGGAATAACTGCAAACAGTGTGAAAGTACCGGTCAATTCTACGTTCAGAGCAACCTAGGCTTCACTGTAGGGCGGTGCTCCAACATATCGAGTAGCTACGGCCTTAGAAGTCTACGACTGAAGCATAAAACACAATAAAAATACAACAGTCTTTTCATCGTATAACAGGAATCATTGCAACAAGCGTGATAGTAATGACCATTTCGGCGTTTCGGGCATCCTAGACTTATCTCTGAGGCATTGCTCCACCAGATCGAATAGCTAGGGCCTAAGAAGTCAACGCCAGAAGTATGAAATACAATATAAATAAAACAGTTTTTCTATCGTATAAAACGAATGATAGCAACCAGTGTGAAAGTTATGGTCATTTCTACGTTCCGGGCAACCTAGGCTTCACCCTAGGACGTTGTTCCACCAGATCTAATAGTTAGGGCCTGAGAAGTCAACGCCAGAGGCATGAAATACAATATAAATATAACAGTTTTTCCATCGTACAAAACGAATAATAGCAACCAGTGTGAAAGTTATGGTCATTTCTACGTTCGGGGCAGCCTAGGCTTCACTCTAGGGCGTTGCTCCACCAGATGGAATAGTTAGGTCCTTAGAAGTCAACGCCAGAAGCATAAAATACAATAAAGATGCAACAGTTTTTGCATCGTATAACAGGAATAATTGCAACCAGTGTGAAGGTAATGGTATGTTCTACGTTCCGGGCAACCTATGCTTCACTCTAGGGCGGTGCTCCACCAGATCGAATGGTTAGGTCCTCAGAAGTCAACGCCAGAAGCATAAAATACGATATAAATACAACAGCATTTCCATCGTATTAAATGAATAATTGCAAACTGTGTGATAGTAGTGGTCATTTCTATGTTCCGAGCAACCTAGGCTTCACTCTAGGGCGGTGCTCCAACATATCGAATAGCTAGGGCCTTAGAAGTCTACGACTGAAGCATAAAATACAATAAAAATACAACAGTCTTTTCATCGTATAACAGGAATAATTGCAACAAGCGTGATAGTAATGGTCATTTCGGCGTTTCGGGCATCCTAGACTTATCTCTGAGGCATTGCTCCACCAGATCGAATAGCTAGGGACTTATAATTCATCGCTAAAAGCATAAAATACAATTAAAATACAACAGTTTTTCCATCGTATAACAGGAATAATTGCAACCAGTGTGAAAGTAATGGTCATTTCTACGTTCCGAGCAACCTAGGCGTCACTCTAGGGCGTTGCTCCACCAGATCGATTACCTAGGGACTTATAATTCATCGCTAAAAGCATAAAATACAATTAAAATACAACAGTTTTTCCATCCTATAACAGGAATAATTGCAACCAGTGTGACAGTTATGGACATTTCTACATTCCGGCCAACCTAGGCTTCACTCTAGGGCGTTGCTCCACCAGATCGAATAGTTAGGGCCTCAGAAGTCAACACCAGAGGCATAAAATACAATAATGATGCAACAGTTTTTCCATCGTTTAACAGGAATAACTGCAACCAGTGTGAATGTACTGGACATTTCTACGTTCCGGATAACCTAGGTTTCACGCTAGGGCGATGCTCTACCAGATCGAATAGCTAGGGACTTAGAAATCAACGCCAGAAGCACAAAATACAATATAAATACAACAGTCTTTTCATCGTATAACAGGAATAATTGCAATAAGCGTGATAGTAATGATCATTTCAGCGTTTCGGGCATCCTAGACTTATCTCTGAGGCATTGCTGCACCAGATCGAATAGTTAGTACCTTAGAAGTCAACGCCAGAAGCATAAAATACAATATGAATACAACAGTTTTTCCATCGTATAAAATGAATAATTGCAAACATTGTGAAAGTAATGGTCATTTCTACGTTCCGGGCAACCTAGGCTTCACTCTAGGTCGTTGTTCCACCAGATCGAATAGTTAGGGCCTAAGAAGTGAACGCCAGAAGCATAAAATACAATATAAATACAACAGTTTTTTCATCGTATAAAACGAATAATTGCAACCAGTATTGAAGCTGTGGTCATTTCTACGTTCCGGGCAACCTAGGATTCACTCTAGGGCGTTGCTCCAACAGATTGAATAGTTAGGGCCTTAAAAGTCAATACCCGAAGCATAAAATACAAAATAAATAAAACAGTTTTTCCATCGTATAAAACGAATAATAGCAACCAGTGTGAAAGTTATGGTCATTTCTACGTTCCGGGCAGCCTAGGCTTCACTCTAGGGCGTTGCTCCACCAGATGGAATAGTTAGGGCCTTAGAAGTCAACGCCAGAAGCATAAAATACAATAAAGATGCAACAGTTTTTGCATCGTATAACAGGAATAATTGCAACCAGGGTGAAGGTAATAGTATGTTCTACGTTCCGGGCAACCTGTGCTTCAGTCTAGGGCGGTGCTCTACCAGATTAAATAGTTAGGGCCTAGGAAGTCAACGCCAGAAGCATAAAACACAATATAAGTACAACAGCTTTTCCATCGTATATAATATATATTTGCAAACAGTGTGAAAGTAATGGTCATTTCCATGTTCCGGGCAACATAGTCTTCACTCTAGGGCGTTGCTCCACGAGATCGAATAGCTAGGGACTTATAATTCATCGCTAAAAGCATAAAATACAATTAAAATACAACAGTTTTTCCATCGTATAACAGGAATAATTGCAACCAGTGTGAAAGTAATGGTCATTTCTACGTTCCGAGCAACCTAGGCGTCACTCTAGGGCGTTGCTCCACCAGATCGAATAGCTAGGCACTTATAATTCATCGCTAAAAGCATAAAATACAATTAAAATACAACAGTTTTTCCATCGTATAACAGGAATAATTGCAACCAGTGTGAAAGTTATGGATATTTCTACATTCCGGCCAACCTAGGCTTCACGCTAGCGCGTTGCTCCACCAGATCGAATAGTTAGTACCTTAGAAGTCAACGCCAGAAGCATAAAATACAATATGAATACAACAGTTTTTCCATCGTATAAAATGAATAATTGCAAACATTGTGAAAGTAATGGTCATTTCTACGTTCCGGGCAACCTAGGCATCACTCTAGGGCGTTGCTCCACCACATCAAATAGCTACGGCCTTAGAAGTCAACGCCAGAAGAATAAAATACAATAAAGTTCCAACAGCTTTTCAATCGCATAAAACGAATAATTGCAACCAGTGTGAAAGTTGTGGTCATTTCTACTTTCCGGGCAACCTAGGCTTCACCCTAGGTCGTTGCTCTACCAGATCGAGTAGCTAGGGACTTAGAATTCAACGCCAGAACGATAAAACACAACATAAGTACAACAGTTATTCTATCGTATAAAATGGGTAGTTGCAAACATTGTGAAAGTAATGGGCATTTCTACGTTCCGGGCAACCTAGGCGTCACTCTAGGGCGTTGCTCCACCACATCTAATAGCTACGGCCTTAGAAGTCAACGACAGAGGCATAAAATACAATATAAATACAACAGCTTTTCCATCGTACAAAATGAATAATAGCAAACAGTGTGAAAGTAATGGTCATTTCTACGTTCCGGGCAACCTAGGCTTCACTCTAGGGCGTTGTTCCACCAGATCAAACAGTTAGGGCCTTAGAATTAAACGCCAGAAGCACAGAATAAAATAAAAATACACCAGTTTTTCCATCGTATAACAGGAATAATTGCAACCAGTGTGAATGTAATGGTCATTTCTACGTTCCGGGCAACCTAGGATTCACTCTAGAGCGTTGCTCCAACAGATTGAATAGTTAGGGCCTTAAAAGTCAATGCCCGAAGCATAAAATGCAATAAAAATACAACAGTTTTTCCGTCATATAACGGGGATAATTGCAAACAGTTTGAAAGTAATGGTCATTTCTACGTTCCGGGCAACCTAGGCTTCACCCTAGGGCGCTGTTCCGCCAGATCTAATAGTTAGGGCGTAAGAAGTCAACGCCAGAAGCATGAAATACAATATAAATATAACAGTTTTTCCATCGTACAAAACGAATAATAGCAACCAGTGTGAAAGTTATGGTCATTTCTACGTTCCGGGCAGCCTGCGCTTCACTCTAGGGCGTTGCTCCACCAGATGGCATAGTTAGGGCCTTAGAAGTCAACGCCAGAAGCATAAAATACAATAAAGATGCAACAGTTTTTGCATCGTATAACAGGAATAATTGCAACCAGTGTGAAGGTAATGGTATGTTCTACGTTCCGGGCAACCTAGGATTCACTCTAGAGCGTTGCTCCAACAGATTGAATAGTTAGGGCCTTAAAGGTCAATGCCCGAAGCATAAAATGCAATAAAAATACAACAGTTTTTCCGTCATATAACGGGGATAATTGCAAACAGTTTGAAAGTAATGGTCATTTCTACGTTCCGGGCAACCTAGGTTTCAATCCAGGGCGATGCTCCACCAGATTGAATAGTTATGTCCTAAGAAGTCAACGCCAGAAGCATAAAATACGATATAAATACAACAGCTTTACCATCGTATAAAACGAATAAATGCAACCAGTGTGAAAGTAATGGTCATTTCTACGTTCCGAGCAACCTAGGCGTCACTCTAGGGCGTTGCTCCACCAGATCGAATAGCTAGGGACTTATAATTCATCGCTAAAAGCATAAAATAGAATTAAAATACAACAGTTTTTCCATCGTATAACAGGAATAATTGCAACGAGTGTGAAAGTAATGGTCATTTCTACGTTCCGAGCAACCTAGGCGTCACTCTAGGGCGTTGCTCCACCAGATCGAATAGCTAGGGACTTATAATTCATCGCTAAAAGCATAAAATACAATTAAAATACAACAGTTTTTCCATCCTATAACAGGAATAATTGCAACCAGTGTGAAAGTTATGGACATTTCTACATTCCGGCCAACCTAGGCTTCACTCTAGGGCGTTGCTCCACCAGATCGAATAGTTAGGGCCTCAGAAGTCAACACCAGAAGCATAAAATACAATAATGATGCAACAGTTTTTCCATCGTTTAACAGGAATAACTGCAACCAGTGTGAATGTACTGGACTTTTCTACGTTCCGGATAACCTAGGTTTCACTCTAGGGCGATGCTCTACCAGATCGAATAGCTAGGGACTTAGAAATCAACGCCAGAAGCACAAAATACAATATAAATACAACAGTCTTTTCATCGTATAACAGGAATAATTGCAATAAGCGTGATAGTAATGATCATTTCAGCGTTTCGGGCATCCTAGACTTATCTCTGAGGCATTGCTGCACCAGATCGAATAGTTAGTACCTGAGAAGTCAACGCCAGAAGCATAAAATACAATATGAATACAACAGTTTTTCCATCGTATAAAATGAATAATTGCAAACATTGTGAAAGTAATGGTCATTTCTACGTTCCGGGCAACCTAGGCTTCACTCTAGGTCGTTGCTCCACCAGATCAAATAGCTAGTGACTTAGAATTAAACACCAGAAGCATAGAATACTATAAAAATGCAACAGTTTTTCCACCGTATAACAGGAATAATAGCAAACAGTGTGAATGTAATGGTCATTTCTACGTTCCGGGCAACCTAGGATTCACTCTAGGGCGTTGCTCCAACAGATTGAATAGTTAGGGCCTTAAAAGTCAATACCCGAAGCATAAAATACAAAATAAATAAAACAGTTTTTCCATCGTATAAAACGAATAATAGCAACCAGTGTGAAAGTTATGGTCATTTCTACGTTCCGGGCAGCCTAGGCTTCACTCTAGGGCGTTGCTCCACCAGATGGAATAGTTGGGGCCTTAGAAGTCAACGCCAGAAGCATAAAATACATTAAAGATGCAACAGTTTTTGCATCGTATAACAGGAATAATTGCAACCAGGGTGAAGGTAATAGTATGTTCTACGTTCCGGGCAACCTGTGCTTCACTCTAGGGCGGTGCTCTACCAGATTAAATAGTTAGGGCCTAGGAAGTCAACGCCAGAAGCATAAAACACAATATAAGTACAACAGCTTTTCCATCGTATATAATATATATTTGCAAACAGTGTGAAAGTAATGGTCATTTCCATGTTCCGGGCAACATAGTCTTCACTCTAGGGCGTTGCTCCACGAGATCGAATAGCTAGGGACTTATAATTCATCGCTAAAAGCATAAAATACAATTAAAATACAACAGTTTTACCATCGTATAACAGGAATAATTGCAACCAGTGTGAAAGTAATGGTCATTTCTACGTTCCGAGCAACCTAGGCGTCACTCTAGGGCGTTGCTCCACCAGATCATATAGCTAGGCACTTATAATTCATCGCTAAAAGCATAAAATACAATTAAAATACAACAGTTTTTCCATCGTATAACAGGAATAATTGCAACCAGTGTGAAAGTTATGGATATTTCTACATTCCGGCCAACCTAGGCTTCACGCTAGCGCGTTGCTCCACCAGATCGAATAGTTAGTACCTTAGAAGTCAACGCCAGAAGCATAAAATACAATATGAATACAACAGTTTTTCCATCGTATAAAATGAATAATTGCAAACATTGTGAAAGTAATGGTCATTTCTACGTTCCGGGCAACCTAGGCTTCACTCTACGTCGTTGCTCCACCAGATCAAATAGCTAGTGACTTAGAATTAAACACCAGAAGCATAGAATACTATAAAAATGCAACAGTTTTTCCACCGTATAACAGGAATAATAGCAAACAGTGTGAATGTAATGGTCATTTCTACGTTCCGGGCAACCTAGGATTCACTCTAGGGCGTTGCTCCAACAGATTGAATAGTTAGGGCCTTAAAAGTCAATACCCGAAGCATAAAATACAAAATAAATAAAACAGTTTTTCCATCGTATAAAACGAATAATAGCAACCAGTGTGAAAGTTATGGTCATTTCTACGTTCCGGGCAGCCTAGGCTTCACTCTAGGGCGTTGCTCCACCAGATGGAATAGTTAGGGCCTTAGAAGTCAACGCCAGAAGCATAAAATACAATAAAGATGCAACAGTTTTTGCATCGTATAACAGGAATAATTGCAACCAGGGTGAAGGTAATAGTATGTTCTACGTTCCGGGCAACCTGTGCTTCACTCTAGGGCGGTGCTCTACCAGATTAAATAGTTAGGGCCTAGGAAGTCAACGCCAGAAGCATAAAACACAATATAAGTACAACAGCTGTTCCATCGTATATAGTATATATTTGCAAACAGTGTGAAAGTAATGGTCATTTCCATGTTCCGGGCAACATAGTCTTCACTCTAGGGCGTTGCGCCACGAGATCGAATAGCTAGGGACTTATAATTCATCGCTAAAAGCATAAAATACAATTAAAATACAACAGTTTTTCCATCGTATAACAGGAATAATTGCAACCAGTGTGAAAGTAATGGTCATTTCTACGTTCCGAGCAACCTAGGCGTCACTCTAGGGCGTTGCTCCACCAGATCGAATAGCTAGGCACTTATAATTCATCGCTAAAAGCATAAAATACAATTAAAATACAACAGTTTTTCCATCGTATAACAGGAATAATTGCAACCAGTGTGAAAGTTATGGATATTTCTACATTCCGGCCAACCTAGGCTTCACGCTAGCGCGTTGCTCCACCAGATCGAATAGTTAGTACCTTAGAAGTCAACGCCAGAAGCATAAAATACAATATGAATACAACAGTTTTTCCATCGTATAAAATGAATAATTGCAAACATTGTGAAAGTAATGGTCATTTCTACGTTCCGGGCAACCTAGGCATCACTCTAGGGCGTTGCTCCACCACATCAAATAGCTACGGCCTTAGAAGTCAACGCCAGAAGAATAAAATACAATAAAGTTCCAACAGCTTTTCAATCGCATAAAACGAATAATTGCAACCAGTGTGAAAGTTGTGGTCATTTCTACTTTCCGGGCAACCTAGGCTTCACCCTAGGTCGTTGCTCTACCAGATCGAGTAGCTAGGGACTTAGAATTCAACGCCAGAACGATAAAACACAACATAAGTACAACAGTTATTCTATCGTATAAAATGAGTAGTTGCAAACATTGTGAAAGTAATGGGCATTTCTACGTTCCGGGCAACCTAGGCGTCACTCTAGGGCGTTGCTCCACCACATCTAATAGCTACGGCCTTAGAAGTCAACGACAGAGGCATAAAATACAATATGAATACAACAGCTTTTCCATCGTACAAAATGAATAATAGCAAACAGTGTGAAAGTAATGGTCATTTCGACGTTACGGGCAACCTAGGCTTCACTCTAGGTCGTTGCTCCACCAGATAAAATAGCTAGTGGCTTAGAATTAAACGCCAGAAGCATAGAATACAATAAAAATGCAACAGTTTTTCCATCGTATAACAGGAATAACTGCAAACAGTGTGAAAGTACTGGCCATTTCTACGTTCCGGGCAGCCTAGGATTCAGTCTAGGGCGTCGCTCCAACAAATTGAATAGTTAGGGCCTTAAAAGTCAATGCCCGAAGCATAAAATACAAAATAAATAAAAAAGTTTTTCCATCGTATAAAACGAATAATTGCTACCAGTGTGAAAGATATGGTCATTTCTACGTTCCGCGCAACCTGGGCTTTACCCTAGGGCGTTGTTCCACCAGATGGAACAGTTAGGGCCTAGGAAGTCAACGCCAGAAGCATAAAATACGATAAAGATGCAACAGTTTTTCCATCGTATAAAACGAATAAATGCAACCAGTGTGAAAGTTATGGTCATTTCCACATTCCGAGCAACCTAGGCTTCACTCTAGGGCGTTGCTGCACCAGATCGAATAGTTAGGTCCTTAGAAGTCAACGCCAGAAGCATAAAATACGATATAAATACAACAGCATTTCCATCGTATTAAATGAATAATTGCAAACAGTGTGAAAGTAGTGGTCATTTCTACGTTCCGAGCAACCTAGGCTTCACTCTAGGGCGGCGCTCCATCATATCGAATAGCTACGGCCTTAGAAGTCTACGACTGAAGCATAAAATACAATAAAAATACAACAATCTTTTCATCGTATAACAGGAATAATTGCAACAAGCGTGATAGTAATGATCATTTCGGCGTTTCGGGCATCCTAGACTTATCTCTGAGGCATTGCTCCACCAGATCGATTAGTTAGGGCCTAAGAAGTCAACGCCAGAAGCATAAAATACAATATAAATGTAACAGATTTTCCATCGTATAAAACGAATAATAGCAACCAGTGTGAAAGTTATGGTCATTTCTACGTTCCGGGCAACCTAGGCTTCACTCTAGGGCGTTGTTCCACCAGATCAAACAGTTAGGGCCTTAGAATTAAACGCCAGAAGCACAGAATAAAATAAAAATACACCAGTTTTTCCATCGTATAACAGGAATAATTGCAACCAGTGTGAATGTAATGGTCATTTCTACGTTCCGGGCAACCTAGGATTCACTCTAGAGCGTTGCACCAACAGATTGAATAGTTAGGTCCTTAAAAGTCAATGCCCGAAGCATAAAATGCAATAAAAATACAACAGTTTTTCCGTCATATAACGGGGATAATTGCAAACAGTTTGAAAGTAATGTTCATTTCTACGTTCCGGGCAACCTAGGCTTCACCCTAGGGCGCTGTTCCGCCAGATCTAATAGTTAGGGCGTGAGAAGTCAACGCCAGAAGCATGAAATACAATATAAATATAACAGTTTTTCCATCGTACAAAACGAATAATAGCAACCAGTGTGAAAGTTATGGTCATTTCTACGTTCCGGGCAGCTTGCGCTTCACTCTAGGGCGTTGCTCCACCAGATGGCGTAGTTAGGGCCTTAGAAGTCAACGCCAGAAGCATAAAATACAATAAAGATGCAACAGTTTTTGCATCGTATAACAGGAATAATTGCAACCAGTGTGAAGGTAATGGTATGTTCTACGTTCCGGGCAACCTAGGATTCACTCTAGAGCGTTGCTCCAACAGATTGAATAGTTAGGGCCTTAAAGGTCAATGCCCGAAGCATAAAATGCAATAAAAATACAACAGTTTTACCGTCATATAAAGGGGATAATTGCAAACAGTTTGAAAGTAATGGTCATTTCTACGTTCCGGGCAACCTAGGTTTCAATCCAGGGCGATGCTCCACCAGATTGAATAGTTATGTCCTAAGAAGTCAACGCCAGAAGCATAAAATACGATATAAATACAACAGCTTTACCATCGTATAAAACGAATAATTGCTACTAGTGTGAAAGTAATGGTCATTTCTACGTTCCGAGCAACCTACGCGTCACTCTAGGGCGTTGCTCCTCCAGATCGAATAGCTAGGGACTTAGAATTCAACGCCATAAGAATAAAACACAATATAAGTACAACAGTTTTTCCATCGTACAAAATGAATAATTGCAACCAGTGTGAAAGTTATGGTCATTTCTACATTCCGAGCAACCTAGGCTTCACTCTAGGGCATTGCTCCACCTGAACGAATAGTTAGGGCCTTAGAAGTCAACGCCAGAAGCATAAAATACAATAAAGATGCAACAGTTTTTCCATCGTATAGCAGGAATATTTTGCAACCAGTGTGATAGTAGTGGTCATTTCTACGTACCGGGCAACCTAGGTCTCACTCCAGGGCGTTGCTCCATCAGATCGAATAGTTACGGCCTAAGAAGTCAACGCCAGAAGCATAAAATACGATAAAGATGCAACAGCTTTTCCATCGTATAAAACGAATAATTGCAACCAGTGTGAAAGTTATGGTCATTTCTACATTCCGAGCAACCTAGGCTTCACTCTAGGGCGCTGCTCCACCAGATCGAATAGTTAGATCCTTAGAAGTCAACGCCAGAAGCATAAAATACAATATGAATACAACAGTTTTTCCATCGTATAAAATGAATAATTTCAAACATTGTGAAAGTAATGGTCATTTCTACGTTCCGGGCAACCTAGGCTTCACTCTAGGGCGGTGCTCCAACATATCGAATAGCTACGGCCTTAGAAGTCTACGACTGAAGCATAAAACACAATAAAATTACAACAGTCTTTTCATCGTATAACAGGAATAATTGCAACAAGCGTGATAGTAATGATCATTTCGGCGTTTCGGGCATCCTAGACTTATCTCTGAGGCATTGCTTCACCAGATCGAATAGTTAGGGCCTAAGAAGTCAACGCCAGAAGCATAAAATACAATATAAATACAACAGCTTTGCCATCGTATAAAATGAATAATTGCAAACAGTGCGAAAGATATGGGCATTTCTACGTTCCGGGCTACCTAGTCTTCACTCTATGGCGTTCTTCCACCACATCGAATAGCAACGGCCTCAGAAGTCCACGCCTGAAGCATAAAATACAATAAAAATACAACAGTCTTTTCATCGCATAACAGGAATAATTGCAACAAGCGTGAAAGTAATGATCATTTCGGCGTTTCGGGCATCCTAGACTTAACTCTGAGGCATTGCTCCACCAGATAGAATAATTAGGGCCTGAGAAGTCAACGCCAGAAGCATAAAATACAATATAAATATAACAGCTTTTCCATCGTATAAAACGAATAAATGCAACCAGTGTGAAAGTAATGGTCATTTCTACGTTCCGAGCAACCTAGGCGTCACTCTAGGGCGTTGCTCCACCAGATCGAATAGCTAGGGACTTATAATTCATCGCTAAAAGCATAAAATACAATTAAAATACAACAGTTTTTCCATCCTATAACAGGAATAATTGCAACCAGTGTGAAAGTTATGGACATTTCTACATTCCGGCCAACCTAGGCTTCACTCTAGGGCGTTGCTCCACCAGATCGAATAGTTAGGGCCTCAGAAGTCAACACCAGAAGCATAAAATACAATAATGATGCAACAGTTTTTCCATCGTTTAACAGGAATAACTGCAACCAGTGTGAATGTACTGGACATTTCTACGTTCCGGATAACCTAGGTTTCACTCTAGGGCGATGCTCTACCAGATCGAATAGCTAGGGACTTAGAAATCAACGCCAGAAGCACAAAATACAATATAAATACAACAGTCTTTTCATCGTATAACAGGAATAATTGCAATAAGCGTGATAGTAATGATCATTTCAGCGTTTCGGGCATCCTAGACTTATCTCTGAGGCATTGCTGCACCAGATCGAATAGTTAGTACCTTAGAAGTCAACGCCAGAAGCATAAAATACAATATGAATACAACAGTTTTTCCATCGTATAAAATGAATAATTGCAAACATTGTGAAAGTAATGGTCATTTCTACGTTCCGGGCAACCTAGGCTTCACTCTAGGTCGTTGCTCCACCAGATCAAATAGCTAGTGACTTAGAATTAAACGCCAGAAGCATAGAATACAATAAAAATGCAACAGTTTTTCCACCGTATAACAGGAATAATAGCAAACAGTGTGAATGTAATGGTCATTTCTACGTTCCGGGCAACCTAGGATTCACTCTAGGGCGTTGCTCCAACAGATTGAATAGTTAGGGCCTTAAAAGTCAATACCCGAAGCATAAAATACAAAATAAATAAAACAGTTTTTCCATCGTATAAAACGAATAATAGCAACCAGTGTGAAAGTTATGGTCATTTCTACGTTCCGGGCAGCCTAGGCTTCACTCTAGGGCGTTGCTCCACCAGATGGAATAGTTAGGGCCTTAGAAGTCAACGCCAGAAGCATAAAATACAATAAAGATGCAACAGTTTTTGCATCGTATAACAGGAATAATTGCAACCAGGGTGAAGGTAATAGTATGTTCTACGTTCCGGGCAACCTGTGCTTCACTCTAGGGCGGTGCTCTACCAGATTAAATAGTTAGGGCCTAGGAAGTCAACGCCAGAAGCATAAAACACAATATAAGTACAACAGCTTTTCCATCGTATATAATATATATTTGCAAACAGTGTGAAAGTAATGGTCATTTCCATGTTCCGGGCAACATAGTCTTCACTCTAGGGCGTTGCTCCACGAGATCGAATAGCTAGGGACTTATAATTCATCGCTAAAAGCATAAAATACAATTAAAATACAACAGTTTTTCCATCGTATAACAGGAATAATTGCAACCCGTGTGAAAGTTATGGATATTTCTACATTCCGGCCAACCTAGGCTTCACGCTAGCGCGTTGCTCCACCAGATCGAATAGTTAGTACCTTAGAAATCAACGCCAGAAGCATAAAATACAATATGAATACAACAGTTTTTCCATCGTATAAAATGAATAATTGCAAACATTGTGAAAGTAATGGTCATTTCTACGTTCCGGGCAACCTAGGCATCACTCTAGGGCGTTGCTCCACCACATCAAATAGCTACGGCCTTAGAAGTCAACGCCAGAAGAATAAAATACAATAAAGTTCCAACAGCTTTTCAATCGCATAAAACGAATAATTGCAACCAGTGTGAAAGTTGTGGTCATTTCTACTTTCCGGGCAACCTAGGCTTCACCCTAGGTCGTTGCTGTACCAGATCGAGTAGCTAGGGACTTAGAATTCAACGCCAGAACGATAAAACACAACATAAGTACAACAGTTATTCTATCGTATAAAATGGGTAGTTGCAAACATTGTGAAAGTAATGGGCATTTCTACGTTCCGGGCAACCTAGGCGTCACTCTAGGGCGTTGCTCCACCACATCTAATAGCTACGGCCTTAGAAGTCAACGACAGAGGCATAAAATACAATATAAATACAACAGCTTTTCCATCGTACAAAATGAATAATAGCAAACAGTGTGAAAGTAATGGTCATTTCTACGTTCCGGGCAACCTAGGCTTCACTCTAGGGCGTTGTTCCACCAGATCAAACAGTTAGGGCCTTAGAATTAAACGCCAGAAGCACAGAATAAAATAAAAATACACCAGTTTTTCCATCGTATAACAGGAATAATTGCAACCAGTGTGAATGTAATGGTCATTTCTACGTTCCGGGCAACCTAGGATTCACTCTAGAGCGTTGCTCCAACAGATTGAATAGTTAGGGCCTTAAAAGTCAATGCCCGAAGCATAAAATGCAATAAAAATACAACAGTTTTTCCGTCATATAACGGGGATAATTGCAAACAGTTTGAAAGTAATGGTCATTTCTACGTTCCGGGCAACCTAGGCTTCACCCTAGGGCGCTGTTCCGCCAGATCTAATAGTTAGGGCGTAAGAAGTCAACGCCAGAAGCATGAAATACAATATAAATATAACAGTTTTTCCATCGTACAAAACGAATAATAGCAACCAGTGTGAAAGTTATGGTCATTTCTACGTTCCGGGCAGCCTGCGCTTCACTCTAGGGCGTTGCTCCACCAGATGGCATAGTTAGGGCCTTAGAAGTCAACGCCAGAAGCATAAAATACAATAAAGATGCAACAGTTTTTGCATCGTATAACAGGAATAATTGCAACCAGTGTGAAGGTAATGGTATGTTCTACGTTCCGGGCAACCTAGGATTCACTCTAGAGCGTTGCCCCAACAGATTGAATAGTTAGGGCCTTAAAGGTCAATGCTCGAAGCATAAAATGCAATAAAAATACAACAGTTTTTCCGTCATATAACGGGGATAATTGCAAACAGTTTGAAAGTAATGGTCATTTCTACGTTCCGGGCAACCTAGGTTTCAATCCAGGGCGATGCTCCACCAGATTGAATAGTTATGTCCTAAGAAGTCAACGCCAGAAGCATAAAATACGATATAAATACAACAGCTTTACCATCGTATAAAACGAATAAATGCAACCAGTGTGAAAGTAATGGTCATTTCTACGTTCCGAGCAACCTAGGCGTCACTCTAGGGCGTTGCTCCACCAGATCGAATAGCTAGGGACTTATAATTCATCGCTAAAAGCATAAAATAGAATTAAAATACAACAGTTTTTCCATCGTATAACAGGAATAATTGCAACCAGTGTGAAAGTAATGGTCATTTCTACGTTCCGAGCAACCTAGGCGTCACTCTAGGGCGTTGCTCCACCAGATCGAATAGCTAGGGACTTATAATTCATCGCTAAAAGCATAAAATACAATTAAAATACAACAGTTTTTCCATCCTATAACAGGAATAATTGCAACCAGTGTGAAAGTTATGGACATTTCTACATTCCGGCCAACCTAGGCTTCACTCTAGGGCGTTGCTCCACCAGATCGAATAGTTAGGGCCTCAGAAGTCAACACCAGAAGCATAAAATACAATAATGATGCAACAGTTTTTCCATCGTTTAACAGGAATAACTGCAACCAGTGTGAATGTACTGGACATTTCTACGTTCCGGATAACCTAGGTTTCACTCTAGGGCGATGCTCTACCAGATCGAATAGCTAGGGACTTAGAATTCAACGCCATAAGAATAAAACACAATATAAGTACAACAGTTTTTCCATCGTACAAAATGAATAATTGCAACCAGTGTGAAAGTTATGGTCATTTCTACATTCCGAGCAACCTAGGCTTCACTCTAGGGCATTGCTCCACCTGAACGAATAGTTAGGGCCTTAGAAGTCAACGCCAGAAGCATAAAATACAATAAAGATGCAACAGTTTTTCCATCGTATAGCAGGAATATTTTGCAACCAGTGTGATAGTAGTGGTCATTTCTACGTACCGGGCAACCTAGGTCTCACTCCAGGGCGTTGCTCCATCAGATCGAATAGTTACGGCCTAAGAAGTCAACGCCAGAAGCATAAAATACGGTAAAGATGCAACAGCTTTTCCATCGTATAAAACGAATAATTGCAACCAGTGTGAAAGTTATGGTCATTTCTACATTCCGAGCAACCTAGGCTTCACTCTAGGGCGCTGCTCCACCAGATCGAATAGTTAGATCCTTAGAAGTCAACGCCAGAAGCATAAAATACAATATGAATACAACAGTTTTTCCATCGTATAAAATGAATAATTTCAAACATTGTGAAAGTAATGGTCATTTCTACGTTCCGGGCAACCTAGGCTTCACTCTAGGGCGGTGCTCCAACATATCGAATAGCTACGGCCTTAGAAGTCTACGACTGAAGCATAAAACACAATAAAATTACAACAGTCTTTTCATCGTATAACAGGAATAATTGCAACAAGCGTGATAGTATGATCATTTCGGCGTTTCGGGCATCCTAGACTTATCTCTGAGGCATTGCTTCACCAGATCGAATAGTTAGGGCCTAAGAAGTCAACGCCAGAAGCATAAAATACAATATAAATACAACAGCTTTGCCATCGTATAAAATGAATAATTGCAAACAGTGCGAAAGATATGGGCATTTCTACGTTCCGGGCTACCTAGTCTTCACTCTATGGCGTTCTTCCACCACATCGAATAGCAACGGCCTCAGAAGTCAACGCCAGAAGCATAAAATACAATATAAATATAACAGTTTTTCCATTGTATAAAAAGAATAATAGCCACCAGTGTGAAAGTTATGGTCATTTCTACGTTCCGGGCAACCTAGGCTTCACCCTAGGGCGCTGTTCCACCAGATCTAATAGTTAGGGCGTGAGAAGTCAACGCCAGAAGCATGAAATACAATATAAATATAACAGTTTTTCCATCGTACAAAACGAATAATAGCAACCAGTGTGAAAGTTATGGTCATTTCTACGTTCCGGGCAGCCTAGGCGTCACTCTAGGGCGTTGCTCCACCACACCTACTAGCTACGGCCTGAGAAGTCAACCCCAGATGAATAAAATGCAATAAAGATGCCAAAGCTTTTCCATCGTACAAAACGAATAATTGCAACCAGTGTGAATGTTATGGTCATTTCTACTTTCCGCGCAACATAGGTTTCACTCCAGGGCGTTCCTCCACCAGATCGAATAGTTACGGCCTAAGAAGTCAACGCCAGAAGCATAAAATACGATAAAGATGCAACAGTTTTTCCATCGTATAAAACGAATAATTGCAACCTGTGTGAAGGTTATGGTCATTTCTACGTTCCGAGCAACCTAGGCGTCACTCTAGGGCGTTGCTCCACCAGATCGAATAGCTAGGCACTTATAATTCATCGCTAAAAGCATAAAATACAATTAAAATACAACAGTTTTTCCATCGTATAACAGGAATAATTGCAACCAGTGTGAAAGTTATGGATATTTCTACATTCCGGCCAACCTAGGCTTCACGCTAGCGCGATGCTCCACCAGATCGAATAGTTAGTACCTTAGAAGTCAACGCCAGAAGCATAAAATACAATATGAATACAACAGTTTTTCCATCGTATAAAATGAATAATTGCAAACATTGTGAAAGTAATGGTCATTTCTACGTTCCGGGCAACCTAGGCATCACTCTAGGGCGTTGCTCCACCACATCAAATAGCTACGGCCTTAGAAGTCAACGCCAGAAGAATAAAATACAATAAAGTTCCAACAGCTTTTCAATCGCATAAAACGAATAATTGCAACCAGTGTGAAAGTTGTGGTCATTTCTACTTTCCGGGCAACCTAGGCTTCATCCTAGGTCGTTGCTCTACCAGACCGAGTAGCTAGGGACTTAGAATTCAACGCCAGAACGATAAAACACAACATAAGTACAACAGTTATTCTATCGTATAAAATGAGTAGTTGCAAACATTGTGAAAGTAATGGGCATTTCTACGTACCGGGCAACCTAGGCGTCACTCTAGGGCGTTGCTCCACCACATCTAATAGCTACGGCCTTAGAAGTCAACGACAGAGGCATAAAATACAATATAAATACAACAGCTTTTCCATCGTACAAAATGAATAATAGCAAACAGTGTGAAAGTAATGGTCATTTCTACGTTACGGGCAACCTAGGCTTCACTCTAGGTCGTTGCTCCACCAGATAAAATAGCTAGTGGCTACGAATTAAACGCCAGAAGCATAGAATACAATAAAAATGCAACAGTTTTTCCATCGTATAACAGGAATAACTGCAAACAGTGTGAAAGTACTGGCCATTTCTACGTTCCGGGCAGCCTAGGATTCAGTCTAGGGCGTCGCTCCAACAGATTGAATAGTTAGGGCCTTAAAAGTCAATGCCCGAAGCATAAAATACAAAATAAATAAAAAAGTTTTTCCATCGTATAAAACGAATAATTGCTACCAGTGTGAAAGATATGGTCATTTCTACGTTCCGCGCAACCTGGGCTTTACCCTAGGGCGTTGTTCCACCAGATGGAACAGTTAGGGCCTAGGAAGTCAACGCCAGAAGCATAAAATACGATAAAGATGCAACAGTTTTTCCATCGTATAAAACGAATAAATGCAACCAGTGTGAAAGTTATGGTCATTTCCACATTCCGAGCAACCTAGGCTTCACTCTAGGGCGTTGCTGCACCAGATCGAATAGTTAGGTCCTTAGAAGTCAACGCCAGAAGCATAAAATACGATATAAATACAACAGCATTTCCATCGTATTAAATGAATAATTGCAAACAGTGTGAAAGTAGTGGTCATTTCTACGTTCCGAGCAACCTAGGCTTCACTCTAGGGCGGCGCTCCATCATATCGAATAGCTACGGCCTTAGAAGTCTACGACTGAAGCATAAAATACAATAAAAATACAACAGTCTTTTCATCGTATAACAGGAATAATTGCAACAAGCGTGATAGTAATGATCATTTCGGCGTTTCGGGCATCCTAGACTTATCTCTGAGGCATTGCTCCACCAGATCGAATAGTTAGGGCCTAAGAAGTCAACGCCAGAAGCATAAAATACAATATAAATGTAACAGATTTTCCATCGTATAAAACGAATAATAGCAACCAGTGTGAAAGTTATGGTCATTTCTACGTTCCGGGCAACCTAGGCTTCACTCTAGGGCGTTGTTCCACCAGATCAAACAGTTAGGGCCTTAGAATTAAACGCCAGAAGCACAGAATAAAATAAAAATACACCAGTTTTTCCATCGTATAACAGGAATAATTGCAACCAGTGTGAATGTAATGGTCATTTCTACGTTCCGGGCAACCTAGGATTCACTCTAGAGCGTTGCTCCAACAGATTGAATAGTTAGGGCCTTAAAAGTCAATGCCCGAAGCATAAAATGCAATAAAAATACAACAGTTTTTCCGTCATATAACGGGGATAATTGCAAACAGTTTGAAAGTAATGGTCATTTCTACGTTCCGGGCAACCTAGGCTTCACCCTAGGGCGCTGTTCCGCCAGATCTAATAGTTAGGGCGTGAGAAGTCAACGCCAGAAGCATGAAATACAATATAAATATAACAGTTTTTCCATCGTACAAAACGAATAATAGCAACCAGTGTGAAAGTTATGGTCATTTCTACGTTCCGGGCAGCCTGCTCTTCACTCTAGGGCGTTGCTCCACCAGATGGCATAGTTAGGGCCTTAGAAGTCAACGCCAGAAGCATAAAATACAATAAAGATGCAACAGTTTTTGCATCGTATAACAGGAATAATTGCAACCAGTGTGAAGGTAATGGTATGTTCTACGTTCCGGGCAACCTAGGATTCACTCTAGAGCGTTGCTCCAACAGATTGAATAGTTAGGGCCTTAAAGGTCAATGCCCGAAGCATAAAATGCAATAAAAATACAACAGTTTTTCCGTCATATAACGGGGATAATTGCAAACAGTTTGAAAGTAATGGTCATTTCTACGTTCCGGGCAACCTAGGTTTCAATCCAGGGCGATGCTCCACCAGATTGAATAGTTATGTCCTAAGAAGTCAACGCCAGAAGCATAAAATACGATATAAATACAACAGCTTTACCATCGTATAAAACGAATAATTGCTACTAGTGTGAAAGTAATGGTCATTTCTACGTTCCGAGCAACCTACGCGTCACTCTAGGGCGTTGCTCCTCCAGATCGAATAGCTAGGGACTTAGAATTCAACGCCATAAGAATAAAACACAATATAAGTACAACAGTTTTTCCATCGTACAAAATGAATAATTGCAACCAGTGTGAAAGTTATGGTCATTTCTACATTCCGAGCAACCTAGGCTTCACTCTAGGGCATTGCTCCACCTGAACGAATAGTTAGGGCCTTAGAAGTCAACGCCAGAAGCATAAAATACAATAAAGATGCAACAGTTTTTCCATCGTATAGCAGGAATATTTTGCAACCAGTGTGATAGTAGTGGTCATTTCTACGTACCGGGCAACCTAGGTCTCACTCCAGGGCGTTGCTCCATCAGATCGAATAGTTACGGCCTAAGAAGTCAACGCCAGAAGCATAAAATACGATAAAGATGCAACAGCTTTTCCATCGTATAAAACGAATAATTGCAACCAGTGTGAAAGTTATGGTCATTTCTACATTCCGAGCAACCTAGGCTTCACTCTAGGGCGCTGCTCCACCAGATCGAATAGTTAGATCCTTAGAAGTCAACGCCAGAAGCATAAAATACAATATGAATACAACAGTTTTTCCATCGTATAAAATGAATAATTTCAAACATTGTGAAAGTAATGGTCATTTCTACGTTCCGGGCAACCTAGGCTTCACTCTAGGGCGGTGCTCCAACATATCGAATAGCTACGGCCTTAGAAGTCTACGACTGAAGCATAAAACACAATAAAATTACAACAGTCCTTTCATCGTATAACAGGAATAATTGCAACAAGCGTGATAGTAATGATCATTTCGGCGTTTCGGGCATCCTAGACTTATCTCTGAGGCATTGTTTCACCAGATCGAATAGTTAGGGCCTAAGAAGTCAACGCCAGAAGCATAAAATACAATATAAATACAACAGCTTTGCCATCGTATAAAATGAATAATTGCAAACAGTGCGAAAGATATGGGCATTTCTACGTTCCGGGCTACCTAGGCTTCACTCTATGGCGTTCTTCCACCACATCGAATAGCAACGGCCTCAGAAGTCAACGCCAGAAGCATAAAATACAATATAAATATAACAGTTTTTCCATTGTATAAAACGAATAATAGCCACCAGTGTGAAAGTTATGGTCATTTCTACGTTCCGGGCAACCTAGGCTTCACTCTAGTGCGTTGCTCCACCTGATAGAATATTTAGGGCCTAAGAAGTCAACGCCAGAAGAATAAAATACAATATAAGTACAATAGTTTTTCCATCGCATAAAATGAATAATTGCAAACATTGTGAAAGTAATGGTCATTTCTACGTTCCGGGCAACCTAGGCTTCACCCTAGGGCGCTGTTCCACCAGATCTAATAGTTAGGGCGTGAGAAGTCAACGCCAGAAGCATGAAATACAATATAAATATAACAGTTTTTCCATCGTACAAAACGAATAATAGCAACCAGTGTGAAAGTTATGGTCATTTCTACGTTCCGGGCAGCCTAGGCGTCACTCTAGGGCGTTGCTCCACCACACCTACCAGCTACGGCCTGAGAAGTCAACCCCAGATGAATAAAATGCAATAAAGATGCCAAAGCTTTTCCATCGTACAAAACGAATAATTGCAACCAGTGTGAATGTTATGGTCATTTCTACTTTCCGCGCAACCTAGGTTTCACTCCAGGGCGTTCCTCCACCAGATCGAATAGTTACGGCCTAAGAAGTCAACGCCAGAAGCATAGAATACGATAAAGATGCAACAGTTTTTCCATCGTATAAAACGAATAATTGCAACCTGTGTGAAGGTTATGGTCATTTCTACGTTCCGAGCAACCTAGGCGTCACTCTAGGGCGTTGCTCCACCAGATCGAATAGCTAGGCACTTATAATTCATCGCTAAAAGCATAAAATACAATTAAAATACAACAGTTTTTCCATCGTATAACAGGAATAATTGCAACCAGTGTGAAAGTTATGGATATTTCTACATTCCGGCCAACCTAGGCTTCACGCTAGCGCGTTGCTCCACCAGATCGAATAGTTAGTACCTTAGAAGTCAACGCCAGAAGCATAAAATACAATATGAATACAACAGTTTTTCCATCGTATAAAATGAATAATTGCAAACATTGTGAAAGTAATGGTCATTTCTACTTTCCGGGCAACCTAGGCTTCACCCTAGGTCGTTGCTCTACCAGATCGAGTAGCTAGGGACTTAGAATTCAACGCCAGAACGATAAAACACAACATAAGTACAACAGTTGTTCTATCGTATAAAATGAGTAGTTGCAAACATTGTGAAAGTAATGGGCATTTCTACGTTTCGGGCAACCTAGGCGTCACTCTAGGGCGTTGCTCCACCACATCTAATAGCTACGGCCTTAGAAGTCAACGACAGAGGCATAAAATACAATATAAATACAACAGCTTTTCCATCGTACAAAATGAATAATAGCAAACAGTGTGAAAGTAATGGTCATTTCTACGTTACGGGCAACCTAGGCTTCACTCTAGGGCGTTGCTGCACCAGATCGAATAGTTAGGTCCTTAGAAGTCAACGCCAGAAGCATAAAATACGATATAAATACAACAGCATTTCCATCGTATTAAATGAATAATTGCAACCAGTGTGAATGTTATGGTCATTTCTACTTTCCGCGCAACCTAGGTTTCACTCCAGGGCGTTCCTCCACCAGATCGAATAGTTACGGCCTAAGAAGTCAACGCCAGAAGCATAGAATACGATAAAAATGCAACAGTTTTTCCATCGTATAACAGGAATAACTGCAAACAGTGTGAAAGTACTGGCCATTTCTACGTTCCGGGCAGCCTGGGATTCAGTCTAGGGCGTCGCTCCAACAGATTGAATAGTTAGGGCCTTAAAAGTCAATGCCCGAAGCATAAAATACAAAATAAATAAAAAAGTTTTTCCATCGTATAAAACGAATAATTGCTACCAGTGTGAAAGATATGGTCATTTCTACGTTCCGCGCAACCTGGGCTTTACCCTAGGGCGTTGTTCCACCAGATGGAACAGTTAGGGCCTAGGAAGTCAACGCCAGAAGCATAAAATACGATAAAGATGCAACAGTTTTTCCATCGTATAAAACGAATAAATGCAACCAGTGTGAAAGTTATGGTCATTTCCACATTCCGAGCAACCTAGGCTTCACTCTAGGGCGTTGCTGCACCAGATCGAATAGTTAGGTCCTTAGAAGTCAACGCCAGAAGCATAAAATACGATATAAATACAACAGCATTTCCATCGTATTAAATGAATAATTGCAAACAGTGTGAAAGTAGTGGTCATTTCTACGTTCCGAGCAACCTAGGCTTCACTCTAGGGCGGCGCTCCATCATATCGAATAGCTACGGCCTTAGAAGTCTACGACTGAAGCATAAAATACAATAAAAATACAACAGTCTTTTCATCGTATAACAGGAATAATTGCAACAAGCGTGATAGTAATGATCATTTCGGCGTTTCGGGCATCCTAGACTTATCTCTGAGGCATTGCTCCACCAGATCGAATAGTTAGGGCCTAAGAAGTCAACGCCAGAAGCATAAAATACAATATAAATGTAACAGATTTTCCATCGTATAAAACGAATAATAGCAACCAGTGTGAAAGTTATGGTCATTTCTACGTTCCGGGCAACCTAGGCTTCACTCTAGGGCGTTGTTCCACCAGATCAAACAGTTAGGGCCTTAGAATTAAACGCCAGAAGCACAGAATAAAATAAAAATACACCAGTTTTTCCATCGTATAACAGGAATAATTGCAACCAGTGTGAATGTAATGGTCATTTCTACGTTCCGGGCAACATTGGATTCACTCTAGAGCGCTGCTCCAACAGATTGAATAGTTAGGGCCTTAAAAGTCAATGCCCGAAGCATAAAATGCAATAAAAATACAACAGTTTTTCCGTCATATAACGGGGATAATTGCAAACAGTTTGAAAGTAATGGTCATTTCTACGTTCCGGGCAACCTAGGCTTCACCCTAGGGCGTTGCTCCACCAGATGGCATAGTTAGGGCCTTAGAAGTCAACGCCAGAAGCATAAAATACAATAAAGATGCAACAGTTTTTGCATCGTATAACAGGAATAATTGCAACCAGTGTGAAGGTAATGGTATGTTCTACGTTCCGGGCAACCTAGGATTCACTCTAGAGCGTTGCTCCAACAGATTGAATAGTTAGGGCCTTAAAGGTCAATGCCCGAAGCATAAAATGCAATAAAAATACAACAGTTTTTCCGTCATATAACGGAGATAATTGCAAACAGTTTGAAAGTAATGGTCATTTCTACGTTCCGGGCAACCTAGGTTTCAATCCAGGGCGATGCTCCACCAGATTGAGTAGTTATGTCCTAAGAAGTCAACGCCAGAAGCATAAAATACGATATAAATACAACAGCTTTACCATCGTATAAAACGAATAATTGCTACTAGTGTGAAAGTAATGGTCATTTCTACGTTCCGAGCAACCTACGCGTCACTCTAGGGCGTTGCTCCTCCAGATCGAATAGCTAGGGACTTAGAATTCAACGCCATAAGAATAAAACACAATATAAGTACAACAGTTTTTCCATCGTACAAAATGAATAATTGCAACCAGTGTGAAAGTTATGGTCATTTCTACATTCCGAGCAACCTAGGCTTCACTCTAGGGCATTGCTCCACCTGAACGAATAGTTAGGGCCTTAGAAGTCAACGCCAGAAGCATAAAATACAATAAAGATGCAACAGTTTTTCCATCGTATAGCAGGAATATTTTGCAACCAGTGTGATAGTAGTGGTCATTTCTACGTACCGGGCAACCTAGGTCTCACTCCAGGGCGTTGCTCCATCAGATCGAATAGTTACGGCCTAAGAAGTCAACGCCAGAAGCATAAAATACGATAAAGATGCAACAGCTTTTCCATCGTATAAAACGAATAATTGCAACCAGTGTGAAAGTTATGGTCATTTCTACATTCCGAGCAACCTAGGCTTCACTCTAGGGCGCTGCTCCACCAGATCGAATAGTTAGATCCTTAGAAGTCAACGCCAGAAGCATAAAATACAATATGAATACAACAGTTTTTCCATCGTATAAAATGAATAATTTCAAACATTGTGAAAGTAATGGTCATTTCTACGTTCCGGGCAACCTAGGCTTCACTCTAGGGCGGTGCTCCAACATATCGAATAGCTACGGCCTTAGAAGTCTACGACTGAAGCATAAAACACAATAAAATTACAACAGTCTTTTCATCGTATAACAGGAATAATTGCAACAAGCGTGATAGTAATGATCATTTCGGCGTTTCGGGCATCCTAGACTTATCTCTGAGGCATTGCTTCACCAGATCGAATAGTTAGGGCCTAAGAAGTCAACGCCAGAAGCATAAAATACAATATAAATACAACAGCTTTGCCATCGTATAAAATGAATAATTGCAAACAGTGCGAAAGATATGGGCATTTCTACGTTCCGGGCTACCTAGGCTTCACTCTATGGCGTTCTTCCACCACATCGAATAGCAACGGCCTCAGAAGTCAACGCCAGAAGCATAAAATACAATATAAATATAACAGTTTTTCCATTGTATAAAACGAATAATAGCCACCAGTGTGAAAGTTATGGTCATTTCTACGTTCCGGGCAGCCTAGGCGTCACTCTAGGGCGTTGCTCCACCACACCTACTAGCTACGGCCTGAGAAGTCAACCCCAGATGAATAAAATACAATAAAGGTGCCACAGCTTTTCCATCGTATAAAACGAATAATTGCAACCAGTGTGAAAGTTATGGTCATTTCTACTTTCCGCGCAACCTAGGCTTCACTGTACGGCGTTGTTCCACCAGATCGAACAGTTAGGGCCTAAGAAGTCAACGCCAGAAGCATAAAATACAATATAAATATAGCAGTTTTTCTATCGTATAAAACGAATGATAGCAACCAGTGTAAAAGTTATGTTCATTTCTACGTTCCGGGCAACCTAGGCTTCACCCTAGGGCGTTGTACCACCAGATCAAATAGTTAGGGCCTAAGAAGTGAACGCGAGAAGCATAAAATACAAAATAAATAGAACAGTTTTTCCATTGTATATAATGTATATTTGCAAACAGTGTGAAAGTAATGGTCATTTCCATGATCCGGGCAATCTAGTCTTCACTCTATGGCGTTGCTCCACCAGATCGAATAGCTAGGGCCTAAGAAGTCAACGCCAGAAGCATAAAACACAATATAAATACAACAGCTTTTCCATCGTATATAATGTATATTTGCAAACAGTGTGAAAGTAATGGTCATTTCCATGTTCCGGGCAACCTAGACTTCACTCTAGGTTGTTGCTCCACCAGATCGAATAGTTAGGGCCTTAGAAGTCAACGCCCGAAGCATAAAATACAAAATAAGTAAAACACTTTCTCCATCGTATAAAACGAATAATTGGTACCAGTGTGGAAGTTATGGTCATTTCTACGTTCCGGGCAACCTGGGCTTTACTATAGGGCGGTGCTCCACCAGATCAAATAGTTAGGGCCTAAGAAGTCAACGCCAGAAGCATAAAATACAACATAAATACAACTGATTTTCCATCGTATATAATGTGTATTTGCAAACAGTGTGAATGTAATGGTCATTTCAACGTTCCGGTCAATCTAGGCTTCACTCTAGGGCGTTGCTCCACCAGATCAATCAGTTAGGGCCTTAGAAGTCAACGTCCGAAGCATAAAATGCAAACAAAATAGAACAGCTTTTCCATTGTATAAAACGAATAATTGCTACCAGTGTAAAAGTTATTGTCATTTCTACGTTCCGGGCAACCTAGGCCTCACCCTAGGGCGTTGTTCCACCAGATCGAATAGTTAGGGCCTAAGAAGTGAACGCCAGAAGCATAAGATACAATATAAATACAACAGTTTTTCCATGATATAAAACGAATAATTGCAACCAGTATGAAAGTTATGGTCATTTCTACTTTCCGGGCAACCTAGGCTTCACGATAGGGCGTTGCTCCAGCAGATTGAATAGTTAGTGCCTTAGAAGTCAATGCCAGAAGCATAAAATGCAATAAAAATACAACAGTTTTTCCATCATATAACAGGAATAATTGCAAGCAGTTTGAAAGTGATGGTCATTTCTACGTACCGGGCACTCTAGGCTTCACGCTAGGGCGTTGTTCCACCACACCTAATAGATACGGCCTTAGAAGTCAACCCCAGATGAATAAAACACAATATAAATGTAACAGTTTACAATCGTATAAAACGAATAATAGCAATCAGTGTGAAAGTTATGTTCATTTCTACGTTCCAGGCAACCTAGGCTTCACTCTAGGTCGTTGCACCAACAGATTGAATAGTTAGGGCCTTTGAAGTCAACGCGCGTAGCATAAAATACAAAATAAATAGAACAGTTTTTCCATCGTATAAAACGAATAGTTGCTACCGGTGTGAAAGTTATGGTCATTTCTACGTTCTGGGCAACCTAGGCTTCACTCTAGGGCGCCGCTCCACCAGATCGAATAGTTAGGGCCTTAGAAGTCAATGCCAGGAGCATAAAATACAATAAAGATGCAACAGTTTTTCCATCGTATAACTGGAATAATTGCAACCAGTGTGAAGGTAATGGTATGTTCTACGTCCCGGGCAACCTATGCTTCTCTCTAGGGCGGTGCTCTACCAGATTAAATAGTTAGGGCGTAAGAAGTCAACGCCAGAAGCATAAAATACAATATAAATACAACAGCTTTTCCATCGTATATAATGTACATTTGCAAACAGTGTGAAAGTAATGGCCATTTCCATGTTCCGGGCAACCCAGGCTTCACCCTAGGGCGTTGTTCCACCAGATCCAATACCTAGGGCCTAAGAAGTCAACGCCAGAAGAATAAAATACAATATAAGTACAACAGTTTTTCCATCGTATAAAATGAATAATTGCAAACACTGTTAAAGTAATGGTCATTTCTACGTTCCGGGCAACCTAGGCGTCAGTCTAGGGCGTTTCTCCACCACATCTAATAGCTACGGCCTTAGAAGTCAACCCCAGATGAATAAAATACAATAAAGATGCAACAGCTTTTCCATCGTATAAAACGAATAATTGCAACCAGTGTGAAAGTTATGGTCATTTCTACGTTCCGGGCAACCTAGGCTTCACCCTAGGGCGTTGCACCAACAGATTGAATATTTAGGGCCTTAGAAGTCAATGCCCGTAGCAGAAAATGCAATAAAAATTCTGCAGTTTTTCCATCGTATAACAGGAATAATTTGTAACCAGTGTGATAGTAGTGGTCATTTCTACGTTCCGGGTAACATAGGTTGCACTCTGGGGCGTTGCTCCACCAGATCGAATCGCTAAGGACTTAGAATTCAACGCCATAAGAATAAAATACAATATAAGTACAACAGTTTTTCCATCGTCTAAAACGAATAATAGCATCCAGTGTGAAAGTTATGGTCATTTCTACGTTCCGGGCAGCATAGGCTTCACTCTAGGGCGTTGCTCCACCAGATCAAACAGTTAGGGCCTTAGAAGTCTACGCCCGAAGCATTAAATACAAAACAAATAGAACAGTTTTTCCATTGTATAAAACGAATAATTGCTACAAGTGTAAAAGTTATGGTCATTTCTACGTTTCGGGCAACCTAGGCTTCACCCTAGGCCGTTGTTCCACCAGATCGAATAGTTAGGGCCTAAGAAGTAAACGCCAGAAGCATAAAATACAATATAAATACAACAGTTTTTCCATCATATAAAACGAATGATAGCAACCAGTGTGATAGTTATGGTCATTTCTACGTTCCGGGCAACCTAGGCTTCACTCTAGGGCGTTGCTCCACCAGATCGAATGGTTAGGGCCTTAGAAGTCAACGCCAGAAGCATAAAATACAATATAAATATAACAGTTTTTCCATCGTATAAAACGAATAATAGCAACCAGTGTGAAAGTTATGGTCATTTCTACTTTCTGGGCAACCTAGGCTTCACTCTAGGGCGTTGTTCCATGAGATCAAACAGTTAGGGCCTTAGAATTAAACGCCAGAAGCACAGAATAAAGTAAAAATACAACAGTTTTTCCGGCGTATAACAGGAATAATTGCAACCAGTGTGAATGTAATGGTCATTTCTACGTTCCGGGCAACATTGGATTCACTCTAGAGCGCTGCTCCAACAGATTGAATAGTTAGGGCCTTAAAAGTCAATGCCCGAAGCATAAAATGCAATAAAAATACAACAGTTTTTCCGTCATATAACGGGGATAATTGCAAACAGTTTGAAAGTAATGGTCATTTCTACGTTCCGGGCAACCTAGGCTTCACCCTAGGGCGTTGCTCCACCAGATGGCATAGTTAGGGCCTTAGAAGTCAACGCCAGAAGCATAAAATACAATAAAGATGCAACAGTTTTTGCATCGTATAACAGGAATAATTGCAACCAGTGTGAAGGTAATGGTATGTTCTACGTTCCGGGCAACCTAGGATTCACTCTAGAGCGTTGCTCCACCAGATCGAATAGTTAGATCCTTAGAAGTCAACGCCAGAAGCATAAAATACAATATGAATACAACAGTTTTTCCATCGTATAAAATGAATAATTTCAAACATTGTGAAAGTAATGGTCATTTCTACGTTCCGGGCAACCTAGGCTTCACTCTAGGGCGGTGCTCCAACATATCGAATAGCTACGGCCTTAGAAGTCTACGACTGAAGCATAAAACACAATAAAATTACAACAGTCTTTTCATCGTATAACAGGAATAATTGCAACAAGCGTGATAGTAATGATCATTTCGGCGTTTCGGGCATCCTAGACTTATCTCTGAGGCATTGCTTCACCAGATCGAATAGTTAGGGCCTAAGAAGTCAACGCCAGAAGCATAAAATACAATATAAATACAACAGCTTTGCCATCGTATAAAATGAATAATTGCAAACAGTGCGAAAGATATGGGCATTTCTACGTTCCGGGCTACCTAGGCTTCACTCTATGGCGTTCTTCCACCACATCGAATAGCAACGGCCTCAGAAGTCAACGCCAGAAGCATAAAATACAATATAAATATAACAGTTTTTCCATTGTATAAAACGAATAATAGCCACCAGTGTGAAAGTTATGGTCATTTCTACGTTCCGGGCAGCCTAGGCGTCACTCTAGGGCGTTGCTCCACCACACCTACTAGCTACGGCCTGAGAAGTCAACCCCAGATGAATAAAATACAATAAAGGTGCCACAGCTTTTCCATCGTATAAAACGAATAATTGCAACCAGTGTGAAAGTTATGGTCATTTCTACTTTCCGCGCAACCTAGGCTTCACTGTACGGCGTTGTTCCACCAGATCGAACAGTTAGGGCCTAAGAAGTCAACGCCAGAAGCATAAAATACAATATAAATATAGCAGTTTTTCTATCGTATAAAACGAATGATAGCAACCAGTGTAAAAGTTATGTTCATTTCTACGTTCCGGGCAACCTAGGCTTCACCCTAGGGCGTTGTACCACCAGATCAAATAGTTAGGGCCTAAGAAGTGAACGCGAGAAGCATAAAATACAAAATAAATAGAACAGTTTTTCCATTGTATATAATGTATATTTGCAAACAGTGTGAAAGTAATGGTCATTTCCATGATCCGGGCAATCTAGTCTTCACTCTATGGCGTTGCTCCACCAGATCGAATAGCTAGGGCCTAAGAAGTCAACGCCAGAAGCATAAAACACAATATAAATACAACAGCTTTTCCATCGTATATAATGTATATTTGCAAACAGTGTGAAAGTAATGGTCATTTCCATGTTCCGGGCAACCTAGACTTCACTCTAGGTTGTTGCTCCACCAGATCGAATAGTTAGGGCCTTAGAAGTCAACGCCCGAAGCATAAAATACAAAATAAGTAAAACACTTTCTCCATCGTATATAACGAATAATTGGTACCAGTGTGGAAGTTATGGTCATTTCTACGTTCCGGGCAACCTGGGCTTTACTATAGGGCGGTGCTCCACCAGATCAAATAGTTAGGGCCTAAGAAGTCAACGCCAGAAGCATAAAATACAACATAAATACAACTGATTTTCCATCGTATATAATGTGTATTTGCAAACAGTGTGAATGTAATGGTCATTTCAACGTTCCGGTCAATCTAGGCTTCACTCTAGGGCGTTGCTCCACCAGATCAATCAGTGAGGGCCTTAGAAGTCAACGTCCGAAGCATAAAATGCAAACAAAATAGAACAGCTTTTCCATTGTATAAAACGAATAATTGCTACCAGTGTAAAAGTTATTGTCATTTCTACGTTCCGGGCAACCTAGGCCTCACCCTAGGGCGTTGTTCCACCAGATCGAATAGTTAGGGCCTAAGAAGTGAACGCCAGAAGCATAAGATACAATATAAATACAACAGTTTTTCCATGATATAAAACGAATAATTGCAACCAGTATGAAAGTTATGGTCATTTCTACTTTCCGGGCAACCTAGGCTTCACGATAGGGCGTTGCTCCAGCAGATTGAATAGTTAGTGCCTTAGAAGTCAATGCCAGAAGCATAAAATGCAATAAAAATACAACAGTTTTTCCATCATATAACAGGAATAATTGCAAGCAGTTTGAAAGTGATGGTCATTTCTACGTACCGGGCACTCTAGGCTTCACGCTAGGGCGTTGTTCCACCACACCTAATAGATACGGCCTTAGAAGTCAACCCCAGATGAATAAAACACAATATAAATGTAACAGTTTACAATCGTATAAAACGAATAATAGCAATCAGTGTGAAAGTTATGTTCATTTCTACGTTCCAGGCAACCTAGGCTTCACTCTAGGTCGTTGCACCAACAGATTGAATAGTTAGGGCCTTTGAAGTCAACGCGCGTAGCATAAAATACAAAATAAATAGAACAGTTTTTCCATCGTATAAAACGAATAGTTGCTACCGGTGTGAAAGTTATGGTCATTTCTACGTTCTGGGCAACCTAGGCTTCACTCTAGGGCGCCGCTCCACCAGATCGAATAGTTAGGGCCTTAGAAGTCAATGCCAGGAGCATAAAATACAATAAAGATGCAACAGTTTTTCCATCGTATAACTGGAATAATTGCAACCAGTGTGAAGGTAATGGTATGTTCTACGTCCCGGGCAACCTATGCTTCTCTCTAGGGCGGTGCTCTACCAGATTAAATAGTTAGGGCGTAAGAAGTCAACGCCAGAAGCATAAAATACAATATAAATACAACAGCTTTTCCATCGTATATAATGTACATTTGCAAACAGTGTGAATGTAATGGCCATTTCCATGTTCCGGGCAACCCAGGCTTCACCCTAGGGCGTTGTTCCACCAGATCCAATACCTAGGGCCTAAGAAGTCAACGCCAGAAGAATAAAATACAATATAAGTACAACAGTTTTTCCATCGTATAAAATGAATAATTGCAAACACTGTTAAAGTAATGGTCATTTCTACGTTCCGGGCAACCTAGGCGTCAGTCTAGGGCGTTTCTCCACCACATCTAATAGCTACGGCCTTAGAAGTCAACCCCAGATGAATAAAATACAATAAAGATGCAACAGCTTTTCCATCGTATAAAACGAATAATTGCAACCAGTGTGAAAGTTATGGTCATTTCTACGTTCCGGGCAACCTAGGCTTCACCCTAGGGCGTTGCACCAACAGATTGAATGTTTAGGGCCTTAGAAGTCAATGCCCGTAGCAGAAAATGCAATAAAAATTCTGCAGTTTTTCCATCGTATAACAGGAATAATTTGTAACCAGTGTGATCGTAGTGGTCATTTCTACGTTCCCGGTAACATAGGTTGCACTCTGGGGCGTTGCTCCACCAGATCGAATCGCTAGGGACTTAGAAATCAACGCCATAAGAATAAAATACAATATAAATACAACAGTTTTTCCATCATATAAAACGAATGATAGCAACCAGTGTGATAGTTATGGTCATTTCTACGTTCCGGGCAACCTAGGCTTCACTCTCGGGCGTTACTCCACCAGATCGAATGGCTAGGGCCTTAGAAGTCAACGCCAGAAGCATAAAATACAATATAAATATAACAGTTTTTCCATCGTATAAAGCGAATAATAGCAACCAGTGTGAAAGTTATGGTCATTTCTACGTTCTGGGCAACCTAGGCTTCACTCTAGGGCGCTGCTCCACCAGATCGAATAGTTAGGGCCTTAGAAGTCAATGCCAGGAGCATAAAATACAATAAAGATGCAACAGTTTTTCCATCGTCTAACTGGAATAATTGCAACCAGCGTGAAGGTAATGGTATGTTCTACGTCCCGGGCAACCTATGCTTCTCTCTAGGGCGGTGCTCTACCAGATTAAATAGTTAGGGCGTAAGAAGTCAACGCCAGAAGCATAAAATACAATATAAATACAACAGCTTTTCCATCGTATATAATGTATATTTGCAAACAGTGTGAAAGTAATGGTCATTTCCATGTTCCGGGCAACCCAGGCTTCACCCTAGGGCGTTGTTCCACCAGATCCAATACCTAGGGCCTAAGAAGTCAACGCCAGAAGAATAAAATACAATATAAGTACAACAGTTTTTCCATCGTATAAAATGAATAATTGCAAACACTGTTAAAGTAATGGTCATTTCTACGTTCCGGGCAACCTAGGCGTCAGCCTAGGGCGTTTCTCCACCACATCTAATAGCTACGGCCTTAGAAGTCAACCCCAGATGAATAAAATACAATAAAGATGCAACAGCTTTTCCATCGTATAAAACGAATAATTGCAACCAGTGTGAAAGTTATGGTCGTTTCTACGTTCCGGCCAACCTAGGCTTCACCCTAGGGCGTTGCACCAACAGATTGAATAGTTAGGGCCTTAGAAGTCAATGCCCGTAGCATAAAATGCAATAAAAATTCTGCAGTTTTTCCATTGTATAACAGGAATAATTTGTAACCAGTGTGATAGTAGTGGTCATTTCTACGTTCCGGGTAACATAGGTTGCACTCTGGGGCGTTGCTCCACCAGATCGAATCGCTAGGGACTTAGAATTCAACGCCATAAGAATAAAATACAATATAAGTACAACAGTTTTTCCATCGTCTAAAACGAATAATAGCATCCAGTGTGAAAGTTATGGTCATTTCTACGTTCCGGGCAGCATAGGCTTCACTCTAGGGCGTTGCTCCACCAGATCAAACAGTTAGGGCCTTAGAAGTCTACGCCCGAAGCATTAAATACAAAACAAATAGAACAGTTTTTCCATTGTATAAAACGAATAATTGCTACAAGTGTAAAAGTTATGGTCATTTCTACGTTTCGGGCAACCTAGGCTTCACCCTAGGCCGTTGTTCCACCAGATCGAATAGTTAGGGCCTAAGAAGTAAACGCCAGAAGCATAAAATACAATATAAATACAACAGTTTTTCCATCATATAAAACGAATGATAGCAACCAGTGTGATAGTTATGGTCATTTCTACGTTCCGGGCAACCTAGGCTTCACTCTAGGGCGTTGCTCCACCAGATCGAATGGTTAGGGCCTTAGAAGTCAACGCCAGAAGCATAAAATACAATATAAATATAACAGTTTTTCCATCGTATAAAACGAATAATAGCAACCAGTGTGAAAGTTATGGTCATTTCTACTTTCTGGGCAACCTAGGCTTCACTCTAGGGCGTTGTTCCATGAGATCAAACAGTTAGGGCCTTAGAATTAAACGCCAGAAGCACAGAATAAAGTAAAAATACAACAGTTTTTCCGGCGTATAACAGGAATAATTGCAACCAGTGTGAATGTAATGGTCATTTCTACGTTCCGGTCAACCTAGGATTCACTCTAGAGCGTTGCTCCAACAGATTGAATAGTTACGGCCTTAAAAGTCAATGCCCGAAGCATAAAATGCAATAAAAATACAACAGTTTTTCCGTCATATAACGGGGATAATTGCAAACAGTTTGAAAGTAATGGTCATTTCTACGTTCCGGGCAACCCAGGCTTCACCCTAGGGCGTTGTTCCACCAGATCCAATACCTAGGGCCTAAGAAGTCAACGCCAGAAGAATAAAATACAATATAAGTACAACAGTTTTTCCATCGTATAAAATGAATAATTGCAAACACTGTTAAAGTAATGGTCATTTCTACGTTCCGGGCAACCTGGGCGTCAGTCTAGGGCGTTTCTCCACCACATCTAATAGCTACGGCCTTAGAAGTCAACCCCAGATGAATAAAATACAATAAAGATGCAACAGCTTTTCCATCGTATAAAACGAATAATTGCAACCAGTGTGAAAGTTATGGTCATTTCTACGTTCCGGGCAACCTAGGCTTCACCCTAGGGCGTTGCACCAACAGATTGAATATTTAGGGCCTTAGAAGTCAATGCCCGTAGCAGAAAATGCAATAAAAATTCTGCAGTTTTTCCATCGTATAACAGGAATAATTTGTAACCAGTGTTATCGTAGTGGTCATTTCTACGTTCCCGGTAACATAGGTTGCACTCTGGGGCGTTGCTCCACCAGATCGAATCGCTAGGGACTTAGAAATCAACGCCATAAGAATAAAATACAATATAAATACAACAGTTTTTCCATCATATAAAACGAATGATAGCAACCAGTGTGATAGTTATGGTCATTTCTACGTTCCGGGCAACCTAGGCTTCACTCTCGGGCGTTACTCCACCAGATCGAATGGCTAGGGCCTTAGAAGTCAACGCCAGAAGCATAAAATACAATATAAATATAACAGTTTTTCCATCGTATAAAGCGAATAATAGCAACCAGTGTGAAAGTTATGGTCATTTCTACGTTCTGGGCAACCTAGGCTTCACTCTAGGGCGCTGCTCCACCAGATCGAATAGTTAGGGCCTTAGAAGTCAATGCCAGGAGCATAAAATACAATAAAGATGCAAGAGTTTTTCCATCGTCTAACTGGAATAATTGCAACCAGCGTGAAGGTAATGGTATGTTCTACGTCCCGGGCAACCTATGCTTCTCTCTAGGGCGGTGCTCTACCAGATTAAATAGTTAGGGCGTAAGAAGTCAACGCCAGAAGCATAAAATACAATATAAATACAACAGCTTTTCCATCGTATATAATGTATATTTGCAAACAGTGTGAAAGTAATGGTCATTTCCATGTTCCGGGCAACCCAGGCTTCACCCTAGGGCGTTGTTCCACCAGATCCAATACCTAGGGCCTAAGAAGTCAACGCCAGAAGAATAAAATACAATATAAGTACAACAGTTTTTCCATCGTATAAAATGAATAATTGCAAACACTGTTAAAGTAATGGTCATTTCTACGTTCCGGGCAACCTAGGCGTCAGCCTAGGGCGTTTCTCCACCACATCTAATAGCTACGGCCTTAGAAGTCAACCCCAGATGAATAAAATACAATAAAGATGCAACAGCTTTTCCATCGTATAAAACGAATAATTGCAACCAGTGTGAAAGTTATGGTCGTTTCTACGTTCCGGCCAACCTAGGCTTCACCCTAGGGCGTTGCACCAACAGATTGAATAGTTAGGGCCTTAGAAGTCAATGCCCGTAGCATAAAATGCAATAAAAATTCTGCAGTTTTTCCATCGTATAACAGGAATAATTTGTAACCAGTGTGATAGTAGTGGTCATTTCTACGTTCCGGGTAACATAGGTTGCACTCTGGGGCGTTGCTCCACCAGATCGAATCGCTAGGGACTTAGAATTCAACGCCATAAGAATAAAATACAATATAAGTACAACAGTTTTTCCATCGTCTAAAACGAATAATAGCATCCAGTGTGAAAGTTATGGTCATTTCTACGTTCCGGGCAGCATAGGCTTCACTCTAGGGCGTTGCTCCACCAGATCAAACAGTTAGGGCCTTAGAAGTCTACGCCCGAAGCATTAAATACAAAACAAATAGAACAGTTTTTCCATTGTATAAAACGAATAATTGCTACAAGTGTAAAAGTTATGGTCATTTCTACGTTTCGGGCAACCTAGGCTTCACCCTAGGCCGTTGTTCCACCAGATCGAATAGTTAGGGCCTAAGAAGTAAACGCCAGAAGCATAAAATACAATATAAATACAACAGTTTTTCCATCATATAAAACGAATGATAGCAACCAGTGTGATAGTTATGGTCATTTCTACGTTCCGGGCAACCTAGGCTTCACTCTAGGGCGTTGCTCCACCAGATCGAATGGTTAGGGCCTTAGAAGTCAACGCCAGAAGCATAAAATACAATATAAATATAACAGTTTTTCCATCGTATAAAACGAATAATAGCAACCAGTGTGAAAGTTATGGTCATTTCTACTTTCTGGGCAACCCAGGCTTCACTCTAGGGCGTTGTTCCATGAGATCAAACAGTTAGGGCCTTAGAATTAAACGCCAGAAGCACAGAATAAAGTAAAAATACAACAGTTTTTCCGGCGTATAACAGGAATAATTGCAACCAGTGTGAATGTAATGGTCATTTCTACGTTCCGGTCAACCTAGGATTCACTCTAGAGCGTTGCTCCAACAGATTGAATAGTTACGGCCTTAAAAGTCAATGCCCGAAGCATAAAATGCAATAAAAATACAACAGTTTTTCCGTCATATAACGGGGATAATTGCAAACAATTTGAAAGTAATGGTCATTTCTACGTTCCGGGCAACCTAGGCTTCACTCTACGGCGTTGTTCCACCAGATGGAATAGTTAGGGCTTAAGAAGTCAACACCAGAAGAATAAAATACAAAATTAATACAACAGCCTTTACACCGTATAAAACGAATAATTGCAAACTGTGTGAAGGTTATGGTCATATCTACGTTCCGGGCAACCTAGGCTACACTGTAGGGCGTTGCTCCACCAGATCGAAATGTTAGGGCCTAAGAAGTCAACGCCCGAAGCATAAAATACGATATAAATACAACAGCATTTCCATCGTATTAAATGAATAATTGCAAACAGTGTGAAAGTAGTGGCCATTTCTACGTTCCGAGCAACCTAGGCTTCACTCTAGGGCGGTGCTCCAACATATCGAATAGCTACGGCCTTAGAAGTCTACGACTGAAGCATAAAACACAATAAAAATGCAACAGTCTTTTCATCGTATAACAGGAATAATTGCAACAAGCGTGATAGTAATGATCATTTCGGCGTTTCGGGCATCCTAGACTTATCTCTGAGGCATTGCTCCACCAGATCGAATAGTTAGGGCCTAAGAAGTCAACGCCAGAAGTATAAAATACAATATAAATACAACAGCATTGCCATCGTATAAAATGAATAATTGCAAACAGTGCGAAAGATATGGACATTTCTACGTTCCGGGCTACCTAGGCTTCACTCTATGGCGTTCTTCCACCACATCGAATAGCAACGGCCTCAGAGGTCAACGCCAGAAGCATAAAATACAATATAAACATAACAGTTTTTCAACCGTATAAAACGAATAATAGCAACCAGTGTGAAAGTTGTGGTTATTTCCATGTTCCGGGCAACCTAGTCTTCACTCTAGGGCGTTGTTCCACCAGATCGAATAGTTAGGGCCTACGAAGTCAGCGCCAGAAGAATAAAATGCAATATAAGTACAAAGGCTTTTCCATCGTATAAAATGAATAATTGCAAACATTGTGAAAGTATTGGTCATTTCTACGTTCCGGGCAACGTAGGCTTCACTCCAGGGCGTTGTTCCACCAGATCGAACACTTAGGGCCTAGGAAGGCACCGCCAGAAGCATAAAATACAAAATAAATAGAACAGTTTTTCCATCGTATAACACGAGTAATTGCAACCAGTGTGAAGGTTATGGTCATTTCAACGTTCCGGGCAATCTAGGCTTCACTCTAGGGCGTTGCTCCACTGGATCAATCAGTTAGGGCCTTAGAAGTCAACGTCCGAAGCATAAAATACAATATAAATACAACAGTTTTTCCATCATATAAAACGAATAATTGCAACCAGTATGAAAGTTATGGTCATTTCTACGTTCCGGGCAACCTAGGCTTCACCCTAGGGCGTTGCACCAACAGATTGAATAGTTAGGTCCTTAGAAGTCAATGCCCGTAGCATAAAATGCAATAAAAATTCTGCAGTTTTTCCATCGTATAACAGGAATAATTTGTAACCAGTGTGATAGTAGTGGTCATTTGTACGTTCCGGGTAACATAGGTTGCACTCTGGGGCGTTGCTCCACCAGATCGAATCGCTAGGGACTTAGAATTCAACGCCATAAGAATAAAATACAATATAAGTACAACAGTTTTTGCATCGTCTAAAACGAATAATAGCAACCAGTGTGAAAGTTATGGTCATTTCTACGTTCCGGGCAACATAGGCTTCACTCTAGGGCGATGCACCACCAGATCAAACAGTTAGGGCCTTAGAAGTCTACGCCCGAAGCATTAAATACAAAACAAATAGAACAGTTTTTCCATTGTATAAAACTAATAATTGCTACAAGTGTAAAAGTTATGGTCATTTCTACGTTCCGGGCAACCTAGGCTTCACCCTAGGCCGTTGTTCCACCAGATCGAATAGTTAGGGCCTAAGAAGTAAACGCCAGAAGCATAAAATACAATATAAATACAACAGTTTTTCCATCATATAAAACGAATGATAGCAACCAGTGTGATAGTTATGGTCATTTCTACGTTCAGGGAAACCTAGGCTTCACTCTAGGGCGTTGCTCCACCAGATCGAATGGTTAGTGCCTTAGAAGTCAAAGTCCGAAGCATAAAATACAAAATAAATAAAACAGTTTTTCCATCGTATAAAACGAATAATTGCTACCAGTGTGAAAGTTATGGTCATTTCTACGTTCCGCGCAATCTGGGCTTTACCCTAGGGCGTTGTTCCACCAGATGGAATAGTTAGGGCCTAAGAAGTCAACGCCAGAAGCATAAAATACGATATAAATAAAACAGTTTTTTCATCGTATAAAACGAATAATTGCTACCAGTGTGAAAGTTATGGTCATTTCTACGTACCGGGCAACCTAGGCTCCACTCAAGGGCGTTGCTCCACCAAATCGAATAGCTAGGTCCTTAGAAGTCAACGCCAGAAGCATAAAATACAGTAAAGAAGCAAAGTTTTTCCATCGTATAACAGGAATAACTGCAAACAGTATGAAAGTTCTGGTCATTTCTACGTTCCGGGTAACCTAGGTTTCACGCTAGGGCGTTGTTCCACCAGATGGAATAGTTAGGGCCTAAGAAGTCAACGCCAGAAGCATAAAATACGATATAAATACAACAGCGTTTCCATCGTATAAAACGAATAATTGCAAGCAGTGTGAAAGTTATGGTCATTTCTACGTTCCGGGTAACCTAGGCGTCACCCTAGGGCGTTCCTCCAACAGATTGAATAGTTAGGGCCTTAGAAGTCAATGCCCGAAGCATAAAATACATTATAAATACAACAGTTTTTCCATCATATAAAACGAATAATTGCAGCTAGTATGAAAGTTATGGTCATTTCTACTTTCCGGGCAACCTAGGCTTCACCCTAGGGCGTTGCACCAACAGATTGAATATTTAGGGCCTTAGAAGTCAATGCCCGTAGCAGAAAATGCAATAAAAATTCTGCAGTTTTTCCATCGTATAACAGGAATAATTTGTAACCAGTGTGATCGTAGTGGTCATTTCTACGTTCCCGGTAACATAGGTTGCACTCTGGGGCGTTGCTCCACCAGATCGAATCGCTAGGGACTTAGAAATCAACGCCATAAGAATAAAATACAATATAAATACAACAGTTTTTCCATCATATAAAACGAATGATAGCAACCAGTGTGATAGTTATGGTCATTTCTACGTTCCGGGCAACCTAGGCTTCACTCTCGGGCGTTACTCCACCAGATCGAATGGCTAGGGCCTTAGAAGTCAACGCCAGAAGCATAAAATACAATATAAATATAACAGTTTTTCCATCGTATAAAGCGAATAATAGCAACCAGTGTGAAAGTTATGGTCATTTCTACGTTCTGGGCAACCTAGGCTTCACTCTAGGGCGCTGCTCCACCAGATCGAATAGTTAGGGCCTTAGAAGTCAATGCCAGGAGCATAAAATACAATAAAGATGCAAGAGTTTTTCCATCGTCTAACTGGAATAATTGCAACCAGCGTGAAGGTAATGGTATGTTCTACGTCCCGGGCAACCTATGCTTCTCTCTAGGGCGGTGCTCTACCAGATTAAATAGTTAGGGCGTAAGAAGTCAACGCCAGAAGCATAAAATACAATATAAATACAACAGCTTTTCCATCGTATATAATGTATATTTGCAAACAGTGTGAAAGTAATGGTCATTTCCATGTTCCGGGCAACCCAGGCTTCACCCTAGGGCGTTGTTCCACCAGATCCAATACCTAGGGCCTAAGAAGTCAACGCCAGAAGAATAAAATACAATATAAGTACAACAGTTTTTCCATCGTATAAAATGAATAATTGCAAACACTGTTAAAGTAATGGTCATTTCTACGTTCCGGGCAACCTAGGCGTCAGCCTAGGGCGTTTCTCCACCACATCTAATAGCTACGGCCTTAGAAGTCAACCCCAGATGAATAAAATACAATAAAGATGCAACAGCTTTTCCATCGTATAAAACGAATAATTGCAACCAGTGTGAAAGTTATGGTCGTTTCTACGTTCCGGCCAACCTAGGCTTCACCCTAGGGCGTTGCACCAACAGATTGAATAGTTAGGGCCTTAGAAGTCAATGCCCGTAGCATAAAATGCAATAAAAATTCTGCAGTTTTTCCATCGTATAACAGGAATAATTTGTAACCAGTGTGATAGTAGTGGTCATTTCTACGTTCCGGGTAACATAGGTTGCACTCTGGGGCGTTGCTCCACCAGATCGAATCGCTAGGGACTTAGAATTCAACGCCATAAGAATAAAATACAATATAAGTACAACAGTTTTTCCATCGTCTAAAACGAATAATAGCATCCAGTGTGAAAGTTATGGTCATTTCTACGTTCCGGGCAGCATAGGCTTCACTCTAGGGCGTTGCTCCACCAGATCAAACAGTTAGGGCCTTAGAAGTCTACGCCCGAAGCATTAAATACAAAACAAATAGAACAGTTTTTCCATTGTATAAAACGAATAATTGCTACAAGTGTAAAAGTTATGGTCATTTCTACGTTTCGGGCAACCTAGGCTTCACCCTAGGCCGTTGTTCCACCAGATCGAATAGTTAGGGCCTAAGAAGTAAACGCCAGAAGCATAAAATACAATATAAATACAACAGTTTTTCCATCATATAAAACGAATGATAGCAACCAGTGTGATAGTTATGGTCATTTCTACGTTCCGGGCAACCTAGGCTTCACTCTAGGGCGTTGCTCCACCAGATCGAATGGTTAGGGCCTTAGAAGTCAACGCCAGAAGCATAAAATACAATATAAATATAACAGTTTTTCCATCGTATAAAACGAATAATAGCAACCAGTGTGAAAGTTATGGTCATTTCTACTTTCTGGGCAACCTAGGCTTCACTCTAGGGCGTTGTTCCATGAGATCAAACAGTTAGGGCCTTAGAATTAAACGCCAGAAGCACAGAATAAAGTAAAAATACAACAGTTTTTCCGGCGTATAACAGGAATAATTGCAACCAGTGTGAATGTAATGGTCATTTCTACGTTCCGGTCAACCTAGGATTCACTCTAGAGCGTTGCTCCAACAGATTGAATAGTTACGGCCTTAAAAGTCAATGCCCGAAGCATAAAATGCAATAAAAATACAACAGTTTTTCCGTCATATAACGGGGATAATTGCAAACAGTTTGAAAGTAATGGTCATTTCTACGTTCCGGGCAACCCAGGCTTCACCCTAGGGCGTTGTTCCACCAGATCCAATACCTAGGGCCTAAGAAGTCAACGCCAGAAGAATAAAATACAATATAAGTACAACAGTTTTTCCATCGTATAAAATGAATAATTGCAAACACTGTTAAAGTAATGGTCATTTCTACGTTCCGGGCAACCTGGGCGTCAGTCTAGGGCGTTTCTCCACCACATCTAATAGCTACGGCCTTAGAAGTCAACCCCAGATGAATAAAATACAATAAAGATGCAACAGCTTTTCCATCGTATAAAACGAATAATTGCAACCAGTGTGAAAGTTATGGTCATTTCTACGTTCCGGGCAACCTAGGCTTCACCCTAGGGCGTTGCACCAACAGATTGAATATTTAGGGCCTTAGAAGTCAATGCCCGTAGCAGAAAATGCAATAAAAATTCTGCAGTTTTTCCATCGTATAACAGGAATAATTTGTAACCAGTGTTATCGTAGTGGTCATTTCTACGTTCCCGGTAACATAGGTTGCACTCTGGGGCGTTGCTCCACCAGATCGAATCGCTAGGGACTTAGAAATCAACGCCATAAGAATAAAATACAATATAAATACAACAGTTTTTCCATCATATAAAACGAATGATAGCAACCAGTGTGATAGTTATGGTCATTTCTACGTTCCGGGCAACCTAGGCTTCACTCTCGGGCGTTACTCCACCAGATCGAATGGCTAGGGCCTTAGAAGTCAACGCCAGAAGCATAAAATACAATATAAATATAACAGTTTTTCCATCGTATAAAGCGAATAATAGCAACCAGTGTGAAAGTTATGGTCATTTCTACGTTCTGGGCAACCTAGGCTTCACTCTAGGGCGCTGCTCCACCAGATCGAATAGTTAGGGCCTTAGAAGTCAATGCCAGGAGCATAAAATACAATAAAGATGCAAGAGTTTTTCCATCGTCTAACTGGAATAATTGCAACCAGCGTGAAGGTAATGGTATGTTCTACGTCCCGGGCAACCTATGCTTCTCTCTACGGCGGTGCTCTACCAGATTAAATAGTTAGGGCGTAAGAAGTCAACGCCAGAAGCATAAAATACAATATAAATACAACAGCTTTTCCATCGTATAAAACGAATAATAGCAACCAGTGTGAAAGTTATGGTCATTTCTACTTTCTGGGCAACCTAGGCTTCACTCTAGGGCGTTGTTCCATGAGATCAAACAGTTAGGGCCTTAGAATTAAACGCCAGAAGCACAGAATAAAGTAAAAATACAACAGTTTTTCCGGCGTATAACAGGAATAATTGCAACCAGTGTGAATGTAATGGTCATTTCTACGTTCCGGTCAACCTAGGATTCACTCTAGAGCGTTGCTCCAACAGATTGAATAGTTACGGCCTTAAAAGTCAATGCCCGAAGCATAAAATGCAATAAAAATACAACAGTTTTTCCGTCATATAACGGGGATAATTGCAAACAATTTGAAAGTAATGGTCATTTCTACGTTCCGGGCAACCTAGGCTTCACTCTACGGCGTTGTTCCACCAGATGGAATAGTTAGGGCTTAAGAAGTCAACACCAGAAGAATAAAATACAAAATTAATACAACAGCCTTTACACCGTATAAAACGAATAATTGCAAACTGTGTGAAGGTTATGGTCATATCTACGTTCCGGGCAACCTAGGCTACACTGTAGGGCGTTGCTCCACCAGATCGAAATGTTAGGGCCTAAGAAGTCAACGCCCGAAGCATAAAATACGATATAAATACAACAGCATTTCCATCGTATTAAATGAATAATTGCAAACAGTGTGAAAGTAGTGGCCATTTCTACGTTCCGAGCAACCTAGGCTTCACTCTAGGGCGGTGCTCCAACATATCGAATAGCTACGGCCTTAGAAGTCTACGACTGAAGCATAAAACACAATAAAAATGCAACAGTCTTTTCATCGTATAACAGGAATAATTGCAACAAGCGTGATAGTAATGATCATTTCGGCGTTTCGGGCATCCTAGACTTATCTCTGAGGCATTGCTCCACCAGATCGAATAGTTAGGGCCTAAGAAGTCAACGCCAGAAGTATAAAATACAATATAAATACAACAGCATTGCCATCGTATAAAATGAATAATTGCAAACAGTGCGAAAGATATGGACATTTCTACGTTCCGGGCTACCTAGGCTTCACTCTATGGCGTTCTTCCACCACATCGAATAGCAACGGCCTCAGAGGTCAACGCCAGAAGCATAAAATACAATATAAACATAACAGTTTTTCAACCGTATAAAACGAATAATAGCAACCAGTGTGAAAGTTGTGGTTATTTCCATGTTCCGGGCAACCTAGTCTTCACTCTAGGGCGTTGTTCCACCAGATCGAATAGTTAGGGCCTACGAAGTCAGCGCCAGAAGAATAAAATGCAATATAAGTACAAAGGCTTTTCCATCGTATAAAATGAATAATTGCAAACATTGTGAAAGTATTGGTCATTTCTACGTTCCGGGCAACGTAGGCTTCACTCCAGGGCGTTGTTCCACCAGATCGAACACTTAGGGCCTAGGAAGGCACCGCCAGAAGCATAAAATACAAAATAAATAGAACAGTTTTTCCATCGTATAACACGAGTAATTGCAACCAGTGTGAAGGTTATGGTCATTTCAACGTTCCGGGCAATCTAGGCTTCACTCTAGGGCGTTGCTCCACTGGATCAATCAGTTAGGGCCTTAGAAGTCAACGTCCGAAGCATAAAATACAATATAAATACAACAGTTTTTCCATCATATAAAACGAATAATTGCAACCAGTATGAAAGTTATGGTCATTTCTACGTTCCGGGCAACCTAGGCTTCACCCTAGGGCGTTGCACCAACAGATTGAATAGTTAGGTCCTTAGAAGTCAATGCCCGTAGCATAAAATGCAATAAAAATTCTGCAGTTTTTCCATCGTATAACAGGAATAATTTGTAACCAGTGTGATAGTAGTGGTCATTTGTACGTTCCGGGTAACATAGGTTGCACTCTGGGGCGTTGCTCCACCAGATCGAATCGCTAGGGACTTAGAATTCAACGCCATAAGAATAAAATACAATATAAGTACAACAGTTTTTGCATCGTCTAAAACGAATAATAGCAACCAGTGTGAAAGTTATGGTCATTTCTACGTTCCGGGCAACATAGGCTTCACTCTAGGGCGATGCACCACCAGATCAAACAGTTAGGGCCTTAGAAGTCTACGCCCGAAGCATTAAATACAAAACAAATAGAACAGTTTTTCCATTGTATAAAACTAATAATTGCTACAAGTGTAAAAGTTATGGTCATTTCTACGTTCCGGGCAACCTAGGCTTCACCCTAGGCCGTTGTTCCACCAGATCGAATAGTTAGGGCCTAAGAAGTAAACGCCAGAAGCATAAAATACAATATAAATACAACAGTTTTTCCATCATATAAAACGAATGATAGCAACCAGTGTGATAGTTATGGTCATTTCTACGTTCAGGGAAACCTAGGCTTCACTCTAGGGCGTTGCTCCACCAGATCGAATGGTTAGTGCCTTAGAAGTCAAAGTCCGAAGCATAAAATACAAAATAAATAAAACAGTTTTTCCATCGTATAAAACGAATAATTGCTACCAGTGTGAAAGTTATGGTCATTTCTACGTTCCGCGCAATCTGGGCTTTACCCTAGGGCGTTGTTCCACCAGATGGAATAGTTAGGGCCTAAGAAGTCAACGCCAGAAGCATAAAATACGATATAAATAAAACAGTTTTTTCATCGTATAAAACGAATAATTGCTACCAGTGTGAAAGTTATGGTCATTTCTACGTACCGGGCAACCTAGGCTCCACTCAAGGGCGTTGCTCCACCAAATCGAATAGCTAGGTCCTTAGAAGTCAACGCCAGAAGCATAAAATACAGTAAAGAAGCAAAGTTTTTCCATCGTATAACAGGAATAACTGCAAACAGTATGAAAGTTCTGGTCATTTCTACGTTCCGGGTAACCTAGGTTTCACGCTAGGGCGTTGTTCCACCAGATGGAATAGTTAGGGCCTAAGAAGTCAACGCCAGAAGCATAAAATACGATATAAATACAACAGCGTTTCCATCGTATAAAACGAATAATTGCAAGCAGTGTGAAAGTTATGGTCATTTCTACGTTCCGGGTAACCTAGGCGTCACCCTAGGGCGTTCCTCCAACAGATTGAATAGTTAGGGCCTTAGAAGTCAATGCCCGAAGCATAAAATACATTATAAATACAACAGTTTTTCCATCATATAAAACGAATAATTGCAGCTAGTATGAAAGTTATGGTCATTTCTACTTTCCGGGCAACCTAGGCTTCACCCTAGGGCGTTGCACCAACAGATTGAATATTTAGGGCCTTAGAAGTCAATGCCCGTAGCAGAAAATGCAATAAAAATTCTGCAGTTTTTCCATCGTATAACAGGAATAATTTGTAACCAGTGTGATCGTAGTGGTCATTTCTACGTTCCCGGTAACATAGGTTGCACTCTGGGGCGTTGCTCCACCAGATCGAATCGCTAGGGACTTAGAAATCAACGCCATAAGAATAAAATACAATATAAATACAACAGTTTTTCCATCATATAAAACGAATGATAGCAACCAGTGTGATAGTTATGGTCATTTCTACGTTCCGGGCAACCTAGGCTTCACTCTCGGGCGTTACTCCACCAGATCGAATGGCTAGGGCCTTAGAAGTCAACGCCAGAAGCATAAAATACAATATAAATATAACAGTTTTTCCATCGTATAAAGCGAATAATAGCAACCAGTGTGAAAGTTATGGTCATTTCTACGTTCTGGGCAACCTAGGCTTCACTCTAGGGCGCTGCTCCACCAGATCGAATAGTTAGGGCCTTAGAAGTCAATGCCAGGAGCATAAAATACAATAAAGATGCAAGAGTTTTTCCATCGTCTAACTGGAATAATTGCAACCAGCGTGAAGGTAATGGTATGTTCTACGTCCCGGGCAACCTATGCTTCTCTCTAGGGCGGTGCTCTACCAGATTAAATAGTTAGGGCGTAAGAAGTCAACGCCAGAAGCATAAAATACAATATAAATACAACAGCTTTTCCATCGTATATAATGTATATTTGCAAACAGTGTGAAAGTAATGGTCATTTCCATGTTCCGGGCAACCCAGGCTTCACCCTAGGGCGTTGTTCCACCAGATCCAATACCTAGGGCCTAAGAAGTCAACGCCAGAAGAATAAAATACAATATAAGTACAACAGTTTTTCCATCGTATAAAATGAATAATTGCAAACACTGTTAAAGTAATGGTCATTTCTACGTTCCGGGCAACCTAGGCGTCAGCCTAGGGCGTTTCTCCACCACATCTAATAGCTACGGCCTTAGAAGTCAACCCCAGATGAATAAAATACAATAAAGATGCAACAGCTTTTCCATCGTATAAAACGAATAATTGCAACCAGTGTGAAAGTTATGGTCGTTTCTACGTTCCGGCCAACCTAGGCTTCACCCTAGGGCGTTGCACCAACAGATTGAATAGTTAGGGCCTTAGAAGTCAATGCCCGTAGCATAAAATGCAATAAAAATTCTGCAGTTTTTCCATCGTATAACAGGAATAATTTGTAACCAGTGTGATAGTAGTGGTCATTTCTACGTTCCGGGTAACATAGGTTGCACTCTGGGGCGTTGCTCCACCAGATCGAATCGCTAGGGACTTAGAATTCAACGCCATAAGAATAAAATACAATATAAGTACAACAGTTTTTCCATCGTCTAAAACGAATAATAGCATCCAGTGTGAAAGTTATGGTCATTTCTACGTTCCGGGCAGCATAGGCTTCACTCTAGGGCGTTGCTCCACCAGATCAAACAGTTAGGGCCTTAGAAGTCTACGCCCGAAGCATTAAATACAAAACAAATAGAACAGTTTTTCCATCGTATAAAACGAATAATAGCAACCAGTGTGAAAGTTATGGTCATTTCTCCTTTCTGGGCAACCTAGGCTTCACTCTAGGGCGTTGTTCCATGAGATCAAACAGTTAGGGCCTTAGAATTAAACGCCAGAAGCACAGAATAAAGTAAAAATACAACAGTTTTTCCGGCGTATAACAGGAATAATTGCAACCAGTGTGAATGTAATGGTCATTTCTACGTTCCGGTCAACCTAGGATTCACTCTAGAGCGTTGCTCCAACAGATTGAATAGTTACGGCCTTAAAAGTCAATGCCCGAAGCATAAAATGCAATAAAAATACAACAGTTTTTCCGTCATATAACGGGGATAACTGCAAACAGTTTGAAAGTAATGGTCATTTCTACGTTCCGGGCAACCTAGGCTTCACTCTACGGCGTTGTTCCACCAGATGGAATAGTTAGGGCTTAAGAAGTCAACACCAGAAGAATAAAATACAAAATTAATACAACAGCCTTTACACCGTATAAAACGAATAATTGCAAACTGTGTGAAGGTTATGGTCATATCTACGTTCCGGGCAACCTAGGCTACACTGTAGGGCGTTGCTCCACCAGATCGAAATGTTAGGGCCTAAGAAGTCAACGCCCGAAGCATAAAATACGATATAAATACAACAGCATTTCCATCGTATTAAATGAATAATTGCAAACAGTGTGAAAGTAGTGGCCATTTCTACGTTCCGAGCAACCTAGGCTTCACTCTAGGGCGGTGCTCCAACATATCGAATAGCTACGGCCTTAGAAGTCTACGACTGAAGCATAAAACACAATAAAAATGCAACAGTCTTTTCATCGTATAACAGGAATAATTGCAACAAGCGTGATAGTAATGATCATTTCGGCGTTTCGGGCATCCTAGACTTATCTCTGAGGCATTGCTCCACCAGATCGAATAGTTAGGGCCTAAGAAGTCAACGCCAGAAGCATAAAATACAATATAAATACAACAGCATTGCCATCGTATAAAATGAATAATTGCAAACAGTGCGAAAGATATGGACATTTCTACGTTCCGGGCTACCTAGGCTTCACTCTATGGCGTTCTTCCACCACATCGAATAGCAACGGCCTCAGAGGTCAACGCCAGAAGCATAAAATACAATATAAACATAACAGTTTTTCAACCGTATAAAACGAATAATAGCAACCAGTGTGAAAGTTGTGGTTATTTCCATGTTCCGGGCAACCTAGTCTTCACTCTAGGGCGTTGTTCCACCAGATCGAATAGTTAGGGCCTACGAAGTCAGCGCCAGAAGAATAAAATGCAATATAAGTACAAAGGCTTTTCCATCGTATAAAATGAATAATTGCAAACATTGTGAAAGTATTGGTCATTTCTACGTTCCGGGCAACGTAGGCTTCACTCCAGGGCGTTGTTCCACCAGATCGAACACTTAGGGCCTAGGAAGGCACCGCCAGAAGCATAAAATACAAAATAAATAGAACAGTTTTTCCATCGTATAACACGAGTAATTGCAACCAGTGTGAAGGTTATGGTCATTTCAACGTTCCGGGCAATCTAGGCTTCACTCTAGGGCGTTGCTCCACTGGATCAATCAGTTAGGGCCTTAGAAGTCAACGTCCGAAGCATAAAATACAATATAAATACAACAGTTTTTCCATCATATAAAACGAATAATTGCAACCAGTATGAAAGTTATGGTCATTTCTACGTTCCGGGCAACCTAGGCTTCACCCTAGGGCGTTGCACCAACAGATTGAATAGTTAGGTCCTTAGAAGTCAATGCCCGTAGCATAAAATGCAATAAAAATTCTGCAGTTTTTCCATCGTATAACAGGAATAATTTGTAACCAGTGTGATAGTAGTGGTCATTTGTACGTTCCGGGTAACATAGGTTGCACTCTGGGGCGTTGCTCCACCAGATCGAATCGCTAGGGACTTAGAATTCAACGCCATAAGAATAAAATACAATATAAGTACAACAGTTTTTGCATCGTCTAAAACGAATAATAGCAACCAGTGTGAAAGTTATGGTCATTTCTACGTTCCGGGCAACATAGGCTTCACTCTAGGGCGATGCACCACCAGATCAAACAGTTAGGGCCTTAGAAGTCTACGCCCGAAGCATTAAATACAAAACAAATAGAACAGTTTTTCCATTGTATAAAACTAATAATTGCTACAAGTGTAAAAGTTATGGTCATTTCTACGTTCCGGGCAACCTAGGCTTCACCCTAGGCCGTTGTTCCACCAGATCGAATAGTTAGGGCCTAAGAAGTAAACGCCAGAAGCATAAAATACAATATAAATACAACAGTTTTTCCATCATATAAAACGAATGATAGCAACCAGTGTGATAGTTATGGTCATTTCTACGTTCAGGGCAACCTAGGCTTCACTCTAGGGCGTTGCTCCACCAGATCGAATGGTTAGTGCCTTAGAAGTCAAAGTCCGAAGCATAAAATACAAAATAAATAAAACAGTTTTTCCATCGTATAAAACGAATAATTGCTACCAGTGTGAAAGTTATGGTCATTTCTACGTTCCGCGCAATCTGGGCTTTACCCTAGGGCGTTGTTCCACCAGATGGAATAGTTAGGGCCTAAGAAGTCAACGCCAGAAGCATAAAATACGATATAAATAAAACAGTTTTTTCATCGTATAAAACGAATAATTGCTACCAGTGTGAAAGTTATGGTCATTTCTACGTACCGGGCAACCTAGGCTCCACTCAAGGGCGTTGCTCCACCAAATCGAATAGCTAGGTCCTTAGAAGTCAACGCCAGAAGCATAAAATACAGTAAAGAAGCAAAGTTTTTCCATCGTATAACAGGAATAACTGCAAACAGTATGAAAGTTCTGGTCATTTCTACGTTCCGGGTAACCTAGGTTTCACGCTAGGGCGTTGTTCCACCAGATGGAATAGTTAGGGCCTAAGAAGTCAACGCCAGAAGCATAAAATACGATATAAATACAACAGCGTTTCCATCGTATAAAACGAATAATTGCAAGCAGTGTGAAAGTTATGGTCATTTCTACGTTCCGGGTAACCTAGGCGTCACCCTAGGGCGTTCCTCCAACAGATTGAATAGTTAGGGCCTTAGAAGTCAATGCCCGAAGCATAAAATACATTATAAATACAACAGTTTTTCCATCATATAAAACGAATAATTGCAGCTAGTATGAAAGTTATGGTCATTTCTACTTTCCGGGCAACCTAGGCTTCACCCTAGGGCGTTGTTCCACCAGATGGAATAGTTAGGGCCTAAGAAGTCAACGCCAGAAGCATAAAATACGATATATATACAACAGCGTTTCCATCGTATAAAACGAATAATTGCTACCAGTGTAAACGTTATGGTCATTTCTACGTTCCGGGTAACCTAGGTTTCACGCTAGGGCGTTGCTCCACCAGATCGAATAGCTAGGGACTTAGAATTCAACGCCTTAAGAATAAAATACAATATAAGTACAACAGTTTTTCCATCGTATGAAATGAATAATTGCAACCAGTGTGAAAGTTATGGTCATTTCTACATTTCCGGGCAACCTAGGCTTCACCCTAGGGCGTTGTTCCACATGATGGAATAGTTAGGGCCTTAGAAGTCAATGCCCGAAGCATAAAATGCAATAAAAATAAAACAGTTTTTCCATCATATAACAGGAATAATTGCAACCAATTTGAAAGTGATGGCCATTTCTACGTAGCAGGCAACCTATGCTTCACTCGTGGGCGTTGGGCCGCCAGATCCAATAGTTAGGGCCTTAGAAGTCAACGCCCGAAGCATAAAATACAGAATAGATAGAACAGTTTTTCCATCGTATAAAAGGAATAATTGCTACCAGTGTAAAAGTTATGGTCATTTCTACTTTCCGGGCAACCTAGGTTTCACCCTAGGACGTTGCTCCTACAGATTGAATAGTTAGGGCCTTAGAAGTCAATGCCCGAAGCATAAAATACAATATAAATACAACAGTTTTTCCATCATATAAAACGAATAATTGCAACCAGTATGAAAGTTATGGTCATTTCTACTTTCCGGGAAACCCAGGCTTCACCCTAGGGCGTTGCTCCTACAGATTGAATAGTTAGGGCCTAAGAAGTCAACGCCAGAAGCATAAAATACGATATAAATACAACAGCTTTTCCATCATATAACAGGAATAATTGCAACCCGTGTAAGTTATGGTCATTTCTACTTTCCGGGCAACCTAGGCTTCACCCTAGGGCGTTGTTCCACATGATGGAACAGATAGGGCCTAAGAAGTCAACGCCAGAAGCATAAAATACGATATAGATACAACAGCTTTTCCATCGTATAAAACAAATTATTGCTACCAGTGTGAAAGTTATGGTCATTTCTACTTTCCGGCCAACCTAGGCTATACCCTAGGGCGTTGTTCCACCTGATGGAATAGTTAGGGCCTTAGAAGACAACGCCCGAAGCATAAAGTACAGAATAAATAGAACAGTTTTTCCATTGTATAAAACGAATAATTGCTACCAGTGTGAAAGTTATGGTCATTTCTACTTTCCGGTTAACCTAGGCTTCACCCTAGGGCGTTGCTCCAACAGATTGAATAGTTAGGGTCTTAGAAGTCAACGCCCGAAGCATAAAATACAAGGTAAATAGAACAGTTTTTCCATCGTATAAAACGAATAATTGCTACCAGTGTAAAAGTTATGGTCAATTCTACGTTCCGGGCAACCTAGGCTTCACCCTAGGCCGTTGTTCCACCAGATCGAATAGTTAGGGCCTAAGAAGTGAACGCCAGAAGCATAAAATAAGATATAAATACAACAGGTTTTCCATCATATAAGACGAATAATAGCAACCAGTATGAAAGTTATGGTCATTTCTACTTTCCGGGCAACCTAGGCTTCACTCTAGGGCGTTGCTCCACCAGATCGAATAGTTAGGGCCTAAGAAGTGAACGCCAGAAGCATAAAATACAATATAAATACAACAGCTTTTCCATCGTATAAAACGAATAATTGCAACCAGTGTGAAAGTAATGGTCATTCCTACGTTCCGAGCACCCTAGGCGTCACTCTAGGGCGTTGCTCCACCACATCTAATAGCTACGGCCTTAGATGTCAACGCCAGAGGCATAAAATACAATATAAATACAACAGCTTTACCATCGTATAAAACGAATAATTGCAACCAATGTGAAAGTTATGGTCATTTCTACATTCCGAGCAACCTAGGCTTCACCCTAGGGCGTTGCTTCACCAGATCGAATAGTTAGGTCCTTAGAAGACAACGCCAGAAGCCTAAAATACGATATAAATACAACAGCTTTTCCATCGTATAAAAGGAATAATTGCAAACAGTGTGAAAGTAATGGTCATTTCTACGTTCCGGGCAACCTAGGCTTCACCCTAGGCCGTTGTTCCACCAGATCGAATAGTTAGGGCCTAAGAAGTGAACGCCAGAAGCATAAAATACAATATAAATACAACAGTTTTTCCATCATATAAAACGAATAATTGCAACCAGTATGAAAGGTATGGTCTTTTCTACTTTCCGGGCAACCTAGGCTTCACCCTAGGGCGCTGCTGCAACAGATTGTATAGTTAGGGCCTTAGAAGTCAATGCCCGAAGCATATAATGCAATAAAAATACAACAGTATTTCCATCATATAACAGGAATAATTGCAACCAATTTGAAAGTGCTGGTCATTTATACGTACCGGGCAACCTACGCTTCACTCGAGGGTGTTGCTCCACCAGATCGAATAGTTAGGGCCTTAGCAGTCAACTCCCGTAGCATAAAATACAAGATAAATAGAACAGTTTTTCCATCGTATAAAACGAATAATTGCTGCCAGTGTGAAAGTTATGATCATTTCTACTTGCCGGGCAACCTAGGCTTCACCCTAGGGCGTTGTTCCGCCTGATGGAATAGTTAGGGCCTAATAAGTCAACGCCAGAAGCATAAAATGAGATATAAATACAACAGCGTTTCCATCGTATAAAACGAAGAATTGCAAACAGTTTGAAAGTGATGGTCATTTCTACGTACCGGGCAACCTAGCCTTCACTCTAGGGCGATGTTCCACCAGATCAAACAGTTAGGGCCTTAGAAGTCAACGCCCGAAGCATAAAATACAAAATAATAGAACAGTTTTCCCATTGTATAAAACGAATAATTGCTACCAGTGTAAAATTTATGGTCAATTCTACGTTCCGGGCAACCTAGGCTTCACCCTAGGGCGTTGTTCCACCAGATCGAATAGTTCGGTCCTAAGAAGTGAACGCCAGAAGAATAAAATACAATATAAATATAACAGTTTTTCCATCGTAAAAAACGAATAATAGCAACCAGCGTGAAAGTTGTGGTCATTTCTACGTTCCGGGCAACCTAGGTTTCACTCTAGGGCGTCGCTCCACCAGATGAAACAGTTAGGGCCTTAGGAGCCAACGCCCGAAGCATTAAATACAAAATAAATAGAACAGTTTTTCCATTGTATATAACGAATAATTGCTACCAGTGTAAAAGTTATGGTCATTTCTACGTTCCGGGCAACCTAGGCTTCACCCAAGGCCGTTGTTCCGCCAGATCGAATAGTTAGGGCCTAAGAAGTGCACGCCAGAAGCATAAAATACAATATAAATACAACAGTTTTTCCATCATATAAAACGAATAATTGCAACCAGTATGAAAGTTATGGTCATTTCTACGTTCCGAGCACCCTAGGCGTCACTCTAGGGCGTTGCTCCACCAGATCGAATAGTTACGGCCTTAGAAGTCAACGCCAGAAGCATAAAATGCGATATAAATACAACAGCTTTTCCATCGTATAAAACGAATAATTGCTACCAGTGTGAAAGTTATGGTCATTTCTACTTTCCGGGCAACCTAGGCCTCAGCCTAGGGCGTTGTTCCTCCTGATGGAATAGTTAGGGCCCAAGAAGTCAACGCCAGAAGCATAAAATACGGTATAAATAGAACAGCTTTTCCATCGTATAAAACGAATAATTGCAACCAGTTTGAAAGTGATGGTCATTTCTACGTACCGGGCAACCTAGGCTTCACTATAGGGCGTTGCTCCACCAGGTCAAACAGTTAGGGCCTTAGAAGCCAACGCCCGAAGAATTAAATACAAAATAAATAGAACAGTTTTTCCATTGTATAAAACGAATAATTGCTACCTGTGTAAAAGTTATGGTCATTTCTACGTTCCGGGCGACCTAGGCTTCACCCTAGGCCGTTGTTCCACCAGATCGAATAGTTAGGGCCTAAGAAGTGAACGCCAGAAGCATAAAATAAGATATAAATACAACAGGTTTTCCATCATATAAAACGAATAATTGCAACCAGTATGAAAGTTATGGTCATTTCCACTTTCCGGGCAACCTAGGCTTCACCCTAGTGCGTTGCTCCAACAGATTGAATATTTAGGGCCTTAGAAATCAATGCCCGAAGCATAAAATGCAATAAAAATACAACAGTTTTTCCATCGTATAACAGGATTAATTGCAACCAGTTTGAAAGTGATGGTCATTTCTACGTTCCGGGCAACCTAGGCTTCACTCTAGGGCGTTGCTCCACCAGATCGAATAGTTAGGGCCTAAGAAGTGAACGCCAGAAGCATAAAATACAATATAAATGCAACAGTTTTTCCATCGTATAAAACGAATAATTGCAACCAGTGTGAAAGTAATGGTCATTTCTACGTTCCGAGCACCCTAGGCGTCACTCTAGGGCCTTGCTCCACCACATCTAATAGCTACGGCCTTAGAAGTCAACGCCAGAGGCATAAAATACAGTATAAATACAACAGCTTTTCCATCGTATAAAACGAATGATTGCAACCAGTGTGAAAGTAATGGTCATTTCTACATTCCGAGCAACCTAGGCTTCACTCTAGGGCGCTGCTGCACCAGATCGAATAGTTAGGTCCTTAGATGTCAACGCCAGAAGCATAAAATACGATATAAATACAACAGCTTTTCCATTGTATAAAAGGAATAATTGCAAACAGTGTGAAAGTAATGGTCATTTCTACGTTCCGGGCAACCTAGGCTTCACCCTACGGTGTTGTTCCACCAGATCGAATAGTTAGGGCCTAAGAAGTGAACGCCCGAAGCATTAAATTCAAACAAATAGAACAGTTTTTCCATTGTATAAAACGAATAATTGCTACCAGTGTAAAAGTTATGGTCATTTCTACGTTCCGGGCAACCTAGGTTTCACTCCAGGGCGTTGCTCCTCCAGATCGAATAGTTACGGCCTAAGAAGTCAACGCCAGAAGCATAAAATACGATGAAGATGCAACAGTTTTTCCATCGTATAAAACGAATAATTGCAACCAGTGTGAAAGTTATGGTCATTTCTACATTCCGAGCAACCTAGGCTTCACTCTAGGGCGTTGCTCCGCCAGATCGAATAGTTACGTCCTTAGAATCCAACGCCAGAAGCATAAAATACGATATAAATACAACAGTTCTCCATCGTATAAAAGGAATAATTGCAAACAGTGTGAAAGTAATGGTCATTTCTACGTTCCGGGCAACCTAGGCTTCACTCTACGGCGTTGTTCCACCAGATCGAATAGTTAGGGCCTAAGAAGTCAACGCTAGAAGCATAAAATACAATATAAATATAACAGTTTTTCCATCTTATAAAACGAATAATAGCAACCAGTGTGAAAGTTATGGTCATTTCCAAGTTCCGGGCAACCTAGGCTTCACTCTAGGGCGTTGCTCCACCAGATCATGCAGTTAGGGTCTTAGAAGCCAACGCCCGAAGCATAAAACACAAAATAAATAGAACGGTTTTTCCATTGTATAAAACGAATAATTGCTACCAGTGTAAAAGTTATGGTCATTCCTACGTTCCGGGCAGCCTAGGCTTCACACTAGGGCGTTGCTCCACCAGTTCAAACAGTTAGGGCCTTAGAAGTCAACGCCCGAAGCATTAAATTCAAAATAAATAGAACAGCTTTTCCATTGTATAAAACGAATAATTGCTACCAGTGTAAAATTTATTGTCATTTCTACGTTCCCGGCAACCTAGGTTTCACTCCAGCGCCTTGCTCCTCCAGATCGAATAGTTACGGCCTAAGCAGTCAACGCCAGAAGCATAAAATACGAGAAAGATGCAACAGTTTTTCCATCGTATATAACGAATAATTGCAACCAGTGTGAAAGTTATGGTCATTTCTACATTCCGAGCAACCTAGGCCTCACTCTAGGGCGTTGTTCCACCAGATCGAATAGTTAGGGCCTTAGAAGTCAGCGCCCGAAGCATAAAACACAAAATAATAGAACAGTTTTCCCATTGTACAAAACGAATAATTGCTACCAGTGTAAAATTTATGGTCAATTCTACGTTCCGGGCAACCTAGGCTACACCCTAGGGCGTTGTTCCACCAGATCGAATAGTTCGGGCCTAAGAAGTGAACGCCAGAAGAATAAAATACAATATAAATATAACAGTTTTTCCATCGTATAAAACGAATAATAGCAACCAGTGTGAAAGTTGTGTTCATTTCTATGTTCCGGGCAACCTAGCTTTCACTCTAGGGCGTCGCTCCACCAGATGAAACAGTTAGGGCCTTAGGAGCCAACGCCCGAAGCATTAAATACAAAATAAATAGAACAGTTTTTCCATTGTATAAAACGAATAATTGCTACCAGAGGAAAGTTATTTTCATTTCTACTTTCCGGGCAACCTAGGCTTCACTCTAGGGCGTCGCTCCACCAGATGAAACAGTTAGGGCCTTAGGAGCCAACGCCCGAAGCATAAAATACAGAATAAATAGAACAGTTTTCCCATTTTATAAAACGAATAATTGCTACCTGTGTGAAAGTTATGGTCATTTCTACCTTCCGGGCAACCTAGGCTTCACCCTAGGGCGTTGCTCCAACAGATTGAATAGTTAGGGTCTTAGAAGTCAACGCCCGAAGCATAAAATACAAGGTAAATAGAACAGTTTTTCCATCATATAAAACGAATAATTGCTACCAGTGTAAAAGTTATGGTCAACTCTACGTTCCGGGCAACCTAGGCTTCACCCTAGGCCGTTGTTCCACCAGATCGAATAGTTAGGTCCTAAGAAGTGAACGCCAGAAGCATAAAATAAGATATAAATACAACAGGTTTTCCATCATATAAAACGAATAATTGCTACCAGTGTAAAAGTTATGGTCAACTCTACGTTCCGAGCAACCTAGGCTTCACTCTAGGGCGCTGCTGCACCAGATCGAATAGTTAGGTCCTTAGAAGTCAACGCCAGAAGCATAAAATACGATATAAATACAACAGTTTTCCATCGTATAAAAGGAATAATTGCAAACAGTGTGAAAGTAATGGTCATTTCTACGTTCCGGGCAACCTAGGCTTCACTCTACGGCGTTGTTCCACCAGATCGAATAGTTAGGGCCTAAGAAGTCAACGCCTGAAGCATAAAATACAATATAAATATAACAGTTTTTCCATCTTATAAAACGAATAATATCAACCAGTGCGAAGGTTATGGTCATTTCCAAGTTCCGGGCAACCTAGGCTTCACTCTAGGGCGTTGCTCCACCAGATCATGCAGTTAGGGCCTTAGAAGTCAACGCCCGAAGCATTAAATTCAAAATAAATAGAACAGCTTTTCCATTGTATAAAACGAATAATTGCTACCAGTGTAAGATTTATTGTCATTTCTACGTTCCGGGCAACCTAGGTTTCACTCCAGCGCCTTGCTCCTCCAGATCGAATAGTTACGGCCTAAGCAGTCAACGCCAGAAGCATAAAATACGATAAAGATGCAACAGTTTTTCCATCGTATAAAACGAATAATTGCAACCAGTGTGAAAGTTATGGTCATTTCTACATTCCGAGCAACCTAGGCCTCACTCTAGGGCGTTGTTCCACCAGATCGAATAGTTAGGGCCTAAGAAGTGAACGCCAAAAGCATAAAAAGCAATAAAAATACAACAGTTTTTCCATCGTGTAGCAGGAGTAATGTGCAACCAGTGTGATAGTAGTGGTCATTTCTACGTTCCGGGCAACCTAGGCTTCACTCCACGGCGTTGTTCCACCAGATCGAATTGTTAGGGCCTAAGAAGTCAACACCAGAAGAATAAAATACAAAGTAAATACAACAGCCTTTACACCGTATAAAACGAATTATTGCAACCCGTGTGAAAGTGATGGTCATTTCTACGTTCCAGGCAACCTAGGCTTCACTCTAGGGCGTTGTTCCACCAGATCGTATAGCTAGGGCCTAAGAAGTCAACGCCAGAGGCATAAAATACGATATAAATACAACTGCTTTTCCATCGTATAAAACGAATAATTGCAACCAGTGTGAAAGTAGTGGTCATTTCTACGTTCCGGGCAAGCTAGGTTTCACCACAGGGCGTTGTTCCACCAGATCGAATAGTTAGGGCCTAAGAAGTGAACGCCAGCAGCATAAAATACAATATAAATACAACAGTTCTTCCATCATATAAAACGAATGATTGCAACCAGTATGAAAGTTATGGTCATCTCTACGTTCCGGGCAACCTAGGCTTCACTCTATGGCGTTCTTCCACCACATCGAATAGCTACGGCCTCAGAAGTCAACGCCCGTAGCATAAAATGCAATAAAAGTACAACAGTGTTTCCATCATATAACAGGAATAATTGCAATCAGCTTGAATGTGATGGCCGATTCTACGTTCCGGGCAACCTAGGCTTCACCCTGGGGCGTTGCACCACCAGATCGAATAGTTAGTGCCTTAGAAGTCAACGCCAGAAGCATAAATTACAATATAAGTACAACAGCTTTTCCATCGTATATAATGTATATTTGCAAACAGTGTGGAAGTAATGGTCATTTCTACGTTCCGGGCAACCTAGGCTTCTCGCTAGGGTGTTGCTCCACCAGATGAAATAGCTAGGGCCTTAGAAGTCAACGCCCGAAGCATAAAATGCAAAATAAATAGAACAGTTTTTCGATTGTATAAAACGAATAACTGCAACCAGTCTGAAAGTACTGGTCATTTCTACGTTCCGGGTAACCTAAGTTTCACACTAGGGCGTTGCTCCACCAGATCGAATAGCTAGGGACTTCGAACTCAACGCCAGAAGGATAAAATACAATACAAGTACAAAAGTTTTTCCATCGTATAAAATGAATAATTGCAGACATTGTGAAAGTAATGGTCATTTCTACGTTCCGGTCAACCCAGGTGCCACTCTAGGGCGTCGCTCGACCACATCTAATAGCTACGGCTTTAGAAGTCGACGCCAGGAGCATAAAATACAATATAAATACAACAGCTTTTCCATCGTATAAAATGAATAATTGCAAACAGTGTGAAAGTAATGGTCATTTCTACGTTCCGGGCAACCTAGGCTGCACTCTAGGGTGTTGCTACACCAGATGGAATAGCTAGGGCCTTAGAAGTCAACGCCCGGAGCATAAAATGCAAAATAAATATAACAGCTTCTCCATCGTATGAAACGAATAACAGCAACCAGTCTGAAAGTACTGGTCATTTCTACGTTCCGGGTAACCTAGGTTTCACACTAGGGCGTTGCTCCACCAGATCGAATAGCTAGGGACTTAGAATTTAACGCCAGAAGGATAAAATACAATATAAGTCCAACAGTTTTTCCATCTCCTAAAATGAATAACTGTAACCAGTGTGAAAGTACTGGTCATTTCTACGTTCCGGGCAACCTAGGCTTCACTGTAGGGCATTGCTCCACCAAATCGAATAGTTAGGGCCATAGAAGTCAACGCCCGAAGCATAAAATACAATATAAGTACAACAGTTGTTCCATCGCATGAAATGAATATTTGCAAACATTGTGAAAGTAATGGTCATTTCTACGTTCCGGGCATCCCATGCGACACTCTGGGGCGTTGCCCCACCACATCTAATAGCTACGGCCTTCAAAGTCAACGCCAGAAGCATAAAATACGATATAAATACAACAGCTTTTCCATCATATAAAACGAATAATGGTAACCAGTGTGAAAGTTATGGTCATTTCTACGTTCCGGGCAACCTAGGCTTCACTGTAGGGCGTTGCTCCACCAAATCGAATAGTTAGGGCCTTAGAAGTCAACGCCCGACCCCATAAAATACAATATAAGAACAAAAGTTTTTCCATCGTATAAAATGAATAATTGCAAACAGTGTGAAAGCAATGGTCATTTCTACGTTCCGGTCAACCTAGGTGTCACTCTAGGGCGTTGCTCCACCACATCTAATAGCTACGGCCTTAGAAGTCAACGCCAGGAGCATAAAATACAATATAAATACAACAGCTTTTCCATCGTATAAAATGAATAATTGCAAACAGTGTGAAAGTAATGGTCATTTCTACGTTCCGGTCAACCCAGGTGCCACTCTAGGGCGTCGCTCGACCACATCTAATAGCTACGGCTTTAGAAGTCGACGCCAGGAGCATAAAATACAATATAAATACAACAGTTTTTCCATCGTATAAAACGAATAATTGCTACCCGTATGGAAGTGATGGTCATTTCTACGTCCCGGGCAACCTAGGCTTCACTGTAGAGTGATGCTCCACAAGATCGAATAGGTAGTGCCTTAGAAGGCAACGCCAGAAGCATAATATACAACATAAATATAACAGTATTTCGATTGTATAAAACGAATAATAGCAATCAGTGTGAAAGTTGTGGTCATTTCTACGTTCCGGGCTACCTAGGCTGCACTCTAGGGCGTTGCTCCACCAGATCGAATAGCTAGGGACTTAGAATTCAACGCCAGAAGGATAAAATACAATATAAGTACAACAGTTTTTCCATCGTATAAAATGAATAATTGCAGACATTGTGAAAGTAATGGTCATTTCTACGTTCCGGTCAACCTAGGTGTCACTCTAGGGCGTTGCTCCACCACATCTAATAGCTACGGCCTTAGAAGTCAACGCCCGAAGCATAAAATGCAATAAAAGTACAACAGTGTTTCCATCATATAACAGGAATAATTGCATCCAGTTTGAAAGTGATGGCCGATTCTACGTTCCGGGCAACCTAGGCTTCACCCTAGGGCGTTGCACCACCAGATCGAATAGTTAGTGCCTTAGCAGGCAACGCCAGAAGCATAATATGCAACATAAATATAACAGTTTTTCCATCGTATAGCATGACTAATTGCAACAAGTGCGAAAGTAATGATCATTTCTACGTTCCGGGCAACCTAGGCTTCACTCTAGGGCGTTGCTCCACCAGACCAAACAGTTAGGGCCTTAGAAGTCAACGCCCGAAGCATAAAATGCAAAATAAATATAACAGCTTATCCATCGTATGAAACGGATAACAGCAACCGGTCTGAAAGTACTGGACATTTCTACGTACCGTGTAACCTAGGTTTCACACTAGGGCGTTGCTCCACCAGATCGAATAGCTAGGGACTTAGAAGTCAACGCCAGGAGCATAAAATACAATATAAATACAACAGCTTTTCCATCGTATAAAATGAATAATTGCAGACATTGTGAAAGTAATGGTCATTTCTACGTTCCGGTCAACCTAGGTGTCACTCTAGGGCGTTGCTCCACCACACCTGATAGCTACGGCCTTAGAAATCAACGCCAGGAGCATAAAATACAATATAAGTACAACAGCTTTTCCATCGTATAAAATGAATAATTGCACACAGTGTGAAAGTAATGGTCATTTATACGTTCCGGGCAACCTAGGCTTCACTGTAGGGCGTTGCTCCACCAAATCGAATAGTTAGGGCCTTAGAAGTCAACGCCCGAAGCATAAAATACAATATAAGTACAACAGCTTTGCCATCGTATAAAATGAATAATTGCAAACTGTGTGAAGGTAATGGCCATTTCTACGTTCCGAGCAACCTAGGCTGCACTCTAGGGTGTTGCTCCACCAGATGGAATAGCTAGGGCCTTAGAAGTCAACGCCCGAAGCATAAAATGCAAAATAAATATAACAGCTTTTCCATCGTATGAAACGAATAACAGCAGCCAGTGTGAATGTTATGGTCATTTCTACGTTCCGGGCAACCTAGGCTTCAGGCTAGGGCCTTGCTTCACCAGATCGAATAGTTAGGGCCTTAGAAGTCAACGCCAGAAGCATAAAATACGATAAAGATGCAACAGCTTTCCATCGTATAACAGGAATAACTGCAAACAGTGTGATAGTACTGGTCATTACTACGTTCCGGGTAATCTAGGCTTCACTCTAGGGCGTTGCTCCACCAGATCGAATAGTTAGTGCCTTAGAAGTCAACGCCAGAAGCATAAAATACAATATAAATACAACAGTTTTTCCATCGTATAAAACGAATAATTGCTACCCGTATGGAAGTGATGGTCATTTCTACGTCCCGGGCAACCTAGGCTTCACTGTAGAGTGATGCTCCACAAGATCGAATAGGTAGTGCCTTAGAAGGCAACGCCAGAAGCATAATATACAACATAAATATAACAGTATTTCGATTGTATAAAACGAATAATAGCAATCAGTGTGAAAGTTGTGGTCATTTCTACGTTCCGGGCTACCTAGGCTGCACTCTAGGGCGTTGCTCCACCAGATCGAATAGCTAGGGACTTAGAATTCAACGCCAGAAGGATAAAATACAATATAAGTACAACAGTTTTTCCATCGTATAAAATGAATAATTGCAGACATTGTGAAAGTAATGGTCATTTCTACGTTCCGGACAACCTAGGTGTCACTCTAGGGCGTTGCTCCACCACATCTAATAGCTACGGCCTTAGAAGTCAACGCCCGAAGCATAAAATGCAATAAAAGTACAACAGTGTTTCCATCATATAACAGGAATAATTGCATCCAGTTTGAAAGTGATGGCCGATTCTACGTTCCGGGCAACCTAGGCTTCACCCTAGGGCGTTGCACCACCAGATCGAATAGTTAGTGCCTTAGCAGGCAACGCCAGAAGCATAATATGCAACATAAATATAACAGTTTTTCCATCGTATAGCATGACTAATTGCAGCAAGTGCGAAAGTAATGATCATTTCTACGTTCCGGGCAACCTAGGCTTCACTCTAGGGCGTTGCTCCACCAGACCAAACAGTTAGGGCCTTAGAAGTCAACGCCCGAAGCATAAAATGCAAAATAAATATAACAGCTTATCCATCGTATGAAACGGATAACAGCAACCAGTCTGAAAGTACTGGACATTTCTACGTACCGTGTAACCTAGGTTTCACACTAGGGCGTTGCTCCACCAGATCGAATAGCTAGGGACTTAGAATTCAACGCCAGAAGGATAAAATACAATATAAGTACAACAGTTTTTCCATCGTATAAAATGAATAATTGCAGACATTGTGAAAGTAATGGTCATTTCTACGTTCCGGTCAACCTAGGTGTCACTTTAGGGCGTTGCTCCACCACACCTAATAGCTACGGCCTTAGAAATCAACGCCAGGAGCATAAAATACAATATAAATACAACAGCTTTTCCATCGTATAAAATGAATAATTGCACACAGTGTGAAAGTAATGGTCATTTATACGTTCCGGGCAACCTAGGCTTCATTGTAGGGCGTTGCTCCACCAAATCGAATAGTTAGGGCCTTAGAAGTCAACGCCCGAAGCACAAAATACAATATAAGTACAACAGCTTTGCCATCGTATAAAATGAATAATTGCAAACTGTGTGAAGGTAATGGCCATTTCTACGTTCCGAGCAACCTAGGCTGGACTCTAGGGTGTTGCTCCACCAGATGGAATAGCTAGGGCCTTAGAAGTCAACGCCCGAAGCATAAAATGCAAAATAAATATAACAGCTTTTCCATCGTATGAAACGAATAACAGCAACCAGTGTGAATGTTATGGTCATTTATACGTTTCGGGTAACCTAGGTTTCACACTAGGTCGTTGCTCCACCAGACCGAATAGCTAGGGACTTAGAATTCAACGCCAGAAGGATAAAATACAATATAAGTACAACAGTTTTTCCATCGTATGAAATGAATAGTTGCAGACATTGTGAAAGTAATGGTCATTTCTACGTTCCGGGCAACCTAGGCTGCACTCTAGGGTGTTGCTCCACCAGATGGAATAGATAGGGACTTAGAATTCAATGCCAGAAGCATAAAATGCTATATAAATATAACAGCTTTTCCATCGTATAAAACGAATAATAGCAACCAGTGTGAAAGTTACGGTCATTTCTACGTTCCGGGCAACCTAGGCTTCACTCTAGGGCGTTGCTCCACCAGATCGAATAGTTAGGGCCTTGGAAGTCAACGCCCGAAGCATAAAATGCAAAATAAATAGAACAGTTTATCCATTGTATAAAACGAGTAACTGTAACCAGTGTGAAAGTACTGGACATTTCTACGTTCCGGGCAACCTAGGTTTCACTGTAGGGCGTTGCTCCACCAAATCGAATAGTTAGGGCCTTAGAAGTCAACGCCCGAAGCATAAAATACAATATAAGTACAACAGTTTTTCCATCGTATAGAATGAATGATTGCGAACATTGTGAAAGTAATGGTCATTTCTACGTGCCTGGCAACCTACGTGTCACTCTAGGGCGTTGCTGCTCCACATCTGATAGCTACGGCCTTAGGACTTAACGCCGGAAGCATAAAATACAATATAAATACTACAGCTTTGCCATCTTATAAAATGAATAATTGCAAACAGTGTGAAGGTAATGGTCATTTCTACGTTCCGGGCAACCTAGGCTTCAGTCTAGGGCCTTCCTCCGCCAGATCGAACAGTTAGGGCCTTAGAAATCAACGCCAGAAACATAAAATAACATAAAGATGCAACAGCTTTCCTTCGTATAACAGGAATAACTGCAAACAGTGTGATAGTACTGGTCATTACTACGTTCCGTTTAATCTAGGCTTCACGCTAGGGCGCTGCTCCACCAGATCGAGTAGCTAGGGACTAAGAATTCAACGCCAGAAGAATAAAATGCAATATAAGTACAACAGTTTTTCCATCGTATACAATGAGTAATTGCTACCAGTGTGAAAGTTATGGTCATTTCTACGTCCCGGGCAACCTAGGCTTCACTGTAGAGTGAGGCTCCACAAGATCGAATAGGTAGTGCCTTAGAAGGCAACGACAGAAGCATAATATACAACATAAATATAACAGTTTTTCGATCGTATAAAACGAATAATAGCAATCAGTGTGAAAGTTGTGGTCATTTCTACGTTCCGGGCAACCTAGGCTTCACCCTAGGGCATTGCTCCAACAGATTGAATAGTTAGGGCCTTAGAAGTCAACGCCAGAAGCATAAAATACAATAAAGATGCAACAGTATTTCCATCGTATAACAGGAATAATTGCAACCAGTGTGAAGGTAATGGTATGTTCTAAGTTCCGGGCAACCTAGGCTTCACTCTAGGGCGGTGCTCCACCAGATCGAATAGCTAGGGCCTAAGAAGTCAACGCCAGAAGCATAAAATACAATATAAATACAACAGCTTTTACCTCGTATATAATGTCTAATTGCAAACAGTGTGAAAGTAATGGTCATTTCTACGTTCCGGGCAACCTAGGCTTCACTCTAGGGCGTAGGTCCACCACATGGAATAGCTCCGGCCTTAGAAGTCAACGCCTGGAGCATAAAATGCAATAAAAATACAACAGTTTTTTCATCGTATAACAGGAATAATTGCAACAAGCGTGAAGGTAATGGTTATTTCTACATTCCGAGCAACCTAGGCTTCACTCTAGGGCGTTGCTCCACTAGATCAAATAGTTAGGGCCTTAGAAGTCGACGCCAGAGGCAGAAAAAGCAATATAAATACTACAGTTTTTCCATCTTATAACAGGAATAATTCCAACCAGTGTAAAGGTAATGGTATGTTCTACGTTCCGGGCAACCTAGGCTTCACTCTAGAGCGGTGCTCCACCAGATCGAATAGCTAGGGCCTAAGAAGTCAGCGCCAGATGAATAAAATACAATATAAGTACAACAGTTTTTCCATCGTATGAAATGTATAATTGCAAACATTGTGAAAGTAATGGACATTTCCACGTTCCGGGCAACCTAGGCGTCACTCTAGCGCGTTGCTCCACCGCAGCTAACAGCTACGGCCTTAGAAGTCAATTCCAGAAGCATAAAATAGAATATAATTAAAACAGTTTGTCCCTCGTATAAAACGAATAATGGTAACCAGTGTGAAAGTTATGGTCATTTCTGCGTTCCTGGCAGCCTAGGCGTCACTCTCGGGCGTTGCTGCACCACATCTGATAGCTACGGCCTTAGAAGTCAACGCCGGAAGCATAAAATACAATACAAATACAACAGCTTGGCCATCGTATAAAATGAATATTTGCAAACAGTGTGAAGGTAACGGTCATTCACTACGTTCCGAGCAACCTAGGCTTCACACTAGGGCGTTGCTCCACCAGATCGAATAGTTAGGGCCTTAGAAGTCAACGCCAGAAGCGTAAAATACAATAAAGGTGCAACAGTTTTTCCATCGTATAACAGGAATAACTGCAAACAGTGTGAATGTACTGGTCAATTCTACGTTCCGGGTAACCTAGGCTTCACCCTAGGTCGTTCTTCCACCATATGGAATAGTTAGGGCCTAAGAAGTCAACGCCAGAAGCATAAAATACGATATAAATACAACAGCTTTTCCATCGTATAAAATGAATAATGGCAACCGGTGTGAAAGTTAAGGTCATTTCTACGCTCCGGGCAACCTAGGCTTCACTCTAGGGCCTTGCTCCACCAGATCGAATGGTTAGGGCCTAAGAAGTCAACGCCAGAAGCATAAAATACAATAAAGATGCAACAGTTTTTCCATCGTATAACAGGAATAATTGCAACCAGTGTGAAGGTAATGGTATGTTCTACGTTCCGGGCAACCTAGGCTTCACTCTAGGGCGGTGCTCCACCAGATCGAATAGCTAGGGCCTAAGAAGTCAACGCCAGATGAATAAAATACAATATAAGTACAACAGTTTTTCCATCGTATGAAATGAATAATTGCAAACATTGTGAAAGTAATGGTCATTTCCACGTTCCGGGCAACCTAGGCGTCTCTCTAGGGCATTGCTCCACCACAGCTAATAGCTACGGCCTTAGAAGTCAACGCCAGAAGCATAAAATACAATAAAAATGCAACTGATTTTTCATCGTATAGCATGACTAATTGCAGCCAGTGTGAAAGTAAAGACCATTTCTACGTTTCGGTCAACCTAGGCTTCACTCTAGGGCGTTGCTCCACCAGATCGAATAGTTAGGGCCTTAGAAGCCTACGCCTGAAGCATAAAATACAACAAAAATACAACGGTCTTTTCATCGTATAACAGGAATAATTGCAACCAGCGTGAAAGTAATGATCATTTCGGCGTTTCGGGCACCCTAGACTTAACTCTGACGCATTGCTCCACCAGATCGAATAGTTAGGGCCTAAGAAGTCAACGCCAGAAGCATAAAATACAATATAAATACAACAGTTTTTCCATTGTATAAAACGAATAATTGCTACCAGTGTAAAAGTTATGATCATTTCTTCGTTCCGGGCAACCTAGGCTTCTCTCTACGGCGTTCTTCCACCACATCGAATAGCTACGGCCTCAGAAGTCAACGCCCGAAGCATACAATGCAATAAAAATACAACAGTTTTTCCATCGTATAACAGGATTAGTTGCAACCAGTTTGAAAGTGAAGGTCATTTCTACGTTCCGGGAAACCTAGGCTTCACTCTAGGGCGTTGCTCCACTAGATCGAATAGCTAGGGCATTAGAAGTCAAAGCCAGAAGCATAAAATACGATATAAATACAACAGCTTTTCCATCGTATAAAAGGAATAATTGCAAACAGTGTGAAAGTAATGGTCACTTCTACGTTGCGGGCAACCTAGGCTTCACCCTAGGGCGATGCTCCACCAGATGAAACAGTTAGGGCCTTAGAAGTCAACGCCCGAAGCTAAAAATACAAAATAAATAGAACAGTTTTTCCATTGTATAAAACGAATAGTTGCTACCAGTGTAAAAGTTATGGTCATTTCTACGTTCCGGGCAACCTAGGCTTCACCCTAGGGCGTTGTTCCACCAGATCGAATAGTTAGGGCCTAAGAAGTGAACGCCAGGAGCATAAAATACAATATAAATACAACAGTTTTTCTATCGTATAAAACGAATAATTGCAACCAGTGTGAAAGCTATGGTCATTTCTACATTCCGAGCAACCTAGGCTTCACTCTAGGGCGTTGCTAAAACAGATTGAATAGTCAGGGCCTTATAAGTCAACGCCCGAAGCATAGAATGCAATAAAAATACAACAGTTTTTCCATCGTATAACAGGATTAATTGCAACTAGTTTGAAAGTGATGGTCATTTCTACGTTCCGGGCAACCTAGGCTTCACTCTAGGGCGTTGCTCCACTAGATCGAATAGCTAGGGCCTTAGAAGTCAACGCCAGAGGCATAAAATACAATATAAATACAACAGCTTTTCCATCGTAAAGAGCGAATAATTGCAACCAGTGTGATAGTTATGGTCATTTCTACGTTCCGGGCAACCTAGGCTTCACTCTAGGGCGTTGCTCCACCAGATTACACAGTTAGGGCCTCAGAAGTCAACGCCCGAAGCATGCAATGCAAAATAAATAGAACAGTTTTTCCATTGTATAAAACGAATAATTGCTACCAGTGTAAAAGTTATGGTCATTTCTACGTTCCGGGCAACCTAGGCTTCACCCTAGGGCGTTGTTCCACCAGATCGAATAGTTAGGGCCTAAGAAGTGAACGCCAGAAGCATAAAATACAATATCAATACAACAGTTTTTCCGTCGTATAAAACGAATAATTGCAACCAGTGTGAAAGCTATGGTCATTTGTACATTCCGAGCAACCTAGGCTTCACTCTAGGGCGTTGCTCCAACAGATTGAATAGTCAGGGCCTTAGATGTCAACGCCCGAAGCATAAAATGCAATAAAAATACAACAGTTTTTCCATCGTATAACAGGATTAATTGCAACCAGTTTGAAAGTGATGGTCATTTCTACGTTCCGGGCAACCTAGGCTTCACTCTAGGGCGTTGCTCCACTAGATCGAATAGTTAGGTCCTTAGAAGTCACCGCCAGAAGAATAAAATACAAAATAAATACAACAGCCTTTACACCGTATAAAACGAATAATTGCAACCTGTGCACCAGATCAAACCGTTAGGTCCTTAGAAGTCAACGCCCGAAGCATAAAATACAAAATAAATAGAGCAGTTTTCCCAATGTATAAAACGAATAATTGCTACCAGTGTAAAAGTTATGTTCATTTCTACGTTCCGGGCAACCTAGGCTTCACTCTCCACTCGATCGAATAGCTAGGGCCTTAGAAGTCAACGCCAGAGGCATAAAATACGATATAAATACAACAGCTTTTCCATCGTAAAGAGCGAATAATTGCAACCAGTGTGATAGTTATGGTCATTTCTACGTTCCGGGCAACCTAGGCTTCACTCTAGGGCGTTGCTCCACCAGATCGAATAGGTAGGGCCATACAAGTCAACGCCAGAAGCATAAAACACAATAAAAATGCAACAGTTTTTCCATCTTATAGCATGACTAATTGCAACCAGTGCGAAAGTAATGATCATTTCTACGTTCCGGGCAACCTAGGCTTCACTCTAGGGCGTTTCTCCACCAGACCAAACAGTTAGGGCCTTAGAAGTCAACGCCCGAAGCATAAAATGCAAAATAAATATAACAGCTTTTACATCGTATGAAACGGATAACAGCAACCAGTCTGAAAGTACTGGACATTTCTACGTTCCGGGTAACCTAGGTTTCACGCTAGGGCGTTGCTCCACCAGATCGAATAGCTAGGGACTTAGAAGTCAACGCCAGGAGCATAAAATACAATATAAATACAACAGCATTTCCATCGTATAAAATGAATAATAGCAACCAGTGTGAAAGTTATGGTCATTTCCACGTTCCGGGCAACCTAGGCATCACTCTAGGGCGTTGTTCCACCAAATCGAATAGTTAGAGCCTTAGAAGTCAACGCCCAAAGCATAAAGTACAATATAAGTACAACAGTTTTTCCATCGTATAAAATGAATGATTGCGATCATTGTGAAAGTAGTGGTCATTTCTACGTTCCGGGCAACCTAGACTGCACTCTAGGGTGTTGCTCCAACAGATGCAATAGCTAGGGCCTTAGAAGTCAACGCCCGAAGCATAAAATGCAAAATAAATATAACAGCTTTTCCATCGTATGAAACGAATAACAGCAACCAGTCTGAAAGTACTGGTCATTTCTACGTTCCGGGTAACCTAGGTTTCACACTAGGGCGTTGCTCCACCAGACGGAATAGCTAGGGACTTAGAATTCAGCGCCAGAAGGATAAAATACAATATAAGGCCACAGTTTTTCCATCGTATGAAATGAATAATTGCAGACATTGTGAAAGTAATGGTCATTTCTACGTTCCGGGTAACCTAGGTTTCACACTAGGGCGTTGCTCCACCAGACCGAATAGCTAGGGACTTAGAATTCAACGCCAGAAGGATAAAATACAATATAAGTACAATAGTTTTTCCATCGTATGAAATGAATAATTGCAGACATTGTGAAAGTAATGGTCATTTCTACGTTCCGGGCAACCTAGGCTGCACTCTAGGGTGTTGCTCCACCAGATGGAAAAGATAGGGACTTAGAATTCAATGCCAGAAGCATAAAATGCAATATAAATATAACAGCTTTTCCATCGTATAAAACGAATAATAGCAACCAGTGTGAAAGTTATGGTCATTTCTACGTTCCGGGCAACCTAGGCTTCACCCTAGGGCATTGCTCCAACAGATTGAATAGTTAGGGCCTTAGAAGTCAACGCCAGAAGCATAAAATACAATAAAGATGCAACAGTATTTCCATCGTATAACAGGAATAATTGCAACCAGTGTGAAGGTAATGGTATGTTCTAAGTTCCGGGCAACCTAGGCTTCACTCTAGGGCGGTACTCCACCAGATCGAATAGCTAGGGCCTAAGAAGTCAACGCCAGAAGCATAAAATACAATATAGATACAACAGCTTTTACCTCGTATATAATGTCTAATTGCAAACAGTGTGAAAGTAATGGTCATTTCTACGTTCCGGGCAACCTAGGCTTCACTCTAGGGCGTAGGTCCACCACATGGAATAGCTCCGGCCTTAGAAGTCAACGCCTGAAGCATAAAATGCAGTAAAAATACAACAGTTTTTTCATCGTATAACAGGAATAATTGCAACAAGCGTGAAGGTAATGGTTATTTCTACATTCCGAGCAACCTAGGCTTCACTCTAGGGCGTTGCTCCACTAGATCAAATAGTTAGGGCCTTAGAAGTCGACGCCAGAGGCAGAAAAAGCAATATAAATACTACAGTTTTTCCATCGTATAACAGGAATAATTGCAACCAGTGTGAAGGTAATGGTATGTTCTAAGTTCCGGGCAACCTAGGCTTCACTCTAGGGCGGTGCTCCACCAGATCGAATAGCTAGGGCCTAAGAAGTCAACGCCAGAAGCATAAAATACAATATAAATACAACAGCTTTTACCTCGTATATAATGTCTAATTGCAAACAGTGTGAAAGTAATGGTCATTTCTACGTTCCGGGCAACCTAGGCTTCACTCTAGGGCGTAGGTCCACCACATGGAATAGCTCCGGCCTTAGAAGTCAACGCCTGAAGCATAAAATGCAATAAAAATACAACAGTTTTTTCATCGTATAACAGGAATAATTGCAACAAGCGTGAAGGTAATGGTTATTTCTACATTCCGAGCAACCTAGGCTTCACTCTAGGGCGTTGCTCCACTAGATCAAATAGTTAGGGCCTTAGAAGTCGACGCCAGAGGCAGAAAAAGCAATATAAATACTACAGTTTTTCCATCTTATAACAGGAATAATTCCAACCAGTGTAAAGGTAATGGTGTGTTCTACGTTCCGGGCAACCTAGGCTTCACTCTAGAGCGGTGCTCCACCAGATCGAATAGCTAGGGCCTAAGAAGTCAGCGCCAGATGAATAAAATACAATATAAGTACAACAGTTTTTCCATCGTATGAAATGAATAATTGCAAACATTGTGAAAGTAATGGACATTTCCACGTTCCGGGCAACCTAGGCGTCACTCTAGCGCGTTGCTCCACCGCAGCTAACAGCTACGGCCTTAGAAGTCAACTCCAGAAGCATAAAATACAACATAATTAAAACAGTTTGTCCCTCGTATAAAACGAATAATGGTAACCAGTGTGAAAGTTATGGTCATTTCTGCGTTCCTGGCAGCCTAGGCGTCACTCTCGGGCGTTGCTGCACCACATCTGATAGCTACGGCCTTAGAAGTCAACGCCGGAAGCATAAAATACAATACAAATACAACAGCTTGGCCATCGTATAAAATGAATATTTGCAAACAGTGTGAAGGTAACGGTCATTCACTACGTTCCGAGCAACCTAGGCTTCACACTAGGGCGTTGCTCCACCAGATCGAATAGTTAGGGCCTTAGAAGTCAACGCCAGAAGCGTAAAATACAATAAAGGTGCAACAGTTTTTCCATCGTATAACAGGAATAACTGCAAACAGTGTGAATGTACTGGTCAATGCTACGTTCCGGGTAACCTAGGCTTCACCCTAGGTCGTTCTTCCACCATATGGAATAGTTAGGGCCTAAGAAGTCAACGCCAGAAGCATAAAATACGATATAAATACAACAGCTTTTCCATCGTATAAAATGAATAATGGCAACCAGTGTGAAAGTTAAGGTCATTTCTACGCTCCGGGCAACCTAGGCTTCACTCTAGGGCCTTGCTCCACCAGATCGAATGGTTAGGGCCTAAGAAGTCAACGCCAGAAGCATAAAATACAATAAAGATGCAACAGTTTTTCCATCGTATAACAGGAATAATTGCAACCAGTGTGAAGGTAATGGTATGTTCTACGTTCCGGGCAACCTAGGCTTCACCCTAGGGCGGTGCTCCACCAGATCGAATAGCTAGGGCCTAAGAAGTCAACGCCAGATGAATAAAATACAATATAAGTACAACAGTTTTTCCATCGTATGAAATGAATAATTGCAAGCATTGTGAAAGTAATGGTCATTTCCACGTTCCGGGCAACCTAGGCGTCTCTCTAGGGCATTGCTCCACCACAGCTAATAGCTACGGCCTTAGAAGTCAACGCCAGAAGCATAAAATACAATAAAAATGCAACTGATTTTTCATCGTATAGCATGACTAATTGCAGCCAGTGTGAAAGTAAAGACCATTTCTACGTTTCGGTCAACCTAGGCTTCACTCTAGGGCGTTGCTCCACCAGATCGAATGGTTAGGGCCTTAGAAGTCAACGCCCGAAGCATAAAATACAAAATAAATAGAACAGTTTTTCCATGTATAAAACGAATAATTGCTACCAGTGTGAGAGTTATGGTCATTTCCGCGTTCCGTGCAACCTAGTCTTCACGCTAGGGCGTTGTTCCACCAGATGGAATAGTTAGGGCCTAAGAAGTCAACGCCAGAAGCATAAAATACGATATAAATACAACAGCTTTTCCATCGTATAAAACGAATAATGGCAACCAGTGTGAAAGTTACGGCCATTTCTACGTTCCGGGCAACCTAGGCTTCACTCTAGGGCGGTGCTCCACCATATCGAATAGCTACGGCCTTAGAAGCCTACGCCTGAAGCATAAAATACAACAAAAATACAACGGTCTTTTCATCGTATAACAGGAATAATTGCAACCAGCGTGAAAGTAATGATCATTTCGGCGTTTCGGGCACCCTAGACTTAACTCTGACGCATTGCTCCACCAGATCGAATAGTTAGGGCCTAAGAAGTCAACGCCAGAAGCATAAAATACAATATAAATACAACAGTTTTTCCATTGTATAAAACGAATAATTGCTACCAGTGTAAAAGTTATGATCATTTCTTCGTTCCGGGCAACCTAGGCTTCTCTCTACGGCGTTCTTCCACCACATCGAATAGCTACGGCCTCAGAAGTCAACGCCCGAAGCATACAATGCAGTAAAAATACAACAGTTTTTCCATCGTATAACAGGATTAGTTGCAACCAGTTTGAAAGTGAAGGTCATTTCTACGTTCCGGGAAACCTAGGCTTCACTCTAGGGCGTTGCTCCACTAGATCGAATAGCTAGGGCATTAGAAGTCAAAGCCAGAAGCATAAAATACGATATAAATACAACAGCTTTTCCATCGTATAAAAGGAATAATTGCAAACAGTGTGAAAGTAATGGTCATTTCAACGTTGCGGGCAACCTAGGCTTCACCCTAGGGCGATGCTCCACCAGATGAAACAGTTAGGGCCTTAGAAGTCAACGCCCGAAGCTAAAAATACAAAATAAATAGAACAGTTTTTCCATTGTATAAAACGAATAGTTGCTACCAGTGTAAAGGTTATGGTCATTTCTACGTTCCGGGCAACCTAGGCTTCACCCTAGGGCGTTGTTCCACCAGATCGAATAGTTAGGGCCTAAGAAGTGAACGCCAGGAGCATAAAATACAATATAAATACAACAGTTTTTCTATCGTATAAAACGAATAATTGCAACCAGTGTGAAAGCTATGGTCATTTCTACATTCCGAGCAACCTAGGCTTAACTCTAGGGCGTTGCTAAAACAGATTGAATAGTCAGGGCCTTATAAGTCAACGCCCGAAGCATAGAATACAATAAAAATACAACAGTTCTTCCATCGTATAACAGGATTAATTGCAACTAGTTTGAAAGTGATGGTCATTTCTACGTTCCGGGCAACCTAGGCTTCACTCTAGGGCGTTGCTCCACTCGATCGAATAGCTAGGGCCTTAGAAGTCAACGCCAGAGGCATAAAATACAATATAAATACAACAGCTTTTCCATCGTAAAGAGCGAATAATTGCAACCAGTGTGATAGTTATGGTCATTTCTACGTTCCGGGCAACCTAGGCTTCACTCTAGGGCGTTGCTCCACCAGATTAAACAGTTAGGGCCTTAGAAGTCAACGCCCGAAGCATGCAATGCAAAATAAATAGAACAGTTTTTCCATTGTATAAAACGAATAATTGCTACCAGTGTAAAAGTTATGGTCATTTCTACGTTCCGGGCAACCTAGGCTTCACCCTAGGGCGTTGTTCCACCAGATCGAATAGTTAGGGCCTAAGAAGTGAACGCCAGAAGCATAAAATACAATATCAATACAACAGTTTTTCCGTCGTATAAAACGAATAATTGCAACCAGTGTGAAAGCTATGGTCATTTGTACATTCCGAGCAACCTAGGCTTCACTCTAGGGCGTTGCTCCAACAGATTGAATAGTCAGGGCCTTAGATGTCAACGCCCGAAGCATAAAATGCAATAAAAATACAACAGTTTTTCCATCGTATAACAGGATTAATTGCAACCAGTTTGAAAGTGATGGTCATTTCTACGTTCCGGGCAACCTAGGCTTCACTCTAGGGCGTTGCTCCACTAGATCGAATAGTTAGGTCCTTAGAAGTCACCGCCAGAAGAATAAAATACAAAATAAATGCAACAGCCTTTACACCGTATAAAACGAATAATTGCAACCTGTGTGAAGGTTATGGTCATATCTACGTTCCGGGCAACCTAGGCTTCACTGTAGGGCGTTGCTCCACCAGATCAAACCGTTAGGTCCTTAGAAGTCAACGCCCGAAGCATAAAATACAAAATTAATAGAGCAGTTTTCCCAATGTATAAAACGAATAATTGCTACCAGTGTAAAAGTTATGTTCATTTCTACGTTCCGGGCCACCTAGGCTTCACTCTAGGGCGTTGCTCCACCAGATCGAATTATTAGGGCCAAAGAAGTCAACGCCCGAAGCATAAAATACAAAATAAATAGAACAGTTTTTCCATTGTATAAAACGAATAATTGCTACCAGTGTAAAAGTTATGATCATTTCTTCGTTCCGGGCAACCTAGGCTTCTCTCTACGGCGTTCTTCCACCACATCGAATAGCTACGGCCTCAGAAGTCAACGCCCGAAGCATACAATGCAATAAAAATACATCAGTTTTTCCATCGTATAACAGGATTAATTGCAACCAGTTTGAAAGTGAAGGTCATTTCTACGTTACGGGAAACCTAGGCTTCACTCTAGGGCGTTGCTCCACTAGATCGAATAGCTAGGGCATTAGAAGTCAAAGCCAGAAGCATAAAATACGATATAAATACAACAGCTTTTCCATCTTATAAAAGGAATAATTGCAAACAGTGTGAAAGTAATGGTCATTTCTACGTTCCGGGCAACCTAGGCTTAACCCTAGGGCGATGCTCCACCAGATGAAACAGTTAGGGCCTTAGAAGTCAACGCCCGAAGCTAAAAATACAAAATAAATAGAACAGTTTTTCCATTGTATAAAACGAATAGTTGCTACCAGTGTAAAGTTATGGTCATTTCTACGTTCCGGGCAACCTAGGCTTCACCCTAGGGCGTTGTTCCACCAGATCGAATAGTTAGGGCCTAAGAAGTGAACGCCAGGAGCATAAAATACAATATAAATACAACAGTTTTTCTATCGTATAAAACGAATAATTGCAACCAGTGTGAAAGCTATGGTCATTTCTACATTCCAAGCAACCTAATCTTCACTCTAGGGCGTTGCTCCAACAGATTGAATAGTCAGGGCCTTATAAGTCAACGCCCGAAGCATAGAATGCAATAAAAATACAACAGTTTTTCCACCGTATAACAGGATTAATTGCAACTAGTTTGAAAGTGATGGTCATTTCTACGTTCCGGGCAACCTAGGCTTCACTCTAGGGCGTTGCTCCACTCGATCGAATAGCTAGGGCCTTAGAAGTCAACGCCAGAGGCATAAAATACAATATAAATACAACAGCTTTTCCATCGTAAAGAGCGAATAATTGCAACCAGTGTGATAGTTATGGTCATTTCTACGTTCCGGGCAACCTAGGCTTCACTCTAGGGCGTTGCTCCACCAGACCAAACAGTTAGGGCCTTAGAAGCCAACGCCCGAAGCATTAAATACAAAATAACTAGAACAGTTTTTCCATTGTATAAAACGAATAATTGCTACCAGAGTAAAAGTTATGGCCATTTCTACGTTGCGGGCAACCTAGGCTTCACCTTAGGCCGTTGTTCCACCAGATCGAATAGTTAGGGCCTAAGAAGTGAACGCCAGAAGCATAAAATACAACATAAATACAACAGATTTTCCATCATATAAAACGAATAATTGCAACCAGTATGAAAGTTATGGTCATTTCTACTTTCCGGGCAACCTAGGATACACCCTAGGGCGTTGCTCCAACAGATTGAATAGTTAGCGCCTTAGAAGTCAACGCCGGAAGCATAAAATGCAAAATAAATAGAACAGTTTTTCCATCGTAAAGAACGAATAATTGCAACCAGTGTGAAAGTTATGGTTATTTCTACATTCCGAGCAACCTAGGCTTCACTCTAGGGCGTTGCTCCACCAGATCGAATGGTTAGGTCCTTAGAAGTCAACGCTAGAAGCATAAAATACGATATAAATACAACAGCTTTTGCATCGTATAAAAGGAATAATTGCAAACAGTGTGAAAGTAATTGTCATTTCTACGTTCCGGGCAACCTAGGCTTCACTCTAGGGCGTTGCTCCACCAGATCGAATAGTTAGGGCCTTAGAAGTCAACGCCCGAAGCATAAAATACAAAATAAATAGAACAGTTTTTCCATTGTATAAAACGAATAATTGCTACCAGTGTAAAAGTTATGTTCATTTCTACGTTCCGCTCAACCTAGGCTTCAACCTAGGGCGTTGTTCCACTAGGTCGAATAGCTAGGGCCTTAGAAGTCAACGCCAGAGGCATAAAATACAATATAAATACAACAGATTTCCATCGTAAAAAACGAATAATTGCAAACAGTGTGAAAGTAATTGTCATTTCTTCGTTCCGGGCAACCTAGGCTTCACTCTAGGGCGTTGCTCCACCAGATCAAACAGTTAGGGCCTTAGAAGTCAGCGCCCGAAGCATAAAATACAAAATAAATAGAACAGTTTTTCCATTGCATAAAACGAATAATTGCTACCAGTGTAAAAGTTATGGTTATTTCTACGTTTCGGGCAACCTAGGCTTCACCCTAGGGCGTTGTTCCAACAGATCGAATAGCTAGGGCCTAAGAAGTGAACGCCAGAAGCATAAAATACAATATAAATACAACAGTTTTTCCATCGTATAAAACGAATAATTGCAACCAGTGTAAAAGCTATGATCATTTCTACGTTCCGAGCAACCTGGGCTTCACTCTAGGGCGTTGCTCCAACAGATTGAATAGTCAGGGCCTTAGAAGTCAACTCCCGAAGCATAAAATACAAAATAAATAGAACAGTTTTTCCATCGTAAAAAACGAATAATTGCAAACAGTGTGAAAGTTATGGTCATTTCTACATTCCCAGCAACCTAGGCATCACTCTAGGGCCTTGCTCCACCAGATCGAATAGTTAGGTCCTTAGAAGTCAACGCCAGAAGCATAAAATACGATATAAATACAGCAGCTTTTCCATCGTATAAAAGGAATAATTGCAAACAGTGTGAAAGTAATGGTCATTTCTACGTTCCGGGCAACCTAGGCTTCACTGTACGGCGCTGTTCCACCAGGTCGAATAGTTAGGGCCTAAGAAGTCAACACCAGAAGAATAAAATACAAAATGAATACAACAGCCTTTACACCGTATAAAACGAATAATTGCAAACTGTGTGAAGGTTATGGTCATATCTACGTTCCGGGCAACCTAGGCTTCACTGTAGGGCGTTGCTCCACCAGATCGAAGTGTTAGGGCCTAAGAAGTCAACGCCCGAAGCATAAAATACAATAGAAATACATCAGTTTTTCCATCGTATAAAACGAATAATTGCAACCATTATGAAACTTATGGTCATTTCTACGTTCCGGGCAGCCTATGCTTCACTCTAGGGCGTTGTTCCACCAGATCGAATAGTTAGGGCCTAAGAAGTGAACGTCAGAAGCATAAAATGCAATAAAAATACAAGAGTTTTTCCATCGTATAACAGGATTAATTGCAACCAGCTTGAAAGTAATGGTCATTTCTACGTTCCGGGCAACCTAGGCTTCACTCTAGGGCGTAGGTCCACCACATGGAATAGCTCCGGCCTTAGAAGTCAACGCCTGAAGCATAAAATGCAATAAAAATACAACAGTTTTTTCATCGTATAACAGGAATAATTGCAACAAGCGTGAAGGTAATGGTTATTTCTACATTCCGAGCAACCTAGGCTTCACTCTAGGGCGTTGCTCCACTAGATCAAATAGTTAGGGCCTTAGAAGTCGACGCCAGAGGCAGAAAAAGCAATATAAATACTACAGTTTTTCCATCTTATAACAGGAATAATTCCAACCAGTGTAAAGGTAATGGTATGTTCTACGTTCCGGGCAACCTAGGCTTCACTCTAGAGCGGTGCTCCACCAGATCGAATAGCTAGGGCCTAAGAAGTCAGCGCCAGATGAATAAAATACAATATAAGTACAACAGTTTTTCCATCGTATGAAATGAATAATTGCAAACATTGTGAAAGTAATGGACATTTCCACGTTCCGGGCAACCTAGGCGTCACTCTAGCGCGTTGCTCCACCGCAGCTAACAGCTACGGCCTTAGAAGTCAACTCCAGAAGCATAAAATACAATATAATTAAAACAGTTTGTCCCTCGTATAAAACGAATAATGGTAACCAGTGTGAAAGTTATGGTCATTTCTGCGTTCCTGGCAGCCTAGGCGTCACTCTCGGGCGTTGCTGCACCACATCTGATAGCTACGGCCTTAGAAGTCAACGCCGGAAGCATAAAATACAATACAAATACAACAGCTTGGCCATCGTATAAAATGAATATTTGCAAACAGTGTGAAGGTAACGGTCACTCACTACGTTCCGAGCAACCTAGGCTTCACACTAGGGCGTTGCTCCACCAGATCGAATAGTTAGGGCCTTAGAAGTCAACGCCAGAAGCGTAAAATACAATAAAGGTGCAACAGTTTTTCCATCGTATAACAGGAATAACTGCAAACAGTGTGAATGTACTGGTCAATTCTACGTTCCGGGTAACCTAGGCTTCACCCTAGGTCGTTCTTCCACCATATGGAATAGTTAGGGCCTAAGAAGTCAACGCCAGAAGCATAAAATACGATATAAATACAACAGCTTTTCCATCGTATAAAATGAATAATGGCAACCAGTGTGAAAGTTAAGGTCATTTCTACGCTCCGGGCAACCTAGGCTTCACTCTAGGGCCTTGCTCCACCAGATCGAATGGTTAGGGCCTAAGAAGTCAACGCCAGAAGCATAAAATACAATAAAGATGCAACAGTTTTTCCATCGTATAACAGGAATAATTGCAACCAGTGTGAAGGTAATGGTATGTTCTACGTTCCGGGCAACCTAGGCTTCACTCTAGGGCGGTGCTCCACCAGATCGAATAGCTAGGGCCTAAGAAGTCAACGCCAGATGAATAAAATACAATATAAGTACAACAGTTTTTCCATCGTATGAAATGAATAATTGCAAGCATTGTGAAAGTAATGGTCATTTCCACGTTCCGGGCAACCTAGGCGTCTCTCTAGGGCATTGCTCCACCACAGCTAATAGCTACGGCCTTAGAAGTCAACGCCAGAAGCATAAAATACAATAAAAATGCAACTGATTTTTCATCGTATAGCATGACTAATTGCAGCCAGTGTGAAAGTAAAGACCATTTCTACGTTTCGGTCAACCTAGGCTTCACTCTAGGGCGTTGCTCCACCAGATCGAATAGTTAGGGCCTTAGAAGTCAACGCCCGAAGCATAAAATACAAAATAAATAGAACAGTTTTTCCATGTATAAAACGAATAATTGCTACCAGTGTGAGAGTTATGGTCATTTCCGCGTTCCGTGCAACCTAGTCTTCACGCTAGGGCGTTGTTCCACCAGATGGAATAGTTAGGGCCTAAGAAGTCAACGCCAGAAGCATAAAATACGATATAAATACAACAGCTTTTCCATCGTATAAAACGAATAATGGCAACCAGTGTGAAAGTTACGGCCATTTCTACGTTCCGGGCAACCTAGGCTTCACTCTAGGGCGGTGCTACACCATATCGAATAGCTACGGCCTTAGAAGCCTACGCCTGAAGCATAAAATACAACAAAAATACAACGGTCTTTTCATCGTATAACAGGAATAATTGCAACCAGCGTGAAAGTAATGATCATTTCGGCGTTTCGGGCACCCTAGACTTAACTCTGACGCATTGCTCCACCAGATCGAATAGTTAGGGCCTAAGAAGTCAACGCCAGAAGCATAAAATACAATATAAATACAACAGTTTTTCCATTGTATAAAACGAATAATTGCTACCAGTGTAAAAGTTATGATCATTTCTTCGTTCCGGGCAACCTAGGCTTCTCTCTACGGCGTTCTTCCACCACATCGAATAGCTACGGCCTCAGAAGTCAACGCCCGAAGCATACAATGCAATAAAAATACAACAGTTTTTCCATCGTATAACAGGATTAGTTGCAACCAGTTTGAAAGTGAAGGTCATTTCTACGTTCCGGGAAACCTAGGCTTCACTCTAGGGCGTTGCTCCACTAGATCGAATAGCTAGGGCATTAGAAGTCAAAGCCAGAAGCATAAAATACGATATAAATACAACAGCTTTTCCATCGTATAAAAGGAATAATTGCAAACAGTGTGAAAGTAATGGTCATTTCTACGTTGCGGGCAACCTAGGCTTCACCCTAGGGCGATGCTCCACCAGATGAAACAGTTAGGGCCTTAGAAGTCAACGCCCGAAGCTAAAAATACAAAATAAATAGAACAGTTTTTCCATTGTATAAAACGAATAGTTGCTACCAGTGTAAAAGTTATGGTCATTTCTACGTTCCGGGCAACCTAGGCTTCACCCTAGGGCGTTGTTCCACCAGATCGAATAGTTAGGGCCTAAGAAGTGAACGCCAGGAGCATAAAATACAATATAAATACAACAGTTTTTCTATCGTATAAAACGAATAATTGCAACCAGTGTGAAAGCTATGGTCATTTCTACATTCCGAGCAACCTAGGCTTAACTCTAGGGCGTTGCTAAAACAGATTGAATAGTCAGGGCCTTATAAGTCAACGCCCGAAGCATAGAATGCAATAAAAATACAACAGTTCTTCCATCGTATAACAGGATTAATTGCAACTAGTTTGAAAGTGATGGTCATTTCTACGTTCCGGGCAACCTAGGCTTCACTCTAGGGCGTTGCTCCACTAGATCGAATAGCTAGGGCCTTAGAAGTCAACGCCAGAGGCATAAAATACAATATAAATACAACAGCTTTTCCATCGTAAAGAGCGAATAATTGCAACCAGTGTGATAGTTATGGTCATTTCTACGTTCCGGGCAACCTAGGCTTCACTCTAGGGCGTTGCTCCACCAGATTAAACAGTTAGGGCCTTAGAAGTCAACGCCCGAAGCATGCAATGCAAAATAAATAGAACAGTTTTTCCATTGTATAAAACGAATAATTGCTACCAGTGTAAAAGTTATGGTCATTTCTACGTTCCGGGCAACCTAGGCTTCACCCTAGGGCGTTGTTCCACCAGATCGAATAGTTAGGGCCTAAGAAGTGAACGCCAGAAGCATAAAATACAATATCAATACAACAGTTTTTCCGTCGTATAAAACGAATAATTGCAACCAGTGTGAAAGCTATGGTCATTTGTACATTCCGAGCAACCTAGGCTTCACTCTAGGGCGTTGCTCCAACAGATTGAATAGTCAGGGCCTTAGATGTCAACGCCCGAAGCATAAAATGCAATAAAAATACAACAGTTTTTCCATCGTATAACAGGATTAATTGCAACCAGTTTGAAAGTGATGGTCATTTCTACGTTCCGGGCAACCTAGGCTTCACTCTAGGGCGTTGCTCCACTAGATCGAATAGTTAGGTCCTTAGAAGTCACCGCCAGAAGAATAAAATACAAAATAAATACAACAGCCTTTACACCGTATAAAACGAATAATTGCAACCTGTATGAAGGTTATGGTCATATCTACGTTCCGGGCAACCTAGGCTTCACTGTAGGGCGTTGCTCCACCAGATCAAACCGTTAGGTCCTTAGAAGTCAACGCCCGAAGCATAAAATACAAAATTAATAGAGCAGTTTTCCCAATGTATAAAACGAATAATTGCTACCAGTGTAAAAGTTATGTTCATTTCTACGTTCCGGGCAACCTAGGCTTCACTCTAGGGCGTTGCTCCACCAGATCGAATTATTAGGGCCAAAGAAGTCAACGCCCGAAGCATAAAATACAAAATAAATAGAACAGTTTTTCCATTGTATAAAACGAATAATTGCTACCAGTGTAAAAGTTATGATCATTTCTTCGTTCCGGGCAACCTAGGCTTCTCTCTACGGCGTTCTTCCACCACATCGAATAGCTACGGCCTCAGAAGTCAACGCCCGAAGCATACAATGCAATAAAAATACATCAGTTTTTCCATCGTATAACAGGATTAATTGCAACCAGTTTGAAAGTGAAGGTCATTTCTACGTTACGGGAAACCTAGGCTTCACTCTAGGGCGTTGCTCCACTAGATCGAATAGCTAGGGCATTAGAAGTCAAAGCCAGAAGCATAAAATACGATATAAATACAACAGCTTTTCCATCTTATAAAAGGAATAATTGCAAACAGTGTGAAAGTAATGGTCATTTCTACGTTCCGGGCAACCTAGGCTTAACCCTAGGGCGATGCTCCACCAGATGAAACAGTTAGGGCCTTAGAAGTCAACGCCCGAAGCTAAAAATACAAAATAAATAGAACAGTTTTTCCATTGTATAAAACGAATAGTTGCTACCAGTGTAATGTTATGGTCATTTCTACGTTCCGGGCAACCTAGGCTTCACCCTAGGGCGTTGTTCCACCAGATCGAATAGTTAGGGCCTAAGAAGTGAACGCCAGGAGCATAAAATACAATATAAATACAACAGTTTTTCTATCGTATAAAACGAATAATTGCAACCAGTGTGAAAGCTATGGTCATTTCTACATTCCAAGCAACCTAATCTTCACTCTAGGGCGTTGCTCCAACAGATTGAATAGTCAGGGCCTTATAAGTCAACGCCCGAAGCATAGAATGCAATAAAAATACAACAGTTTTTCCACCGTATAACAGGATTAATTGCAACTAGTTTGAAAGTGATGGTCATTTCTACGTTCCGGGCAACCTAGGCTTCACTCTAGGGCGTTGCTCCACTCGATCGAATAGCTAGGGCCTTAGAAGTCAACGCCAGAGGCATAAAATACAATATAAATACAACAGCTTTTCCATCGTAAAGAGCGAATAATTGCAACCAGTGTGATAGTTATGGTCATTTCTACGTTCCGGGCAACCTAGGCTTCACTCTAGGGCGTTGCTCCACCAGACCAAACAGTTAGGGCCTTAGAAGCCAACGCCCGAAGCATTAAATACAAAATAACTAGAACAGTTTTTCCATTGTATAAAACGAATAATTGCTACCAGAGTAAAAGTTATGGCCATTTCTACGTTGCAGGCAACCTAGGCTTCACCTTAGGCCGTTGTTCCACCAGATCGAATAGTTAGGGCCTAAGAAGTGAACGCCAGAAGCATAAAATACAACATAAATACAACAGACTTTCCATCATATAAAACGAATAATTGCAACCAGTATGAAAGTTATGGTCATTTCAACTTTCCGGGCAACCTAGGATACACCCTAGGGCGTTGCTCCAACAGATTGAATAGTTAGCGCCTTAGAAGTCAACGCCGGAAGCATAAAATGCAAAATAAATAGAACAGTTTTTCCATCGTAAAGAACGAATAATTGCAACCAGTGTGAAAGTTATGGTTATTTCTACATTCCGAGCAACCTAGGCTTCACTCTAGGGCGTTGCTCCACCAGATCGAATGGTTAGGTCCTTAGAAGTCAACGCCAGAGGCATAAAATACAATATAAATACAACAGATTTCCATCGTAAAAAACGAATAATTGCAAACAGTGTGAAAGTAATTGTCATTTCTTCGTTCCGGGCAACCTAGGCTTCACTCTAGGGCGTTGCTCCACCAGATCAAACAGTTAGGGCCTTAGAAGTCAGCGCCCGAAGCATAAAATACAAAATAAATAGAACAGTTTTTCCATTGCATAAAACGAATAATTGCTACCAGTGTAAAAGTTATGGTTATTTCTACGTTTCGGGCAACCTAGGCTTCACCCTAGGGCGTTGTTCCAACAGATCGAATAGCTAGGGCCTAAGAAGTGAACGCCAGAAGCATAAAATACAATATAAATACAACAGTTTTTCCATCGTATAAAACGAATAATTGCAACCAGTGTAAAAGCTATGATCATTTCTACGTTCCGAGCAACCTGGGCTTCACTCTAGGGCGTTGCTCCAACAGATTGAATAGTCAGGGCCTTAGAAGTCAACTCCCGAAGCATAAAATACAAAATAAATAGAACAGTTTTTCCATCGTAAAAAACGAATAATTGCAAACAGTGTGAAAGTTATGGTCATTTCTACATTCCCAGCAACCTAGGCATCACTCTAGGGCCTTGCTCCACCAGATCGAATAGTTAGGTCCTTAGAAGTCAACGCCAGAAGCATAAAATACGATATAAATACAGCAGCTTTTCCATCGTATAAAAGGAATAATTGCAAACAGTGTGAAAGTAATGGTCATTTCTACGTTCCGGGCAACCTAGGCTTCACTGTACGGCGCTGTTCCACCAGGTCGAATAGTTAGGGCCTAAGAAGTCAACACCAGAAGAATAAAATACAAAATGAATACAACAGCCTTTACACCGTATAAAACGAATAATTGCAAACTGTGTGAAGGTTATGGTCATATCTACGTTCCGGGCAACCTAGGCTTCACTGTAGGGCGTTGCTCCACCAGATCGAAGTGTTAGGGCCTAAGAAGTCAACGCCCGAAGCATAAAATACAATAGAAATACATCAGTTTTTCCATCGTATAAAACGAATAATTGCAAACTGTGTGAAAGTAATGGTCATTTCTACGTTCCGGGCAACCTAGGCTTCACTGTAGGGCGTTGCTCCACCAGATCGAATAGTTAGGGCCTAAGAAGTGAACGTCAGAAGCATAAAATGCAATAAAAATACAAGAGTTTTTCCATCGTATAACAGGATTAATTGCAACCAGCTTGAAAGTAATGGTCATTTCTACGTTCCGGGCAACCTAGGCTTCACTCTAGGGCGTTGCTCCACTAGATCGAATAGCTAGGGCCTTAGAAGTCAACGCCAGAGGCATAAAATACAATATAAATACAACAGCTTTTCCATCGTAAAAAACGAATAATTGCAAACAGTGTGAAAGTAATTGTCATTTCTTCGTTCCGGGCAACCTAGGCTTCACTCTAGGGCGTTGCTCCACCAGATCTCACAGTTAGGGCCTTAGAAGTCAACGCCCGAAGCATAAAATACAAAATAAAAAGAACAGTTTTTCCACTGTATAAAACGAATAATTGCTACCAGAGTAAATGTTATGGTCATTTCTACGTTCCGGGCAACCTAGGCTTCACCCTAGGGCGTTGTTCCACCAGATCGAATAGTTAGGGCCCAAGAAGTGAACGCCAGAAGCATAAAATACAATTTAAATACAACAGTTTTTCCATCGTATAAAACGAATAATTGCAACCAGTGTGAAAGTTATGGTCATTTCTACATTCCGAGCAACCTAGGCTTCACTCTAGGGAGTTGCTCTACCAGATGGAATAGTTAGGTCCTTAGAAGTCAACGCCAGAAGCATAAAATACGATATAAATACAGCAGCTTTTCCATCGTATAAAAGGAATAATTGCAAACAGTGTGACAGTAATGGTCATTTCTACGTTCCGGGTAACCTAGGCTTCACTCTACGGCGTTGTTCCACCAGATCGAATTGTTAGGGCCAAAGAAGTCAACGCCCGAAGCATAAAATACAGAATAAATAGAACAGTTTTTCCATCGTATAAAAGGAATAATTGCAGACAGTGTGAAAGTATTGGTCATTTCTACGTTCCGGGCAACCTTGGCTTCACTCTAGGGCGTTGCTCCACTAGATCGAATAGCTAGGGCCATAGAAGTCAACGCCAGAAGCATAAAATACGATATAAATACAACAGGTTTTCCATCGTATAAAAGGAATAATCGCAAACAGTGCGAAAGTAATGGTCATTTCTACGTTCCGGGCAACCTAGGCTTCACCCTAGGGCGTTGCTCCACCAGATTAAACAGTTAGGGCCTTAGAAGTCAACGCCCGAAGCATAAAATGCAAAATAAATAGAACAGTTTTTCCATTGTATAAAACGAATAATTGCTACCAGTGTAAAAGTTATGGTCATTTCTACGTTCCGGGCAACCTAGGCTTCACCCTAGGGCGTTGTTCCACCAGATCGAATAGTTAGGGCCTAAGAAGTGAACGCCAGAAGCATAAAATACAATATAAATACAACAGTTTTTCCATCGTATAAAACGAATAATTGCAACCAGTGTGAAAGCTATGGTCATTTGTACATTCCGAGCAACCTAGGCTTCACTCTAGGGCGTTGCTCCAACAGATTGAATAGTCAGGGCCTTAGAAGTCAACGCCCGAAGCATAAAATGCAATAAAAATACAACAGTTTTTCCATCGAATAACAGGATTAATTGCAACCAGTTTGAAAGTGATGGTCATTTCTACGTTCCGGGCAACCTAGGCTTCACTCTAGGCCGTTGCTCCACTAGATCGAATAGTTAGGTCCTTAGAAGTCACCGCCAGAAGAATAAAATACAAAATAAATACAACAGCCTTTACACCGTATAAAACGAATAATTGCAACCTGTGTGAAGGTTATGGTCATATCTACGTTCCGGGCAACCTAGGCTTCACTGTAGGGCGTTGCTCCACCAGATCAAACCGTTAGGTCCTTAGAAGTCAACGCCCGAAGCATAAAATACAAAATAAATAGAACAGTTTTCCCATTGTATAAAACACATAATTGCTACCAGTGTAAAAGTTATGGTCATTTCTACGTTCCGGGCAACCTAGGCTTCACTCTAGGGCGTTGCTCCACCATATCGAATAGCAACGGCCTTAGAAGCCTACGCCTGAAGCATAAAATACAATAAAAATACAACGGTCTTTTCATCGTATAACAGGAGTAATTGCAACAAGCGTGAAAGTAATGATCATTTCGGCGTTTCGGGCATCCTAGACTTTACTCTGAGGCATTGCTCCACCAGATCGTATAGTTAGGGCCTAAGAAGTGAACGCCAGAAGCATTAAACACAATATAAATACAACAGTTTTTCCATCGTATAAAACGAATAATTGCAACCAGTGTGAAAGTCATGGTCATTTCTACATTCCAAGCAACCTAGGCTTCACCCTAGGGCGTTGCTCCAACAGATCGAATAGTTAGGGCCTAAGAAGTGAACGCCAGAAGCATAAAATACAATATAAATACAACAGCTTTTCCATCGTATAAAACGAATAATTGCAGCCAGTGTGAAAGTTATGGTCATTTGTACATTCCGAGCAACCTAGGCTTCACTCTAGGGCGTTGCTCCACCAGATTAAACAGTTAGGGCCTTAGAAGTCAACTCCCGAAGCATAAAATACAAAATAAATAGAACAGTTTTTCCATCGTAAAAAACGAATAATTGCAAACAGTGTGAAAGTTATGGTCATTTCTACATTCCCAGCAACCTAGGCATCACTCTAGGGCCTTGCTCCACCAGATCGAATAGTTAGGTCCTTAGAAGTCAACGCCAGAAGCATAAAATACGATATAAATACAGCAGCTTTTCCATCGTATAAAAGGAATAATTGCAAACAGTGTGAAAGTAATGGTCATTTCTACGTTCCGGGCAACCTAGGCTTCACTGTACGTCGCTGTTCCACCAGGTCGAATAGTTAGGGCCTAAGAAGTCAACACCAGAAGAATAAAATACAAAATGAATACAACAGCCTTTACACCGTATAAAACGAATAATTGCAAACTGTGTGAAGGTTATGGTCATATCTACGTTCCGGGCAACCTAGGCTTCACTGTAGGGCGTTGCTCCACCAGATCGAAGTGTTAGGGCCTAAGAAGTCAACGCCCGAAGCATAAAATACAATAGAAATACATCAGTTTTTCCATCGTATAAAACGAATAATTGCAACCATTATGAAACTTATGGTCATTTCTACGTTCCGGGCAGCCTATGCTTCACTCTAGGGCGTTGTTCCACCAGATCGAATAGTTAGGGCCTAAGAAGTGAACGTCAGAAGCATAAAATGCAATAAAAATACAAGAGTTTTTCCATCGTATAACAGGATTAATTGCAACCAGCTTGAAAGTAATGGTCATTTCTACGTTCCGGGCAACCTAGGCTTCACTCTAGGGCGTTGCTCCACTAGATCGAATAGCTAGGGCCTTAGAAGTCAACGCCAGAGGCATAAAATACAATATAAATACAACAGCTTTTCCATCGTAAAAAACGAATAATTGCAAACAGTGTGAAAGTAATTGTCATTTCTTCGTTCCGGGCAACCTAGGCTTCACTCTAGGGCGTTGCTCCACCAGATCTCACAGTTAGGGCCTTAGAAGTCAACGCCCGAAGCATAAAATACAAAATAAAAAGAACAGTTTTTCCACTGTATAAAACGAGTAATTGCTACCAGAGTAAATGTTATGGTCATTTCTACGTTCCGGGCAACCTAGGCTTCACCCTAGGGCGTTATTCCACCAGATCGAATAGTTAGGGCCCAAGAAGTGAACGCCAGAAGCATAAAATACAATTTAAATACAACAGTTTTTCCATCGTATAAAACGAATAATTGCAACCAGTGTGAAAGTTATGGTCATTTCTACATTCCGAGCAACCTAGGCTTCACTCTAGGGAGTTGCTCTACCAGATGGAATAGTTAGGTCCTTAGAAGTCAACGCCAGAAGCATAAAATACGATATAAATACAGCAGCTTTTCCATCGTATAAAAGGAATAATTGCAAACAGTGTGACAGTAATGGTCATTTCTACGTTCCGGGTAACCTAGGCTTCACTCTACGGCGTTGTTCCACCAGATCGAATTGTTAGGGCCAAAGAAGTCAACGCCCGAAGCATAAAATACAGAATAAATAGAACAGTTTTTCCATCGTATAAAAGGAATAATTGCAGACAGTGTGAAAGTATTGGTCATTTCTACGTTCCGGGCAACCTTGGCTTCACTCTAGGGCGTTGCTCCACTAGATCGAATAGCTAGGGCCATAGAAGTCAACGCCAGAAGCATAAAATACGATATAAATACAACAGGTTTTCCATCGTATAAAAGGAATAATTGCATACAGTGCGAAAGTAATGGTCATTTCTACGTTCCGGGCAACCTAGGCTTCACCCTAGGGCGTTGCTCCACCAGATTAAACAGTTAGGGCCTTAGAAGTCAACGCCCGAAGCATAAAATGCAAAATAAATAGAACAGTTTTTCCATTGTATAAAACGAATAATTGCTACCAGTGTAAAAGTTATGGTCATTTCTACGTTCCGGGCAACCTAGGCTTCACCCTAGGGCGTTGTTCCACCAGATCGAATAGTTAGGGCCTAAGAAGTGAACGCCAGAAGCATGAAATACAATATAAATACAACAGTTTTTCCATCGTATAAAACGAATAATTGCAACCAGTGTGAAAGCTATGGTCATTTGTACATTCCGAGCAACCTAGGCTTCACTCTAGGGCGTTGCTCCAACAGATTGAATAGTCAGGGCCTTAGAAGTCAACGCCCGAAGCATAAAATGCAATAAAAATACAACAGTTTTTCCATCGAATAACAGGATTAATTGCAACCAGTTTGAAAGTGATGGTCATTTCTACGTTCCGGGCAACCTAGGCTTCACTCTAGGGCGTTGCTCCACTAGATCGAATAGTTAGGTCCTTAGAAGTCACCGCCAGAAGAATAAAATACAAAATAAATACAACAGCCTTTACACCGTATAAAACGAATAATTGCAACCTGTGTGAAGGTTATGGTCATATCTACGTTCCGGGCAACCTAGGCTTCACTGTAGGGCGTTGCTCCACCAGATCAAACCGTTAGGTCCTTAGAAGTCAACGCCCGAAGCATAAAATACAAAATAAATAGAACAGTTTTCCCATTGTATAAAACACATAATTGCTACCAGTGTAAAAGTTATGGTCATTTCTACGTTCCGGGCAACCTAGGCTTCACTCTAGGGCGTTGCTCCACCAGATCGAATTATTAGGGCCAAAGAAGTCAACGCCCGAAGCATAAAATACAAAATAAATAGAACAGTTTTTCCATTGTATAAAACGAATAATTGCAACCTGTGTGAAGGTTATGGTCATATCTACGTTCCGGGCAACCTAGGCTTCACTGTAGGGCGTTGCTCCACCAGATCGAAGTGTTAGGGCCTAAGAAGTCAACGCACGAAGCATAAAATACAATAGAAATACAACAGTTTTTCCATCGTATAAAACGAATAATTGCAACCATTATGAAACTTATGGTCATTTCTACGTTCCGGGCAACCTAGGCTTCACCCTAGGGCATTGTTCCACCAGATCGAATAGTTAGGGCCTAAGAAGTGAACGCCAGAGGCATAAAATGCAATTAAAATGCAACAGTTTTTCCATCGTATAACAGGATTAATTGCAACCAGTTTGATAGTGAAGGTCATTTCTACGTTCCGGGCAACCTAGGCATCACTCTAGGGCGTTGCTCCACTAGATCGAATAGCTAGGGCCTTAGAAGTCAATGCAAGAAGCATAAAATACAATATAAATACAACAGCTTTTCCATCGTATAAAAGGAATAAATGCAAACAGTGTGAAAGTAATGGTCATTTCTACGTTCCGGGCAAACTAGGCTTCACCCTAGGGCGTTGCTCCACCAGATTAAACAGTTAGGGCCTAGGAAGTCAACGCCAGAAGCATAAAATACGATATAAATACAACAGCTTTTCCATCGTATAAAAGGAATAATAGCAACCAGTGTGAAAGTTATGGTCATTTCAACGTTCCGGGCAACCTAGGCATCACGCTAGGGTGTTGCTCCACCAGATGGAATAGCTAGGGACTTAGAATTCAATGCCAGAGGCATAATATGCAATATAAATATAACAGCTTTTCCATCGTATAAAACGAATAATAGCAACCAGTGTGAAAGTTATGGTCATTTCTACTTCCCGGGCAACCTAGGCTTCACTCTAGGGCGTCGCTCCACCAGATCGAATAGTTATGTCCTTAGAAGTCAACGCCCGAAGCATAAAATGCAAAATACATAGAACAGTTATTCCATTGTATAAAACGAATCACTGCAACCAGTGTGAAAGCTATGGTCATTTGTACATTCCGAGCAACCTAGGCTTCACTCTAGGGCGTTGCTCCAACAGATTGAATAGTCAGGGCCTTAGTGGTCAACGCCCGAAGCATAAAATGCAATAAAAATCCAACAGTTTTTCCATCGTATAACAGGATTAATTGCAACCAGTTTGAAAGTGATGGTCATTTCTACGTTCCGGGCAACCTAGGCTTCACTCTAGGGCGTTGCTCCACTAGATCGAATAGTTAGGTCCTTAGAAGTCACCGCCAGAAGAATAAAATACAAAATAAATACAACAGCCTTTACACCGTATAAAACGAATAATTGCAACCTGTGTGAAGGTTATGGTCATATCTACGTTCCGGGCAACCTAGGCTTCACTGTAGGGCGTTGCTCCACCAGATCAAACCGTTAGGTCCTTAGAAGTCAACGCCCGAAGCATAAAATACAAAATAAATAGAACAGTTTTCCCAATGTATAAAACGAATAATTGCTACCAGTGTAAAAGTTATGGTCATTTCTACGTTCCGGGCAACCTAGGCTTCACTCTAGGGCGTTGCTCCACCAGATCGAATTATTAGGGCCAAAGAAGTCAACGCCCGAAGCATAAAATACAAAATAAATAGAACAGTTTTTCCATTGTATAAAACGAATAATTGCAACCTGTGTGAAGGTTATGGTCATATCTACGTTCCGGGCAACCTAGGCTTCACTGTAGGGCGTTGCTCCACCAGATCGAAGTGTTAGGGCCTAAGAAGTCAACGCACGAAGCATAAAATACAATAGAAATACAACAGTTTTTCCATCGTATAAAACGAATAATTGCAACCATTATGAAACTTATGGTCATTTCTACGTTCCGGGCAACCTAGGCTTCACCCTAGGGCATTGTTCCACCAGATCGAATATTTAGGGCCTAAGAAGTGAACGCCAGAGGCATAAAATGCAATTAAAATGCAACAGTTTTTCCATCGTATAACAGGATTAATTGCAACCAGTTTGATAGTGAAGGTCATTTCTACGTTCCGGGCAACCTAGGCATCACTCTAGGGCGTTGCTCCACTAGATCGAATAGCTAGGGCCTTAGAAGTCAATGCAAGAAGCATAAAATACAATATAAATACAACAGCTTTTCCATCGTATAAAAGGAATAAATGCAAACAGTGTGAAAGTAATGGTCATTTCTACGTTCCGGGCAAACTAGGCTTCACCCTAGGGCGTTGCTCCACCAGATTAAAGAGTTAGGGCCTAGGAAGTCAACGCCAGAAGCATAAAATACGATATAAATACAACAGCTTTTCCATCGTATAAAAGGAATAATAGCAACCAGTGTGAAAGTTATGGTCATTTCAACGTTCCGGGCAACCTAGGCATCACGCTAGGGTGTTGCTCCACCAGATGGAATAGCTAGGGACTTAGAATTCAATGCCAGAGGCATAATATGCAATATAAATATAACAGCTTTTCCATCGTATAAAACGAATAATAGCAACCAGTGTGAAGTTATGGTCATTTCTACTTCCCGGGCAACCTAGGCTTCACTCTAGGGCGTCGCTCCACCAGATCGAATAGTTATGTCCTTAGAAGTCAACGCCCGAAGCATAAAATGCAAAATACATAGAACAGTTATTCCATTGTATAAAACGAATCACTGCAACCAGTGTGAAAGTACTGGTCATTTCTGCGTTCCGGTCAACCTAGGTTTCACTCTAGGACGTTGCTCCACCAGATCGAATAGTTAGGGCCTATGAAGTCAACGCCAGAAGCATAAAATACAATAAAGGTGCAACAGTTTTTCCAACGTATAACAGGAATAATTGCAACCAGTGTGAAGGTAATGGTATGTTCTACGTTCCGGGCAACCTAGGCTTCACTCTAGGGCGGTGCTCCACCAGATCAAATAGTTACGGCCTAAGAAGTCAACGCCAGAAGCATAAATTACAATATAAGTGCAACAGCTTTTCCATCGTATATAATGTATATTTGCATACAGTGTGGAAGTAATGGTCATTTCTACGTTCCGGGCAACCTAGGCTTCACGCTAGGGTGTTGCTCCACCAGATGGAATAGGTAGGGCCTTAGAAGTCAACGCCCAAAGCATAAAATGCAAAATAAATAGAACAGTCTTTCCATTGTATAAAACGAATAACTGCAACCAGTGTGAAGGTAATGGTCATTTCTACGTTCCGTGCAACCTAGGCTTCACGCTAGGGCGCTGCTCCACCAGATCAAACAGATAGGTCCTCAGATGTCAACGCCAGAAGCATACAATACGATATAAATACAACAGCTTTTCCATGGTATAACAGGATTAATTTCAACCAGTTTGAAAGTGATGGTCATTTCGACGTTCCGTGCAACCTAGACTTCACTCTAGGGCGTTGCTCCACTAGATCGAATAGCTAGGGCCTTAGAAGACAACGCCAGAGGCATAAAATACAATATAAATACAACAGTTTTTCCATTGTATAAAACGAATAATTGCTACCAGTGTAAAAGTTACGGTCATTTCTACGTTCCGGGCAACCTAGGATTCACCCTAGGGCGTTGTTCCACCAGATCGAATAGTCAGGGCCTAAGAAGTGAACGCCAGAAGCATAAAATGCAATAAAAATACAACAGCCTTTCCATCCTATAACAGGAATAATTGCAACCCGTGTGAAAGTGATGGTCATTTGTACGTTCCAGGGAACCTAGGCTTCACTCTAGGGCGTTGCTACACCAGATCGAATTGTTAGGGCCAAAGAAGTCAACGCCCGAAGCATAAAATACAAAATAAATAGAACAGTTTTTCCATTGTATAAAACGAATAATTGCTACCAGTGTAAAAGTTATGGTCATTTCTACGTTCCGGGCAACCTAGGCTTCACTCTAGGGCGTTGCTACACCAGATCGAATAGTTAGGTCCTTAGGAGTCAACGCCAGAAGCATAAAATACGATATAAATACAACAGCTTTTCCATCGTATAAAAGGAATAATTGCAAACAGTGCGAAAGTAATGGTCATTTCTACGTTCCGGGCAACCTAGGCTTCACCCTAGGGCGTTGCTCCACCAGATTAAACAGTTAGGGCCTTAGAAGTCAACGCCCGAAGCATAAAATGCAAAATAAATAGAACAGTTTTTCCATTGTATAAAACGAATAATTGCTACCAGTGTAAAAGTTATGGTCATTTCTACGTTCCGGGCAACCTAGGCTTCACCCTAGGGCGTTGTTCCACCAGATCGAATAGTTAGGGCCTAAGAAGTGAACGCCAGAAGCATAAAATACAATATAAATACAACAGTTTTTCCGTCGTATAAAACGAATAATTGCAACCAGTGTGAAAGCTATGGTCATTTGTACATTCCGAGCAACCTAGGCTTCACTCTAGGGCGTTGCTCCAACAGATTGAATAGTCAGGGCCTTAGATGTCAACGCCCGAAGCATAAAATGCAATAAAAATACAACAGTTTTTCCATCGTATAACAGGATTAATTGCAACCAGTTTGAAAGTGATGGTCATTTCTACGTTCCGGGCAACCTAGGCTTCACTCTAGGGCGTTGCTCCACTAGATCGAATAGTTAGGTCCTTAGAAGTCACCGCCAGAAGAATAAAATACAAAATAAATACAACAGCCTTTACACCGTATAAAACGAATAATTGCAACCTGTGTGAAGGTTATGGTCATATCTACGTTCCGGGCAACCTAGGCTTCACTGTAGGGCGTTGCTCCACCAGATCAAACCGTTAGGTCCTTAGAAGTCAACGCCCGAAGCATAAAATACAAAATAAATAGAACAGTTTTCCCAATGTATAAAACGAATAATTGCTACCAGTGTAAAAGTTATGGTCATTTCTACGTTCCGGGCAACCTAGGCTTCACTCTAGGGCGTTGCTCCACCAGATCGAATTATTAGGGCCAAAGAAGTCAACGCCCGAAGCATAAAATACAAAATAAATAGAACAGTTTTTCCATTGTATAAAACGAATAATTGCAACCTGTGTGAAGGTTATGGTCATATCTACGTTCCGGGCAACCTAGGCTTCACTGTAGGGCGTTGCTCCACCAGATCGAAGTGTTAGGGCCTAAGAAGTCAACGCACGAAGCATAAAATACAATAGAAATACAACAGTTTTTCCATCGTATAAAACGAATAATTGCAACCATTATGAAACTTATGGTCATTTCTACGTTCCGGGCAACCTAGGCTTCACCCTAGGGCATTGTTCCACCAGATCGAATAGTTAGGGCCTAAGAAGTGAACGCCAGAGGCATAAAATGCAATAAAAATGCAACAGTTTTTCCATCGTATAACAGGATTAATTGCAACCAGTTTGATAGTGAAGGTCATTTCTACGTTCCGGGCAACCTAGGCATCACTCTAGGGCGTTGCTCCACTAGATCGAATAGCTAGGGCCTTAGAAGTCAATGCAAGAAGCATAAAATACAATATAAATACAACAGCTTTTCCATCGTATAAAAGGAATAAATGCAAACAGTGTGAAAGTAATGGTCATTTCTACGTTCCGGGCAAACTAGGCTTCACCCTAGGGCGTTGCTCCACCAGATTAAACAGTTAGGGCCTTAGAAGTCAACGCCCGAAGCATAAAATGCAAAATAAATAGAACAGTTTATCCATTGTATAGAACGAATAATTGCTACCAGTGTAAAAGTTATGGTCATTTCTACGTTCCGGGCAACCTAGGCTTCACCCTAGGGCGTTGTTCCACCAGATCGAATAGTTAGGGCCTAAGAAGTGAACGTCAGAAGCATAAAATACAATATAAATACAACAGCTTTTCCATCGTATAAAACGAATAATTGCAGCCAGTGTGAAAGTTATGGTCATTTCTACATTCCGAGCAACCTAGGCTTCACTCTAGGGCGTTGCTCCAACAGATTCAATAGTTAGGACCTTAGAAGTCAACGCCAGAAGCATAAAATACGTTATAAATACAACAGCTTTTGCATCGTATAAAAGGAATAATTGCAAACAGTGTGAAAGTAATTGTCATTTCTATATTCTGAGCAACCTAGGCTTCACACTAGGGCGTTGCGCCACCAGATCAAACAGATAGGTCCTTAGATGTCAACGCCAGAAGCATACAATACGGTATAAATACAACAGCTTTTCCATGGTATAACAGGATTAATTGCAACCAGTTTGAAAGTGATGGTCATTTCGACGTTCCGGGCAACCTAGACTTCACTCTAGGGCGTTGCTCCACCAGATCGAATAGTTAGGTCCTTAGAAGCCAACGCCCGAAGCATAAAATACAAAATAAATAGAACAGTTTTTCCATCGTATAAAACGAATAATTGCTACCAGTGTGAAAGTTATGGTCATTTCTACTTTCCGGGCAACCTAGGCTTCACCCCAGGGCGTTGATCCGCCAGAGGGAATAGTTAGGGCATAAGAAGTCAACGCCAGAAGCATAAAACACAAAATAAATAAAACAGCTTTTCCATCGTATAAAACGAATAATTGGAACCAGTATGAAAGTTAACGTCATTTCTACATTCCGGGCAACATAGGCTTCACCCATGGGCGATGCACCAACAGATTGAATAGTTATGGCCTTAGGAGTCAACACCCGTAGCATAAAATACAAAATAAATAGAACAGTTTTTCCATCGTATAAAACGAATAATTGCAACCAGTGTGGAAGTTATGGTCATTTCTACGTTCCGGGCAACCTAGGCTTCACTCTAGGGCGTTGCTCGACCAGATCGAATAGCTAGGGCCTTAGAAGTCAACGCCTGAAGTATAAAATACAATATAAATATAACAGTTTTTCCATCGTATAAAACGAATGATAGCAACCGGTGTGAAAGTTATGGTCATTTCTACGTTCCGGGCAACCTAGGGTTCACTCTAGGGCGTTGCGCCACCAGATCGAATAGTTAGGGCCTTAGAAGTCAACGCCCGAAGCACAAAATACAAAACAACTAAAACAGTTTTTCCATCGTATAAAACGAATAATTGCAACCAGTATGAAAGTTAACGTCATTTCTACTTTCAGGGAAACATAGGCTTCACCCTTGGGCGTTGCACCAACAGATTGAATAGTTAGGGCCTTAGAAGTCAACGCCCGAAGCATAAAATACAAAATAAATAGAACAGTTTTTCCATCGTATAAAACGAATAATTGCAACCAGTGTGAAGGTAATGGTCTTTTCTACGTTCCGGACAACCTAGGCTTCACTCTAGGGCGGTGCTCCACCAGATCAAATGGATAGGGCCTAAGAAGTCAACGCCAGAAGCGTAAAATACGACATAAATACAACAGATTTTCCATCGTATATAATGTATATTTGCAAACAGTGTGAAAGTAATGGTCATTTCTATGTACCGGGCATCCTAGGCCCCACTCTCGGGCGTTGCTCCACCAAATCGAATAGCTAGGGCCTTAGAAGTCAACGCCAGAAGCATAAAATACAATAAAGATGCAAAAGTTTTTCCATCGTATAACAGGAGTAACTGCAAACAGTGTGAAAGTAATGGTCATTTCCTTGTTCCGGGCAACCTAGTCTTCACTCTAGGGCGTTGTTCCACCAGATCGAATAATTAGGGCCTAAGAAGTCAACGCCAGAAGAATAAAATACAATATAAGTACAAAAGCTTTTCCATCGTATAAAATGAATAATTGCAAACATTGTGAAAGTAATGGTCATTTCTACGTTCCGGGCAACCTAGGCGTCACTCTAGGGCGTTGCGCCACCAGATCGAATAGTTAGGGCCTTAGAAGTCAACGCCCGAAGCATAAAATACAAAATAAATAAAATAGTTTTTCCATCGTATAAAACGAATAATTGCAACCAGTATGAAAGTTAACGTCATTTCTACTTTCCGGGCAACATAGGCTTCACCCTTGGTCGTTGCACCAACAGATTGAATAGTTAGGGCCTTAGAAATCAACGCCCGAAGCATAAAATACAAAATAAATAGAACAGTTTTTCCATCGTATAAAACGAATAATTGCTACCAGTGTGAAAGTTATGGTCATTGCTACGTTCCGCGCAACCTAGGCTTCACCCGACGGCGCTGTTCCACCAGATGGAATAGTTAGGGCCTAAGAGGTCAACGCCAGAAGCACAAAATACGATATAAATACAACAGCTTTTCCATCGTATAAAACGAATAATTGCAACCAGTGTGGAAGTTATGGTCATTTCTACGTTCCGGGCAACCTAGGCTTCACACTAGGGCGTTGCTCGACCAGATCGAATAGCTAGGGCCTTAGAAGTCAACGCCTGAAGTATAAAATACAATAAAAATACAACAGTCTTTATATCCTATCACAGGAATAATTGCAACCCGTGTGAAAGTGATGGTCATTTCTACGTTCCAGGCAACCTAGGCTTCACCCTAGGGCGTTGTTCCACCAGATGGAATAGTTAGGGCCTTAGAAGTCAACGCCCGAAGCATAAAACGCAAAATAAATGGAACAGCTTTTCCATCGTATAAAACGAATAATTGCAACCGGTGTGAAAGTAATAGTCATTTCTACGTTCCGGGCAACGTAGGTTTCACTCTAGGGCGTTGGTCCGCCGGAGGGAATAGTTAGGGCATAAGAAGCCAGCACCAGAAGCATAAAATACAAAATAAATAAAACAGTTTTTCCATCGTATAAAACGAATAATTGCTACCAGTGTGAAACTTATGGTCATTTCTACGTTCCGCGCAACCTAGGCTTGACCCTAGGGCGTTGTTCCACCAGATCGAATAGTTAGGGCCTTAGGAGTCAACGCCCGAAGCATAAAATACAAAATAAATGGATCAGCTTTTCCATCGTATAAAACGAATAATTGCAACCAGTGTGAAAGTAATAGTCATTTCTACGTTCCGGGCAACATAGGTTTCACTCTAGGGCGTTGATCCGCCAGAGGGAATAGTTAGGGCATAAAAAGTCAACGCCAGAAGCATAAAACACAAAATAAATAAAACAGCTTTTCCATCGTATAAAACGAATAATTGGAACCAGTATGAAAGTTAACGTCATTTCTACATTCCGGGCAACATAGGCTTCACCCATGGGCGATGCACCAACAGATTGAATAGTTATGGCCTTAGGAGTCAACACCCGTAGCATAAAATACAAAATAAATAGAACAGTTTCTCCATCGTATAAAACGAATAATTGCTACCAGTGTGAAAGTTAAGGTCATTTCTAAGTTCCGCGCAACCTAGGCTTCACCCGACGGCGCTGTTCCACCAGATGGAATAGTTAGGGCCTAAGAAGTCAACGCCAGAAGCATAAAATACGATATAACTACAACAGCTTTTCCATCGTATAAAACGAATAATTGCAACCAGTGTGGAAGTTATGGTCATTTCTACGTTCCCGGCAACCTAGGCTTCACTCTAGGGCGTTGCTCGACCAGATCGAATAGCTAGGGCCTTAGAAGTCAACGCCTGAAGTATAAAATACAATAAAAATACAACAGTCTTTCCATCCTATAACAGAAATAATTGCAACCCGTGTGAAAGTGATGGTCATTTCTACGCTCCAGGCAACCTAGGCTTCACCCTAGGGCGTTGTTCCACCAGATGGAATAGTTAGGGCCTTAGAAGTCAACGCCCGATGCATAAAACGCAAAATAAATGGAACAGCTTTTCCATCGTATAAAACGAATAATTGCAAGCAGTGTGAAAGTAGCAGTCATTTCTACGTTCCGGGCAACGTAGGTTTCACTCTAGGGCGTTGATCCGCCAGAGGGAATAGTTAGGGCATAAGAAGTCAACGCCAGAAGCATAAAATACAAAATAAATAAAACAGTTTTTCCATCGTATAAAACGAATAATTGCTACCAGTGTGAAACTTATGGTCATTTCTACGTTCCGCGCACCCTAGGCTTGACCCTAGGGCGTTGTTCCACCAGATCGAATAGTTAGGGCCTTAGGATTCAAGGCCCGAAGCATAAAATACAATAAAAATACAACAGTCCTTCCATCCTATAACAGGAATAATTGCAACCCGTGTGAAAGTGATGGTCATTTCTACGTTCCAGGCAACCTACGCTTCACACTAGGGCGTCGTTCCAACAGATGGAATAGTTAGGGCCTACGAAGTTAACGCCAGAAGCATAAATCCCTATATAAATACAACAGTTTTTCCATCATATAAAACGAATAATTGCAACCAGGATGAAAGTTATGGTCATTTCTACTTTCCGGGCAGCCTAGGCTTCGCTCTAGGGCGTTGCACCACCAGATCGAATAGTTAGGGTCTTAGAAGTCAACGCCCGAAGCATAAAATACAAAATAAATAGAACAGTTTTTCCATCGTATAAAGCGAATAATTGCAACCAGTGTGAAGGTAATGGTCATATCTACGTTCCGGACAACTTGGGCGTCACTCTAGGGCGTTGCTCCACCACATCTAATAGCTACGGCCTTAGAAGTCAACCCCAGATGAATAAAATACAATAAAGATGCCAAAGCTTTTCCATCGTATAAAACGAATAATTGCAGCCAGTGTGAAAGTTATGGTCATTTCTACTTTCCGGGCATCCTAGGCTTCAGCCTAGGACGTTGTTCCGCCAGATCGAACAGTTAGGGCCTAAGAAGTCAACGCCAGAAGCATAAAATACAATATAAATATAACAGCTTTTCCATCGTATAAAACGAATGATAGCAACCAGTGTGAATGTTATCGTCATTTCTCCGTTCCGGGCAACCTGGCTGCACCCTAGGGCGTTGTTCCACCAGATGGAATAGTTAGGGCCCAAGAAGTCAACGCCAGAAGCATAAAACACTATATAAATACAACAGTTTTTCCATCATATAAAACGAATAATTGCAACCAGGATGAAAGTTATGGTCATTTCTACTTTCCGGGCAGCCTAGGCTTCGCTCTAGGGCGTTGCACCACCAGATCGAATAGTTAGGGTCTTAGAAGTCAACGCCCGAAGCATAAAATACAAAATAAATAGAACAGTTTTTCCATCGTATAAAGCGAATAATTGCAACCAGTGTGAAGGTAATGGTCATATCTACGTTCCGGACAACTTGGGCGTCACTCTAGGGCGTTGCTCCACCACATCTAATAGCTACGGCCTTAGAAGTCAACCCCAGATGAATAAAATACAATAAAGATGCCAAAGCTTTTCCATCGTATAAAACGAATAATTGCAGCCAGTGTGAAAGTTATGGTCATTTCTACTTTCCGGGCATCCTAGGCTTCACCCTAGGACGTTGTTCCGCCAGATCGAACAGTTAGGGCCTAAGAAGTCAACGCCAGAAGCATAAAATACAATATAAATATAACAGCTTTTCCATCGTATAAAACGAATGATAGCAACCAGTGTGAATGTTATCGTCATTTCTCCGTTCCGGGCAACCTGGCTGCACCCTAGGGCGTTGTTCCACCAGATGGAATAGTTAGGGCCCAAGAAGTCAACGCCAGAAGCATAAAACACTATATAAATACAACAGTTTTTCCATCATATAAAACGAATAATTGCAACCAGGATTAAAGTTATGGTCATTTCTACTTTCCAGGCAACCTAGGCTTCACCCTAGGGCGTTGCTAAAACAGATTGAGTAGTTATGGCCTTAGAGGTCAATGCCCGAAGCCTAAAATACAATATAAATACAACAGTTTTTCCATCGTATAAAACGAATAATTGCAACCAGTATGAAAGTTAACATCATTTCTACTTTCTGGGCAACCTAGGCTTCACCCTAGAGCGTTGCACCAACAGATTGAATAGTTAAGGCATTAGAAGTCAACGCCCGAACCATAAAATACAAAATAAATAAAACAGTTTTTCCATCGTATAAAACGAATAATTGCAACCAGTGTGAAGGTAATGGTCTGTTCTACGTTCCGGGAAGCCTACTCTTCACCCTAGGGCGGTGCTCCACCAGATCAAATAGTTAGGGCCTAAGAACTCAACGCCAGAAGCATAAAATACAACATAAATACAACAGATTTTCCATCGTATATAATGTATATTTGCAAACAGTGTGAAAGTACTGGTCATTTCTATGTACCGGGCAACCTAGGCCCCACTCTCGGGCGTTGCTCCACCACATCTAATAGCTACGGCCTTAGAAGTCAACCCCAGATGAATAAAATACAATAAAGATGCAACAGCTTTTCCATCGTATAAAACGAATAATTGCAACCAGTGTGAAAGTAATGGTCATTTCCTTGTTCCGGGCAACCTAGTCTTCCCTCTAGGGCGTTGTTCCACCAGATCGAATAATTAGGGCCTAAGAAGTCAACGCCAGAAGAATAAAATACAATATAAGTACAAAAGCTTTTCCATCGTATAAAATGAATAATTGCAAACATTGTGAAAGTAATGGTCATTTCTACGTTCCGGGCAACCTAGGCGTCACTCTAGGGTGTTGCGCCACCAGATAGAATAGTTAGGGCCTTAGAAGGCAACGCCCGAAGCATAAAATACAAAATAAATAAAACAGTTTTTCCATCGTATAAAACGAATAATTGCAACCAGTATGAAAGTTAACGTCATTTCTACTTTCCGGGCAACATAGGCTTCACCCTTGGTCGTTGCCCCAACAGATCGAATAATTAGGGCCTAAGAAGTCAACGCCAGAAGAATAAAATACAATATAAGTACAAAAGCTTTTCCATCGTATAAAATGAATAATTGCAAACATTGTGAAAGTAATGGTCATTTCTACGTTCCGGGCAACCAAGTCTTCACTCTAGGGCGTTGCTCCAACACATCTAATAGCTACGGCCTTAGAAGTCAACCGCAGATGAATAAAATACAATAAAGGTGCCACAGCTTTTCCATCGTATAAAACGAATAATTGCAACCAGTGTGAAAGTTATGGTCATTTCTACCTCCCGGGCAACCTAGGCTTCACCCTAGGGCGTTGTTCCACCAGATGGAATAGTTAGGGCCTTAGAAGTCAACGCCAGAAGCATAAAATACGATATAAATTCAACAGCCTTTCCATCGTATAAAACGAATAATGGTAACCAGCGTGAAAGTTATGGTCATTTCTACGTTGCGGTCAACCTAGGCTTCACTCTAGGACGTTGCTCCACCAGATCGAATAGTTAGGGCCTATGAAGTCAACGCCAGAAGCATAAAATACAATAAAGGTGCAACAGTTTTTCCATCGTATAACAGGAATAATTGCAACCAGTGTGAAGGTAATGGTATGTTCTACGTTCCGGGCAACCTAGGCTTCAGTCTAGGGCGGTGCTCCACCAGATCAAATAGTTACGGCCTAAGAAGTCAACGCCAGAAGCATAAATTACAATATAAGTGCAACAGCTTTTCCATGGTATATAATGTATATTTGCAAACAGTGTGGTAGTAATGGTCATTTCTACGTTCCGGGCAACCTAGGCTTCACGCTAGGGTGTTGCTCCACCAGATGGAATAGCTAGGGCCTTAGAAGTCAACGCCCGAAGCATAAAATGCAAAATAAATAGAACAGTCTTTCCATTGTATAAAACGAATAACTGCAACCAGTGTGAAGGTAATGGTCATTTCTACGTTCCGTGCAACCTAGGCTTCACGCTAGGGCGTTGCTCCAACAGATCAAACAGATAGGTCCTTAGATGTCGACGCCAGAAGCATACAATACGATATAAATACAACAGCTTTTCCATGGTATAACAGGATTAATTGCAACCAGTTTGAACGTGATGGTCATTTCTAGGTTCCGAGCAAACTAGGCGTCACTCTAGGGCGTTGCTCCACCAGATCGAATAGCTAGTGACTTAGAATTCTTCGCTAAAAGCATAAAATACAATTATAATAAAACTGTTTTTCCATCGTATAACAGGAATAATTGCAACCAGTGTGAAAGTAATGGTCATTTCTACGTTCCGGTCAACGTAGGTTTCACTTTAGGGCGTTGATCCACCAGAGGGAATAGTTAGGGCCTAAGAAGTCAGCGCCAGAAGCATAAAATACAATATAAATACAACAGCTTTTCAATCGTATAAAACGAATAATAGCAACCAGTGTGAAAGTTATGGACATTTCTACATTCCGGCCAACCTAGGCTTCACCCAAGGACGTGGCTCCACGAGGTCGAATAGTTAGGGCCTTAGAAGTCATCGCCAGAAGCATAAAATACAATAAAGATGCAACCGTTTTTCCATCGTTTTACAGGAATAACTGCAACCAGTGTGAATGTACTGGTCACTTCTACGTTCCGGATAACCTTGGTTTCACTCTAGGGCGTTGCTCTACCAGATCGAATAGCTAGGGACTTAGAACTCAACGCCAGAAGGATAAAATACAATATAAATACAACAGTTATTCCATCGTATAAAATGAGTAGTTGCTAACATTGTGAAAGTAATGGTCATTTCTACGTTCCGGGAAACCTGGGCTTCACTCTAGGTCGTTGCTCCAACAGGTCAAATAGCTAGCGACTTAGAATTAAACGCCAGAAGCATAGAATGCAATAAAAATACAACAGTTTTTTCATCGTATAACAGGAATAATTGCAACCAGTGTGGATGTAATGGTCATTTCTACGTTCTCGGCAACCTAGGTTTCACTCTAGGGCGTTGCTCCACCAGGTCGAATAGTTAGGGCCTAAGAAGTCAACGCCAGAAGCATAAAATACGATATAAATACAACAGATTTTCCATGGTATAAAACGAATAATTGCAACCAGTGTGAGAGTTCTGGTCATTTCGACGTTCCGGCAACCTAGGCTTCACTCTAGGGTGTTGCTCCACCAGATCGAATAGTTAGGGCCATAGAAGTCAACACCATGAGCATAAGATACAATAAAAATACAACAGTCTTTTCATCGTATTACAGGAATAATTGCAATAAGCGTGAAAGTAATGATCATTTCGGCGTTTCGGGCATCCTAGACTTAACTCTGGGGCATTGCGCCTCCAGATAGAATAGTTAGGGCCTAAGAAGTCACTGCCAGAAGCATAAAATACAATATAAATGCAACAGTTTTTCCATCATATAAAATGAATAATTGCAAGCAGTGTGAAAGATATGGTCATTTCTACGTTCCGGGCAACCTAGGCGTCACTCTAGGGTGTTGCTCCACCACATCTAATAGCTACGGCCTTAGAAGTCAACGCCAGAAGAATAAAATACAATAAAGATGCAACAGCTTTTGCATCGTATAAAACGAATAATTGCAGCCAGTGTGAAAGTTATGGTCATTTCTACGTTCCGGGTAACCTAGGTTTCACTCTAGGGCGTTGCTCCACCAGATCGTCTAGTTAGGGCCTATGAAGTCAACGCCATAAGAATAAAATACAATATAAATATACCAGTTTTTCAATCGTATAAAACGAATAATAGCAACCAGTTGTCTAGGTTATGGTCATTCCAACGTTCCTGGCAATCTAGGCTTCACTCTAGGGCGTTGCTCCACCAGGTCAATCAGTTAGGGCGTTAGAAGTCAACGCCCGAAACATAAAATGCAAAATAAATAGAATAGCTTTTCCATTGTATAAAACGAATAATTGCTACCAGTGTGAAAGTTATGGTCATTTCTACGTTCCGGGCAACCTAGGCTTCACCCTAGGTCGTTGTTCCACCAGATCCAATAGTTAGGGCCTAAAAAGTGAACGCCAGAAGCATAAAATACAATATAAATAAAACAGTTTTTTCACTCCATAAAACAAATAATTGAAACCAGTATGAAAGTTATGGTCATTTCCACGTTCCGGGCAGCCTAGGCTTCACTCTAGGGCGTTGCTCCACCAGATCGAATGGTTAGGTCCTAAGAAGTCAACGCCAGAAGCATAAAATACGATATAAATATAACAGCTTTTCCATCGTATAAAACGAATTATTGCAACCAGTGTGAAAGTAATGGTCATTTCTACGTTCCGCGCAACGTAGGTTTCACTCTACGGCGTTGATCCACCAGAGGGAATAGTTAGGGCCTAACAATTCAACGCCATAAGAATAAAATACAATATAAGTACAACAGTTTTTTCATCGTATGAAATGAATAATTGCAAACATTGTGAAAGTAATGGTCATTTCTACGTTCCGGGCAACCTAGGCGTCACTCTGGGGCGTTGCTCCACCACATCGAATAGCTACGGTCTTAGAAGTCAACGCCAGAAGCATAAAACACGATATAAATACAGCAGCTTTTCCATCGTATAAAACGGATAATTGCAACCAGTGTGAAAGTAGTGGTCATTTCTAGGTTCCGAGCAACCTAGGCGTCACTCTATGGCGTTGCTCCACCAGATCGAATTGCTAGTGACTTAGAATTCATCGCTAAAAGCATAAAATACAATTATAATACAACAGTTTTTCCATCGTATAACAGGAATAATTGCAACCAGTGTGAAAGTAATGGTCATTTCTACGTTTCGGGCATCCTAGACTTAACTCTGGGGCATTGCGCCTCCAGATCGAATAGTTAGGGCCGAAGAAGTCACCGCCAGAAGCATAAAATACAATATAAATACAACAGCTTTTCAATCGTATAAAACGAATAATTGCAACCAGTGTGAAAGTTATGGTCATTTCGACGTTCCGGCAACCTAGGCTTCACTCTAGGGTGTCGCTCCACCAGATCGAATAGCTAGGGCCTAAGAAGTCAACGCCAGAAGCATAAAATACGATATAAATACATCTGTTTGTCCATCCTAGAACAGGAATAATTGCAACCCGTGTGAAAGTTATGGTCATTTCTGCGTTCCGGGCAACCTAGGCTTCACTCTATGTCGTTGCTCCACCAGAACAAACAGTTAGGGCCAAGGAAGTCAACGCCCGAAGCATAAAATACAAAATAAATAGAACAGTTTTTCCATTGTATAAAACGAATAATTGCTACCAGTGTAAAAGTTATGGTCATTTCTACGTTCCGGGCAACCTAGGCTTCACTCTAGGGCGTTGCTCCACCAGATCGAATAGTTAGGTCCTTAGGAGTCAACGCCAGAAGCATAAAATACGACATAAATACAACAGCTTTTCCATGGTATAAAATGAGTAATTGCAAACAGTGTGAATGTTATGGTCATTTCTACGTTCCGGGCAACCTAGGCTTCACTCTACGGCGTTGTTCCACCAGATCGAATAGTTAGGGCCTAAGAAGTCAACACCAGAAGAATAAAATACAAAATAAATACAACAGCCTTTACACCGTATAAAACGAATAATTGCAAACTGTGTGAAGGTTATGGTCATATCTACGTCCCGGCAACCTAGGCTTCACTGTAGGGCGTAGCTCCACCAGATCGAATAGCTACGGCCTCAGAAGTCAACGCCTGAAGCATAAAATACAATATAAATACAACAGTTTTTCCATCATATAAAACGAATAATTGCAACCAGTATGAAAGTTATGGTCATTTCTACTTTCCGGGCAACCTAGGATACACCCTAGGGCGTTGCTCCAACAGATTGAATAGTTAGCGCCTTAGAAATTAACGCGCGAAGCATAAAATGCAAAATAAATAGAACAGTTTTTCCATCGTATAAAACGAATAACTGCAACCAGTGTGAAAGTACTGGTCATTTCTACGTTCCGGTCAACGTAGGTTTCACTTTAGGGCGTTGATCCACCAGAGGGAATAGTTAGGGCCTAAGAAGTCAGCGCCAGAAGCATAAAATACAATATAAATACAACAGCTTTTCAATCGTATAAAACGAATAATAGCAACCAGTGTGAAAGTTATGGACATTTCTACATTCCGGCCAACCTAGGCTTCACCCAAGGGCGTGGCTCCACGAGGTCGAATAGTTAGGGCCTTAGAAGTCATCGCCAGAAGCATAAAATACAATAAAAATGCAACCGTTTTTCCATCGTTTTACAGGAATAACTGCAACCAGTGTGAATGTACTGGTCACTTCTACGTTCCGGATAACCTTGGTTTCACTCTAGGGCGTTGCTCTACCAGATCGAATAGCTAGGGACTTAGAACTCAACGCCAGAAGGATAAAATACAATATAAATACAACAGTTATTCCATCGTATAAAATGAGTAGTTGCTAACATTGTGAAAGTAATGGTCATTTCTACGTTCCGGGCAACCTAGGCGTCACTCTAGGGCGTTGCTCCACCACATCTAATAGCTACGGCCTTAGAAGTCAACGCCAGAGGCATAAAATACAATATAAATACAACAGCTTTTCCATCGTACAAGATGAATAATAGCAAACAGTGTGAAAGTAATGGTCATTTCTACGTTCCGGGCAACCTGGGCTTCACTCTAGGTCGTTGCTCCAACAGGTCAAATAGCTAGCGACTTAGAATTAAACGCCAGAAGCATAGAATGCAATAAAAATACAACAGTTTTTTCATCGTATAACAGGAATAATTGCAACCAGTGTGAATGTAATGGTCATTTCTACGTTCTCGGCAACCTAGATTTCACTCTAGGGCGTTGCTCCACCAGGTCGAATAGTTAGGGCCTAAGAAGTCAACGCCAGAAGCATAAAATAAGATGTAATACAACAGATTTTCCATGGTATAAAACGAATAATTGCAACCAGTGTGAGAGTTCTGGTCATTTCGACGTTCCGGCAACCTAGGCTTCACTCTAGGGTGTTGCTCCACCAGATCGAATAGTTAGGGCCATAGAAGTCAACACCATGAGCATAAGATACAATAAAAATACAACAGTCTTTTCATCGTATTACAGGAATAATTGCAATAAGCGTGAAAGTAATGATCATTTAGGCGTTTCGGGCATCCTAGACTTAACTCTGGGGCATTGCGCCTCCAGATCGAATAGTTAGGGCCTAAGAAGTCACTGCCAGAAGCATAAAATACAATATAAATACAACAGTTTTTCAATCGTATAAAACGAATAATAGCAACCAGTTGTCTAGGTTATGGTCATTCCAACGTTCCTGGCAATCTAGGCTTCACTCTAGGGCGTTGCTCCACCAGGTCAATCAGTTAGGGCGTTAGAAGTCAACGCCCGAAACATAAAATGCAAAATAAATACAACAGTTTTTCCATTGTATAAAACGAATAATTGCTACCAGTGTAAAAGTTATGGTCATTTCTACGTTCCGGGCAACCTAGGCTACACTCTAGGGCGGTGGTCCACCATATCGAATAGCTACGGCCTTAGAAGCCTACGCCTGAAGCATAAAATACAATAAAAATACAACGGTCTTTTCATCGTATAACAGGAATAATTGCAACAAGCGTGAAAGTAATGAACATTTGGGCGTTTCGGGCATCCTAGACTTAACTCTGAGGCATTGCTCCACCAGATCGAATAATTCGGGCCTATGAAGTCAACGCCAGAAGCATAAAATACAATATAAATACAACAGTTTTTCCATCGTATAAAACGAATAATTGCTACCAGTGTAAAAGTTAAGGTCATTTCTGCGTTCCGGGCAACCTAGGCTTCACTGAAGGGCGTTGTTCCACCAGATCGAATAGTTAGGGCCCAAGAAGTCAACGACAGAAGCATAAAATACAATATAAATATGACAGTTTTTCCATCGTATAAAACGAATAATAGCAGCCAGTGTGAAAGTTATGGTCATTTCTACGTTCCGGGCAACCTAGGCTTCACTCTGGGGCGTTTCTCCACCAGATCAAACAGTTAGGTCCTTAGAAGTCAACGCCAGAAGCATAAGATACGATATAAATGCAGCAGCTTTTCCATCGTATAAAAGGGATAATTGCAAACAGTGTGAAAGTAATGGTCATTTCTACGTTCCGGGCAACCTAGGCTTCACTCTACGGCGTTGTTCTACCAGATCGAATAGTTAGGGCCCAAGAAGTCAACACCAGAAGAATAAAATACAAAATAAATACAACAGCCTTTACACCGTATAAAACGAATAATTGCAACCTGTGTGAAGATTATGGTCATACCTACGTTCCGGGCAACCTAGGCTTCACTCTAGGGCGTTTCACCACCAGATCAAACAGTTAGGGCCTTAGAAGTGAACGCCAGAAGCATAAAATACAATATAAATACAACAGCTTTTCCATCGTATAAAACGAATAATTGCTACCAGTGTAAAAGTTATGGTCATTTCTACGTTCCGGGCAACCTAGGCTACACTCTAGGGCAGTGGTCCACCATATCGAATAGCTACGGCCTTAGAAGCCTACGCCTGAGGCATAAAACACAATAAAAATACAACGGTCTTTTCATCGTATAACAGGAATAATTGCAACAAGCGTGAAAGTAATGATCATTTCGGCGTTTCGGGCATCCTAGACTTAACTCTGAGGCATTGCTCCACCAGATCGAATAGTTAGGGCCTAAGAAGTCAACGCCAGAAGCATAAAATACCATATAAATACAACAGTTTTTCCATTGTATAAAACGAATAATTGCTACCAGTATAAAAGTTATGGTCATTTCTACGTTCCGGGCAACCTAGGCTACACTCTAGGGCGGTGGTCCACCATATCGAATAGCTACGGCCTTAGAAGCCTACGCCTGAAGCATAAAATACAATAAAAATACAACGGTCTTTTCATCGTATAACAGGAATAATTGCAACAAGCGTGAAAGTAATGAACATTTGGGCGTTTCGGGCATCCTAGACTTAACTCTGAGGCATTGCTCCACCAGATCGAATAGTTCGGGCCTATGAAGTCAACGCCAGAAGCATAAAATACAATATAAATACAACAGTTTTTCCATTGTATAAAACGAATAATTGCTACCAGTGTAAAAGTTATGGTCATTTCTACGTTCCGGGCAACCTAGGCTTCAGCCTAGGGCGTTGTTCCACCAGGTCGAATAGTTAGGGCCTAAGAAGTGAACGCCAGAAGCATAAAATACAATATAAATACAACAGCTTTTCCATCGTGTAAAACGAATAATTGCAACCAGTGTGAAAGTTATGGTCATTTCTACATTCCGAGCAACCTAGGCTTCACTCTAGGGCGTTGCTCCACCAGATCGAATAGTTAGGTCCTTAGAAGTCAACGCCAGAAGCATAAAATACGATATAAATGCAGCAGCTTTTCCATCGTATAAAAGGGATAATTGCAAACAGTGTGAAAGTAATGGTCATTTCTACGTTCCGGGCAACCTAGGCTTCACTCTACGGCGTTGTTCTACCAGATCGAATAGTTACGGCCTATGAAGTCAACGCCAGAACCATAAAATACTATATAAATACAACAGTTTTTCCATCATATAAAACGAATGATAGCAACCAGTGTGAAAGTTATGGTCATTTCTACGTTCCGCGCAATCTTGGCTTTACCCTAGGGCGTCATTCCACCAGATGGAATAGTTAGGGCCTAAGAGGTCAACGCCAGAAGCATAAAATACGATATAAATACAACAGCTTTTCCATCGTATAAAACGAATAATTGCAACCTGTGTGAAGGTTATGGTCATACCTACGTTCCGGGCAACCTAGGCTTCACTCTAGGGCGTTTCACCACCAGATCAAACAGTTGGGGCCTTAGAAGTGAACGCCAGAAGCATAAAATACAATATAAATACAACAGCTTTTCCATCGTATAAAACGAATAATTGCTACCAGTGTAAAAGTTATGGTCATTTCTACGTTCCAGGCAACCTAGGCTACACTCTAGGGCGGTGGTCCACCATATCGAATAGCTACGGCCTTAGAAGCCTACGCCTGAGGCATAAAACACAATAAAAATACAACGGTCTTTTCATCGTATAACAGGAATAATTGCAACAAGCGTGAAAGTAATGATCATTTCGGCGTTTCGGGCATCCTAGGCTTAACTCTGAGGCATTGCTCCACCAGATCGAATAGTTAGGGCCTAGGAAGTCAACGCCAGAAGCATAAAATACAATATAAATACAACAGTTTTTCCATTGTATAAAACGAATAATTGCTACCAGTGTAAAAGTTATGGTCATTTCTACGTTCCGGGCAACCTAGGCTTCACCCTAGGGCGTTGTTGCACCAGATTTAATAGTTAGGGCCTAAGAAGTGAACGCCAGAAGCATAAAATACAATATAAATACAACAGTTTTTCCATCGTATAAAACGAATAATTGCAACCAGTGTGAAAGTTATGGTCATTTCTACATTCCGAGCAACCTAGGCTTCACTCTAGGGCGTTGCTCCAACAGATTGAATAGCTAGGGCCTTAGAAGTCATCGCCCGGAGCATAAAATGCAATAAAAATACAACAGCTTTTCCATCGTATAAAACGAATAATTGCAGCCTGTGTGAAGGTTATGGTCATATCTACGTTACGGTCAACCTAGGCTTCACTGTAGGGCGTTGCACCACCAGATCGAAATGTTAGGGCCTATGAAGTCAACGCCCGAAGCATAAAATACGATATAAATACAACAGCTTTTCCATCGTATAAAATGAATAATTGCAAACAGTGTGAAAGTAGTGGTCATTTCTACGTTCCGAGCAACCTAGGCCTCAATCTAGGGCGGTGCTCCACCATATCGAATAGCTACGGCCTTAGAAGCCTACGCCTGAAGCATAAAATACAATAAAAATTCAACGGTCTTTTCATCGTATAACAGGAATAATTGCAACAAGCGTGAAAGTAATGATCATTTGGGCGTTTCGAGCATCCTAGACTTAACTCTGAGGCATTGCTCCACCAGATCGAATAGTTTGGGCCTAAGAAGTCAACGCCAGAAGCATAAAATAAAATATAAATACAACAGTTTTTCCATTGTATAAAACGAATAATTGCTACCAGTGTAAAAGTTATGGTCATTTCTACGTTCCGGGCAACCTAGGCTTCAGCCTAGGGCGTTGTTCCACCAGGTCGAATAGGTAGGGCCTAAGAAGTGAACGCCAGAAGCATAAAATACAATATATATACAACAGCTTTTCCATCGTATAAAACGAATAATTGCAACCAGTGTGAAAGTTATGGTCATTTCTACATTCCGAGCAACCTAGGCTTCACTCTAGGTCGTTGCTCCACCAGATCGAGTAGTTACGTCCTTAGAAGTCAACGCCAGAAGCATAAAATACGATATAAATACAGCAGCATTTCGATCGTATAAAAGGGATAATTGCAAACAGTGTGAAAGTAATGGTCATTTCTGCGTTCCGGGCAACCTAGGCTTCACTCTACGGCGTTGTTCTACCAGATCGAATAGCTAGGGCCTAAGAAGTCAACTCCAGAAGAATAAAATACAAAATAAATACAACAGCCTTTACACCGTATAAAACGAATAATTGCAACCTGTGTGAAGGTTATGGTCATACCTACGTTCCGGGCAACCTAGGCTTCACTGTAGGGCGTTGATCCACCAGATCGAAGTGTTAGGGCCTAAGAAGTGAACGCCAGAAGCATTAAATACAATATAAATACAACAGTTTTTCCATCGTATGAAACTAATAATTGCAACCAGTGTGAAAGTTATGGACATTTCTACATTCCGAGGAACCTAGGCTTCACTCTAGGTCGTTGCTCCAACAGATTGAATAGTTAGGGCCATAGAAGTCAACGCCCGAAGCATAAAATGCAATAAAATTACAACAGTTTTACCATCGTATAACAGGATTAATTGCAACCAGTTTGAAAGCGATGGTCATTTCTACGTTCCGGGCAACCTAGGCTTCACTCTAGGGCGTTGCTCCACTAGATCGAATAGTTAGGGCCATAGAAGTCAACGCCAGAAGCATAAAATACAAAATAAATAGAACAGTTTTTCCACTGTATAAAACGAATAATTGCTACCAGTGTAAAGGTTATGGTCATTTCTACGTTCCAGGCAACCTAGGCTTCACCCTAGGGCGTTGTTCCACCAGATCGAATAGTTAGGGCCTAAGAAGTGAACGCCAGAAGCATAAAATACAATATAAATACAACAGTTCTTCCATCGTATAAAACGAATAATTGCAACCAGTGTGAAAGTTATGGTTATTTCTACATTCCGAGCAACCTAGGCTTCACTCTAGGGCGCTGCTCCACTAGATCGAGTAGCTAGGGCCTTAGAAGTCAACGCCAGAAGCATAAAATACGATATCAATACAACAGCTTTTCCATCCTATAACAGGAATAATTGCAACCCGTGTGAGAGTGATGGTCATTTCTACGTTCCGGGTAACCTAGGCTTCACCCTAGGGCGTTGTTCCACCAGATCGAATAGTTAGGGACTAACAAGTGAACGCCAGAAGCATAAAATACAATATAAATACAACAGTTTGTCCATCGTATAAATCGAATAATTGCAACCAGTGTGAAAGTAATGGTCATTTCTACGTTCCGGGCAACCTAGGCTTCACTCTAGCGCGTTGCTCCACCAGATCAAACAGTTAGGGCCTTAGAAGTCAACGCCCGAAGCATAAAATACAAAATAAATAGAACAGTTTTTCCATTGTATAAAACGGATAATTGCTACCAGTGTAAAAGTTATGATCATTTCTACGTTCCGGGCAACCTAGGCTTCACCCTAGGGCGTTGTTCCACCAAATCGAATAGTTAGGGCCTAAGAAGTGAACGCCAGAAGCATAAAATACAATATAAATACAACAGCCTTTCCACCGCATAAAAGGAATAATTGTACCCAGTGTCAAAGTAATGATCATTTCTACGTTCCGGGCAACCTAGGCTTCACTCTAGGGCGGTGCTCCACCATATGGAATAGTTACGGCCTTAGAAGCTTACGCCTGAAGCATAAAATACAATAAAAATACAACGGTCTTTTCATCGTATAACAGGAATAATTGCAACAAGCGTGAAAGTAATGATCATTTCGGCGTTTCTGGCATCCTAGAATTAACTCTGAGGCATTGCTCCACCAGATCGAATAGTTAGGGCCTAAGAAGTCAACGCCAGAAACATAAAATACCATATAAATACAACAGTTTTTCCATTGTATCAGACGAATAATTGCTACCAGTGTAAAAGTTATGGTCATTTCTACGTTCCGGTCAACCTAGGCTTCACCCTAGGGCCTTGTTCCACCAGATTGAATAGTTAGGGCCTAAGAAGTGAACGCCAGAAGCATAAAATACAATATAAATACAACAGTTTTTCCATCGTATAAAACGAATAATTGCAACCAGTGTGAAAGTTATGGTCATTTCTACATTCCGAGCAACCTAGGCTTCACTCTAGGGCGTTGCTCCAACAGCTTGAATAGTTAGGGCCTTAGAAGTCAACGCCCGAAGCATAAAATGCAATAAAAATACAACAGTTTTTCCATCGTATAAAACGAATAATTGCTACCAGTGTGATAGTTATGGTCACTTATACTTTCCGAGCAACCTAGGTTTCACTCTAGGGCGTTGCTCCACCAGATCGAATAGTTAGGGCCTTAGAAGTCAACGCCCGAAGCATAAAATACAAAATAAATAGAACGGTTTTTCCATTGTATAAAACGAATAATTGCTGCCAGTGTAGAAGTTATGGTCATTTCTACGTTCCGGGCAACCTAGGCTTCACCCTAGGGCGTTGTTCCACCAGATGGAATAGTTAGGGCCTAAGAAGTCAACGCCAGAAGCATAAAACACGATATAAATACAACAGCTTTTCCATCGTATAAAACAAATAATGGCAACCAGTTTGATAGTGACGGTCATTTCTACGTTCCGGGCAACCTAGGCTACACTCTAGGGCGGTGCTCCACCATATCGAATAGCTGCGGCCTTAGAAGCCTACGCCTGAAGCATAAAATACAATAAAAATACAACGGTCTTTTCATCGTATAACAGGAATAATTGCAACAAGCGTGAAAGTAATGATCATTTCGGCGTTTCGGGCATCCTAGGCTTAACTCTGAGGCATTGCTCCACCAGATCGAATAGTTAGGGCCTAGGAAGTCAACGCCAGAAGCATAAAATACCATATAAATACAACAGTTTTTCCATTGTATAAAACGAATAATTGCTACCAGTGTAAAAGTTATGGTCATTTCTACGTTCCGGGCAACCTAGGCTTCACCCTAGGGCGTTGTTGCACCAGATTTAATAGTTAGGGCCTAAGAAGTGAACGCCAGAAGCATAAAATACAATATAAATACAACAGTTTTTCCATCGTATAAAACGAATAATTGCAACCAGTGTGAAAGTTATGGTCATTTCTACATTCCGAGCAACCTAGGCTTCACTCTAGGGCGTTGCTCCAACAGATTGAATAGCTAGGGCCTTAGAAGTCATCGCCCGAAGCATAAAATGCAATAAAAATACAACAGCTTTTCCATCGTATAAAAGGAATAATTGCAAACAGTGTGAAAGTAATGGTCATTTCTACGTTCCGGGCAACCTAGGCTTCACTCTAGGGCGTTGCTCCACCAGATCAAACAGTTAGGGCCTAAGAAGTGAACGCCAGAAGCATAAAATACAATATAAATACAACAGCTTTTCCATCGTATAAAACGAATAATTGCTACCAGTGTAAAAGTTATGGTCATTTCTACGTTCCGGGCGACCTAGGCTTCACTCTAGGGCGATGCTCCACCATATCGGATAGCTACGGCCTTAGGAGCCTACGCCTGAAGCATAAAATACAATAAAAATACAACGGTCTTTTCATCGTATAACAGGAATAATTGCAACAAGCGTGAAAGTAATGATCATTTCGGCGTTTCGGGCATCCTAGACTTAACTCTGAGGCATTGCTCCACCAGATCGAATAGTTAGGGCCTAAGAAGTCAACGCCAGAAGCATAAAATACCATATAAATACAACAGTTTTTCCATTGTATAAAACGAATAATTGCTACCAGTGTAAAAGTTATGGTCATTTCTACGTTCCGGGCAACCTAGGCTTCACTCTAGGGCGTTGCTCCAACAGATTGAATAGTTAGGGCCTTAGAAGTCAACGCCCGAAGCATAAAATGCAATAAAAATACAACAGTTTTTCCATCGTATAAAACGAACAATTGCTACCAGTGTGAAAGTTATGGTCATTTCTACTTTCCGAGCAACCTAGGCTTCACCCTAGGTCGTTGTACCACCAGATCGAATAGTTAGGGCCTAAGAAGTGAACGCCAGAAGCATAAAATACGATATAAATACAACAGCTTTTCCATCGTATAAAACAAATAATTGCAACCAGTTTGATAGTGATGGTCATTTGTACGTACCTGGCAACCTAGGCTTCACTCTAGGGCGTTGCTCCACCAGATCGAATAGTTAGGGCCTTAGAAGTCAACGCCCGAAGCATAAAATACAAAATAAATAGAACAGTTTTTCCATCGTATAAAACGAATAATTGCTACCAGTGTGAAAGTTATGGTCATTTCTACTTTCCGGGCAACCTAGGCTTCACCCTAGGGCGTTGTTCCACCAGATGGAATAGTTAGGGCCTAAGAAGTCAACGCCAGAAGCATAAAATACGATATAAATACAACAGCTTTTCCATCGTATGAAACAAATAATTGCAACCAGTTTGATAGTGATGGTCACTTCTACGTACCGGGCAACCTAGTCTTCACTCTAGGGCGTTGCTCCACCAGATCGAATAGTTAGGTCCTTAGAAGTCAACGCCAGTAGCATAAAATACAATATAAATACAACAGTTTTTCCATCGTATAACAGGATTAATTGCAACCAGTTTGAAAGTGATGGTCATTTCTACGTTCCGGGAAACCTTGGCTTCACCCTAGGGCGTTGTTCCACCAGATCGAATAGTTAGGGCCTAAGAAGTGAACGCCAGAAGCATAAAATACAATATAAATACAACAGCTTTTCCATCGTATAAAACGAATAATTGCTACCAGTGTAAAAGTTATGGTCATTTCTACGTTCCGGGCAACCTAGGCTTCACTCTAGGGCGGTGCTCCACCATATCGAATAGTTACCGCCTTAGAAGCCTACGCCTGAAGCATAAAATACAATAAAAATTCAACGGTCTTTTCATCGTATAACAGGAATAATTGCAACAAGCGTGAAAGTAATGATCATTTCGGCGTTTCGGGCATCCTAGACTTAACTCTGAGGCATTGCTCCACCAGATCGAATAGTTAGGGCCTAAGAAGTCAACGCCAGAAGCATAAAATACCATATAAATACAACAGTTTTTCCATTGTATCAAACGAATAATTGCTACCAGTGTAAAAGTTATGGTCATTTCTACGTTCCGGTCAACCTAGGCTTCACCCTAGGGCGTTGTTCCACCAGATTGAATAGTTAGGGCCTAAGAAGTGAACGCCAGAAGCATAAAATACAATATAAATACAACAGTTTTTCCATCGTATAAAACGAATAATTGCAACCAGTGTGAAAGTAATGGTCATATCTGCATTCCGAGCAACCTAGGCTTCACTCTAGGGCGTTGCACCAACAGATTGAATAGTTAGGGCCTTAGAAGTCAACGCCCGAAGCATAAAATGCAATAAAAATACAACAGTTTTTCCATCGTATAACAGGATTAATTGCAACCAGTTTCAAAGTGATGGTCATTTCTACGTTCCGGGCAACCTATGCTTCACTCTAGGGCGGTGCTGCACCATATCGAATAGCTACGGCCTTAGAAGCCTACGCCTGAAGCATAAAATACAATAAAAATTCAACGGTCTTTTCATCGTATAACAGGAATAATTGCAACAAGCGTGAAAGTAATGATCATTTGGGCGTTTCGAGCATCCTAGACTTAACTCTGAGGCATTGCTCCACCAGATCGAATAGTTAGGGCCTAAGAAGTCAACGCCAGAAGCATAAAATACAATATAAAAACAACAGTTTTTCCATTGTATAAAACGAATAATTGCTACCAGTGTAAAAGTTATGGTCATTTCTACGTTCCGGGCAACCTAGGCTTCAGCCTACGGCGTTGTTCCACCAGGTTGAATAGGTAGGGCCTAAGAAGTGAACGCCAGAAGCATAAAATACAATATAAATACAACAGTTCTTCCATCGTATAAAACGAATAATTGCAACCAGTGTGAAAGTTATGGTTATTTCTACATTCCGAGCAACCTAGGCTTCACTCTAGGGCGCTGCTCCACTAGATCGAGTAGCTAGGGCCTTAGAAGTCAACGCCAGAAGCATAAAATACGATATCAATACAACAGCTTTTCCATCCTATAACAGGAATAATTGCAACCCGTGTGAGAGTGATGGTCATTTCTACGTTCTGGGTAACCTAGGCTTCACCCTAGGGCGTTGTTCCACCAGATCGAAGTGTTAGGGCCTAAGAAGTCAACGCCAGAAGCATAAAATACGATATAAATACAACAGCTTTTCAATCATATAAAACGAATAATTGCAAACAGTGTGAAAGTAATGGTCATTTCTACGTTCCGGGCAACCTAGGCTTCACCCTAGGGCGTTGTTCCACCAGATCGAATAGTTAGGGCCTAAGAAGTGAACGCCAGAAGCATAAAATACAATATAAATACAACAGTTCTTCCATCGTATAAAACGAATAATTGCAACCAGTGTGAAAGTAATGGTTATTTCTACATTCCGAGCAACCTAGGCTTCACTCTAGGGCGTTGTTCCACCAGCTCGAATAGTTAGGGCCTAAGAAGTGAACGCCAGAAGCATTAAATACAATAAAAATACAACAGTTTTTCCATCGTATAACAGGAATAATTGCAACCCGTGTGAAAGTGATGGTCATTTCTACGTTCCGGGCAGCCTAGGCTTCACCCTAGGGCGTTGTTCCACAAGATCGAATAGTTAGGGCCTAACAAGTGAACGCCAGAAGCATAAAATACAATATAAATACAACACTTTTTCCATCGTATAAAACGAGTAATTGCAACCAGTGTGAAAGTAATGGTCATTTCTACATTCCGAGCAACCTAGGATTCACTCTAGGGCGTTGCACCAACAGATTGAATAGTTAGGGCCTTAGAAGTCAACGCCCGAAGCATAAAATGCAATAAAAATACAACAGTTTTTCCATCGTATAACAGGTTTAATTGCAACCAGTTTGAAAGTGATGGTCATTTCTACGTTCCGGGCAACATAGGCTTCACTCTAGGGCGTTGCTCCACTAGATCGAATAGCTAGGGCCTTAGAAGTCAACGCCAGAAGCATAAAATACGATATAAATACAACAGCTTTTCCATCCTATAACAGGAATAATTGCAACCCGTGTGAGAGTGGTGGTCATTTCTACGTTCCGGGTAACCTAGGCTTCACCCTAGGGCGTTGTTCCACCAGATCGAATAGTTAGGGACTAACAAGTGAACGCCAGAAGCATAAAATACAATATAAATACAACAGTTTGTCCATCGTATAAATCGAATAATTGCAACCAGTGTGAAAGTAATGGTCATTTCTACGTTCCGGGCAGCCTAGGCTTCACTCTAAGGCGTTGCTCCACTAGATCGAATAGCTAGGGCCTTAGAAGACGACGCCAGAAGCATAAAATACGATATAAATGCAACGGTCTTTTCATCGAATAACAGGAATAATTGCATCAAGCGTGAAAGTAATGATCATTTCGGCGTTTCGGGCATCCTAGACTTAACTCTGAGGAATTGCTCCACCAGATCGAATAGTTAGGGCCTAAGAAGTCAACGCCAGAAGCATAAAATACAATATAAATACAACAGCTTTGCCATCGTATAAAATGAACAATTGCAAACAGTGAGAAAGATATGGACATTTCTACGTTCCGGGCAACCTACGCTTCACTCTATGGCGTTCTTCCACCACTTCGAATAGCTACGGCCTCAGAAGTCAACGCCTGAAGCATAAAATACAATAAAAATGCAACAGTCTTTCCATCCTATAACAGGAATAATTGCAACCCGTGTGAAAGTGATGGTCATTTCTACGTTCCGGGCAGCCTAGGCTTCACCCTAGGGCGCTGTTCCACCAGATCGAATAGTTAGGGCCTAACAAGTGAACGCCAGAAGCATAAAGTACAATATAAATGCAACAGATTTTCCATCGTAAAGAACGTATAATTGCAACCAATGTGAAAGTTATGGTTATTTCTACATTCCGAGCAACCTAGGCTTCACTCTAGGGCGTTGCTCCACCAGATCGAATAGTTAGGTCCTTAAAAGTCAACGCCAGAAGCATAAAATACGATATAAATACAGCAGCTTATCCAACGTATAAAAGGAATAATTGCAAACAGTGTGAAAGTAATGGTCATTTCAACGTTCCGGGCAACCTAGGCTTCACTCTAGGGCGTTGCGCCACCAGATCAAATAGCTAGGGCCTAAGAAGTCAACGCCAGAAGCATAAATTACAATATAAGTACAACAGCTTTTCCATCGTATGTAATGTATATTTACAACCAGTGTGGAAGTAATGGACATTTCTACGTTCCGGGCAACCTAGGCTTAACGCTAGGATGTTGCTCCGCCAGATGGAATAGCTAGGGACTTAGAATTCAATGTCAGAAGCATAATATGCAATAGAAATCTAACAGCTTTTCCATCGTATAAAACGAATAATAGCAACCAGTGTGAAGGTTATGGTCATTTCTACTTCCCGGGCAACCTAGGCTTCACCCTAGGGCGTTGTTCCACCAGATGGAATAGCTAGGGCCTAAGAAGTCAACGCCAGAAGCATAAAATACGATATAAATACAACAGCTTTTCCATCGTATAAAACGAATAATGGTAACCAGTGTGAAAGTTATGGTCATTTCTACGTTCCGGTCAACCTAGACTTCACTCTAGGACGTTGCTCCACCAGAAAGAATAGTTAGGGCCTGTGAAGTCAACGCCAGAAGCATTAAAAACAATAAAGGTGCAACAGTTTTTCCATCGTATAACAGGAATAATTGCAACCAGTGTGAAGGTAATGGTATGTTCATCGTTCCGGGCAACCTAGGCTTCACACTAGGGCGGTGCTCCACCAGATCAAATAGTTACGGCCTAAGAAGTCAACGCCAGAAGCATAAATTACAATATAAGTACAACAGCTTTTCCATTGTATATAATGTATATTTGCAAACAGTGTGGAAGTAATGGTCATTTCTACGTTCCGGGCAACCTAGGCTTCACTCTAGGGTGTTGCTCCACCAGATGGAATTGCTAGGGACTTAGAATTAAACGCCCGAAGCATAAAATGCAAAATAAATAGAACAGTTTTTCCATTGTATAAAACGAATAACTGCAACCAGTCTGAAAGTACTGGTCATTTCTACGTTCCGGGTAACCTAGGTTTCACACTAGGGCGTTGCTCCACCAGATCGAATAGCTAGGGTCTTCGAACTCAACGCCAGAAGGATAAAATACAATATAAGTACAAAAGTTTTTCCATCGTATAAAATGAATAATTGCAGACATTGTGAAAGTAATGGTCATTTCTACGTTCCGGGCAACCTACGCTTCACTCTATGGCGTTCTTCCACCACTTCGAATAGCTACGGCCTCAGAAGTCAACGCCTGAAGCATAAAATACAATATATATATAACAGTTTATCCATCGTATAAAACGAATAATAGCAACCATTATGAAACTTATGGTCATTTCTACGTTCCGGGCAACCTAGGCTTCACTGTAGGTCGTTGCTACACCAGATCGAAATGTTAGGGCCTAAGAAGTCAACACCAGAAGAATAAAATACAAAATAAGTACAACAGCCTTTACACCGTATAAAACGAATAATTGCAACCTGTGTGAAGGTTATGGTCATATCTACGTTACGGGCAACCTAGGCTTCACTGTAGGGCGTTGCTCCACCAGATCGAAATGTTAGGGCCTAAGAAGTCAACGCCCGAAGCATAAAATACGATATAAATACAACAGCTTTTCCATCGTATAAAATGAATAATTGCAAACAGTGTGAAAGTAGTGGTCATTTCTACGTTCCGAGCAACCTAGGCCTCAATCTAGGGCGGTGCTCCACCATATCGAATAGCTACGGCCTTTGAAGCCTACGCCTGAAGCATAAAATACAATAAAAATACAACGGTCTTTTCATCGTATAACAGGAATAATTGCATCAAGCGTGAAAGTAATGATCATTTCGGCGTTTCGGGCATCCTAGACTTAACTCTGAGGAATTGCTCCACCAGATCGAATAGTTAGGGCCTAAGAAGTCAACGCCAGAAGCATAAAATACAATATAAATACAACAGCTTTGCCATCGTATAAAATGAACAATTGCAAACAGTGAGAAAGATATGGACATTTCTACGTTCCGGGCAACCTACGCTTCACTCTATGGCGTTCTTCCACCACTTCGAATAGCTACGGCCTCAGAAGTCAACGCCTGAAGCATAAAATACAATAAAAATGCAACAGTCTTTACATTCTATAACAGGAATAATTGCAACCCGCGCGAAAGTGATGGTCATTTCTACGTTCCGGGCAGCCTAGGCTTCACCCTAGGGCGTTGTTCCACCAGATCGAATAGTTAGGGCCTAACAAGTGAACGCCAGAAGCATAAAATACAATATAAATACAACAGTTTTTCCATCGTATAAAACGAATAATTGCAACCAGTGTGAAAGTAATGGTCATATCTGCATTCCGAGCAACCTAGGCTTCACTCTAGGGCGTTGCACCAACAGATTGAATAGTTAGGGCCTTAGAAGTCAACGCCCGAAGCATAAAATGCAATAAAAATACAACAGTTTTTCCATCGTATAACAGGATTAATTGCAACCAGTTTCAAAGTGATGGTCATTTCTACGTTCCGGGCAACCTATGCTTCACTCTAGGGCGGTGCTGCACCATATCGAATAGCTACGGCCTTAGAAGCCTACGCCTGAAGCATAAAATACAATAAAAATTCAACGGTCTTTTCATCGTATAACAGGAATAATTGCAACAAGCGTGAAAGTAATGATCATTTGGGCGTTTCGAGCATCCTAGACTTAACTCTGAGGCATTGCTCCACCAGATCGAATAGTTAGGGCCTAAGAAGTCAACGCCAGAAGCATAAAATACAATATAAAAACAACAGTTTTTCCATTGTATAAAACGAATAATTGCTACCAGTGTAAAAGTTATGGTCATTTCTACGTTCCGGGCAACCTAGGCTTCAGCCTACGGCGTTGTTCCACCAGGTTGAATAGGTAGGGCCTAAGAAGTGAACGCCAGAAGCATAAAATACAATATAAATACAACAGTTCTTCCATCGTATAAAACGAATAATTGCAACCAGTGTGAAAGTTATGGTTATTTCTACATTCCGAGCAACCTAGGCTTCACTCTAGGGCGCTGCTCCACTAGATCGAGTAGCTAGGGCCTTAGAAGTCAACGCCAGAAGCATAAAATACGATATCAATACAACAGCTTTTCCATCCTATAACAGGAATAATTGCAACCCGTGTGAGAGTGATGGTCATTTCTACGTTCTGGGTAACCTAGGCTTCACCCTAGGGCGTTGTTCCACCAGATCGAAGTGTTAGGGCCTAAGAAGTCAACGCCAGAAGCATAAAATACGATATAAATACAACAGCTTTTCAATCATATAAAACGAATAATTGCAAACAGTGTGAAAGTAATGGTCATTTCTACGTTCCGGGCAACCTAGGCTTCACCCTAGGGCGTTGTTCCACCAGATCGCATAGTTAGGGCCTAAGAAGTGAACGCCAGAAGCATAAAATACAATATAAATACAACAGTTCTTCCATCGTATAAAACGAATAATTGCAACCAGTGTGAAAGTAATGGTTATTTCTACATTCCGAGCAACCTAGGCTTCACTCTAGGGCGTTGTTCCACCAGCTCGAATAGTTAGGGCCTAAGAAGTGAACGCCAGAAGCATTAAATACAATAAAAATACAACAGTTTTTCCATCGTATAACAGGAATAATTGCAACCCGTGTGAAAGTGATGGTCATTTCTACGTTCCGGGCAGCCTAGGCTTCACCCTAGGGCGTTGTTCCACAAGATCGAATAGTTAGGGCCTAACAAGTGAACGCCAGAAGCATAAAATACAATATAAATACAACACTTTTTCCATCGTATAAAACGAGTAATTGCAACCAGTGTGAAAGTAATGGTCATTTCTACATTCCGAGCAACCTAGGATTCACTCTAGGGCGTTGCACCAACAGATTGAATAGTTAGGGCCTTAGAAGTCAACGCCCGAAGCATAAAATGCAATAAAAATACAACAGTTTTTCCATCGTATAACAGGTTTAATTGCAACCAGTTTGAAAGTGATGGTCATTTCTACGTTCCGGGCAACATAGGCTTCACTCTAGGGCGTTGCTCCACTAGATCGAATAGCTAGGGCCTTAGAAGTCAACGCCAGAAGCATAAAATACGATATAAATACAACAGCTTTTCCATCCTATAACAGGAATAATTGCAACCCGTGTGAGAGTGGTGGTCATTTCTACGTTCCGGGTAACCTAGGCTTCACCCTAGGGCGTTGTTCCACCAGATCGAATAGTTAGGGACTAACAAGTGAACGCCAGAAGCATAAAATACAATATAAATACAACAGTTTGTCCATCGTATAAATCGAATAATTGCAACCAGTGTGAAAGTAATGGTCATTTCTACGTTCCGGGCAGCCTAGGCTTCACTCTAAGGCGTTGCTCCACTAGATCGAATAGCTAGGGCCTTAGAAGACGACGCCAGAAGCATAAAATACGATATAAATGCAACGGTCTTTTCATCGAATAACAGGAATAATTGCATCAAGCGTGAAAGTAATGATCATTTCGGCGTTTCGGGCATCCTAGACTTAACTCTGAGGAATTGCTCCACCAGATCGAATAGTTAGGGCCTAAGAAGTCAACGCCAGAAGCATAAAATACAATATAAATACAACAGCTTTGCCATCGTATAAAATGAACAATTGCAAACAGTGAGAAAGATATGGACATTTCTACGTTCCGGGCAACCTACGCTTCACTCTATGGCGTTCTTCCACCACTTCGAATAGCTACGGCCTCAGAAGTCAACGCCTGAAGCATAAAATACAATAAAAATGCAACAGTCTTTCCATCCTATAACAGGAATAATTGCAACCCGTGTGAAAGTGATGGTCATTTCTACGTTCCGGGCAGCCTAGGCTTCACCCTAGGGCGCTGTTCCACCAGATCGAATAGTTAGGGCCTAACAAGTGAACGCCAGAAGCATAAAGTACAATATAAATGCAACAGATTTTCCATCGTAAAGAACGTATAATTGCAACCAATGTGAAAGTTATGGTTATTTCTACATTCCGAGCAACCTAGGCTTCACTCTAGGGCGTTGCTCCACCAGATCGAATAGTTAGGTCCTTAAAAGTCAACGCCAGAAGCATAAAATACGATATAAATACAGCAGCTTATCCAACGTATAAAAGGAATAATTGCAAACAGTGTGAAAGTAATGGTCATTTCAACGTTCCGGGCAACCTAGGCTTCACTCTAGGGCGTTGCGCCACCAGATCAAATAGCTAGGGCCTAAGAAGTCAACGCCAGAAGCATAAATTACAATATAAGTACAACAGCTTTTCCATCGTATGTAATGTATATTTGCAACCAGTGTGGAAGTAATGGACATTTCTACGTTCCGGGCAACCTAGGCTTAACGCTAGGGTGTTGCTCCGCCAGATGGAATAGCTAGGGACTTAGAATTCAATGTCAGAAGCATAATATGCAATAGAAATCTAACAGCTTTTCCATCGTATAAAACGAATAATAGCAACCAGTGTGAAGGTTATGGTCATTTCTACTTCCCGGGCAACCTAGGCTTCACCCTAGGGCGTTGTTCCACCAGATGGAATAGCTAGGGCCTAAGAAGTCAACGCCAGAAGCATAAAATACGATATAAATACAACAGCTTTTCCATCGTATAAAACGAATAATGGTAACCAGTGTGAAAGTTATGGTCATTTCTACGTTCCGGTCAACCTAGACTTCACTCTAGGACGTTGCTCCACCAGAAAGAATAGTTAGGGCCTGTGAAGTCAACGCCAGAAGCATTAAAAACAATAAAGGTGCAACAGTTTTTCCATCGTATAACAGGAATAATTGCAACCAGTGTGAAGGTAATGGTATGTTCTTCGTTCCGGGCAACCTAGGCTTCACACTAGGGCGGTGCTCCACCAGATCAAATAGTTACGGCCTAAGAAGTCAACGCCAGAAGCATAAATTACAATATAAGTACAACAGCTTTTCCATTGTATATAATGTATATTTGCAAACAGTGTGGAAGTAATGGTCATTTCTACGTTCCGGGCAACCTAGGCTTCACTCTAGGGTGTTGCTCCACCAGATGGAATTGCTAGGGACTTAGAATTAAACGCCCGAAGCATAAAATGCAAAATAAATAGAACAGTTTTTCCATTGTATAAAACGAATAACTGCAACCAGTCTGAAAGTACTGGTCATTTCTACGTTCCGGGTAACCTAGGTTTCACACTAGGGCGTTGCTCCACCAGATCGAATAGCTAGGGTCTTCGAACTCAACGCCAGAAGGATAAAATACAATATAAGTACAAAAGTTTTTCCATCGTATAAAATGAATAATTGCAGAAATTGTGAAAGTAATGGTCATTTCTACGTTCCGGTCAACCCAGGTTTCACTCTAGGGCGTTGCTCCACCACATATAATAGCTAGGGCTTTAGAAGTCGACGCCAGGAGCATAAAATACAATATAAATACAACAGCTTTTCCATCGTATAAAATGAATAATTGCAAACAATGTGAAAGTAATGGTCATTTCTACGTTCCGTGCAACCTAGGCTGCACTCTAGGGTGTTGCTCCACCAGATGGAATTGCTAGGGACTTAGAATTCAACGCCCGAAGCATAAAATGCAAAATAAATGGAACACTTTTTCCATTGTATAAAACGAATAACTGCAACCAGTCTGAAAGTACTGGTTATTTCTACGTTCCGGGTAACCTAGGCTTCACTCTAGGACGTTGCTCCACCAGATCGAATAGTTAGGGCCTATGAAGTCAACGCCAGAAGCTAAAATACAATAAAGGTGCAACAGTTTTTCCATCGTATAACAGGAATAACTGCAAACAGTGTGATAGTACTGGTCATTACTACGTTCCGTGTAATCTAGGCTTCACTCTAGGGCGTTGCTCCACCAGATCGAATAGTTAGTGCCTTAGAAGTCAACGCCAGAAGCATAAAATACAATATAAATACAACAGTTTTTCCATCGTATAAAACGAATAATTGCTACCCGTATGGAAGTGATGGTCATTTCCACGTTCCGGGCAACATAGGCCTCACTCTAGGGTGTTGTTCCACTAGATTGAATAGTTAGGGCCTAAGAAATCAACGCCAGAAGCATAAAATACAATATAAATATAACAGCTTTTCCATCGTATAAAACGAATAATAGCAACCCGTGTGAAAGTTATGGTCATTTCTACTTCCCGGGCAACCTAGGCTTCACTCTAGGGCGTTGCTCCACCAGATGGAATAGTTAGGGCCTAAGAAGTCAACGCCAGAAGCATAAAATACGATATAAATACAACAGCTTTTCCATCGTATAAAACGAATAATGGTAACCAGTGTGAAAGTTATTGTCATTTCTACGTTCCGGTCAACCTAGGCTTCACTCTAGGACGTTGCTCCACCAGATCGTATAGTTAGGGCCTATGAAGTCAACGCCAGAAGCTAAAATACAATAAAGGTGCAACAGTTTTGCCATCGTGTAACAGGAATAACTGCAAACAGTGTGATAGTACTGGTCATTACTACGTTCCGTGTAATCTAGGATTCACTCTAGGGCGTTGCTCCACCAGATCGAATAGTTAGTGCCTTAGAAGTCAACGCCAGAAGCATAAAATACAATATAAATACTACAGTTTTTCCATCGTATAAAACGAATAATTGCTACCCGTATGGAAGTGATGGTCATTTCTACGTTCCGGGCAACCTAGGCCTCACTCTAGGGTGTTGTTCCACCAGATTGAATAGTTAGGGCCTAAGAAATCAACGCTAGAAGCATAAAATACAATATACATATAACAGTTTTTCCATCGTATAAAACGAATAATAGCAACCAGCGTGAAAGTTATGGTCATTTCTACGTTTCGGGCAACCTAGGCTTCACCCCAGGGCGTTGTTCCACCAGATCGAATAGTTAGGGCCGAAGAAGTGAACGCCAGCAGCATTAAATACAATAAAAATACAACAGTCTTTCCATCCTATAACAGGAATAATTGCAACCCGTGTGAAAGTGATGGTCATTTCTACGTTCCGGGCAACCCATGCGACACTCTAGGGCGTTGCTCCACCACATCTAATAGCTACGGCCTTCAAAGTCAACGCCAGAAGCATAAATTACAATATGAGTACAACAGCTTTTCCATCGTATAAAATGAATAATTGCAAACAGTGTGAAAGTAACGGTCATTTCTACGTTCCGGGCAACCTAGGCTGCACTCTAGGGTGTTGCTCCACCAGATGGAATAGCTAGGGCCTTAGAAGTCAACGCCCGAAGCATAAAATGCAAATAAATATAACAGCTTTTCCATCGTATGAAACGAATAACAGCAACCAGTCTGAAAGTACTGGTCATTTCTACGTTCCGGGTAACCTAGGATTCACACTAGGGCGTTGCTCCACCAGATCGAATAGTTAGTGCCTTAGAAGTCAACGCCAGAAGCATAAAATACAATATAAATACAACAGTTTTTCCATCGTATAAAACGAATAATTGCTACCCGTATGGAAGTGATGGTTATTTCCACGTTCCGGGCAACCTAGGCCTCACTCTAGGGTGTTGTTCCACCAGATTGAATAGTTAGGGCCTAAGAAATCAACGCCAGAAGCATAAAATACAATATAAATATAACAGCTTTTCCATCGTATAAAACGAATAATAGCAACCAGTGTGAAAGTTATGGTCATTTCTACTTCCCGGGCAACCTAGGCTTCACTCTAGGGCGTTGCTCCACCAGATGGAATAGTTAGGGCCTAAGAAGTCAACGCCAGAAGCATAATATGCAATAGAAATCTAACAGCTTTTCCATCGTATAAAACGAATAATAGCAACCAGTGTGAAGGTTATGGTCATTTCTACTTCCCGGGCAACCTAGGCTTCACCCTAGGGCGTTGTTCCACCAGATGGAATAGCTAGGGCCTAAGAAGTCAACGCCAGAAGCATAAAATACGATATGAATACAACAGCTTTTCCATCGTATAAAACGAATAATGGTAACCAGTGTGAAAGTTATGGTCATTTCTACGTTCCGGTCAACCTAGACTTCACTCTAGGACGTTGCTCCACCAGAAAGAATAGTTAGGGCCTGTGAAGTCAACGCCAGAAGCATTAAAAACAATAAAGGTGCAACAGTTTTTCCATCGTATAACAGGAATAATTGCAACCAGTGTGAAGGTAATGGTATGTTCTTCGTTCCGGGCAACCTAGGCTTCACACTAGGGCGGTGCTCCACCAGATCAAATAGTTACGGCCTAAGAAGTCAACGCCAGAAGCATAAATTACAATATAAGTACAACAGCTTTTCCATTGTATATAATGTATATTTGCAAACAGTGTGGAAGTAATGGTCATTTCTACGTTCCGGGCAACCTAGGCTTCACTCTAGGGTGTTGCTCCACCAGATGGAATTGCTAGGGACTTAGAATTCAACGCCCGAAGCATAAAATGCAAAATAAATAGAACAGTTTTTCCATTGTATAAAACGAATAACTGCAACCAGTCTGAAAGTACTGGTCATTTCTACGTTCCGGGTAACCTAGGTTTCACACTAGGGCGTTGCTCCACCAGATCGAATAGCTAGGGTCTTCGAACTCAACGCCAGAAGGATAAAATACAATATAAGTACAAAAGTTTTTCCATCGTATAAAATGAATAATTGCAGACATTGTGAAAGTAATGGTCATTTCTACGTTCCGGTCAACCCAGGTTTCACTCTAGGGCGTTGCTCCACCACATATAATAGCTACGGCTTTAGAAGTCGACGCCAGGAGCATAAAATACAATATAAATACAACAGCTTTTCCATCGTATAAAATGAATAATTGCAAACAATGTGAAAGTAATGGTCATTTCTACGTTCCGGGCATCCTAGGCTGCACTCTAGGGTGTTGCTCCACCAGATGGAATTGCTAGGGACTTAGAATTCAACGCCCGAAGCATAAAATGCAAAATAAATGGAACACTTTTTCCATTGTATAAAACGAATAACTGCAACCAGTCTGAAAGTACTGGTTATTTCTACGTTCCGGGTAACCTAGGCTTCACTCTAGGACGTTGCTCCACCAGATCGAATAGTTAGGGCCTATGAAGTCAACGCCAGAAGCTAAAATACAATAAAGGTGCAACAGTTTTTCCATCGTATAACAGGAATAACTGCAAACAGTGTGATAGTACTGGTCATTACTACGTTCCGTGTAATCTAGGCTTCACTCTAGGGCGTTGCTCCACCAGATCGAATAGTTAGTGCCTTAGAAGTCAACGCCAGAAGCATAAAATACAATATAAATACAACAGTTTTTCCATCGTATAAAACGAATAATTGCTACCCGTATGGAAGTGATGGTCATTTCCACGTTCCGGGCAACCTAGGCCTCACTCTAGGGTGTTGTTCCACCAGATTGAATAGTTAGGGCCTAAGAAATCAACGCCAGAAGCATAAAATACAATATAAATATAACAGCTTTTCCATCGTATAAAACGAATAATAGCAACCCGTGTGAAAGTTATGGTCATTTCTACTTCCCGGGCAACCTAGGCTTCACTCTAGGGCGTTGCTCCACCAGATGGAATAGTTAGGGCCTAAGAAGTCAACGCCAGAAGCATAAAATACGATATAAATACAACAGCTTTTCCATCGTATAAAACGAATAATGGTAACCAGTGTGAAAGTTATTGTCATTTCTACGTTCCGGTCAACCTAGGCTTCACTCTAGGACGTTGCTCCACCAGATCGTATAGTTAGGGCCTATGAAGTCAACGCCAGAAGCTAAAATACAATAAAGGTGCAACAGTTTTTCCATCGTGTAACAGGAATAACTGCAAACAGTGTGATAGTACTGGTCATTACTACGTTCCGTGTAATCTAGGATTCACTCTAGGGCGTTGCTCCACCAGATCGAATAGTTAGTGCCTTAGAAGTCAACGCCAGAAGCATAAAATACAATATAAATACTACAGTTTTTCCATCGTATAAAACGAATAATTGCTACCCGTATGGAAGTGATGGTCATTTCTACGTTCCGGGCAACCTAGGCCTCACTCTAGGGTGTTGTTCCACCAGATTGAATAGTTAGGGCCTAAGAAATCAACGCTAGAAGCATAAAATACAATATACATATAACAGTTTTTCCATCGTATAAAACGAATAATAGCAACCAGCGTGAAAGTTATGGTCATTTCTACGTTTCGGGCAACCTAGGCTTCACCCCAGGGCGTTGTTCCACCAGATCGAATAGTTAGGGCCGAAGAAGTGAACGCCAGCAGCATTAAATACAATATAAATACAACTGTTTTTCCATCATATAAAACGAATAATTGCAACCAGTATGAAAGTTCTGGTCATTTCTACGTTCCGGGCAACCTAGGCTTCACCCTATGGCGTTCTTCCACCACATCGATTAGCTACGGCCTCAGAAGCCAACGCCTGAAGCATAAAATACAATAAAAATACAACAGTCTTTCCATCCTATAACAGGAATAATTGCAACCCGTGTGAAAGTGATGGTCATTTCTACGTTCCGGGCAACCCATGCGACACTCTAGGGCGTTGCTCCACCACATCTAATAGCTACGGCCTTCAAAGTCAATGCCAGAAGCATAAAATACGATATAAATACAACAGCTTTTCCATCGTATAAAATGAATATTTGCAAACATTGTGAAAGTAATGGTCATTTCTACGTTCCGGGCAACCTAGGCTTCACTCTAGGGCGTTGCTTCACCAGATCAAATAGTTAGGGCCTAAGAAGTCAACGCCAGAAGCATAAATTACAATATGAGTACAACAGCTTTTCCATCGTATAAAATGAATAATTGCAAACAGTGTGAAAGTAACGGTCATTTCTACGTTCCGGGCAACCTAGGCTGCACTCTAGGGTGTTGCTCCACCAGATGGAATAGCTAGGGCCTTAGAAGTCAACGCCCGAAGCATAAAATGCAAATAAATATAACAGCTTTTCCATCGTATGAAACGAATAACAGCAACCAGTCTGAAAGTACTGGTCATTTCTACGTTCCGGGTAACCTAGGATTCACACTAGGGCGTTGCTCCACCAGATCGAATAGTTAGTGCCTTAGAAGTCAACGCCAGAAGCATAAAATACAATATAAATACAACAGTTTTTCCATCGTATAAAACGAATAATTGCTACCCGTATGGAAGTGATGGTCATTTCCACGTTCCGGGCAACCTAGGCCTCACTCTAGGGTGTTGTTCCACCAGATTGAATAGTTAGGGCCTAAGAAATCAACGCCAGAAGCATAAAATACAATATAAATATAACAGCTTTTCCATCGTATAAAACGAATAATGGTAACCAGTGTGAAAGTTATTGTCATTTCTACGTTCCGGTCAACCTAGGCTTCACTCTAGGACGTTGCTCCACCAGATCGAATAGTTAGGGCCTATGAAGTCAACGCCAGAAGCTAAAATACAATAAAGGTGCAACAGTTTTTCCATCGTGTAACAGGAATAACTGCAAACAGTGTGATAGTACTGGTCATTACTACGTTCCGTGTAATCTAGGATTGACTCTAGGGCGTTGCTCCACCAGATCGAATAGTTAGTGCCTTAGAAGTCAACGCCAGAAGCATAAAATACAATATAAGTACTACAGTTTTTCCATCGTATAAAACGAATAATTGCTACCCGTATGGAAGTGATGGTCATTTCTACGTTCCGGGCAACCTAGGCTTCACCCCAGGGCGTTGTTCCAACAGATCGAATAGTTAGGGCCGACGAAGTGAACGCCAGCAGCATTAAATACAATATAAATACAACTGTTTTTCCATCGTATAAAACGAATAATGGTAACCAGTGTGAAAGTTATTGTCATTTCTACGTTCCGGTCAACCTAGGCTTCACTCTAGGACGTTGCTCCACCAGATCGTATAGTTAGGGCCTATGAAGTCAACGCCAGAAGCTAAAATACAATAAAGGTGCAACAGTTTTTCCATCGTGTAACAGGAATAACTGCAAACAGTGTGATAGTACTGGTCATTACTACGTTCCGTGTAATCTAGGATTCACTCTAGGGCGTTGCTCCACCAGATCGAATAGTTAGTGCCTTAGAAGTCAACGCCAGAAGCATAAAATACAATATAAATACTACAGTTTTTCCATCGTATAAAACGAATAATTGCTACCCGTATGGAAGTGATGGTCATTTCTACGTTCCGGGCAACCTAGGCCTCACTCTAGGGTGTTGTTCCACCAGATTGAATAGTTAGGGCCTAAGAAATCAACGCTAGAAGCATAAAATACAATATACATATAACAGTTTTTCCATCGTATAAAACGAATAATAGCAACCAGCGTGAAAGTTATGGTCATTTCTACGTTTCGGGCAACCTAGGCTTCACCCCAGGGCGTTGTTCCACCAGATCGAATAGTTAGGGCCGAAGAAGTGAACGCCAGCAGCATTAAATACAATATAAATACAACTGTTTTTCCATCATATAAAACGAATAATTGCAACCAGTATGAAAGTTCTGGTCATTTCTACGTTCCGGGCAACCTAGGCTTCACCCTATGGCGTTCTTCCACCACATCGATTAGCTACGGCCTCAGAAGCCAACGCCTGAAGCATAAAATACAATAAAAATACAACAGTCTTTCCATCCTATAACAGGAATAATTGCAACCCGTGTGAAAGTGATGGTCATTTCTACGTTCCGGGCAACCCATGCGACACTCTAGGGCGTTGCTCCACCACATCTAATAGCTACGGCCTTCAAAGTCAATGCCAGAAGCATAAAATACGATATAAATACAACAGCTTTTCCATCGTATAAAACGAATAATAGCAACCAGCGTGAAAGTTATGGTCATTTCTACGTTTCGGGCAACCAAGGCTTCACCCCAGGGCGTTGTTCCACCAGATCGAATAGTTAGGGCCGAAGAAGTGAACCCCAGCAGCATAAAATACAATATAAATACAACAGTTTTTCCATCATATAAAACGAATAATTGCATCCTGTATGAAAGTTCTGGTCATTTCTACGTTCCGGGTAACCTAGGCTTCACTCTATGGCGTTCTTCCACCACATCGAATAGCTACGGCCTCAGAAGTCAACGCCCGAAGCATAAAATGCAATAAAAGTACAACAGTGTTTCCATCATATAACAGGAATAATTGCAACCAGTTTGAAAGTGATGGCCGATTCTACGTTCCGGGCAACCTAGGCTTCACTCTAGGGCGTTGCTCCTACAGATTGAATAGTTAGGACCTTAGAAGTCAATGCACGAAGCATAAAATGCAATAAAAATACAACAGTTTTTCCATCATATAACAGGAATAATTGCAACCAGTTAGAAAGTGATGGTCATTTCAACGTTCCGGGCAACCTAGGCTTCACTCTAGGACGTTGCTCCACCAGATAGAATAGTTAGTGCCTTAGAAGTCAACGCCAGAAGCATAAAATTCAATAAAGATGCAACAGATTTTCCATCGTATAGCAGGAGTATCTGCAAACAGTGTGAAAGTACTGGTCATTTCTACGTTCCGGGTAACCTAGGCTTCACTCTAGGGCATTGTTCCACCAGATCGAACTGTTAGGGCCTAAGAAGGCAACGCCAGGCGCATTAAATACAATATAAATACAACAGCTTTTCCATCGTATAAAATGAATAATTGCAAACAGTGTGAAAGTAATGGTCATTTCTACGTTCCGGTTAACCTAGGCTGCACTCTAGGGTGTTGCTCCACCAGATGGAATAGCTAGGGCCTTAGAAGTCAACGCCCGAAGCATAAAATGCAAAATAAATATAACAGCTTTTCCATCGTATGAAACGAATAACAGCAACCAGTCTGAAAGTACTGGACATTTCTACGTTCCGGGTAACCTAGGTTTCACACTAGGGCGTTGTTCCACCAGATCGAATAGCTGGGGCCTTAGAAGTCAACGCCCGAAGCTTAAAATACAATATAAGTACAACAGCTTTGCCATCGTATAAAACGAATAATTGCAAACAGTGTGAAGGTAATGGCCATTTCTACGTTCCGAGCAACCTAGGCTTCACTCTAGGGCGTTGCTCCACCAGATCGAATAGTTAGGGCCTAAGAAGTCAACGCCAGAAGTATAAAATACGATATAAATACAACAGCTTTTCCATCGTAGAAAACGATTAATGGCAACCAGTGTGAATGTTATGGTCATTTCTACGTTCCGGTCAACCTAGGCTTCACTCTAGGACGTTGCTCTACCAGGTCGAATAGTTAGGGCCTATGAAGTCAACGCCAGAAGCTAAAATAGAATAAAGCTGCAACAGTTTTTCCATCGTATAACAGGAATAATTGCAACCAGTGTGAAGGTAATGGTATGTTCTTCGTTCCGGGCAACCTAGGCTTCACTCTAGGGCGGTGCTCCACCAGATCAAATAGTTAGGGCCTAAGAAGTCAACGCCAGAAGCATAAATTACAATATAAGTACAACAGCTTTTCCATCGTATATAATGTATATTCGCAAACAGTGTGGAAGTAATGGTCACTTCTACGTTCCGGGCAACCTAGGCGTCACTCTAGGGTGTTGCTCCACCAGATGGAATTGCTAGGGACTGAGAATTCAATGCCAGAAGCATAAAATGCAATATAAATTTAACAGCTTTTCCATCGTATAAAAGGAATAATAGCAACCAGTGTGAAAGTTATGGTCATTTCAACGTTCCGGGCAACCTAGGCATCACGCTAGGGTGTTGCTCCACCAGATAAAATAGCTAGGGCCTAAGAAGTCAACGCCAGAAGCATAAATTACAATATAAGTACAACAGCTTTTCCATCGTATGTAATGTATATTTACAACCAGTGTGGAAGTAATGGACATTTCTACGTTCCGGGCAACCTAGGCTTAACGCTAGGGTATTGCTCCACCAGATGGAATATCTAGGGACTTAGAATTCAATGCCAGGAGCATAAAATACAATATAAATACAACAGCTTTTCCATCGTATAAAATGAATAATTGCAGACAGTGTGAAAGTAATGGTCATTTCTACGTTCCGGGCAACCTAGGCTGCACTCTAGGGTGTTGCTCCACCAGATGGAATAGCTAGGGCCTTAGAAGTCAACGCCCGAAACATAAAATGCAATTTAAATATAACAGCTTTTCCATCGTATGAAACGAATAACAGCAACCAGTATGAAAGTACTGGTCATTTCTACGTTCCGGGTAACCTAGGTTTCACACTAGGGCGTTGCTCCACCAGATCGAATAGCTAGGGACTTAGAATTCAACGCCAGAAGGATAAAATACAATATAAGTACAACAGTTTTTCCATCTTATAAAATGAATAACTGTAACCAGTGTGAAAGTACTGGTCATTTCTACGTTCCGGGCAACCTAGGCTTCACTGTAGAGTGATGCTCCACCAGATGGAATAGGTAGTGCCATAGAAGGCAACGCCAGAAGCATAATATACAAGATAAATATAACAGTTTTTCCAGCGTATAAAACGAATAATAGCAATCAGTGTGAAAGTTGAGGTCATTTCTACGTTCCGGGCAACCTAGGCTTCACTCTAGGGCGTTGCTCCACCAGATCAAACAGTTAGGGCCTTAGAAGTTAACGCCCAAAGCATAAAATACAAAACAAATAGAACAGTTTTTCCATCGTATAAAACGAATAATAGCAACCAGTTGAAAGTTATGGTCATTTCTACGTTCCGGGCAACCTAGGCTACACCCCAGGGCGTTGTTCCACCAGATCGAATAGCTAGTGCCTTAGAAGTCAACGCCACAAGCATAAAATACAATATAAGTACAACAGTTTTTCCATCGTATGAAATGAATAATTTTAAACATTGCGAAAGTAATGGTCATTTCTACGTTCCGGGCAACCTAGGCGTCACTCTAGTGCGTTGCTCCACCGCATCTGATAGCTACGGCCTTAGACGTCAACGACAGAATCATAAAATGCAATAAAGATGCAACAGCTTTTCCATCGTATAAAACGAATAATTGCAACCAGTATGAAAGTTATTGTCATTTCTACTTTCCGGGCAAGCTAGGCTTCACCCTAGGGCAATGCTCCAACAGATTGAATAGTTAGGACCTTAGAAGACAATGCCCGAAGCATAAAATGCAATAAAAATACAACAGTTTTTCCATCGTATAAAATGGATAATTGCAACCAGTGTGAAATTTATGGTCATTCCTACATTCCGAGCAACCTAGACTTCACTCTAGAGCGTTGCTCCACCAGATCGAATAGTTAGGTCCTTAGAAGTCAACGCCTGAAGCATGAAATGCAATAAAAATACAACAGTTTTTTCATCCTATAACAGGAATAATTGCAACACGCGTGATAGTGATGGCCATTTCTACGTTCCGTGCATCCTAGGCTTCACTCTAGGGCGTTGCCCCACCAGATCGAATAGTTAGGGCCTTAGATGTCAACTCCAGAAGAATAAAATACAATATAAATAGAAGAGTTTTTCCAGCGTATAAAATGAATAATTGCAAACAGTGTGAAAGTAATGGCCAACTCTACGTTCCGGGCATCCTAGGCTTCACTCTAGGGCGTAGCTCCACCTCATCGAATAGCTACGGCCTTAGGAGTCAACGCCTGAACCATAAAATACAATAAAAATATCACAGTTTTTCCATCGTATAACAGGAATAATTGCATCAACTGTGAAGGTAATGGTCATTTCTACGTTCCGGGCAACCTAGGCTTCACTCTAGGGTGTTGCTCCACAAGATAAAATAGTTAGGGCCTAAGAGGTCAACGCCAGAAGCATAAAATACAATATAAATACAACAGCTTTTCCATCGTATATAACGTATATTTGCGAATAGTGTGAAAGTAATGGTCATTTCTACGTTCCGGGCAGCCTAGGCACCACTCTCGGGCGTTGCTCCACCAAATCGAATAGCTAGGGCCTTAGAAGTCAACGCCAGACGCATAAGGTACAATAAAAAAACAACTGTTTGTCCACCGTATAACAGGAATAATTGCAACCAGTGCGAATGTGATGGTCATTTCTACGTTCAGGGCAACCTTGGCTTCACTCTAGGGCGTTGCTCCACCAGATCGAATAGTTAGGGCCTTGGAAATCAACGCCCGAAGCCTAAAATAAAATAAAAATACTCAATGGTTCAATCGTATAACAGGGATAATTGCAACCAATGTGAAAGTAATTGTCATTTCAACGTACCGGGCAACCTAGGCTTCACTCTAGGGCGTTACTCCACCACATCGAATAGATATGGCCATAGAAGTCAACGCCAGAATCATAAAATACAATATAAATACAACAGCTTTTCCACTGTATAAAATGAATATTTGCAAACAGTGTGAAAGTAATGGTCATTTGTACATTCCGGGCAACCTAGGCTTTACTCTGGGGCGTTGCACCACCCCGTCGAATAGCTACGACCTTAGAAGACAACGCCTGAAGCATAAAATACAATAAAGATACAACAGCTTTTCCATCGTATAAAACGAATAATTGCTACCAGTGTGAAAGTTATGGTCATTGCTACGTTCCGCGCACCCTAGGCTTCACCCAAGGGCGTTGTTCCACCAGATGGAATAGTTAGGGCCTAAGAAGTCAACGCCAGAAGCATAAAATACGATATAAATACAACAGCTTTTCCATCGTATAAGACGAATAATTGCAACCAGTGAGAATGTAATGGTCATTTCTACGTTCTGGGCAGCCTTGGCTTCACTCTAGGGCGTTGCTCCACCAGATCGAATAATTAGGGCGTTAGAAATCAACTCCAGAAGCATAAAATACAATAAAGATGCAACAGCTTTTCAACCGTAAAACAGGAATAATTGCAACCAGTGTGAAGGTAATGGTCTTTTCTACGTTCCGGGCAACCTAGGCTTCACTCTAGGGCGGTGCACCACCAGATCAAATAGTTAGGGCCTAAGAAGTCAACGCCAGAAGCATAAAATGCAACATAAATACAACAGATTTTCCATCGTATATAATGTATATTTGCAAACAGTGTGAAAGTAATGGTCATTTCTACGTACCGGGCAGCCTAGGCACCACTCTCGGGCGTTGCTCCACCAAATCGAATAGCTAGGGCCTTAGAAGTCAACGCCAGAAGCATACAATACAATATAAGTACAAAAGTTTTTCCATCGTATTAAACGAATAATTGCAAACAGTGTGAAAGATACGGACATTTCTGCGTTCCGGGCTACCTAGGCTTCACTCTATGGCGTTCTTCCACCACATCGAAAAGCAACGGCCTCAGAAGTCAACGCCAGAGGCATAAAATACAATATAAATATAACAGTTTTTCCATCGTATAAAACGAGTAGTAGCAACCAGTGTGAAAGTTATGGTCATTTCAACGTTCCGGGCAACCTAGGCATCACGCTAGGGTGTTGCTCCACCAGATAAAATAGCTAGGGCCTAAGAAGTCAACGCCAGAAGCATAAATTACAATATAAGTACAACAGCTTTTCCATCGTATGTAATGTATATTTACAACCAGTGTGGAAGTAATGGACATTTCTACGTTCCGGGCAACCTAGGCTTAACGCTAGGGTATTGCTCCACCAGATGGAATATCTAGGGACTTAGAATTCAATGCCAGGAGCATAAAATACAATATAAATACAACAGCTTTTCCATCGTATAAAATGAATAATTGCAGACAGTGTGAAAGTAATGGTCATTTCTACGTTCCGGGCAACCTAGGCTGCACTCTAGGGTGTTGCTCCACCAGATGGAATAGCTAGGGCCTTAGAAGTCAACGCCCGAAACATAAAATGCAATTTAAATATAACAGCTTTTCCATCGTATGAAACGAATAACAGCAACCAGTATGAAAGTACTGGTCATTTCTACGTTCCGGGTAACCTAGGTTTCACACTAGGGCGTTGCTCCACCAGATCGAATAGCTAGGGACTTAGAATTCAACGCCAGAAGGATAAAATACAATATAAGTACAACAGTTTTTCCATCTTATAAAATGAATAACTGTAACCAGTGTGAAAGTACTGGTCATTTCTACGTTCCGGGCAACCTAGGCTTCACTGTAGAGTGATGCTCCACCAGATGGAATAGGTAGTGCCATAGAAGGCAACGCCAGAAGCATAATATACAAGATAAATATAACAGTTTTTCCAGCGTATAAAACGAATAATAGCAATCAGTGTGAAAGTTGAGGTCATTTCTACGTTCCGGGCAACCTAGGCTTCACTCTAGGGCGTTGCTCCACCAGATCAAACAGTTAGGGCCTTAGAAGTTAACGCCCAAAGCATAAAATACAAAACAAATAGAACAGTTTTTCCATCGTATAAAACGAATAATAGCAACCAGTTGAAAGTTATGGTCATTTCTACGTTCCGGGCAACCTAGGCTACACCCCAGGGCGTTGTTCCACCAGATCGAATAGCTAGTGCCTTAGAAGTCAACGCCACAAGCATAAAATACAATATAAGTACAACAGTTTTTCCATCGTATGAAATGAATAATTTTAAACATTGCGAAAGTAATGGTCATTTCTACGTTCCGGGCAACCTAGGCGTCACTCTAGTGCGTTGCTCCACCGCATCTGATAGCTACGGCCTTAGACGTCAACGACAGAATCATAAAATGCAATAAAGATGCAACAGCTTTTCCATCGTATAAAACGAATAATTGCAACCAGTATGAAAGTTATTGTCATTTCTACTTTCCGGGCAAGCTAGGCTTCACCCTAGGGCAATGCTCCAACAGATTGAATAGTTAGGACCTTAGAAGACAATGCCCGAAGCATAAAATGCAATAAAAATACAACAGTTTTTCCATCGTATAAAATGGATAATTGCAACCAGTGTGAAATTTATGGTCATTCCTACATTCCGAGCAACCTAGACTTCACTCTAGAGCGTTGCTCCACCAGATCGAATAGTTAGGTCCTTAGAAGTCAACGCCTGAAGCATGAAATGCAATAAAAATACAACAGTTTTTTCATCCTATAACAGGAATAATTGCAACACGCGTGATAGTGATGGCCATTTCTACGTTCCGTGCATCCTAGGCTTCACTCTAGGGCGTTGCCCCACCAGATCGAATAGTTAGGGCCTTAGATGTCAACTCCAGAAGAATAAAATACAATATAAATAGAAGAGTTTTTCCAGCGTATAAAATGAATAATTGCAAACAGTGTGAAAGTAATGGCCAACTCTACGTTCCGGGCATCCTAGGCTTCACTCTAGGGCGTAGCTCCACCTCATCGAATAGCTACGGCCTTAGGAGTCAACGCCTGAACCATAAAATACAATAAAAATATCACAGTTTTTCCATCGTATAACAGGAATAATTGCATCAACTGTGAAGGTAATGGTCATTTCTACGTTCCGGGCAACCTAGGCTTCACTCTAGGGTGTTGCTCCACAAGATAAAATAGTTAGGGCCTAAGAGGTCAACGCCAGAAGCATAAAACACAATATAAATACAACAGCTTTTCCATCGTATATAACGTATATTTGCGAATAGTGTGAAAGTAATGGTCATTTCTACGTTCCGGGCAACCTATGCTTCACACTAGGGCGTTGCTCCTCCAGATCGAATAGCTAGCGCATTAGAAGTCAACGCCAGACGCATAAGGTACAATAAAAAAACAACTGTTTTTCCACCGTATAACAGGAATAATTGCAACCAGTGCGAATGTGATGGTCATTTCTACGTTCAGGGCAACCTTGGCTTCACTCTAGGGCGTTGCTCCACCAGATCGAATAGTTAGGGCCTTGGAAATCAACGCCCGAAGCCTAAAATAAAATAAAAATACTCAATGGTTCAATCGTATAACAGGGATAATTGCAACCAATGTGAAAGTAATTGTCATTTCAACGTACCGGGCAACCTAGGCTTCACTCTAGGGCGTTACTACACCACATCGAATAGATATGGCCATAGAAGTCAACGCCAGAATCATAAAATACAATATAAATACAACAGCTTTTCCACTGTATAAAATGAATATTTGCAAACAGTGTGAAAGTAATGGTCATTTTTACATTCCGGGCAACCTAGGCTTTACTCTGGGGCGTTGCACCACCCCGTCGAATAGCTACGACCTTAGAAGACAACGCCTGAAGCATAAAATACAATAAAAATACAACAGCTTTTCCATCGTATAAAACGAATAATTGCTACCAGTGTGAAAGTTATGGTCATTCCTACGTTCCGCGCACCCTAGGCTTCACCCAAGGGCGTTGTTCCACCAGATGGAATAGTTAGGGCCTAAGAAGTCAACGCCAGAAGCATAAAATACGATATAAATACAACAGCTTTTCCATCGTATAAGACGAATAATTGCAACCAGTGAGAATGTAATGGTCATTTCTACGTTCTGGGCAGCCTTGGCTTCACTCTAGGGCGTTGCTCCACCAGATCGAATAATTAGGGCGTTAGAAATCAACTCCAGAAGCATAAAATACAATAAAGATGCAACAGTTTTTCCACCGTAAAACAGGAATAATTGCAACCAGTGTGAAGGTAATGGTCATTTCTACGTTCCGGGCAACCTAGGCTTCACCCTAGGGCGTTGTTCCACCATATCGAATAGTTAGGGCCTAAGAAGTCAACGCCAGATGCATAAAATACGATATAAATACAACAGCTTTTCCCACGTATAAAACGAATAATTGCAACCAGTGCGGAAGTTACGGTCATTTCTACGTTCCGGGCAACCTAGGCTTCACTCTAGGGCGTTGCTCGACCAGATCGAATAGCTAGGGCCTTAGAAGTCAACGCCAGAAGCATCAAATACAATATAAATATAACAGTTTTTCCATCGTATAAAACGAGTAATTGCAACCAGTATGAAAGTCATGGTCATTTCTACGTTCCGGGAAACCTCGGCTTCAATCTAGGGCGTTTTTCCAACAGATCGAATATTTAGGGCCTGAGAAGTCAACGCTAGAAGCATAAAATACAATATAAATAGAAGGGCTTTTCCAGCGCACAAAATGAGTAACTGCAGCCAGTGTGAAAGTACTGGTCATTTCTACGTTCCGGGCAGCCTAGGCTACACTCTAGGGCGTTGCTCCACCAGATCGAATAGTTAGGGCCTAGGAAGTCAACGCCCGAAGCATAAAATACAAAATAAATAGAACAGTTTTTCCATCGTATAAAACGAATAATTGCAACCAGTGCGGAAGTTACGGTCATTTCTACGTTCCGGGCAACCTAGGCTTCACTCTAGGGCGTTGCTCGACCAGATGGAATAGCTAGGGCCTTAGAAGTCAACGCCAGAAGCATCAAATACAATATAAATATAACAGTTTTTCCATCGTATAAAACGAGTAATTGCAACCAGTATGAAAGTCATGGTCATTTCTACGTTCCGGGCAACCTCGGCTTCAATCTAGGGCGTTTTTCCAACAGATTGAATATTTAGGGCCTGAGAAGTCAACGCTAGAAGCATAAAATACAATATAAATAGAAGGGCTTTTCCAGCGTATAAAACGAATAATTGCTACCAGTGTGAAAGTTATGGTCATTGCTACGTTCCGCGCACCCTAGGCTTCACCCAAGGGCGTTGTTCCACCAGATGGAATAGTTAGGGCCTAAGAAGTCAACGCCAGAAGCATAAAATACGATATGAATACAACAGCTTTTCAATCGTATAAGACGAATAATTGCAACCAGTGAGAATGTAATGGTCATTTCTACGTTCTGGGCAGCCTAGGCTTCACTCTAGGGCGTTGCTCCACCAGTTCGAATAATTAGGGCCTTAGAAATCAACGCCAGAAGCATAAAATACAATATAAGTACAAAAGTTTTTCCATCGTATAAAACGGATAATTGCAAACAGTGTGAAAGATATGGACATTTCTACGTTCCGGGCAACCTAGGCTTCACCCTAGGGCAATGCTCCAACAGATTCAATAGTTAGGGCCTTAGAAGTCAACGCCCGGAGCATTAAATACAAAATAAATAGAACAGTTTTTCCATTGTATTAAACGAATAATTTCTACCAGGGTAAAAGTTATGGTCATTTCTACGTTCCGGGCAACCTAGGCTACACCCGAGGGCGTTGTTCCACCAGATCGTATGGTTAGGGCGTAGGAAGTGATCGCCAGACGCATTAGATACAATATAAATACAACAGTCTTTCCATCCTATAACAGGAATAATTGCAGCCCGTGTGAAAGTGATGGTCATTTCTACGTTCCAGGCAAACTAGGCTTTACTCTAGGGCGTTGTTCCACCAGATCGAATAGCTAGGGCCTAAGAAGTCAACGCCAGAAGCATAAAATACAATATAAATATAACAGTTTTTCCATCGCATAAAACGAATAATGGCAACCAGTGTGAAAGTTATGGTCATTTCTACGTTCCAGGCAACCTAGGCTTCACACTAGGGCGTCGTTCCACCAGATCGAATAGTTAGGGCCTAGGAAGTCAACGCCAGAAGCATAAAGTACGATATAAATACAACAGCTTTTCCATCGTATAAAACGAATAATTGCAACCACTGTGAAAATTATGGTCATTTCTACGTTCCGGGCAACCTAGGCTTCACCCTAGGGCAATGTTCCAACAGATTGAATAGTTAGGGCCTTAGAAGTCAACGCCAGATGCATAAAATGCAATAAAGATGCAACAGTATTTCCATCGTATAACAGGAATAATTGCAACCAGTGTGAAGGTAATGGTATGTTCTACGTTCCGGGCAACCTATGCTTGACTCTAGGGCGGTGCTCTACCAGATTAAATAGGTAGGTCGTAAGAAGTCAACGCCAGAAGCATAAAATACAATATAAATACAACAGCTTTCACCTCGTATATAATGTGTAATTGCAAACAGTGTGAAAGTAATGGTCATTTCTACGTTCCGGGCAACCTAGGCTTCACTCTAGGGCGTAGCTCCACCACATGGAATAGCTCCGGCTTTAGAAGTCAACGCCTGAAGCATAAAATGCAATAAAAATACAACAGTTTTTTCATCGTATAACAGGAATAATTGCAACAAGCGTGAAGGTAATGGTTATTTCTACATTCCGAACAACCTAGGCTTCACTCTAGGGCGTTGCACCACTAGATCAAATAGTTAGGGCCTTAGAAGTCGACGCCAGAGGCAGAAAAAACAATATAAATACAACATTTTTTCCATCGTATAGCAGGGATAATTGCAGCCTACGTGGAAGTAGTGGTCATTTCAACGTTCCGGGCTACCTAGGCTTGACCCTAGGGCGTTGTTCCACCAGATCGAATAGTTAGGGCCTTAGGAGTCAACGCCCGAAGCATAAAATACAATAAACATGCAACAGTCTTTCCACCGTTTAAAAGGAATAATTGCAACCAGTGTGAAACTAATGGTCATTTCTACGTTCCCGGCAACATAGACATCACTCTTGGACGTTGCCGCACCAGATCGTATAGCTAGGACCTTAGCAGTCAACGACAGAAGCATAAAATACAATTAAAATACAACAGCTTTTCCATCGTATAAAACGAATAATTGCAACCAGTGTGAAGGTTATGGTCATTTCTACGTTCCGGGCAACCTAGGCTTCACTCTAAGGCGTTGTTCCACCAGATTGAATAGCTAGGGCCTAAGAAGTCAACGCCAGAAGAATAAAATACAATATAAGTACAACAGTTTATCCATCGTATAAAATGAATAATTGCAAACATTGTGAAACTAATGGTCATTTCTACGTTCCAGGCAACCTAGGCGTCACACTAGGTCGTTGCTCCACCACATCTAATAACTACGGCCTTAGATGTCAGCGCCAGGAGCATAAAATACAATATAAATACAACAGCTCTGCCATCGTATAAAATGAATAATTGCAAACAGGGTGAAAGTAATGGTCATTTCTACGTTCAGAGCAACCTAGGCTTCACTCTAGGGCGTTGCTCCACCAGATCGAATAGTTAGGTCCTTAGAAGTTAACGCCAGAAGCATAAAATACAATAAAGATGCAACAGTTTTTCCATCGTATAACAGGAATAATTGCAAACAGTGTAAAGGTAATGGTGTGTTCTACGTTCCGGGCAACCTATGCTTGACACAACGGCGTTGTTCCACCAGGTCGAATAGTTAGGGCCTTAGGAGTAAACGCCAGAAGCATAAAATACAATATAAATACAACAGCTTTTACCTCGTATATAATGTGTATTTGCAAACAGTGTGAAAGCAATGGTCATTTCCACGTTCCGGGCAACCTAGGCTTCACTCTAGGGCGTAGCTCCACCACATGGAATAGCTCCAGCCTTAGAAGTCAACGCCTGAAGCATGAAATGCAATAAAAATACGACAGTTTTTTCATCCTATAACAGGAATAATTGCAACACGCGTGATAGTGATGGCCAACTCTACGTTCCGGGCATCCTAGGCTTCACTCTAGGGCGTAGCTCCACCTCATCGAATAGCTACGGCCTTAGGAGTCAACGCCTGAACCATAAAATACAATAAAAATATCACAGTTTTTCCATCGTATAACAGGAATAATTGCATCAACTGTGAAGGTAATGGTCATTTCTACGTTCCGGGCAACCTAGGCTTCACTCTAGGGTGTTGCTCCACAAGATAAAATAGTTAGGGCCTAAGAGGTCAACGCCAGAAGCATAAAATACAATATAAATACAACAGCTTTTCCATCGTATATAACGTATATTTGCGAATAGTGTGAAAGTAATGGTCATTTCTACGTTCCGGGCAACCTATGCTTCACACTAGGGCGTTGCTCCTCCCGATCGAATAGCTAGCGCATTAGAAGTCAACGCCAGACGCATAAGGTACAATAAAAAAACAACTGTTTTTCCACCGTATAACAGGAATAATTGCAACCAGTGCGAATGTGATGGCCATTTCTACGTTCACGGCAACCTTGGCTTCACTCTAGGGCGTTGCCGCACCAGATCGAATAGTTAGGGCCTTGGAAATGAACGCCCGAAGCCTAAAATAAAATAAAAATACTCAATGGATCAATCGTATAACAGGGATAATTGCAACCAATGTGAAAGTAATTGTCATTTCAACGTACCGGGCAACCTAGGCTTCACTCTAGGGCGTTACTCCACCACATCGAATAGATATGGCCATAGAAGTCAACGCCAGAATCATAAAATACAATATAAATACAACAGCTTTTCCACTGTATAAAATGAATATTTGCAAACAGTGTGAAAGTAATGGTCATTTTTACATTCCGGGCAACCTAGGCTTTACTCTGGGGCGTTGCACCACCCCGTCGAATAGCTACGACCTTAGAAGACAACGCCTGAAGCATAAAATACAATAAAAATACAACAGCTTTTCCATCGTATAAAACGAATAATTGCTACCAGTGTGAAAGTTATGGTCATTGCTACGTTCCGCGCACCCTAGGCTTCACCCAAGGGCGTTGTTCCACCAGATGGAATAGTTAGGGCCTAAGAAGTCAACGCCAGAAGCATAAAATACGATATAAATACAACAGCTTTTCCATCGTATAAGACGAATAATTGCAAGCAGTGAGAATGTAATGGTCATTTCTACGTTCTGGGCAGCCTAGGCTTCACTCTAGGGCGTTGCTCCACCAGATCGAATAATTAGGGCGTTAGAAATCAACTCCAGAAGCATAAAATACAATAAAGATGCAACAGTTTTTCCACCGTAAAACAGGAATAATTGCAACCAGTGTGAAGGTAATGGTCTTTCCTACGTTCCGGACAACCTAGGCTTCACTCTAGGGCGGTGCACCACCAGATCAAATAGTTAGGGCCTAAGAAGTCAACCCCAGAAGCATAAAATGCAACATAAATAAAACAGATTTTCCATCGTATATAATGTATATTTGCAAACAGTGTGAAAGTAATGGTCATTTCCACGTACCGGGCAACCTAGGCACCACTCTCGGGCGTTGCTCCACCAAATCGAATAGCTAGGGTCTTAGAAGTCAACGCCAGAGGCATACAATACAATATAAGTACAAAAGTTTTTCCATCGTATAAAACGAATAATTGCAAACAGTGTGAAAGATATGGACATTTCTGCGTTCCGGGCTACCTAGGCTTCACTCTATGGCGTTCTTCCTCGACATCGAAAAGCAACGGCCTCAGATGTCAATGCCAGAGGCATAAAATACAATATAAATATAACAGTTTTTCCATCGTATAAAACGAGTAGTAGCAACCAGTGTGAAAGTTATGGTCATTTCTACGTTCCGGGCAACCTAGGCTTCACTCTAGGGCGTTGCTCCACCAGACCAAACAGTTAGGGCCTTAGAAGTCAACGCCCGAAGCATAAAACACAAAATAAATAGAACGGTGTTTCCATTGTATAAAACGAATAATTGCTACCAGTGTAAAAGTTATGGTCATTTCTACGTTCCGGGCAACCTAGGCTTCACCCTAGGGCGTTGTTCCACCATATCGAATAGTTAGGGCCTAAGAAGTGAACGCCAGAAGCATAAAATACAATATAAATACAACAGTTTTTCCATCGTATAAAACGAATAATTGCTACCAGTGTGAAAGTTATGGTCATTTCTACGTTCCGGGCAACCTAGGCTTCACTCTAGGGCGTTGCTCCACCAGATCAAACCGTTAGGGCCTTCGAAGTCAACGCCCGAAGCATTAAATACAAAATAAATAGAACAGTTTTTCCATTGTATAAAACGAATAATTGCTACCAGTGTAAAAGTTATGGTCATTTCTACGTTCCGGGCAACCTAGGCTACACCCGAGGGCGTTGTTCCACCAAATCGCATAGTTAGGGCGTAGGAAGTGATCGCCCGACGCATTAGATACAATATAAATACAACAGTCTTTCCATCCTATAAGAGGAATAATTGCAGCCCGTGTGAAAGTGATGGTCATTTCTACGTTCCAGGCAAACTAGGCTTCACTCTAGAGCGTTGTTCCACCAGATCGAATAGCTAGGGCCTAAGAAGTCAACGCCAGAAGCATAAAATACAATACAAATATAACAGTTTTTCCATCGCATAAAACGAGTAATAGCAACCAGTGTGAAAGTTATGGTCATTTCTACGTGCCAGGCAACGTAGGCTTCACACTAGGGCGTCGTTCCACCAGATCGAATAGTTAGGGCCTAAGAAGTCAACGCCAGAAGCATAAAATACGATATAAATACAACAGCTTTTCCATCGTATAAAACGAATAATTGCAACCACTGTGAAAATTATGGTCATTTCTACGTTCAGAGCAACCTAGGCTTCACTCTAGGGCGTTGCGCCACCAGATCGAATAGCTAGGGCCTTAGAAGTCAACGCCCGAAGCACAAAATACAAAATAACTAAAACAGTTTTTCCATCGTATAAAACGAATAATTGAAACCAGTATGAAAGTCAACATCATTTCTACTTTCCGGGCAACATAGGCTTCACCCTTGGGCGTTGCACCAACAGATTGAATAGTTAGGGCCTTAGAAGTCAACGCCCGAAGCATAAAATACAAAATAAATAGAACAGTTTTTCCATCGTATAATACGAATAATTGCTACCGGTGTGAAAGTTATGGTCCTTTCTCCGTTCCGGGCAACCTAGGCTTCACTCTAGGGCGTTGCTCCACCACATCGAATAGTTAGGGCCTTAGAAGTCAACGCCAGAAGCATAAAACTCAAAATAAATAGAACGGTGTTTCCATTGTATAAAACGAATAATTGCTACCAGTGTAAAAGTTATGGTCATTTCTACGTTCCGGGCATCCTAGTCTTCACTTTAGGGCGTTGCTCCACCAGATCGAATAGTTAGGTCCTTAGAAGTTAACGCCAGAAGCATAAAATACAATAAAGATGCAACAGTTTTTCCATCGTATAACAGGAATAATTGCAAACAGTGTAAAGGTAATGGTGTGTTCTACGTTCCGGGCAACCTATGCTTGACGCAACGGCGTTGTTCCACCAGGTCGAATAGTTAGGGCCTTAGGAGTAAACGCCAGAAGCATAAAATACAATATAAATACAACAGCTTTTACCTCGTATATAATGTGTATTTGCAAACAGTGTGAAAGCAATGGTCATTTCCACGTTCCGGGCAACCTAGGCTTCACTCTAGGGCGTAGCTCCACCACATGGAATAGCTCCGGCCTTAGAAGTCAACGCCTGAAGCATGAAATGCAATAAAAATACAACAGTTTTTTCATCCTATAACAGGAATAATTGCAACACGCGTGATAGTGATGGCCATTTCTACGTTCCGTGCATCCTAGGCTTCACTCTAGGGCGTTGCCCCACCAGATCGAATAGTTAGGGCCTTAGAAGTCAACTCCAGAAGCATAAAATACAAAATAAATAGAACAGTTTTTCCATCGTATAAAACGAATAATTGCTACCAGTGTGAAAGTTATGGTCATTGCTACGTTCCGCGCACCCTAGGCTTCACCCAAGGGCGTTGTTCCACCAGATGGAATAGTTAGGGCCTAAGAAGTCAACGCCAGAAGCATAAAATACCATATAAATACAACAGCTTTTCCATCGTATAAGACGAATAATTGCAACCAGTGAGAATGTAATGATCATTTCTACGTTCTGGGCAGCCTAGACTTCACTCTATGGCGTTCTTCCACCACATCGAAAAGCAACGGCCACAGAAGTCAACGCCAGAGGCATAAAATACAATATAAATACAACACCTTTTCCATCGTATAACAGGAATAATTGCAACCAGTGTTAAGGTTATGGTCATTTCTACGTTCCGGGCAACATAGGCTTCATTCTAGGGCGTTGCTCCACTAGATCGAATAGTTAGGGGCTTAGAAGTCAACGCCAGAAGCATAAAATACGATATAGATACAACAGTTTTTCCATCGTATAAAACGAATAATTGCAACCAGTGTGAAAGTAATGGCCATTTCTACGTTCCGGGCACACTAGGCTTCGCACTAGGGCGTTGTTCCACCAGATCGAATTGCTAGGGCCTTAGAAGTCAACGCCCAAAGCATAAAATACAATAAAAGTACAACAGTTTTTCCTTCATATAGCATGAATAATTGCAATCAGTGTGAAAGTAATGATCATTTCGGCGTTTCGGGCATCCTAGATTTAACTGTGAGGTACTGCTCCACCAGATCGAATACGTAGGGCCTTAGAAGTCAAATGCAGAAGCATAAAGTACTATAAAAATCCAACAGTTTGTCCTTCGTATAACAGGAATAATTGCAACCGGTGCGAAAGTGATGGTCATTTCTACGTTCCGGCAACCCAGGCTTCACTCTAGGGCGTTCTTCCACCAGATCGTATAGTTAGGGCATAAGAAGTCAACGCCAGAAGCATAAAATACAGTAAAAATGGAACAGTTTTTCCATCATATAGAATGAATAATTGTAATCAGTGTGAAAGTAATGATCATTTCGACGTTTCGGTCATCCTAGATTTAACTGTGAGGCACTGCTCCACCAGATCGAATAAGTAGGGCCTTAGAAGTCAACGCCAGAAGCATAAAGTACAATAAAAATGCAACAGTTTGTCCATCGTATAACAGGAATAATTGCAACCAGAGTGAAAGTAATGGTCCTTTCTAGGTTTCGGGCAACCTAGGCTTCACTCTAGGGCGTTGCTCCACCAGATCCAATAGCTAGGGCCTTTGAAGCCAACGCCAGAAGCATAAAATAAAATAAAAATTCACAATGTTTCAATCGTATAACAGGAATAATTGCAACAAGTGTGACGGTAATGGTCATTTCTACGTTCCGGGCAACCTAGGCTTCACCCTAGGTCGGTGCGCCACCACATCGAATAGCTATGGCCTTAGAAGTCAACGCCAGAAACATAAAATATAACATAAGTAAAACAGTTTTTCCATCGTATAAAACGAATGATAGCAACCAGTGTGAAAGTTATGGTCATTTCTACGTTCCGGGCAACCTAGGCTTCACTCTAGGGCGTTGCGCCACCAGATCGAATAGCTAGGGCCTTAGAAGTCAACGCCCGAAGCACAAAATACAAAATAACTAAAACAGTTTTTCCATCGTATAAAACGAATAATTGCAACCAGTATGAAAGTCAACGTCATTTCTACTTTCTGGGCAACATAGGCTTCACCCTTGGGCGTTGCACCAACAGATTGAATAGTTAGGGCCTTAGAAGTCAACGCCCGAAGCATAAAATACAAAATAAATAGAACAGTTTTTCCATCGTTTAATACGAATAATTGCTACCGGTGTGAAAGTTATGGTCATTTCTCCGTTCCGGGCAACCTAGGCTTCACTCTAGGGCGTTGCTCCACCACATCGAATAGTTAGGGCCTTAGAAGTCAACGCCAGAAGCATAAAATACAAAATAAATAAAACAGTTTTTCCATCGTATAAAACGAATAATTGTTACCAGTGTGAAAGTTATGGCCATTTCTACGTTCCGCGCAACCTAGGCTTCACTCTAGGGCGCTGCTCCACCAGATCGAATAGTTAGGGCCTTAGAAGTCAACGCCAGAAGCATAAAATACAATAAAGATGCAAAAGTTTTTCCATCGCATAGCAGGAATAACTGCAAACAGTGTGAAAGTAATGGTCATTTCCATGTTCCGGGCAACCTAGTCTTCACTCTAGGGCGTTGTTCCACCAGATCGAATAATTAGGGCCTAAGAAGTCAACGCCAGAAGAATAAAATACAATATAAGTACAAAAGCTTTCCCATCGTATAAAATGAATAATTGCAAACATTGTGAAAGTAATGGTCATTTCCACGTTTTGGGCAACCTAGGCGTCACTCTAGGGCGTTGCTCCACCAGACCGAATAGCTAGGGCCTTAGAAGTCAACGCCAGAAGCATCAAATACAATATAAATATAACAGTTTTTCCATCGTCTAAAACCAATAATAGCAACCAGTGTGAAAGTTATGGTCATTTCTCCGTTCCGGGCAACCTAGGCTTCACTCTACGGCGTTCCTCCACCAGATCGAATAGTTAGGGCCTTAGAAGTCAACGCCTGAAGCATAAAATACAAAATAAATAAAACTGCTTTTCCATCGTTTAAACCGAATAATTGCTACCAGTGTGAACGTTATGGTCATTTCTACGTTCCGTGCATTCTAGGCTTCACTCTAGGGCGTTGCCCCACCAGATCGAATAGTTAGGGCCTTAGAAGTCAACTCCAGAAGAATAAAATACAATATAAATAGAAGAGCTTTTCCTGCGTATAAAATTAATAATTGCAAACAGTGTGAAAGTAATGGCCAACTCTACGTTCCGGGCATCCTAGGCTTCACTCTAGGGCGTAGCTCCACCACATCGAATAGCTACGGCCTTAGGAGTCAACGCCTGAACAATAAAATACAATAAAAGTAACACAGTTCTTCCATCGTATAACAGGAATAATTGCATCAACTGTGAAGGTAATGGTCATTTCTACGTTCCGGGCAACCTATGCTTCACACTAGGGCGTTGCTCCTCCAGATCGAATAGCTAGCGCATTAGAAGTCAACGCCAGACGCATAAGGTACAATAAAAAAACAACTGTTTTTCCACCGTATAACAGGAATAATTGCAACCAGTGCGAATGTGATGGTCATTTCTACGTTCAGGGCAACCTTGGCTTCACTCTAGGGCGTTTCTCCACCAGATCGAATAGTTAGGGCCTTGGAAATCAACGCCCGAAGCCTAAAATAAAACAAAAATACTCAATGTTTCAATCGTATAACAGGGATAATTGCAACCAATGTGAAAGTAATTGTCATTTCAACGTACCGGGCAACCTAGGCTTCACTCTAGGGCGTTACTCCACCACATCGAATAGATATGGCCTAAGAAGTCAACGCCAGAAGCATAAAATACAATATAAATACAACAGCTTTTCCACCATATAAAATGAATATTTGCAAACAGTGTGAAAGTAATGGTCATTTCTACGTTCCGGGCAACGTATGCTTCACACTAGGGCGTTGCTCCCCCAGATCGAATAGCTAGCGCATTAGAAGTCAACGCCAGACGCATAAGATACAATAAAAATACAACAGTTTTTCCACCGTATAACAGGAATAATTGCAACCAGTGTGAATGTCATGGTCATTTCTACGTTCAGGGCAACATTGGCTTCACTCTAGGGCATTGCTCCACCAGATCGAATAGTTAGGGCCTTGGAAGTCAACGCCCGAAGCATAAAATACAAAATAAATAGAACAGTTTTTCCATCGTATAAAACGAATAATTGCTACCAGTGTGAAAGTTATGGTCATTGCTACGTTCCGCGCACCCTAGGCTTCACCCAAGGGCGTTGTTCCACCAGATGGAATAGTTAGGGCCTAAGAAGTCAACGCCAGAAGCATAAAATACGATATAAATACAACAGCTTTTCCATCGTATAAGACGAATAATTGCAACCAGTGTGAAGGTAATGGTCTTTTCTACGTTCCGGGCAACCTAGGCTTCACTCTAGGGCGGTGCACCACCAGATCAAATAGTTAGGGCCTAAGAAGTCAACGCCAGAAGCATAAAATGCAACATAAATACAACAGATTTTCCATTGTATATAATGTATATTTGCAAACAGTGTGAAAGTAATGGTCATTTCTACGTACCGGGTAACCTAGGCACCACTCTCGGGCGTTGCTCCACCAAATCGAATAGCTAGGGCCTTAGAAGTCAACGCCAGAAGCATACAATACAATATAAGTACAAAAGTTTTTCCATCGTATAAAACGAATAATTGCTACCAGTGTGAAAGATATGGACATTTCTACGTTCCGGGCTACCTAGGCTTCACTCTATGGCGTTCTTCCACCACATCGAAAAGCAACGGCCACAGAAGTCAACGCCAGAGGCATAAAATACAATATAAATACAACACCTTTTCCATCGTATAACAGGAATAATTGCAACCAGTGTTAAGGTTATGGTCATTTCTACGTTCCGGGCAACATAGGCTTCATTCTAGGGCGTTGCTCCACTAGATCGAATAGTTAGGGGCTTAGAAGTCAACGCCAGAAGCATAAAATACGATATAGATACAACAGTTTTTCCATCGTATAATACGAATAATTGCAACCAGTGTGAAAGTAATGGCCATTTCTACGTTCCGGGCACACTAGGCTTCGCACTAGGGCGCTGTTCCACCAGATCGAATTGCTAGGGCCTTAGAAGTCAACGCCCAAAGCATAAAATACAATAAAAGTACAACAGTTTTTCCTTCATATAGCATGAATAATTGCAATCAGTGTGAAAGTAATGATCATTTCTGCGTTTCGGGCATCCTAGATTTAACTGTGAGGTACTGCTCCACCAGATCGAATACGTAGGGCCTTAGAAGTCAACGCCAGAAGCATAAAGTACAATAAAAATGCAACAGTTTGTCCATCGTATAACAGGAATCATTGCATCCAGTGCGAATGTAGTGGTCATTTCTACGTTTCGGGCAACATACGCTTCACTCTTGGACGCTGCCCCCGAAGATCGAATAGTTAGGGCCTAAGATGTCAACGCCAGAAGCACAAGGGACAATAGAAATGCAACAGTTTTTCCATCGTATAGCATGAATAATTGCAACCAGTGTGACAGTAATGATCATTTCAACGTTTCGGGCATCCTAGACTTAACTGTGAGGCATTGCTCAACCAGATCGAATACAAAGGGCCTTAGCAGTCAACGCCAGAAGCATAAAGTACAGAAAAATCCAACAGTTTGTCCATCGTATAACAGGAACATTGCAACCAGTGTGAAAGTAATGGGCATTTCGACGTTCCGTGCAGCCTAGGCTTCACTCTAGGGCATTGCACCACCAGGTCGAATAGGTAGGGCCTTAGAAAGCAACTCCAGACGCATAAAATACAATAAAAATACAACAGTCTTTCCATCGTATAAAAAGAATAATTTTAACCAGTGTGAAAGTAACGGTCATTTCTACGTTTCGGGCAGCATACGCTTCACTCTTGAACGTTGCCCCGCGAGGTCGAATAGCTAGGACCTTAGAAGTCAACGCCAGAATCATAAAATACTATAAAAATGCAACACCTTTTCCATCGTAAAAAACGAATAATTGCAATCAGTATGAAAGTTATGGTCATTTCTACTTTCCGGGCAACCCAGGCTTCACCCTAGGGCGTTGTTCCACCAGATGGAATAGTTAGGACCTAAGAAGTCAACGCCAGAAGCATAAAATACGATATAAATACAACAGCTTTTCCATCGTATAGAACAAATAATTGCAACCAGTTTGATAGTGATGGTGATTTCTACGTACCGGGCAACCTAGGCTTCACTCTAGGGCGTTGCTCCACCAGATCGAATGGTTAGGGCCTCAGAAGTCAACGCCCGAAGCATAAAATGTAAAATAAATACAATAGTTTTTCCATCGTATAAAACGAATAATTGCTACCAGTGTGAAAGTTATGGTCATTTCTACTTTCCGGGCAACCTAGACTTCACCCTAGGGCGTTGTTCCACCAGGTGGAATAGTTAGAGCCTAAGAAGTCAACGCCAGAAGCATAAAATACGATATAAATCCAACAGCTATTCCATCGTATAAAACGAATAATTGCAACCAGTGTGAAGGTTATGGTCATTTCTACGTTCCGGGCAACCTAGGCTTCACCCTAGGGCGTTGCTCGAACAGATTGAATAGCTAGGGCCTTAGAAGTCAATACCCGAAGCATAAAATGCAATAAAAATACAACAGCTTTTCCATCGTATAGCAGGATTGATTTGCAACCAGTGTGATAGTAGTGGTCATTTCTACGTTCCACGCAACCTAGGCTTCACTCTAGGGCGTTGCTCCACCAGATCAAACAGTTAGGTCCTTAGAAGTCAACGCCAGAAGCATAAAATACGATATAAATACAACAGCTTTTCCATCGTATAAAAGGAATAATTGCAAACAGTGTGAAAGTAATGGTCATTTCTACGTTCCGGGCAACCTAGGCTTCACTGTATGGCGTTCTTCCACCACATCGAATAGCTACGGCCTCAGAAGCCAACGCCTGAAGTATAAAATACAATAAAAACACAACACTCTTTCCATCCTATAACAGGAATAATTGCAACAAGCGTGAAAGTAATGATCATTTCGGCGTTTCGGGCAACCTAGGCTGCACTCTAGGGCGTTGCTCCACTAGATCGAATAGTTAGGGCCTTAGAAGTCAACGCCCGAAGCATAAAATACAAAATAAACAAAACAGTTATTCCATCGTATAAAACGAATAATTGCAACCAGTGTGAATGATATGAACATTTCTACGATCCGGGCTACCTAGGCTTCCCTCTATGGCGTTCTTCCACCACATCGAATAGCAACGGCCTCAGAAGTCAACGCCAGAAGCATAAAATACGATATAAATACAACAGCTTTTCCATCGTATAAAACAAACAATTGCAACCAGTGTGAAAGTTATGGTCATTTCTACGTTCCGGGCAACCTAGGCTTCACTCTACGGCGATGCTCCACCAGATCAAACAGATAGGGCATTAGAAGTCAACGACAGAGGCATAAAATACAAAATAATTAAAACAGTTTTTCCATCGTATAAAACGAAAAATTGCAAACAGTGTGAAAGATATGGACATTTCTACGATCCGTGCTACCTAGGCTTCACTCTATGGCGTTCTTCGACCACATCGAATAGCAACGGCCTCAGAAGTCAAGGCCAGAATCTAAAATACAATATAAATATAACAGTTTTTCCATCGTATAAAACGAATAATAGCAACCAGTGTGAAAGTTATGGTCATTTCTACATTCCGAGCAACCTAGGCTTCACTCTAGGGCGGTGCTCCACCATATCCAATAGCTACGGCCTTAGAAGCCTACGCCTGAAGCATAAAATACAATAAAAATAAAACGGTCTTTTCATCGTATAACAGGAATAATTGCAACAAGCGTGAAAGTAATGATCATTTCGGCGTTTCGGGCATCCTAGACTTAACTCGGAGGCATTGCTCAACCAGATCGAATAGTTAGGGCCTAAGAAGTCAACGCCAGAAGCATAAAATACAATATACATACAACAGTTTTTCCATTGTATAAAACGAATAATTGCTCCCAGTGTAAAAGTTATGGTCATTTCTACGTTCCGGGCAACCTAGGCTTCACCCTAGGGCGTTGTTCCACCAGATCCAATAGTTAGGGCCTAAGAAGTGAACGCCAGAAGCATAAAATACAATATAAATACAACAGTTTTTCCATCGTATAAAACGAATAATTGCAACCAGTGTGAAAGTTATGGTCATTTCTACATTCCGAGCAACCTAGGCTTCACTCTAGGGCGTTGCTCCAACAGGTTGAATAGTTAGGGCCTTAGAAGTCAACGCCCGAAGCATAAAATGCAATAAAAATACAACAGTTTTTCCATCGTATAACAGGATTAATTGCAACCAGTTTGAAAGTGATGGTCATTTCTACGTTCCGGGCAACCTAGGCTTCACTCTAGGGCGTTGCTCCACTAGATCGAATAGCTAGGTCCATAGAAGTCAACGCCAGAAGCATAAAATACGATATAAATACAACAGCTTTTTCATCGTATAAAAGAAAATAATTGCAAACTGTTTGAAGGTAATGGTCATTTCTACGTTCCGGGAAACCTAGGCTTCACTCTAGGGCGTTGCTCCACCAGATCGAATAGTTAGGTCCTTAGAAGTCAACGCCCGAAGCATAAAATACAAAATAAATAGAACAGTTTTTCCTTTGTATAAAACGAATAATTGCTACCAGTGTAAAAGTTATGGTCATTTCTACGTTCCGCGCAACCTAGGCTTCACCCTAGGGCGTTGTTCCACGAGATCGAATAGTTAGGGCCTAAGAAGTTAACGCCAGAAGCATAAAATACAATATAAATACAACAGTTTTTCCATCGTATAAAACGAATAATTGCAACCAGTGTGAAAGCTATGGTAACTTCTACATTCCGAGCAACCTAGGCTTCACTCTAGGGCGTTGCTCCGACAGATTGAATAGTCAGGTCCTTAGAAGTCAACACCCGAAGCATAAAATGCAATAAAAATACATCTGTTTTTCCATCGTATAACAGGATTAATTGCAACCAGTTTGAAAGTTATAGTCATTTCTACGTACCGGGCAACCTAGGCTTCACCCTAGGGCGTTGCTCCACTAGATCGAATAGCTAGGGCCTTAGAAGTCAACGCCAGAGGCATAAAATACAATATAAATACAACAGCTTTTCCATCGTAAAAAACGAATAATTGCAACCAGTGTGAAAGTAATAGTCATTTCTACGTTCCGGGCAACCTAGGCTTCACTCTAGGGCGTTGCTCCACCAGACCAAACAGTTAGGGCATTAGAAGTCAACGCCCGAAGCATAAAATACAAAATAAATAGAACAGTTTTTCCATTGTATAAAACGAATAATTGCTACCAGTGTAAAAGTTATGGCCATTTCTAAGTTCCGGGCAACCTAGACTTCACCATAGGGCGTTGCTCCACCAGATCGAATAGTCAGGGCCTAAGAAGTGAACGCCAGAAGCATAAAATGCAATAAAAATACAACAGTCTTTCCATCCTATAACTGGAATAATTGCAACCCGTGTGAAAGTGATGGTCATTTGTACGTTCCAGGGAACCTAGGCTTCACTCTAGGGCGTTGCTCCACCAGGTCGAATTGTTAGGGCCAAAGAAGTCAACGCCCGAAGCATAAAATACAAAATAAATAGAACAGTTTTTCCATTTTATAAAACGAAGAATTGCTACCAGTGTAAAAGTTATGGTCATTTCTACGTTCCGGGCAACCTAGGCTTCACCCTAGGGCGTTGTTCCACCAGATGGAATAGTTAGGTCCTAAGAAGTCAACGCCAGAAGCATAAAATACGATATAAATACAACAGCTTTTCCATCACATAAAACAAATGCTTGTAACCAGTTTGATAGTGATGGTCATTTCTACTTTCCGGGCAACCTAGGCCTCACTCTAGGGCGTTGCTCCACCAGATCGGATAGTTAGGGCCTTAGAAGTCAACGCCAGAAGCATAAAATACAAAATAAATAAAACAGTTTTTCCATCGTATAAAACGGATAATTGCTACCAGTGTGAACGTTATGGTCATTTCTACGTTCCGCGCAACCTAGGCGTCACTCTGGGGCGTTTCTCCACCAGATCGAATAGTGAGGTCCTTAGAAGTCAACGCCAGAAGCATAAAATACGATATAAATACAACAGCTTTTCCATCGTATAAAACGAATAATTGCAACCAGTGTGGAAGTTATGGTCATTTCTACGTCCCGGGCAACATAGGCTTCACTCTAGGGCGTTGCTCGACCAGTTAGAATTGCTAGGGCCTTAGAAGTCAACGCCCGAAGCATAAAATACAAAATAAATAGAACAGTTTTTCCATCGTATAAAACGAATAATTGCTACCAGTGTGAAAGTTATGGTCACTGCTACGTTCGGCGCACCCTAGGCTTCACCCAAGGGCGTTGTTCCACCAGATGGAATAGTTAGGGCCTAAGAAGTCAACGCCAGAAGCATAAAATACGATATAAATACAACAGCTTTTCCGTCGTATAAGACGAATAATTGCAACCAGTGAGAATGTAATGGTCATTTCTACGTTCTGGGCAACCTAGGCTTCACTCTAGGGCGTTGCTCCACCAGATCGAATAATTAGGGCCTTAGAAATCAACGCCAGAAGCATAAAATACAATGAGGATGCAACAGTTTTTCCATCGTAAAACAGGAATAATTGCAACCAGTGTGAAGGTAATGGTCTTTTCTACGTTCCGGGCAACCTAGGCTTCACTCTAGGGCGGTGCACCACCAGATCAAATAGTTAGGGTCTAAGAAGTCAACGCCAGAAGCATAAAATGCAACATAAATACAACAGATTTTCCATCGTATATAATGTATACTTGCAAACAGTGTGAAAGTAATGGTCATTTCTACGTACCGGGCAACCTAGGCACCACTCTCGGGCGTTGCTCCACCAAATCGAATAGCTAGGGCCTTAGAAGTCAACGCCAGAAGCATACAATACAATATAAGTACAAAAGTTTTTCCATCGTATAAAACGAATAATTGCAAACAGTGTGAAAGATATGGACATTTCTACGTTCCGGGCTACCTAGGCTTCACTCTATGGCGTTCTTCCACCACATCGAAAAGCAACGGCCACAGAAGTCAACGCCAGAGGCATAAAATACAATATAAATACAACACCTTTTCCATCGTATAACAGGAATAATTGCAACCAGTGTTAAGGTTATGGTCATTTCTACGTTCCGGGCAACATAGGCTTCATTCTAGGGCGTTGCTCCACTAGATCGAATAGTTAGGGGCTTAGAAGTCAACGCCAGAAGCATAAAATACGATATAGATACAACAGTTTTTCCATCGTATAAAACGAATAATTGCAACCAGTGTGAAAGTAATGGCCATTTCTACGTTCCGGGCACACTAGGCTTCGCACTAGGGCGTTGTTCCACCAGATCGAATTGCTAGGGCCTTAGAAGTCAACGCCCAAAGCATAAAATACAATAAAAGTACAACAGTTTTTCCTTCATATAGCATGAATAATTGCAATCAGTGTGAAAGTAATGATCATTTCGGCGTTTCGGGCATCCTAGATTTAACTGTGAGGTATTGCTTCACCAGATCGAATACGTAGGGCCTTAGAAGTCAACGCCAGAAGCATAAAGTACAATAAAAATGCAACAGTTTGTCCATCGTATAACAGGAATAATTGCATCCAGTGCGAATGCAGTGGTCGTTTCTACGTTTCGGGCAACATACGCTTCACTCTTGGACGCTGCCCCCCAAGATCGAATAGTTAGGGCCTAAGAAGTCAACGCCAGAAGCATAAGGTACAATAGAAATGCAACAGTTTTTCCATCGTATAGCATGAATAATTGCAATCAGTGTGAAAGTAATGATCATTTCGACGTTTCGGTCATCCTAGGTTTAACTGTGAGGCACTGCTCCACCATTTCGAATACGTAGGGCGTTAGAAGTCAACGCCAGAAACATAAAGTACAATAAAAATGGAACAGTTTGTCCATCGTATAACAGGAATAATTGCATCCAGTGCGAATGTAGTGGTCATTTCTACGTTTCGGGCAACATACGCTTCACTCTTGGACGCTGCCCCCGAAGATCGAATAGTTAGGGCCTAAGATGTCAACGCCAGAAGCATAAGGCACAATAGAAATGCAACAGTTTTTCCATCGTATAGCATGAATAATTGCAACCAGTGTGACAGTAATGATCATTTCAACGTTTCGGGCATCCTAGGCTTAACTGTGAGGCATTGCTCAACCAGATCGAATACAAAGGGCCTTAGCAGTCAACGCCAGAAGCATAAAGTACAGAAAAATCCAACAGTTTGTCCATCGTATAACAGGAATATTGCAACCAGTGTGAAAGTAATGGGCATTTCGACGTTCCGTGCAGCCTAGGCTTCACTCTAGGGCATTGCACCACCAGGTCGAATAGGTAGGGCCTTAGAAAGCAACTCCAGACGCATAAAATACAATAAAAATACAACAGTCTTTCCATCGTATAAAAAGAATAATTGTAACCAGTGTGAAAGTAACGGTCATTTCTACGTTTCGGGCAGCATACGCTTCACTCTTGAACGTTGCCCCGCGAGGTCGAATAGCTAGGACCTTAGAAGTCAACGCCAGAATCATAAAATACTATAAAAATGCAACACCTTTTCCATCGTATAAAACGAATAATTGCAATCAGTATGAAAGTTATGGTCATTTCTACTTTCCGGGCAACCCAGGCTTCACCCTAGGGCGTTGTTCCACCAGATGGAATAGTTAGGACCTAAGAAGTCAACGCCAGAAGCATAAAATACGATATAAATACAACAGCTTTTCCATCGTATAGAACAAATAATTGCAACCAGTTTGATAGTGATGGTGATTTCTACGTACCGGGCAACCTAGGCTTCACTCTAGGGCGTTGCTCCACCAGATCGAATGGTTAGGGCCTCAGAAGTCAACGCCCGAAGCATAAAATGTAAAATAAATAGAATAGTTTTTCCATCGTATAAAACGAATAATTGCTACCAGTGTGAAAGTTATGGTCATTTCTACTTTCCGGGCAACCTAGACTTCACCCTAGGGCGTTGTTCCACCAGATGGAATAGTTAGAGCCTAAGAAGTCAACGCCAGAAGCATAAAATACAATATAAATCCAACAGCTATTCCATCCTATAAAACGAATAATTGCAACCAGTGTGAAGGTTATGGTCATTTCTACGTTCCGGGCAACCTAGGCTTCACCCTAGGGCGTTGCTCGAACAGATTGAATAGCTAGGGCCTTAGAAGTCAATACCCGAAGCATAAAATGCAATAAAAATACAACAGCTTTTCCATCGTATAGCAGGATTGATTTGCAACCAGTGTGATAGTAGTGGTCATTTCTACGTTCCGGGCAACCTAGGTTTCACTCCAGGGCGGTGCTCCACCAGATCGAATAGTTACGGCCTAAGAAGTCAACGCCAGAAGCACAAAATACGATAAAGATGCAACAGTTTTTCCATCGTATAAAACGAATAATTGCAACCAGTGTGAAAGTTATGGTCATTTCTACAGTCCGAGCAACCTAGGCTTCACTCTAGGGCGTTGCTCCACCAGACCGAATGGTTAGGTCCTTAGAAGTCAACGCCAGAAGCATAAAATACGATATAAATACAACAGCTTTTCCATCGTATAAAAGGAATAATTGCAACCAGTATGAAACTTATGGTCATTTCTACGTACCGGGCATCCTAGGCTTCACTCTAGGGCGTTGCTCTACCAGATCGAATAGTTAGGGCCATAGAAGTCAACGCCCGAAGCATAAAATACAAAATAAATAGAACAGTTTTTCCATCGTATAAAACGAATAATTGCTACCAGTGTGAAAGTTATGGTCATTTCTACGTTCCGGGCAACCTAGGCTGCACTCTAGGGCGTTGCTCCACTAGATCGAATAGTTAGGGCCTTAGAAGTCAACGCCCGAAGCATAAAATACGATATAAATACAACAGCTTTTCCATCGTATAGAACAAATAATTGCAACCAGTGTGAAAGTCATGGTCATTTCTACGTTCCGGGCAACCTAGGCTTGACTGTATGGCGTTCTTCCACCACATCGGATAGCTACGGCCTCAGAAGTCAGCGCCTGAAGTATAAAATACAATAAAAATACAACAGTCTTTCCATCCTATAACAGGAATAATTGCAACCCGTGTGAAAGGGATGGTCATTTCTACGTTCCACGCAACCTAGGCTTCACTCTAGGGCGTTGCTCCACCAGATCAAACAGTTAGGTCCTTAGAAGTCAACGCCAGAAGCATAAAATACGATATAAATACAACAGCTTTTCCATCGTATAAAAGGAATAATTGCAAACAGTGTGAAAGTAATGGTCATTTCTACGTTCCGGGCAACCTAGGCTTCACTGTATGGCGTTCTTCCACCACATCGAATAGCTACGGCCTCAGAAGCCAACGCCTGAAGTATAAAATACAATAAAAACACAACACTCTTTCCATCCTATAACAGGAATAATTGCAACACGCGTGAAAGTAATGATCATTTCGGCGTTTCGGGCAACCTAGGCTGCACTCTAGGGCGTTGCTCCACTAGATCGAATAGTTAGGGCCTTAGAAGTCAACGCCCGAAGCATAAAATACAAAATAAATAAAACAGTTATTCCATCGTATAAAACGAATAATTGCAACCAGTGTGAATGATATGAACAATTCTACGATCCGGGCTACCTAGGCTTCCCTCTATGGCGTTCTTCCACCACATCGAATAGCAACGGCCTCAGAAGTCAACGCCAGAAGCATAAAATACGATATAAATACAACAGCTTTTCCATCGTATAAAACAAACAATTGCAACCAGTGTGAAAGTTATGGTCATTTCTACGTTCCGGGCAACCTAGGCTTCACTCTACGGCGATGCTCCACCAGATCAAACAGATAGGGCATTAGAAGTCAACGACAGAGGCATAAAATACAAAATAATTAAAACAGTTTTTCCATCGTATAAAACGAAAAATTGCAAACAGTGTGAAAGATATGGACATTTCTACGATCCGTGCTACCTAGGCTTCACTCTATGGCGTTCTTCGACCACATCGAATAGCAACGGCCTCAGAAGTCAAGGCCAGAATCTAAAATACAATATAAATATAACAGTTTTTCCATCGTATAAAACGAATAATAGCAACCAGTGTGAAAGTTATGGTCATTTCTACATTCCGGGCAACCTAGGCTTCACTGTATGGCGTTCTTCCACCACATCGAATAGCTACGGCCTCAGAAGCCAACGCCTGAAGTATAAAATACAATAAAAACACAACACTCTTTCCATCCTATAACAGGAATAATTGCAACAAGCGTGAAAGTAATGATCATTTCGGCGTTTCGGGCAACCTAGGCTGCACTCTAGGGCGTTGCTCCACTAGATCGAATAGTTAGGGCCTTAGAAGTCAACGCCCGAAGCATAAAATACAAAATAAACAAAACAGTTATTCCATCGTATAAAACGAATAATTGCAACCAGTGTGAATGATATGAACATTTCTACGATCCGGGCTACCTAGGCTTCCCTCTATGGCGTTCTTCCACCACATCGAATAGCAACGGCCTCAGAAGTCAACGCCAGAAGCATAAAATACGATATAAATACAACAGCTTTTCCATCGTATAAAACAAACAATTGCAACCAGTGTGAAAGTTATGGTCATTTCTACGTTCCGGGCAACCTAGGCTTCACTCTACGGCGATGCTCCACCAGATCAAACAGATAGGGCATTAGAAGTCAACGACAGAGGCATAAAATACAAAATAATTAAAACAGTTTTTCCATCGTATAAAACGAAAAATTGCAAACAGTGTGAAAGATATGGACATTTCTACGATCCGTGCTACCTAGGCATCACTCTATGGCGTTCTTCGACCACATCGAATAGCAACGGCCTCAGAAGTCAAGGCCAGAATCTAAAATACAATATAAATATAACAGTTTTTCCATCGTATAAAACGAATAATAGCAACCAGTGTGAAAGTTATGGTCATTTCTACATTCCGAGCAACCTAGGCTTCACTCTAGGGCGGTGCTCCACCATATCCAATAGCTACGGCCTTAGAAGCCTACGCCTGAAGCATAAAATACAATAAAAATAAAACGGTCTTTTCATCGTATAACAGGAATAATTGCAACAAGCGTGAAAGTAATGATCATTTCGGCGTTTCGGGCATCCTAGACTTAACTCGGAGGCATTGCTCAACCAGATCGAATAGTTAGGGCCTAAGAAGTCAACGCCAGAAGCATAAAATACAATATACATACAACAGTTTTTCCATTGTATAAAACGAATAATTGCTCCCAGTGTAAAAGTTATGGTCATTTCTACGTTCCGGGCAACCTAGGCTTCACTCTAGGGCGTTGCTCCACTAGATCGAATAGCTAGGTCCATAGAAGTCAACGCCAGAAGCATAAAATACGATATAAATACAACAGCTTTTTCATCGTATAAAAGAAAATAATTGCAAACTGTTTGAAGGTAATGGTCATTTCTACGTTCCGGGAAACCTAGGCTTCACTCTAGGGCGTTGCTCCACCAGATCGAATAGTTAGGTCCTTAGAAGTCAACGCCCGAAGCATAAAATACAAAATAAATAGAACAGTTTTTCCTTTGTATAAAACGAATAATTGCTACCAGTGTAAAAGTTATGGTCATTTCTACGTTCCGCGCAACCTAGGCTTCACCCTAGGGCGTTGTTCCACGAGATCGAATAGTTAGGGCCTAAGAAGTTAACGCCAGAAGCATAAAATACAATATAAATACAACAGTTTTTCCATCGTATAAAACGAATAATTGCAACCAGTGTGAAAGCTATGGTAACTTCTACATTCCGAGCAACCTAGGCTTCACTCTAGGGCGTTGCTCCGACAGATTGAATAGTCAGGTCCTTAGAAGTCAACACCCGAAGCATAAAATGCAATAAAAATACATCTGTTTTTCCATCGTATAACAGGATTAATTGCAACCAGTTTGAAAGTTATAGTCATTTCTACGTACCGGGCAACCTAGGCTTCACCCTAGGGCGTTGCTCCACTAGATCGAATAGCTAGGGCCTTAGAACTCAACGCCAGAGGCATAAAATACAATATAAATACAACAGCTTTTCCATCGTAAAAAACGAATAATTGCAACCAGTGTGAAAGTAATTGTCATTTCTACGTTCCGGGCAACCTAGGCTTCACTCTAGGGCGTTGCTCCACCAGACCAAACAGTTAGGGCATTAGAAGTCAACGCCCGAAGCATAAAATACAAAATAAATAGAACAGTTTTTCCATTTTATAAAACGAAGAATTGCTACCAGTGTAAAAGTTATGGTCATTTCTACGTTCCGGGCAACCTAGGCTTCACCCTAGGGCGTTGTTCCACCAGATGGAATAGTTAGGTCCTAAGAAGTCAACGCCAGAAGCATAAAATACGATATAAATACAACAGCTTTTCCATCACATAAAACAAATGCTTGTAACCAGTTTGATAGTGATGGTCATTTCTACTTTCCGGGCAACCTAGGCCTCACTCTAGGGCGTTGCTCCACCAGATCGGATAGTTAGGGCCTTAGAAGTCAACGCCAGAAGCATAAAATACAAAATAAATAAAACAGTTTTTCCATCGTATAAAACGGATAATTGCTACCAGTGTGAACGTTATGGTCATTTCTACGTTCCGCGCAACCTAGGCGTCACTCTGGGGCGTTTCTCCACCAGATCGAATAGTGAGGTCCTTAGAAGTCAACGCCAGAAGCATAAAATACGATATAAATACAACAGCTTTTCCATCGTATAAAACGAATAATTGCAACCAGTGTGGAAGTTATGGTCATTTCTACGTCCCGGGCAACATAGGCTTCACTCTAGGGCGTTGCTCGACCAGTTAGAATTGCTAGGGCCTTAGAAGTCAACGCCCGAAGCATAAAATACAAAATAAATAGAACAGTTTTTCCATCGTATAAAACGAATAATTGCTACCAGTGTGAAAGTTATGGTCACTGCTACGTTCGGCGCACCCTAGGCTTCACCCAAGGGCGTTGTTCCACCAGATGGAATAGTTAGGGCCTAAGAAGTCAACGCCAGAAGCATAAAATACGATATAAATACAACAGCTTTTCCGTCGTATAAGACGAATAATTGCAACCAGTGAGAATGTAATGGTCATTTCTACGTTCTGGGCAGCCTAGGCTTCACTCTAGGGCGTTGCTCCACCAGATCGAATAATTAGGGCCTTAGAAATCAACGCCAGAAGCATAAAATACAATAAGGATGCAACAGTTTTTCCATCGTAAAACAGGAATAATTGCAACCAGTGTGAAGGTAATGGTCTTTTCTACGTTCCGGGCAACCTAGGCTTCACTCTAGGGCGGTGCACCACCAGATCAAATAGTTAGGGTCTAAGAAGTCAACGCCAGAAGCATAAAATGCAACATAAATACAACAGATTTTCCATCGTATATAATGTATACTTGCAAACAGTGTGAAAGTAATGGTCATTTCTACGTACCGGGCAACCTAGGCACCACTCTCGGGCGTTGCTCCACCAAATCGAATAGCTAGGGCCTTAGAAGTCAACGCCAGAAGCATACAATACAATATAAGTACAAAAGTTTTTCCATCGTATAAAACGAATAATTGCAAACAGTGTGAAAGATATGGACATTTCTACGTTCCGGGCTACCTAGGCTTCACTCTATGGCGTTCTTCCACCACATCGAAAAGCAACGGCCACAGAAGTCAACGCCAGAGGCATAAAATACAATATAAATACAACACCTTTTCCATCGTATAACAGGAATAATTGCAACCAGTGTTAAGGTTATGGTCATTTCTACGTTCCGGGCAACATAGGCTTCATTCTAGGGCGTTGCTCCACTAGATCGAATAGTTAGGGGCTTAGAAGTCAACGCCAGAAGCATAAAATACGATATAGATACAACAGTTTTTCCATCGTATAAAACGAATAATTGCAACCAGTGTGAAAGTAATGGCCATTTCTACGTTCCGGGCACACTAGGCTTCGCACTAGGGCGTTGTTCCACCAGATCGAATTGCTAGGGCCTTAGAAGTCAACGCCCAAAGCATAAAATACAATAAAAGTACAACAGTTTTTCCTTCATATAGCATGAATAATTGCAATCAGTGTGAAAGTAATGATCATTTCGGCGTTTCGGGCATCCTAGATTTAACTGTGAGGTATTGCTTCACCAGATCGAATACGTAGGGCCTTAGAAGTCAACGCCAGAAGCATAAAGTACAATAAAAATGCAACAGTTTGTCCATCGTATAACAGGAATAATTGCATCCAGTGCGAATGCAGTGGTCGTTTCTACGTTTCGGGCAACATACGCTTCACTCTTGGACGCTGCCCCCCAAGATCGAATAGTTAGGGCCTAAGAAGTCAACGCCAGAAGCATAAGGTACAATAGAAATGCAACAGTTTTTCCATCGTATAGCATGAATAATTGCAATCAGTGTGAAAGTAATGATCATTTCGACGTTTCGGTCATCCTAGGTTTAACTGTGAGGCACTGCTCCACCATTTCGAATACGTAGGGCGTTAGAAGTCAACGCCAGAAACATAAAGTACAATAAAAATGGAACAGTTTGTCCATCGTATAACAGGAATAATTGCATCCAGTGCGAATGTAGTGGTCATTTCTACGTTTCGGGCAACATACGCTTCACTCTTGGACGCTGCCCCCGAAGATCGAATAGTTAGGGCCTAAGATGTCAACGCCAGAAGCATAAGGCACAATAGAAATGCAACAGTTTTTCCATCGTATAGCATGAATAATTGCAACCAGTGTGACAGTAATGATCATTTCAACGTTTCGGGCATCCTAGGCTTAACTGTGAGGCATTGCTCAACCAGATCGAATACAAAGGGCCTTAGCAGTCAACGCCAGAAGCATAAAGTACAGAAAAATCCAACAGTTTGTCCATCGTATAACAGGAATATTGCAACCAGTGTGAAAGTAATGGGCATTTCGACGTTCCGTGCAGCCTAGGCTTCACTCTAGGGCATTGCACCACCAGGTCGAATAGGTAGGGCCTTAGAAAGCAACTCCAGACGCATAAAATACAATAAAAATACAACAGTCTTTCCATCGTATAAAAAGAATAATTGTAACCAGTGTGAAAGTAACGGTCATTTCTACGTTTCGGGCAGCATACGCTTCACTCTTGAACGTTGCCCCGCGAGGTCGAATAGCTAGGACCTTAGAAGTCAACGCCAGAATCATAAAATACTATAAAAATGCAACACCTTTTCCATCGTATAAAACGAATAATTGCAATCAGTATGAAAGTTATGGTCATTTCTACTTTCCGGGCAACCCAGGCTTCACCCTAGGGCGTTGTTCCACCAGATGGAATAGTTAGGACCTAAGAAGTCAACGCCAGAAGCATAAAATACGATATAAATACAACAGCTTTTCCATCGTATAGAACAAATAATTGCAACCAGTTTGATAGTGATGGTGATTTCTACGTACCGGGCAACCTAGGCTTCACTCTAGGGCGTTGCTCCACCAGATCGAATGGTTAGGGCCTCAGAAGTCAACGCCCGAAGCATAAAATGTAAAATAAATAGAATAGTTTTTCCATCGTATAAAACGAATAATTGCTACCAGTGTGAAAGTTATGGTCATTTCTACTTTCCGGGCAACCTAGACTTCACCCTAGGGCGTTGTTCCACCAGATGGAATAGTTAGAGCCTAAGAAGTCAACGCCAGAAGCATAAAATACAATATAAATCCAACAGCTATTCCATCCTATAAAACGAATAATTGCAACCAGTGTGAAGGTTATGGTCATTTCTACGTTCCGGGCAACCTAGGCTTCACCCTAGGGCGTTGCTCGAACAGATTGAATAGCTAGGGCCTTAGAAGTCAATACCCGAAGCATAAAATGCAATAAAAATACAACAGCTTTTCCATCGTATAGCAGGATTGATTTGCAACCAGTGTGATAGTAGTGGTCATTTCTACGTTCCGGGCAACCTAGGTTTCACTCCAGGGCGGTGCTCCACCAGATCGAATAGTTACGGCCTAAGAAGTCAACGCCAGAAGCACAAAATACGATAAAGATGCAACAGTTTTTCCATCGTATAAAACGAATAATTGCAACCAGTGTGAAAGTTATGGTCATTTCTACAGTCCGAGCAACCTAGGCTTCACTCTAGGGCGTTGCTCCACCAGACCGAATGGTTAGGTCCTTAGAAGTCAACGCCAGAAGCATAAAATACGATATAAATACAACAGCTTTTCCATCGTATAAAAGGAATAATTGCAACCAGTATGAAACTTATGGTCATTTCTACGTACCGGGCATCCTAGGCTTCACTCTAGGGCGTTGCTCTACCAGATCGAATAGTTAGGGCCATAGAAGTCAACGCCCGAAGCATAAAATACAAAATAAATAGAACAGTTTTTCCATCGTATAAAACGAATAATTGCTACCAGTGTGAAAGTTATGGTCATTTCTACGTTCCGGGCAACCTAGGCTGCACTCTAGGGCGTTGCTCCACTAGATCGAATAGTTAGGGCCTTAGAAGTCAACGCCCGAAGCATAAAATACGATATAAATACAACAGCTTTTCCATCGTATAGAACAAATAATTGCAACCAGTGTGAAAGTCATGGTCATTTCTACGTTCCGGGCAACCTAGGCTTGACTGTATGGCGTTCTTCCACCACATCGGATAGCTACGGCCTCAGAAGTCAGCGCCTGAAGTATAAAATACAATAAAAACACAACACTCTTTCCATCCTATAACAGGAATAATTGCAACACGCGTGAAAGTAATGATCATTTCGGCGTTTCGGGCAACCTAGGCTGCACTCTAGGGCGTTGCTCCACTAGATCGAATAGTTAGGGCCTTAGAAGTCAACGCCCGAAGCATAAAATACAAAATAAATAAAACAGTTATTCCATCGTATAAAACGAATAATTGCAACCAGTGTGAATGATATGAACAATTCTACGATCCGGGCTACCTAGGCTTCCCTCTATGGCGTTCTTCCACCACATCGAATAGCAACGGCCTCAGAAGTCAACGCCAGAAGCATAAAATACGATATAAATACAACAGCTTTTCCATCGTATAAAACAAACAATTGCAACCAGTGTGAAAGTTATGGTCATTTCTACGTTCCGGGCAACCTAGGCTTCACTCTACGGCGATGCTCCACCAGATCAAACAGATAGGGCATTAGAAGTCAACGACAGAGGCATAAAATACAAAATAATTAAAACAGTTTTTCCATCGTATAAAACGAAAAATTGCAAACAGTGTGAAAGATATGGACATTTCTACGATCCGTGCTACCTAGGCTTCACTCTATGGCGTTCTTCGACCACATCGAATAGCAACGGCCTCAGAAGTCAAGGCCAGAATCTAAAATACAATATAAATATAACAGTTTTTCCATCGTATAAAACGAATAATAGCAACCAGTGTGAAAGTTATGGTCATTTCTACATTCCGAGCAACCTAGGCTTCACTCTAGGGCGGTGCTCCACCATATCCAATAGCTACGGCCTTAGAAGCCTACGCCTGAAGCATAAAATACAATAAAAATAAAACGGTCTTTTCATCGTATAACAGGAATAATTGCAACAAGCGTGAAAGTAATGATCATTTCGGCGTTTCGGGCATCCTAGACTTAACTCGGAGGCATTGCTCAACCAGATCGAATAGTTAGGGCCTAAGAAGTCAACGCCAGAAGCATAAAATACAATATACATACAACAGTTTTTCCATTGTATAAAACGAATAATTGCTCCCAGTGTAAAAGTTATGGTCATTTCTACGTTCCGGGCAACCTAGGCTTCACCCTAGGGTGTTGTTCCACCAGATCGAATAGTTAGGGCCTAAGAAGTGAACGCCAGAAGCATAAAATACAATATAAATACAACAGTTTTTCCATCGTATAAAACGAATAATTGCAACCAGTGTGAAAGTTATGGTCATTTCTACATTCCGAGCAACCTAGGCTTCACTCTAGGGCGTTGCTCCAACAGGTTGAATAGTTAGGGCCTTAGAAGTCAACGCCCGAAGCATAAAATGCAATAAAAATACAACAGTTTTTCCATCGTATAACAGGATTAATTGCAACCAGTTTGAAAGTGATGGTCATTTCTACGTTCCGGGCAACCTAGGCTTCACTCTAGGGCGTTGCTCCACTAGATCGAATAGCTAGGTCCATAGAAGTCAACGCCAGAAGCATAAAATACGATATAAATACAACAGCTTTTTCATCGTATAAAAGAAAATAATTGCAAACTGTTTGAAGGTAATGGTCATTTCTGCGTTCCGGGAAACCTAGGCTTCACTCTAGGGCGTTGCTCCACCAGATCGAATAGTTAGGTCCTTAGAAGTCAACGCCCGAACCATAAAATACAAAATAAATAGAACAGTTTTTCCTTTGTATAAAACGAATAATTGCTACCAGTGTAAAAGTTATGGTCATTTCTACGTTCCGCGCAACCTAGGCTTCACCCTAGGGCGTTGTTCCACCAGATCGAATAGTTAGGGCCTAAGAAGTTAACGCCAGAAGCATAAAATACAAAATAAATAGAACAGTTTTTCCATTGTATAAAACGAATAATTGCTACCAGTGTAAAAGTTATGGCCATTTCTACGTTCCGGGCAACCTAGACTTCACCATAGGGCGTTGCTCCACCAGATCGAATAGTCAGGGCCTAAGAAGTGAACGCCAGAAGCATAAAATGCAATAAAAATACAACAGTCTTTCCATCCTATAACTGGAATAATTGCAACCCGTGTGAAAGTGATGTTCATTTGTACGTTCCAGGGAACCTAGGCTTCACTCTAGGGCGTTGCTCCACCAGGTCGAATTGTTAGGGCCAAAGAAGTCAACGCCCGAAGCATAAAATACAAAATAAATAGAACAGTTTTTCCATTTTATAAAACGAAGAATTGCTACCAGTGTAAAAGTTATGGTCATTTCAACGTTCCGGGCAACCTAGGCTTCACCCTAGGGCGTTGTTCCACCAGATGGAATAGTTAGGTCCTAAGAAGTCAACGCCAGAAGCATAAAATACGATATAAATACAACAGCTTTTCCATCACATAAAACAAATACTTGTAACCAGTTTGATAGTGATGGTCATTTCTACGTGCCGGGCAACCTAGGCTTCACTCTAGGGTGTTGCTCCACCAGATCGAATAGTTAGGGCCTTAGAAGTCAACGCCCGAAACATAAAATACAAAATAAATAAAACAGTTTTTCCATCGTATAAAACGAAAAATTGTAAACAGTGTGACAGATATGGACATTTCTACGATCCGGGCTACCTAGGCTTCACTCTATGGCGTTCTTCCACCACATCGAATAGCAACGGCCTCAGAAGTCAACGCCAGAAGCTTAAATACAATATAAATATAACAGTTTTTCCATCGTATAAAACGAATAATAGCAACCAGTGTGAAAGTTATGGTCATTTCCACATTCCGAGCAACCTAGGCTTCACTCTAGGGCGTTGCTCCAACAGATTGAACAGTTAGGGCCTTAGAAGTCAACGCCCGAAGCATAAAATGCAATAAAAATACAACAGTTTTTCCATCGTATAACAGGATTAATTGCAACCAGTTTGAAAGTGATGGTCATTTCTACGTTCCGGGCCACCTAGGCTTCACTCTAGGGCGTTGCTCCACTAGATCGAATAGCTAGGGCCATACAAGTCAACGCCAGAAGCATAAAATACGATATAAATACAACAGCTTTTCCATCGTATAAAAGAACATAATTGCAAACAGTGTGAAGGTAATGGTCATTTCTACGTTCCGGGCAACCTAGGCTTCACTCTAGGGCGTTGCTCCACCAGATCGAATAGTTAGGGCCTTAGAAGTCAACGCCCGAAGCATAAAATACAAAATAAATAAAACAGTTATTCCATCGTATAAAACGAATAATTGCAACCAGTGTGAATGATATGAACAATTCTACGATCCGGGCTACCTAGGCTTCCCTCTATGGCGTTCTTCCACCACATCGAATAGCAACGGCCTCAGAAGTCAACGCCAGAAGCATAAAATACGATATAAATACAACAGCTTTTCCATCGTATAAAACAAACAATTGCAACCAGTGTGAAAGTTATGGTCATTTCTACGTTCCGGGCAACCTAGGCTTCACTCTACGGCGATGCTCCACCAGATCAAACAGATAGGGCATTAGAAGTCAACGACAGAGGCATAAAATACAAAATAATTAAAACAGTTTTTCCATCGTATAAAACGAAAAATTGCAAACAGTGTGAAAGATATGGACATTTCTACGATCCGTGCTACCTAGGCTTCACTCTATGGCGTTCTTCGACCACATCGAATAGCAACGGCCTCAGAAGTCAAGGCCAGAATCTAAAATACAATATAAATATAACAGTTTTTCCATCGTATAAAACGAATAATAGCAACCAGTGTGAAAGTTATGGTCATTTCTACATTCCGAGCAACCTAGGCTTCACTCTAGGGCGGTGCTCCACCATATCCAATAGCTACGGCCTTAGAAGCCTACGCCTGAAGCATAAAATACAATAAAAATAAAACGGTCTTTTCATCGTATAACAGGAATAATTGCAACAAGCGTGAAAGTAATGATCATTTCGGCGTTGCGGGCATCCTAGACTTAACTCGGAGGCATTGCTCAACCAGATCGAATAGTTAGGGCCTAAGAAGTCAACGCCAGAAGCATAAAATACAATATACATACAACAGTTTTTCCATTGTATAAAACGAATAATTGCTCCCAGTGTAAAAGTTATGGTCATTTCTACGTTCCGGGCAACCTAGGCTTCACCCTAGGGCGTTGTTCCACCAGATCGAATAGTTAGGGCCTAAGAAGTGAACGCCAGAAGCATAAAATACAATATAAATACAACAGTTTTTCCATCGTATAAAACGAATAATTGCAACCAGGGTGAAAGTTATGGTCATTTCTACATTCCGAGCAACCTAGGCTTCACTCTAGGGCGTTGCTCCAACAGGTTGAATAGTTAGGGCCTTAGAAGTCAACGCCCGAAGCATAAAATGCAATAAAAATACAACAGTTTTTCCATCGTATAACAGGATTAATTGCAACCAGTTTGAAAGTGATGGTCATTTCTACGTTCCGGGCAACCTAGGCTTCACTCTAGGGCGTTGCTCCACTAGATCGAATAGCTAGGTCCATAGAAGTCAACGCCAGAAGCATAAAATACGATATAAATACAACAGCTTTTTCATCGTATAAAAGAAAATAATTGCAAACTGTTTGAAGGTAATGGTCATTTCTGCGTTCCGGGAAACCTAGGCTTCACTCTAGGGCGTTGCTCCACCAGATCGAATAGTTAGGTCCTTAGAAGTCAACGCCCGAAGCATAAAATACAAAATAAATAGAACAGTTTTTCCTTTGTATAAAACGAATAATTGCTACCAGTGTAAAAGTTATGGTCATTTCTACGTTCCGCGCAACCTAGGCTTCACCCTAGGGCGTTGTTCCACCAGATCGAATAGTTAGGGCCTAAGAAGTTAACGCCAGAAGCATAAAATACAATATAAATACAACAGTTTTTCCATCGTATAAAACGAATAATTGCAACCAGTGTGAAAGCTATGGTAACTTCTACATTCCGAGCAACCTAGGCTTCACTCTAGGGCGTTGCTCCGACAGATTGAATAGTCAGGTCCTTAGAAGTCAACACCCGAAGCATAAAATGCAATAAAAATACATCTGTTTTTCCATCGTATAACAGGATTAATTGCAACCAGTTTGAAAGTTATAGTCATTTCTACGTACCGGGCAACCTAGGCTTCACCCTAGGGCGTTGCTCCACTAGATCGAATAGCTAGGGCCTTAGAAGTCAACGCCAGAGGCATAAAATACAATATAAATACAACAGCTTTTCCATCGTAAAAAACGAATAATTGCAACCAGTGTGAAAGTAATTGTCATTTCTACGTTCCGGGCAACCTAGGCTTCACTCTAGGGCGTTGCTCCACCAGACCAAACAGTTAGGGCATTAGAAGTCAACGCCCGAAGCATAAAATACAAAATAAATAGAACAGTTTTTCCATTGTATAAAACGAATAATTGCTACCAGTGTAAAAGTTATGGCCATTTCTACGTTCCGGGCAACCTAGACTTCACCATAGGGCGTTGCTCCACCAGATCGAATAGTCAGGGCCTAAGAAGTGAACGCCAGAAGCATAAAATGCAATAAAAATACAACAGTCTTTCCATCCTATAACTGGAATAATTGCAACCCGTGTGAAAGTGATGGTCATTTGTACGTTCCAGGGAACCTAGGCTTCACTCTAGGGCGTTGCTCCACCAGGTCGAATTGTTAGGGCCAAAGAAGTCAACGCCCGAAGCATAAAATACAAAATAAATAGAACAGTTTTTCCATTTTATAAAACGAAGAATTGCTACCAGTGTAAAAGTTATGGTCATTTCAACGTTCCGGGCAACCTAGGCTTCACCCTAGGGCGTTGCTCCACCAGATGGAATAGTTAGGTCCTAAGAAGTCAACGCCAGAAGCATAAAATACGATATAAATACAACAGCTTTTCCATCACATAAAACAAATACTTGTAACCAGTTTGATAGTGATGGTCATTTCTACGTACCGGGCAACCTAGGCTTCACTCTAGGGTGTTGCTCCACCAGATCGAATAGTTAGGGCCTTAGAAGTCAACGCCCGAAACATAAAATACAAAATAAATAAAACAGTTTTTCCATCGTATAAAACGAAAAATTGTAAACAGTGTGACAGATATGGACATTTCTACGATCCGGGCTACCTAGGCTTCACTCTATGGCGTTCTTCCACCACATCGAATAGCAACGGCCTCAGAAGTCAACGCCAGAAGCTTAAATACAATATAAATATAACAGTTTTTCCATCGTATAAAACGAATAATAGCAACCAGTGTGAAAGTTATGGTCATTTCTACATTCCGAGCAACCTAGGCTTCACTCTAGGGCGTTGCTCCAACAGATTGAACAGTTAGGGCCTTAGAAGTCAACGCCCGAAGCATAAAATGCAATAAAAATACAACAGTTTTTCCATCGTATAACAGGATTAATTGCAACCAGTTTGAAAGTGATGGTCATTTCTACGTTCCGGGCCACCTAGGCTTCACTCTAGGGCGTTGCTCCACTAGATCGAATAGCTAGGGCCATACAAGTCAACGCCAGAAGCATAAAATACGATATAAATACAACAGCTTTTCCATCGTATAAAAGAACATAATTGCAAACAGTGTGAAGGTAATGGTCATTTCTACGTTCCGGGCAACCTAGGCTTCACTCTAGGGCGTTGCTCCACCAGATCGAATAGTTAGGGCCTTAGAAGTCAACGCCCGAAGCATAAAATATAAAAGAAATAGAACAGTTTTTCCATCGTATAAAACGAAAAATTGCTACCAGTGTGAAAGTTATGGTCATTTCTACGTTCCGCGCAATCTGGGCTTTACCATAGTGCGTTGTTCCACCACATGGAATAGTTAGGTCCTAAGAAGTCAACGCCAGGAGCATAAAAAACGATATAAATACAACAGCATTTCCATCGTATAAAACGAATAATTGCAACCAGTGTGGAAGTTATGGTCATTTCTACGTTCCGGGCAACCTAGGCTTCACCCTAGGGCGTTGTACCACCAGATCGAATAGTTAGGGCCTAAGAAGTCAACGCCAGTAGCATAAAAAACGATATAAATACAACAGCTTTTCGATCGTATAAAACGAATAATTGCAACCAGTGTGGAAGTTATGGTCATTTCTACGTTCCGGGCAACCTAGGCTTCACTGTAGGGCGGTGCTCCACCAAATCGAATAGCTAGGGCCCTAAAAGTCAACGCCAGAAGCATAAAATACAATAAAGATGCAAAAGTTTTTTCATCGTATAACAGGAATAACTGCAAACAATATGAAAGTACTTGTCATTTCTACGTTCCGGGTAACCTAGGTTTCACTCTAGGGCGTTGCTCCACCAGATCGAATAGCTAGGGACTTAGAATTCAACGCCATAAGAATAAAATACAATATAAGTACAACAGTTTTTCCATCGTATAAAACGAATAATAGCAACCAGTGTAAAAGTTATGGACATTTCTACGTTCCGGGCAACCTAGGCTTCGCCCTAGGCCGTTGTTCCACCAGATCGAAAGTTAGGGCCTAAGAAGTGGACGCCAGAAGCATAAAATACAATATAAATACAACAGTTTTTCCATCATATAAAACGAATGATAGCAACCAGTGTGAAAGCTATGGTCATTTCTACGTTCCGGGCAACCTAGGCTGCACTCTAGGGCGTTGCTCCACCAGATCGAATAGTTAGGGCCTTAGAAGTCAACGCCCGAAGCGTAAAATACAAAATAAATAAAACAGTTTTTCCATCGTATAAAGCGAATAATTGCAACCAGTGTGAAAGTTATGGCCATTTCTACGTTCCGGGCAACCTAGACTTCACCATAGGGCGTTGCTCCACCAGATCGAATAGTCAGGGCCTAAGAAGTGAACGCCAGAAGCATAAAATGCAATAAAAATACAACAGTCTTTCCATCCTATAACTGGAATAATTGCAACCCGTGTGAAAGTGATGGTCATTTGTACGTTCCAGGGAACCTAGGCTTCACTCTAGGGCGTTGCTCCACCAGGTCGAATTGTTAGGGCCAAAGAAGTCAACGCCCGAAGCATAAAATACAAAATAAATAGAACAGTTTTTCCATTTTATAAAACGAAGAATTGCTACCAGTGTAAAAGTTATGGTCATTTCTACGTTCCGGGCAACCTAGGCTTCACCCTAGGGCGTTGTTCAACCAGATGGAATAGTTAGGTCCTAAGAAGTCAACGCCAGAAGCATAAAATACGATATAAATACAACAGCTTTTCCATCACATAAAACAAATACTTGTAACCAGTTTGATAGTGATGGTCTTTCTACGTACCGGGCAACCTAGGCTTCACTCTAGGGTGTTGCTCCACCAGATCGAATAGTTAGGGCCTTAGAAGTCAACGCCCGAAACATAAAATACAAAATAAATAAAACAGTTTTTCCATCGTATAAAACGAAAAATTGTAAACAGTGTGACAGATATGGACATTTCTACGATCCGGGCAACCTAGGCTGCACTCTAGGGCGTTGCTCCACCAGATCGAATAGTTAGGGCCTTAGAAGTCAACGCCCGAAGCGTAAAATACAAAATAAATAAAACAGTTTTTCCATCGTATAAAGCGAATAATTGCAACCAGTGTGAAACTTATGGTCATTTCTACTTACCGGGCAACCTAGGCTTCACTCTAGGGCCTTTCTCTACCAGATCGAATAGTTTGGGCCTTAGAAGTCAACGCCCGAAGCATAAAATACAAAATAAATAGAACAGTTTTTCCATCGTATAAAACAAATAATTGCCACCAGTGTGAATTTTATGGTCATTTCTACTTTCCGGACAACCTAGGCTTCACCCTAGGGCGTTGTTCCACCAGATGGAATAGTTAGGTCCTAAGAAGTCAACGCCAGAAGCATAAAATACGATATAAATACAACAGCTTTTCTATCGCATAAAACAAATACTTGTAACCAGTTTGATAGTGATGGTCATTTCTACGTACCGGGCAACCTAGGCTTCACTCTAGGGCGTTGCTCCACCAGATCGAACAGTTAGGGCCTTAGAAGTCAACGCCCGAAGCATAAAATATAAAATAAATAGAACAGTTTTTCCATCGTATAAAACGAAAAATTGCTACCAGTGTGAAAGTTATGGTCATTTCTACGTTCCGCGCAATCTGGGCTTTACCCTAGTGCGTTGTTCCACCAGATGGAATAGTTAGGGCCTAAGAAGTCAACGCCAGGAGCATAAAAAACGATATAAATACATAAGCTTTTCCATCGTATAAAATGAATAATTGCAACCAGTGTGGAAGTTATGGTCATTTCTACGTTCCGGGCAAACTAGGCTTCACTCTAGGGCGGTGCTCCACCAAATCGAATAGCTAGGGCCTTAGAAGCCAACGCCAGAAGCATAAAATACAATAAAGATGCAAAAGTTTTTTCATCGTATAACAGGAATAACTGCAAACAGGATGAAAGTACTTGTCATTTCTACGTTCCGGGTAACCTAGGTTTCACTCTAGGGCGTTGCTCCACCAGATCGAATAGCTAGGGACTTAGAATTCAACGCCATAAGAATAAAATACAATATAAGTACAACAGTTTTTCCATCGTATAAAACGAATAATAGCAACCAGTGTGAAAGTTATGGTCATTTCTACGTACCGGGCAACCTGGGCTTCACTCTAGGGCGTTGCTCTACCAGATCGAATAGTTAGGGCCTTAGAAGTCAACGCCCGAAGCATAAAATACAAAATAAATAGAACAGTTTTTCCATCGTATAAAGCGAATAATTGCTACCAGTGTGAAAGTTATGGTCATTTCTACTTTCCGGGCAACCTAGGCTTCACCCTAGGCCGTTGTTCCACCAGATCGAATAGCTAGGGCCTAAGAAGTGAACGCCAGAAGCATAAAATACAATATAAATACAACAGTTTTTCCATCATATAAAACGAATGATAGCAACCAGTGTGAAAGTTATGGTCATTTCTACGTTACGGGCAACCTAGGCTGCACTCTAGGGCGTTGCTCCACCAGATCGAATAGTTAGGGCCTTAGAAGTCAACGCCCGAAACATAAAATACAAAATAAATAAAACAGTTTTTCCATCGTATAAAACGAAAAATTGTAAACAGTGTGAAAGATATGGACATTTCTACGATCCGGGCTACCTAGGCTTCACTCTATGGCGTCCTTCCACCACATCGAATAGCAACGGCCTCAGAAGTCAACGCCAGAAGCTTAAATACAATATAATTATAACAGTTTTCCATCATATAAGCCGAATGATAGCAAACAGTGTGAAAGCTATGGTCATTACTACGTTCCGGGCAACCTAGGCTGCACTCTAGGGCGTTGCTCCACCAGATCGAATAGTTAGGGCCTTAGAAGTCAACGCCCGAAGCGTAAAATACAAAATAAATAAAACAGTTTTTCCATCGTATAAAACGAATAATTGCAACCAGTATGAAACTTATGGTCATTTCTACTTACCGGGCAGCCTAGGCTTCACTCTAGGGCGTTGCTCTACCAGATCGAATAGTTAGGGCCTTAGAAGTCGACGCCAGAAGCATAAAATACGATATAAACACAACAGCTTTTCCATCGTATAAAACAAATACTTGTAACCAGTTTGATAGTGATGGTCATTTCTACGTACCGGGCAACCTAGGCTTAACTCTAGGGCGTTGCTCCACCAGATCGAACAGTTAGGGCCTTAGAAGTCAACGCCCGAAGCATAAAATATAAAATAAATAGAACAGTTTTTCCATCGTATAAAACGAAAAATTGCTACCAGTGTGAAAGTTATGGTCATTTCTACGTTCCGCGCAATCTGGGCTTTACCATAGTGCGTTGCTCCACCAGATGGAATAGTTAGGTCCTAAGAAGTCAACGCCAGGAGCATAAAAAACGATATAAATACAACAGCATTTCCATTGTATAAAACGAATAATTGCAACCAGTGTGGAAGTTATGGTCATTTCTACGTTCCGGGCAACCTAGGCTTCACTCTAGGGCGGTGCTCCACCAAATCGAATAGCTAGGCCTTAGAAGTCAACGCCAGGAGCATAAAATACAATAAAGATGCAAAAGTTTTTTCATCGTATAACAGGAATAACTGCAAACAGTATGAAAGTACTTGTCATTTCTACGTTACCGGGTAACCTAGGTTTCACTCTAGGGCGTTGCTCCACCGGATCGAATAGCTAGGGACTTAGAATTCAACGCCATAAGAATAAAATACAATATAAGTACAACAGTTTTTCCATCGTATAAAACGAGTAATAGCAACCAGTGTGAAAGTTATGGTCATTTCTACGTACCGGGCAACCTGGGCTTCACTCTAGGGCGTTGCTCTACCAGATCGAATAGTTAGGGCCTTAGAAGTCAACGCCCGAAGCATAAAATATAAAATAAATAGAACAGTTTTTCCATTGTATAAAACGAATAATTGCAACCAGTGTAAAAGTTATGGACATTTCTACGTTCCGCGCAACCTAGGCTTCACCATAGGCCGTTGTTCCACCAGATCGAATAGTTAGGGCTTCAGAAGTGAACGCCAGAAGCATAAAATACAATATAAATACAACAGTTTTTCCATCATATAAAACGAATGATAACAACCAGTGTGAAAGCTATGGTCATTTCTACGTTCCGGGCTACCTAGGCTTCACTCGAGGGCGGTGTTTCACCAAATCGAATAGCTAGGGCCTTAGAAGTCAACGACAGACGCATAAAATACAATAAAGATGCACAAGTTTTTTCATCGTATAACAGGAATAACTGCAAACAGTATGAAAGTACGTGTCATTTCTACGTTCCGGGTAACCTAGGTTTCACTCTAGGGCGTTGCTCCACCAGATCGAATAGCTAGGGACTTAGAATTCAACGCCATAAGAATAAAATACAATATAAGTACAACAGTTTTTCCATCGTATAAAACGAATAATAGCAACCAGTGTGAAAGTTATGGTCATTTCTACGTACCGGGCAACCTGGGCTTCACTCTAGGGCTCTGCTCTACCAGATCGAATAGTTAGGGCCTTAGAAGTCAACGCCCGAAGCATAAAATATAAAATAAATAGAACAGTTTTTCCATTGTATAAAACGAATAATTGCAACCAGTGTAAAAGTTATGGACATTTCTACGTTCCGGACATCCTAGGCTTCACCCTAGGCTGTTGTTCCACCAGATCGAATAGTTAGGGCCTAAGAAGTGAACGCCAGAAGCATAAAATACAATATAAATACAACAGTTTTTCCATCGTATAAAACGAATGATAGCAACCAGTGTGAAAGCTATGGTCATTTCTACGTTCCGGGCAACCTAGGCTGCATCCTAGGGCGTTGCTCCACCAGATCGAATAGTTAGGGCCTTAGAAGTCAACGCCCGAAGCGTAAAATACAAAATAAATAAAACAGTTTTTCCATCGTATAAAACGAAAAATTGCAAACAGTGTGAAGGATATGGACATTTCTACGATCCGGGCTACCTAGGCTTCCCTCTATGGCGTTCTTCCACCACATCGTATAGCAACGGCCTCAGAAGTCAACGCCCGAAGCATAAAATACAAAATAAATAGAACGGTTTTTCCATTGTATAAAACGAATAACTGCTGCCAGAGTAAAAGTTATGGTCACTTCTACGTTCCGGGCAACCCAGGCTTCACCCTAGGGCGTTGTACCACCAGATCGAATAGTTAGGGCTTCAGAAGTGAACGCCAGAAGCATAAAATACAATATAAATACAACAGTTTTTCCATCATATAAAACGAATGATAACAACCAGTGTGAAAGCTATGGTCATTTCTACGTTCCGGGCTACCTAGGCTTCACTCGAGGGCGGTGTTTCACCAAATCGAATAGCTAGGGCCTTAGAAGTCAACGCCAGAAGCATAAAATACAATAAAGATGCAAAGGTTTTTTCATCGTATAACAGGAATAACTGCAAACAGTATGAAAGTACTTGTCATTTCTACGTTCCGGGTAACCTAGGTTTCACTCTAGCGCGTTGCTCCACCAGATCGAATAGCTAGGGACTTAGAATTCAACGCCATAAGAATAAAACACAATATAAGTACAACAGTTTTTCCATCGTATAAAACGAATAATAGCAACCAGTGTAAAAGTTATGGACATTTCTACGTTCCGGGCAACCTAGGCTTCACCCTAGGCCGATTTCCACCAGATCGAAAGTTAGGGACTAAGATGTGGACGCCAGAAGCATAAAATACAATATAAATACAACAGTTTTTCCATCGTATAAAACGAATAATAGCAACCAGTGTGAAAGTTATGGTCATTTCTACATACCGGGCAACCTGGGCTTCACTCTAGGGCGTTGCTCTACCAGATCGAATAGTTAGGGCCTTAGAAGTCAACGCCCGAAGCATAAAATACAAAATAAATAGAACAATTTTTCCATCGTATAAAGCGAATAATTGCTACCAGTGTGAAAGTTATCGTCATTTCTACTTTCCGGGCAACCTAGGCTTCACCCCAGGGCGTTGTTCCACCAGATGGAATAGTTACGGCCTAAGAAGTCGACGCCAGAAGCATAAAATACGATATAAATACAACAGCTTTTCCATCGTATAAAACAAATAATTGCAACCAGTTTGATAGTGATGGTCACTTCTACGTACCGGGCAAACTAGGCTTCACTCTATGGCGTTGCTCCACCAGATCGAATAGTTAGGGCCATAGAAGTCAACGCCCGAAGCAAAAAATATAAAATAAATAGAACAGTTTTTCCATCGTATAAAACGAAAAATTGCTACCAGTGTGAAAGTTATTGTCATTTCTACATTCCGGGCAACCTAGGCTTCACCCTAGGCCGTTGTTCCACCAGATCGAATAGTTAGGGCCTAAGAAGTGAACGCCAGAAGCATAAAATACAATATAAATACAACAGTTTTTCCATCATATAAAACGAATGATAGCAACCAGTGTGAAAGTTATGGTCATTTCTACGTTACGGGCAACCTAGGCTGCACTCTAGGGCGTTGCTCCACCAGATCGAATAGTTAGGGCCTTAGAAGTCAACGCCCGAAGCATAAAATACAAAATAAATAAAACAGTTTTACCATCGTATAAAACGAAAAATTGTAAACAGTGTGAAAGATATGGACATTTCTACGATCCGGGCTACCTAGGCTTCACTCTATGGCGTTCTCCCACCACATCGAATAGCAACGGCCTCAGAAGTCAACGCCAGAAGCTTAAATACAATATAAATATAACAGTTTTTCCATCGTATAAAACGAATAATAGCAACCAGTGTGAAAGTTATGGTCATTTCAACATTCCGAGCAACCTAGGCTTCACTCTAGGGCGTTGCTCCAACAGATTGAATAGTTAGGGCCTTAGAAGTCAACGCCCGAAGCATAAAATGCAATAAAAATACAACAGTTTTTCCATCGTATAACAGGATTAATTGCAACCAGTTTGAAAGTGATGGTCATTTCTACGTTCCGGCCCACCTAGGCTTCACTCTAGGGCGGTGCTCCACCAAATCGAATAGCTAGGGCCCTAAAAGTCAACGCCAGAAGCATAAAATACAATAAAGATGCAAAGGTTTTTTCATCGTATAACAGGAATAACTGCAAACAGTATGAAAGTACTTGTCATTTCTACGTTCCGGGTAACCTAGGTTTCACTCTAGCGCGTTGCTCCACCAGATCGAATAGCTAGGGACTTAGAATTCAACGCCATAAGAATAAAATACAATATAAGTACAACAGTTTTTCCATCGTATAAAACGGATAATAGCAACCAGTGTAAAAGTTATGGACATTTCTACGTTCCGGGCAACCTCGGCTTCACCCTAGGCCGTCGTTCCACCAGATCGAAAGTTAGGGACTAAGATGTGGACGCCAGAAGCATAAAATACAATATAAATACAACAGTTTTTCCATCGTATAAAACGAATAATAGCAACCAGTGTGAAAGTTATGGTCATTTCTACGTAGCGGGCAACCTGGGCTTCACTCTAGGGCGTTGCTCTACCAGATCGAATAGTTAGGGCCTTAGAAGTCAACGCCCGAAGCATAAAATGCAATAAAAATACAACAGTTTTTCCATCGTATAACAGGATTAATTGCAACCAGTTTGAAAGTGATGGTCATTTCTACGTTCCGGGCCACCTAGGCTTCACTCTAGGGCGTTGCTCCACTAGATCGAATTGCTAGGGCCATGCAAGTCAACGCCAGAAGCATAAAATACGATATAAATACAACAGCTTTTCCATCGTATAAAAGAAAATAATTGCAAACAGTGTGAAGGTAATGGTCATTTCTACGTTCCGGGCAACCTAGGCTTCACTCTAGGGCGTTGCTCCACCAGATCGAATAGTTAGGGCCTTAGAAGTCAACGCCCGAAGCATAAAATACAAAATAAATAGAACAGTTTTTCCATCGTATAAAACGAAAAATTGCTACCAGTGTGAAAGTTATGGTCATTTCTACGTTCCGCGCAATCTGGACTTTACCATAGTGCGTTGTTCCACCAGATGGAATAGTTAGGTCCTAAGAAGTCAACGCCAGGAGCATAAAAAACGATATAAATACAACAGCATTTGCATCGTACAAAACGAATAATTGCAACCAGTGTGGAAGTTATGGTCATTTCTACGTTCCGGGCAACCTAGGCTTCACTCTAGGGCGGTGCTCCACCAAATCGAATAGCTAGGGCCTTAGAAGTCAACGCCAGAAGCATAAAATACAATAAAGATGCAAAAGTTTTTTCATCGTATAACAGGAATAACTGCAAACAGTATGAAAGTACTTGTCATTTCTACGTTCCGGGTAACCTAGGTTTCACTCTAGGGCGTTGCTCCACCGGATCGAATAGCTAGGGACTTAGAATTCAACGCCATAAGAATAAAATACAATATAAGTACAACAGTTTTTCCATCGTATAAAACGAATAATAGCAACCAGTGTGAAAGTTAAGGCCATTTCTACGTACCGGGCAACCTGGACTTCACTCTAGGGCGTTGCTCTACCAGATCGAATAGTTAGGGCCTAAGAAGTCAACGCCAGAAGCATAAAATACAATATAAATACAACAGTTTTTCCATCATATAAACCGAATGATAGCAAACAGTGTGAAAGCTATGGTCATTTCTACGTTCCGGGCAACCTAGGCTGCACTCTAGGGCGTTGCTCCACCAGATCGAATAGTTAGGGCCTTAGAAGTCAACGCCCGAAGCGTAAAATACAAAATAAATAAAACAGTTTTTCCATCGTATAAAACGAAAAATTGCAAACAGTGTGAAAGATATGGACATTTCTACGATCCGGGCTACCTAGGCTTCCCTCTATGGCGTTCTTCCACCACATCGAATAGCAACGGCCTCAGAAGTCAACGCCCGAAGCATAAAATACAAAATAAATAGAACGGTTTTTCCATTGTATGAAACGAATAATTGTAAACAGTGTGAAAGATATGGACATTTCTACGATCCGGGCTACCTAGGCTTCACTCTATGGCGTTCTCCCACCACATCGAATAGCAACGGCCTCAGAAGTCAACGCCAGAAGCTTAAATACAATATAAATATAACAGTTTTTCCATCGTATAAAACGAATAATAGCAACCAGTGTGAAAGTTATGGTCATTTCAACATTCCGAGCAACCTAGGCTTCACTCTAGGGCGTTGCTCCAACAGATTGAATAGTTAGGGCCTTAGAAGTCAACGCCCGAAGCATAAAATGCAATAAAAATACAACAGTTTTTCCATCGTATAACAGGATTAATTGCAACCAGTTTGAAAGTGATGGTCATTTCTACGTTCCGGCCCACCTAGGCTTCACTCTAGGGCGGTGCTCCACCAAATCGAATAGCTAGGGCCCTAAAAGTCAACGCCAGAAGCATAAAATACAATAAAGATGCAAAGGTTTTTTCATCGTATAACAGGAATAACTGCAAACAGTATGAAAGTACTTGTCATTTCTACGTTCCGGGTAACCTAGGTTTCACTCTAGCGCGTTGCTCCACCAGATCGAATAGCTAGGGACTTAGAATTCAACGCCATAAGAATAAAATACAATATAAGTACAACAGTTTTTCCATCGTATAAAACGGATAATAGCAACCAGTGTAAAAGTTATGGACATTTCTACGTTCCGGGCAACCTCGGCTTCACCCTAGGCCGTCGTTCCACCAGATCGAAAGTTAGGGACTAAGATGTGGACGCCAGAAGCATAAAATACAATATAAATACAACAGTTTTTCCATCGTATAAAACGAATAATAGCAACCAGTGTGAAAGTTATGGTCATTTCTACGTAGCGGGCAACCTGGGCTTCACTCTAGGGCGTTGCTCTACCAGATCGAATAGTTAGGGCCTTAGAAGTCAACGCCCGAAGCATAAAATGCAATAAAAATACAACAGTTTTTCCATCGTATAACAGGATTAATTGCAACCAGTTTGAAAGTGATGGTCATTTCTACGTTCCGGGCCACCTAGGCTTCACTCTAGGGCGTTGCTCCACTAGATCGAATTGCTAGGGCCATGCAAGTCAACGCCAGAAGCATAAAATACGATATAAATACAACAGCTTTTCCATCGTATAAAAGAAAATAATTGCAAACAGTGTGAAGGTAATGGTCATTTCTACGTTCCGGGCAACCTAGGCTTCACTCTAGGGCGTTGCTCCACCAGATCGAATAGTTAGGGCCTTAGAAGTCAACGCCCGAAGCATAAAATACAAAATAAATAGAACAGTTTTTCCATCGTATAAAACGAAAAATTGCTACCAGTGTGAAAGTTATGGTCATTTCTACGTTCCGCGCAATCTGGACTTTACCATAGTGCGTTGTTCCACCAGATGGAATAGTTAGGTCCTAAGAAGTCAACGCCAGGAGCATAAAAAACGATATAAATACAACAGCATTTGCATCGTACAAAACGAATAATTGCAACCAGTGTGGAAGTTATGGTCATTTCTACGTTCCGGGCAACCTAGGCTTCACTCTAGGGCGGTGCTCCACCAAATCGAATAGCTAGGGCCTTAGAAGTCAACGCCAGAAGCATAAAATACAATAAAGATGCAAAAGTTTTTTCATCGTATAACAGGAATAACTGCAAACAGTATGAAAGTACTTGTCATTTCTACGTTCCGGGTAACCTAGGTTTCACTCTAGGGCGTTGCTCCACCGGATCGAATAGCTAGGGACTTAGAATTCAACGCCATAAGAATAAAATACAATATAAGTACAACAGTTTTTCCATCGTATAAAACGAATAATAGCAACCAGTGTGAAAGTTATGGCCATTTCTACGTACCGGGCAACCTGGACTTCACTCTAGGGCGTTGCTCTACCAGATCGAATAGTTAGGGCCTAAGAAGTCAACGCCAGAAGCATAAAATACAATATAAATACAACAGTTTTTCCATCATATAAACCGAATGATAGCAAACAGTGTGAAAGCTATGGTCATTTCTACGTTCCGGGCAACCTAGGCTGCACTCTAGGGCGTTGCTCCACCAGATCGAATAGTTAGGGCCTTAGAAGTCAACGCCCGAAGCGTAAAATACAAAATAAATAAAACAGTTTTTCCATCGTATAAAACGAAAAATTGCAAACAGTGTGAAAGATATGGACATTTCTACGATCCGGGCTACCTAGGCTTCCCTCTATGGCGTTCTTCCACCACATCGAATAGCAACGGCCTCAGAAGTCAACGCCCGAAGCATAAAATACAAAATAAATAGAACGGTTTTTCCATTGTATGAAACGAATAATTGCTGCCAGAGTAAAAGTTATGGTCATTTCTACGTTCCGGGCAACCTAGGCTTCACCCTAGGGCGTTGTACCACCAGATCGAATAGTTAGGGCCTAAGAAGTCAACGCCCGAAGCATAAAATGCAATAAAAATACAACAGTTTTTCCATCGTATAACAGGATTAATTGCAACCAGTTTGAAAGTGATGGTCATTTCTACGTTCCGGGCCACCTAGGCTTCCCTCTAGGGCGTTGCTCCACTAGATCGAATAGCTAGGGCCATGCAAGTCAACGCCAGAAGCATAAAATACGATATAAATACAACAGCTTTTCCATCGTATAAAAGAAAATAATTGCAAACAGTGTGAAGGTAATGGTCATTTCTACGTTCCGGGCAACCTAGGCTTCACTCTAGGGCGTTGCTCCACCAGATCGAATAGTTAGGGCCTTAGAAGTCAACGCCCGAAGCATAAAATATAAAATAAATAGAACAGTTTTTCCATCGTATAAAACGAAAAATTGCTACCAGTGTGAAAGTTATGGTCATTTCTACGTTCCGCGCAATCTGGGCTTTACCATAGTGCGTTGTTCCACCAGATGGAATAGTTAGGTCCTAAGAAGTCAACGCCAGGAGCATAAAAAACGATATAAATACAAGAGCATTTCCATCGTATAAAACGAATAATTGCAACCAGTGTGGAAGTTATGGTCATTTCTACGTTCCGGGCAACCTAGGCTTCACTCTAGGGCGGTGCTCCACCAAATCGAATAGCTAGGGCCTTAGAAGTCAACGCCAGAAGCATAAAATACAATAAAGATGCAAAAGTTTTTTCATCATATAACAGGAATAACTGCAAACAGTATGAAAGTACTTGTCATTTCTACGTTCCGGGTAACCTAGGTTTCACTCTAGGGCGTTGCTCCACCGGATCGAATAGCTAGGGACTTAGAATTCAACGCCATAAGAATAAAATACAATATAAGTACAACAGTTTTTCCATCGTGTAAAACGAATAATAGCAACCAGTGTGAAAGTTATTGTCATTTCTACGTACCGGGCAACCTGGGCTTCACTCTAGGGCGTTGCTCTACCAGATCGAATAGTTAGGGCCTAAGAAGTCAACGCCAGAAGCATAAAATACAATATAAGTACAACAGTTTTTCCATCATATAAACCGAATGATAGCAAACAGTGTGAAAGCTATGGTCATTTCTACGTTCCGGGCAACCTAGGCTGCACTCTAGGGTGTTGCTCCACCAGATCGAATAGTTAGGGCCTTAGAAGTCAACGCCCGAAGCGTAAAATACAAAATAAATAAAACAGTTTTTCCATCGTATACAACGAAAAATTGCAAACAGTGTGAAAGATATGGACATTTCTACGATCCGGGCTACCTAGGCTTCCCCCTATGGCGTTCTTCCACCACATCGAATAGCAACGGCCTCAGAAGTCAACGCCCGAAGCACAAAATACAAAATAAATAGAACGGTTTTTCCATTGTATAAAACGAATAATTGCTGCCAGAGTAAAAGTTATGGTCATTTCTACGTTCCCGGCAACCTAGGCTTCACCCTAGGGCGTTGTACCACCAGATCGAATAGTTAGGGCCTAAGAAGTCAACGCCAGGAGCATAAAAAACGATATAAATACAACAGCTTTTCCATCGTATAAAACGAATAATTGCAACCAGTGTGGAAGTTATGGTCATTTCTACGTTACGGGCAACCTAGGCTTCACTCTAGGGCGATGCTCCACCAAATCGAATAGCTAGGGCCTTAGAAGTCAACGCCAGAAGCATAAAATACAATAAAGATGCAAAAGTTTTTTCATCGTATAACAGGAATAACTGCAAACAGTATGAAAGTACTTGTCATTTCTACGTTCCGGGTAACCTAGGTTTCACTCTAGGGCGTTGCTCCACCAGATCGAATAGCTAGGGACTTAGAATTCAACGCCATAAGAATAAAATACAATATAAGTACAACAGTTTTTCCATCGTATAAAACGAATAATAGCAACCAGTGTAAAAGTTATGGACATATCCACGTTCCGGGCAACCTAGGCTTCACCCTAGGCCGTTGTTCCACCAGGTCGAAAGTTAGGGCCTAAGAAGTGGACGCCAGAAGCATAAAATACAATATAAATACAACAGTTTTTCCATCATATAAAACGAATGATAGCAACCAGTGTGAAAGCTATGGTCATTTCTACGTTCCGGGCAACCTAGGCTGCACTCTAGGGCGTTGCTCCACCAGATCGAATAGTTAGGGCCTTAGAAGTCAACGCCCGAAGCGTAAAATACAAAATAAATAAAACAGTTTTTCCATCGTATAAAACGAATAATTGCAACCAGTATGAAACTTATGGTCATTTCTACTTACCGGGCAGCCTAGGCTTCACTCTAGGGCGTTGCTCTACCAGATCGAATAGTTAGGGCCTTAAAAGTCGACGCCAGAAGCATAAAATACGATATAAATACAACAGCTTTTCCATCGTATAAAACGAATTATAGCAACCAGTGTGAAAGTTATGGTCATTTCTACTTTCCGGGCAACCTAGGCTTCACCCTAGGCCGTTGTTCCACCAGATCGAATAGTTAGGGCCTAAGAAGTGAACGCCAGAGGCATAAAATACAATATAAATACAACAGATTTTCCATGATATAAAACGAATAATAGCAACCAGTGTGAAAGTTATGGTCATTTCTACATTCCGAGCAACCTAGTCTTCACTCTAGGGCGTTGCTCCAACAGATTGAATAGTTAGGGCCTTAGAAGTCATCGCCCGAAGCATAAAATGCAATAAAAATACAACAGTTTTTCCATCGTATAACAGGATTAATTGCAACCAGTTTGAAAGTGATGGTCATTTCTACGTTCCGGGCCACCTAGGCTTCACTCTAGGGCGTTGCTCCACTAGATCGAATAGCTAGGGCCATAGAAGTCAACGCCCGAAGCATAAAATACAAAATAAATAGAACAGTTTTTCCATCGTATAGAACGAATAATTGCTACCAGTGTGAAAGTTATGGTCATTTCTACGTTCCGGGCAACCTAGGCTTCACCCTAGGGCGTTGTACCACCAGATCGAATAGTTAGGGCCTAAGAAGTCGACGCCAGGAGCATAAAAAACGATATAAATACAACAGCTATTCCATCGTATAAAACGAATAATTGCAACCAGTGTGGAAGTTATGGTCATTTCTACGTTCCGGGCAACCTGGGCTTCACTCTAGGGCGGTGCTCCACCAAATCGAATAGCTAGGGCCTTAGAAGTCGACGCCAGAAGCATAAAATACAATAAAGATGCAAAAGTTTTTTCATCGTATAACAGGAATAACTGCAAACACTATGAAAGTACTTGTCATTTCTACGTTCCGGGTAACCTAGGTTTCACTCTAGGGCGTTGCTCCACCAGATCGAATAGCTAGGGACTTAGAATTCAACGCCATAAGAATAAAATACAATATAAGTACAACAGTTTTTCCATCGTATAAAACGAATAATAGCAACCAGTGTAAAAGTTATGGACATATCTACGTTCCGGGCAACCTAGGCTGCACTCTAGGGCGTTGCTCCACCAGATCGAATAGTTAGGGCCTTAGAAGTCAACGCCCGAAGCGTAAAATACAAAATAAATAAAACAGTTTTTCCACCGTATAAAACGAAAAATTGCAAACAGTGTGAAAGATATGGACATTTCTACGATCCGGGCTACCTAGGCTTCCCTCTATGGCGTTCTTCCACCACATCAAATAGCAACGGCGTCAGAAGTCAACGCCCGAAGCATAAAATACAAAATAAATAGAACGGTTTTTCCATTGTATAAAACGAATAATTGCTGCCAGAGTAAAAGTTATGGTCATTTCTACGTTCCGGGCAACCTAGGCTTCACCCTAGGGCGTTGTACCACCAGATCGAATAGTTAGGGCCTAAGAAGTCAACGCCAGGAGCATAAAAAACGATATAAATACAACACCTTTTCCATCGTATAAAACGAATAATTGCAACCAGTGTAAAAGTTATGGACATATCTACGTTCCGGGCAACCTAGGCTTCACCCTAGGCCGTTGTTCCACCAGGTCGAAAGTTAGGGCCTAAGAAGTGGACGCCAGAAGCATAAAATACAATATAAATACAACAGTTTTTCCATCATATAAAACGAATGATAGCAACCAGTGTGAAAGCTATGGTCATTTCTACGTTCCGGGCAACCTAGGCTGCACTCTAGGGCGTTGCTCCACCAGATCGAATAGTTAGGGCCTTAGAAGTCAACGCCCGAAGCGTAAAATACAAAATAAATAAAACAGTTTTTCCATCGTATAAAACGAATAATTGCAACCAGTATGAAACTTATGGTCATTTCTACTTACCGGGCAACCTAGGCTTCACTCTAGGGCGTTGCTCTACCAGATCGCATAGTTAGGGCCTTAGAAGTCAACGCCCGAAGCATAAAATACAAAATAAATAGAACAGTTTTTCCATCGTATAAAACGAATAATTGCCACCAGTGTGAAAGTTATGGTCATTTCTACTTTCCGGACAACCTAGGCTTCACCCTAGGGCGTTGTACCACCAGGTGGAATGTTTAGGTCCTAAGAAGTCGACGCCAGAAGCATAAAATACGATATAAATACAACAGCTTTTCCATCGTATAAAACAAATAATTGTAACCAGTTTGATAGTGATGGTCATTTCTACTTACCGGGCAACCTAGGCTTAACTCTAGGGCGTTGCTCCACCAGATCGAATAGTTAGAGCCTTAGAAGTCAACGCCCGAAGCATAAAATATAAAATAAATAGAACAGTTTTTCCATCGTATAGAACGAAAAATTGCTACCAGTGTGAAAGTTATGGTCATTTCTACGTTCCGCGCAATCTGGGCTTTACCCTAGTGCGTTGTTCCACCAGATGGAATAGTTAGGGCCTAAGAAGTCAACGCCAGGAGCATAAAAAACGATATAAATACAACAGCTTTTCCATCGTATAAAACGAATAATTGCAAACAGTGTCGAAGTTATGGTCACTTCTACGTTCCGGGCAACCTAGGCTTCAGTCTAGGGCGGTGCTCCACCAAATCGAATAGCTAGGGCCTTAGAAGTCAACGCCAGAAGCATAAAATATAATAAAGATGCAAAGGTTTTTTCATCGTATAACAGGAATAACTGCAAACAGTATGAAAGTACTTGTCATTTCTACGTTCCGGGTAACCTAGGTTTCACTCTAGGGCGTTGCTCCACCAGATCGAATAGCTAGGGACTTAGAATTCAACGCCATAAGAATAAAATACAATATAAGTACAGCAGTTTTTCCATCGTATGAAACGAATAATGGCAACCAGTCTGAAAGTTATGGTCATTTCTACGTACCGGGCAACCTGGGCTTCACTCTAGGGCGTTGCTCTACCAGATCGAATAGTTAGGGCCTTAGAAGTCAACGCCCGAAGCATAAAATACAAAATAAATAGAACAGCTTTTCCATCGTATAAAACAAATAATTGCAACCAGTTTGATAGTGATGGTCACTTCTACGTACCGGGCAACCTAGGCTTCACTCTAGGGCGTTGCTCCACCAGATCGAATAGTTAGGGCCATAGAAGTCAACGTCCGAAGCATAAAATATAAAATAAATAGAACAGTTTTTCCATCGTATAAAACGAAAAATTGCTACCAGTGTGAAAGTTATGGTTATTTCTACTTTCCCGGCAACCTAGGCTTCACCCTAGGGCGTTGTACCACCAGATCGAATAGTTAGGGCCTAAGAAGTCGACGCCAGGATTATAAAAAACGATATAAATACAACAGCTTTTCCATCGTATAAAACGAATAATTGCAACCAGTGTGGAAGTTATGGTCATTTCTACGTTCCGGGCAACCTGGGCTTCACTCTAGGGCGGTGCTCCACCAAATCGAATGGCTAGGGCCTTAGAAGTCAACGCCAGAAGCATAAAATACAATAAAGATGCAAAAGTTTTTTCATCGTATAACAGGAATAACTGCAAACAGTATGAAAGTACTTGTCATTTCTACGTTCCGGGTAACCTAGGTTTCACTCTAGGGCGTTGCTCCACCAGATCGAATAGCTAGGGACTTAGAATTCAACGCCATAAGAATAAAATACAATATAAGTACAACAGTTTTTCCATCGTATAAAACGAATAATAGCAACCAGTGTAAAAGTTATGGACATATCTACGTTCCGGGCAACCTAGGCTGCACTCTAGGGCGTTGCTCCACCGGATCGAATAGTTAGGGCCTTAGAAGTCAACGCCCGAAGCGTAAAATACAAAATAAATAAAACAGTTTTTCCACCGTATAAAACGAAAAATTGCAAACAGTGTGAAAGATATGGACATTTCTACGATCCGGGCTACCTAGGCTTCCCTCTATGGCGTTCTTCCACCACATCAAATAGCAACGGCGTCAGAAGTCAACGCCCGAAGCATAAAATACAAAATAAATAGAACGGTTTTTCCATTGTATAAAACGAATAATTGCTGCCAGAGTAAAAGTTATGGTCATTTCTACGTTCCGGGCAACCTAGGCTTCACCCTAGGGCGTTGTACCACCAGATCGAATAGTTAGGGCCTAAGAAGTCAACGCCAGGAGCATAAAAAACGATATAAATACAACACCTTTTCCATCGTATAAAACGAATAATTGCAACCAGTGTAAAAGTTATGGACATATCTACGTTCCGGGCAACCTAGGCTTCACCCTAGGCCGTTGTTCCACCAGGTCGAAAGTTAGGGCCTAAGAAGTGGACGCCAGAAGCATAAAATACAATATAAATACAACAGTTTTTCCATCATATAAAACGAATGATAGCAACCAGTGTGAAAGCTATGGTCATTTCTACGTTCCGGGCAACCTAGGCTGCACTCTAGGGCGTTGCTCCACCAGATCGAATAGTTAGGGCCTTAGAAGTCAACGCCCGAAGCGTAAAATACAAAATAAATAAAACAGTTTTTCCATCGTATAAAACGAATAATTGCAACCAGTATGAAACTTATGGTCATTTCTACTTACCGGGCAACCTAGGCTTCACTCTAGGGCGTTGCTCTACCAGATCGCATAGTTAGGGCCTTAGAAGTCAACGCCCGAAGCATAAAATACAAAATAAATAGAACAGTTTTTCCATCGTATAAAACGAATAATTGCCACCAGTGTGAAAGTTATGGTCATTTCTACTTTCCGGACAACCTAGGCTTCACCCTAGGGCGTTGTACCACCAGGTGGAATGTTTAGGTCCTAAGATGTCGACGCCAGAAGCATAAAATACGATATAAATACAACAGCTTTTCCATCGTATAAAACAAATAATTGTAACCAGTTTGATAGTGATGGTCATTTCAACTTACCGGGCAACCTAGGCTTAACTCTAGGGCGTTGCTCCACCAGATCGAATAGTTAGAGCCTTAGAAGTCAACGCCCGAAGCATAAAATATAAAATAAATAGAACAGTTTTTCCATCGTATAGAACGAAAAATTGCTACCAGTGTGAAAGTTATGGTCATTTCTACGTTCCGCGCAATCTGGGCTTTACCCTAGTGCGTTGTTCCACCAGATGGAATAGTTAGGGCCATAGAAGTCAACGCCCGAAGCATAAAATATAAAATAAATAGAACAGTTTTTCCATCGTATAAAACGAAAAATTGCTACCAGTGTGAAAGTTATGGTTATTTCTACTTTCCCGGCAACCTAGGCTTCACCCTAGGCCGTTGTTCCACCAGATCGAATAGTTAGGGCCTAAGAAGTGAACGCCAGAAGCATAAAATACAATATAAATACAACAGTTTTTCCATCATATAAAACGAATGATAGCAACCAGTGTGAAAGTTATGGTCATTTCTACTTTCCGGGCAACCTAGGCTTCACCCTAGGCCGTTGTTCCACCAGATCGAATAGTTAGGGCCTAAGAAGTGAACGCCAGAGGCATAAAATACAATATAAATACAACAGTTTTTCCATCATATAAAACGAATAATAGCAACCAGTGTGAAAGTTATGGTCATTTCTACATTCCGAGCAACCTAGGCTTCACTCTAGGGCGTTGCTCCAACAGATTGAATAGTTAGGGCCTTAGAAGTCATCGCCCGAAGCATAAAATGCAATAAAAATACAACAGTTTTTCCATCGTATAACAGGATTAATTGCAACCAGTTTGAAAGTGATGGTCATTTCTACGTTCCGGGCCACCTAGGCTTCACTCTAGGGCATTGCTCCACTAGATCGAATAGCTAGGGCCATAGAAGTCAACGCCAGAAGCATAAAATACGATATAAATACAACAGCTTTTCCATCGTATAAAAGAAAATAATTGCAAACAGTGTGAAGGTAATGGTCATTTCTACGTTCCGGGCAACCTAGGCTTCACCCTAGGGCGTTGCTCCACCAGATCAAACAGTTAGGGCCTTAGAAGTCAACGCCCGAAGCGTAAAATACAAAATAAATAAAACAGTTTTTCCATCGTATAAAACGAATAATTGCAACCAGTATGAAACTTATGGTCATTTCTACTTACCGGGCAGCCTAGGCTTCACTCTAGGGCGTTGCTCTACCAGATCGAATAGTTAGGGCCTTAGAAGTCGACGCCAGAAGCATAAAATACGATATAAATACAACAGATTTTCCATCGTATAAAACAAATACTTGTAACCAGTTTGATAGTGATGGTCATTTCTACGTACCGGGCAACCTAGGCTTAACTCTAGGGCGTTGCTCCACCAGATCGAATAGTTAGGGCCTTAGAAGTCAACGCCCGAAGCATAAAATACAAAATAAATAGAACAGTTTTTCCATCGTATAGAACGAATAATTGCTACCAGTGTGAAAGTTATGGTCATTTCTACGTTCCGGGCAACCTAGGCTTCACCCTAGGGCGTTGTACCACCAGATCGAATAGTTAGGGCCTAAGAAGTCGACGCCAGGAGCATAAAAAACGATATAAATACAACAGCTTTTCCATCGTATAAAACGAATAATTGCAACCAGTGTGGAAGTTATGGTCATTTCTACGTTCCGGGCAACCTGGGCTTCACTCTAGGGCGGTGCTCCACCAAATCGAATAGCTAGGGCCTTAGAAGTCAACGCCAGAAGCATAAAATACAATAAAGATGCAAAAGTTTTTTCATCGTATAACAGGAATAACTGCAAACAGTATGAAAGTACTTGTCATTTCTACGTTCCGGGTAACCTAGGTTTCACTCTAGGGCGTTGCTCCACCAGATCGAATAGCTAGGGACTTAGAATTCAACGGCATAAGAATAAAATACAATATAAGTACAACAGTTTTTCCATCGTATAAAACGAATAATAGCAACCAGTGTAAAAGTTATGGACATATCTACGTTCCGGGCAACCTAGGCTGCACTCTAGGGCGTTGCTCCACCAGATCGAATAGTTAGGGCCTTAGAAGTCAACGCCCGAGGCATAAAATACAAAATAAATAAAACAGTTTCTCCATTGTATAAAACGAATAATTGCTACCAGTGTAAAAGTTATGGTCATTTCTGCGTTCCGGACAATCTAGGCTTCACCGTAGGGCGTTGTTCACCAGATCGAATAGTTAGGGCCTATGAAGTGAACGCCAGAATCTTAAAATACAATATAAATACAACAGTTTTTCCATCGTATAAAACGAATAATTGCTACCAGTGAGAAAGCTATGGTGATTTCTACATTCCGAGCAACCTAGGCTTCACTCTAGGGCGTTGCTCCGACAGATTGAATAGTCAGGTCCTTAGAAGTCAACGCCCGAAGCATAAAACGCAATAAAAATACAACAGTTTTTCCATCGTATAACAGGATTAATAGCAACCAGTTTGAAAGTGATGGTCATTTCTACGTTCCGGGCAACCTAGGCTTCACTCTAGCTCGCTGCTCCGCTAGATCGAATAGCTAGGGCCTTAGAAGTCAACGCCAGAGGCATAAAATACAATATAAATACAAGAGCTTCTCCATTGTATAATACGTATAATTGCTACCAGTGTAAAAGTTACGGTCATTTCTACGTTCCGGCAACCTAGGCTTCACCCTAAGGCGTTGTTCCATCAGATCGAATAGTTAGGCCCTAAGAAGTGAACGCCAGAAGCATAAAATACAATATAAATACAACAGTTTTTCCATTGTAGAAAACGAATAATTGCAACCAGTGTGAAAGTTATGGTCATTTCTATATACCGAGCAACCTAGGCTTCACTCTAGGGTGGTGCTCCACCATATCCAATAGCTACGGCCTTAGAAGCCTACGCCTGAAGCATAAAATAAAATTAAAATACAACGTTCTTTTCATCGTATAACAGGAATAATTGCAACAAGCGTGAAAGTAATGATCATTTCGGCGTTTCGGGCATCCTAGACTTAACTCGGAGGCATTGCTCCACCAGATCGAATAGTTAGGGCCTAAGAAGTCATCGCCAGAAGCATAAAATACAATATAAATACAACAGTTTTTCCATTGTATAAAACGAATAATAGCAACCAGTGTGAAAGTTATGGTCATTTCTACATACCGGGCAACCTGGGCTTCACTCTAGGGCGTTGCTCTACCAGATCGAATAGTTAGGGCCTTAGAAGTCAACGCCCGAAGCATAAAATACAAAATAAATAGAACAATTTTTCCATCGTATAAAGCGAATAATTGCTACCAGTGTGAAAGTTATCGTCATTTCTACTTTCCGGGCAACCTAGGCTTCACCCCAGGGCGTTGTTCCACCAGATGGAATAGTTATGGCCTAAGAAGTCGACGCCAGAAGCATAAAATACGATATAAATACAACAGCTTTTCCATCGTATAAAACAAATAATTGCAACCAGTTTGATAGTGATGGTCACTTCTACGTACCGGGCAAACTAGGCTTCGCTCTAGGGCGTTGCTCCACCAGATCGAATAGTTAGGGCCATAGAAGTCAACGCCCGAAGCAAAAAATATAAAATAAATAGAACAGTTTTTCCATCGTATAAAACGAATAATTGCCACCAGTGTGAAAGTTATGGTCATTTCTACTTTCCGGACAACCTAGGCTTCACCCTAGGGCGTTGTACCACCAGGTGGAATGTTTAGGTCCTAAGATGTCGACGCCAGAAGCATAAAATACGATATAAATACAACAGCTTTTCCATCGTATAAAACAAATAATTGTAACCAGTTTGATAGTGATCGTCATTTCAACTTACCGGGCAACCTAGGCTTAACTCTAGGGCGTTGCTCCACCAGATCGAATAGTTAGAGCCTTAGAAGTCAACGCCCGAAGCATAAAATATAAAATAAATAGAACAGTTTTTCCATCGTATAGAACGAAAAATTGCTACCAGTGTGAAAGTTATGGTCATTTCTACGTTCCGCGCAATCTGGGCTTTACCCTAGTGCGTTGTTCCACCAGATGGAATAGTTAGGGCCTAAGAAGTCAACGCCAGGAGCATAAAAAACGATATAAATACAACAGCTTTTCCATCGTATAAAACGAATAATTGCAACCAGTGTCGAAGTTATGGTCACTTCTACGTTCCGGGCAACCTACGCTTCACTCTAGGGCGGTGCTCCACCAAATCGAATAGCTAGGGCCTTAGAAGTCAACGCCAGAAGCATAAAATATAATAAAGATGCAAAGGTTTTTTCATCGTATAACAGGAATAACTGCAAACAGTATGAAAGTAATTGTCATTTCTACGTTCCGGGTAACCTAGGTTTCACTCTAGGGCGTTGCTCCACCAGATCGAATAGCTAGGGACTTAGAATTCAACGCCATAAGAATAAAATACAATATAAGTACAACAGTTTTTCCATCGTATAAAACGAATAATGGCAACCAGTGTGAAAGTTATGGTCATTTCTACGTACCGGGCAACCTGGGCTTCACTCTAGGGCGTTGCTCTACCAGATCGAATAGTTAGGGCCTTAGAAGTCAACGCCCGAAGCATAAAATACAAAATAAATAGAACAGCTTTTCCATCGTATAAAACAAATAATTGCAACCAGTTTGATAGTGATGGTCACTTCTACGTACCGGGCAACCTAGGCTTCACTCTAGGGCGTTGCTCCACCAGATCGAATAGTTAGGGCCATAGAAGTCAACGCCCGAAGCATAAAATATAAAATAAATAGAACAGTTTTTCCATCGTATAAAACGAAAAATTGCTACCAGTGTGAAAGTTATGGTTATTTCTACTTTCCCGGCAACCTAGGCTTCACCCTAGGCCGTTGTTCCACCAGATCGAATAGTTAGGGCCTAAGAAGTGAACGCCAGAAGCATAAAATACAATATAAATACAACAGTTTTTCCATCATATAAAACGAATGATAGCAACCAGTGTGAAAGTTATGGTCATTTCTACTTTCCGGGCAACCTAGGCTTCACCCTAGGCCGTTGTTCCACCAGATCGAATAGTTAGGGCCTAAGAAGTGAACGCCAGAGGCATAAAATACAATATAAATACAACAGTTTTTCCATCATATAAAACGAATAATAGCAACCAGTGTGAAAGTTATGGTCATTTCTACGTTCCGGGCAACCTAGGCTTCACTCTAGCTCGCTGCTCCGCTAGATCGAATAGCTAGGGCCTTAGAAGTCAACGCCAGAGGCATAAAATACAATATAAATACAAGAGCTTCTCCATTGTATAATACGTATAATTGCTACCAGTGTAAAAGTTACGGTCATTTCTACGTTCCGGCAACCTAGGCTTCACCCTAAGGCGTTGTTCCATCAGATCGAATAGTTAGGCCCTAAGAAGTGAACGCCAGAAGCATAAAATACAATATAAATACAACAGTTTTTCCATTGTAGAAAACGAATAATTGCAACCAGTGTGAAAGTTATGGTCATTTCTATATACCGAGCAACCTAGGCTTCACTCTAGGGCGGTGCTCCACCATATCCAATAGCTACGGCCTTAGAAGCCTACGCCTGAAGCATAAAATAAAATTAAAATACAACGTTCTTTTCATCGTATAACAGGAATAATTGCAACAAGCGTGAAAGTAATGATCATTTCGGCGTTTCGGGCATCCTAGACTTAACTCGGAGGCATTGCTCCACCAGATCGAATAGTTAGGGCCTAAGAAGTCATCGCCAGAAGCATAAAATACAATATAAATACAACAGTTTTTCCATTGTATAAAACGAATAATAGCAACCAGTGTGAAAGTTATGGTCATTTCTACATACCGGGCAACCTGGGCTTCACTCTAGGGCGTTGCTCTACCAGATCGAATAGTTAGGGCCTTAGAAGTCAACGCCCGAAGCATAAAATACAAAATAAATAGAACAATTTTTCCATCGTATAAAGCGAATAATTGCTACCAGTGTGAAAGTTATCGTCATTTCTACTTTCCGGGCAACCTAGGCTTCACCCCAGGGCGTTGTTCCACCAGATGGAATAGTTATGGCCTAAGAAGTCGACGCCAGAAGCATAAAATACGATATAAATACAACAGCTTTTCCATCGTATAAAACAAATAATTGCAACCAGTTTGATAGTGATGGTCACTTCTACGTACCGGGCAAACTAGGCTTCACTCTAGGGCGTTGCTCCACCAGATCGAATAGTTAGGGCCATAGAAGTCAACGCCCGAAGCAAAAAATATAAAATAAATAGAACAGTTTTTCCATCGTATAAAACGAAAAATTGCTACCAGTGTGAAAGTTATTGTCATTTCTACATTCCGGGCAACCTAGGCTTCACCCTAGGCCGTTGTTCCACCAGATCGAATAGTTAGGGCCTAAGAAGTGAACGCCAGAAGCATAAAATACAATATCAATACAACAGTTTTTCCATCGTATAAAACGAATAATAGCAACCAGTGTGAAAGTTATGGTCATTTCAACATTCCGAGCAACCTAGGCTTCACTCTAGGGCGTTGCTCCAACAGATTGAATAGTTAGGGCCTTAGAAGTCAACGCCCGAAGCATAAAATGCAATAAAAATACAACAGTTTTTCCATCGTATAACAGGATTAATTGCAACCAGTTTGAAAGTGATGGTCATTTCTACGTTCCGGCCCACCTAGGCTTCACTCTAGGGCGGTGCTCCACCAAATCGAATAGCTAGGGCCCTAAAAGTCAACGCCAGAAGCATAAAATACAATAAAGATGCAAAGGTTTTTTCATCGTATAACAGGAATAACTGCAAACAGTATGAAAGTACTTGTCATTTCTACGTTCCGGGTAACCTAGGTTTCACTCTAGCGCGTTGCTCCACCAGATCGAATAGCTAGGGACTTAGAATTCAACGCCATAAGAATAAAATACAATATAAGTACAACAGTTTTTCCATCGTATAAAACGAATAATAGCAACCAGTGTAAAAGTTATGGACATTTCTACGTTCCGGGCAACCTAGGCTTCACCCTAGGCCGTCGTTCCACCAGATCGAAAGTTAGGGACTAAGATGTGGACGCCAGAAGCATAAAATACAATATAAATACAACAGTTTTTCCATCGTATAAAACGAATAATAGCAACCAGTGTGAAAGTTATGGTCATTTCTACGTAGCGGGCAACCTGGGCTTCACTCTAGGGCGTTGCTCTACCAGATCGAATAGTTAGGGCCTTAGAAGTCAACGCCCGAAGCATAAAATGCAATAAAAATACAACAGTTTTTCCATCGTATAACAGGATTAATTGCAACCAGTTTGAAAGTGATGGTCATTTGTACGTTCCGGGCCACCTAGGCTTCACTCTAGGGCGTTGCTCCACTAGATCGAATTGCTAGGGCCATGCAAGTCAACGCCAGAAGCATAAAATACGATATAAATACAACAGCTTTTCCATCGTATAAAAGAAAATAATTGCAAACAGTGTGAAGGTAATGGTCATTTCTACGTTCCGGGCAACCTAGGCTTCACTCTAGGGCGTTGCTCCACCAGATCGAATAGTTAGGGCCTTAGAAGTCAACGCCCGAAGCATAAAATACAAAATAAATAGAACAGTTTTTCCATCGTATAAAACGAAAAATTGCTACCAGTGTGAAAGTTATGGTCATTTCTACGTTCCGCGCAATCTGGACTTTACCATAGTGCGTTGTTCCACCAGATGGAATAGTTAGGTCCTAAGAAGTCAACGCCAGGAGCATAAAAAACGATATAAATACAACAGCATTTGCATCGTACAAAACGAATAATTGCAACCAGTGTGGAAGTTATGGTCATTTCTACGTTCCGGGCAACCTAGGCTTCACTCTAGGGCGGTGCTCCACCAAATCGAATAGCTAGGGCCTTAGAAGTCAACGCCAGAAGCATAAAATACAATAAAGATGCAAAAGTTTTTTCATCGTATAACAGGAATAACTGCAAACAGTATGAAAGTACTTGTCATTTCTACGTTCCGGGTAACCTAGGTTTCACTCTAGGGCGTTGCTCCACCGGATCGAATAGCTAGGGACTTAGAATTCAACGCCATAAGAATAAAATACAATATAAGTACAACAGTTTTTCCATCGTATAAAACGAATAATAGCAACCAGTGTGAAAGTTATGGCCATTTCTACGTACCGGGCAACCTGGACTTCACTCTAGGGCGTTGCTCTACCAGATCGAATAGTTAGGGCCTAAGAAGTCAACGCCAGAAGCATAAAATACAATATAAATACAACAGTTTTTCCATCATATAAACCGAATGATAGCAAACAGTGTGAAAGCTATGGTCATTTCTACGTTCCGGGCAACCTAGGCTGCACTCTAGGGCGTTGCTCCACCAGATCGAATAGTTAGGGCCTTAGAAGTCAACGCCCGAAGCGTAAAATACAAAATAAATAAAACAGTTTTTCCATCGTATAAAACGAAAAATTGCAAACAGTGTGAAAGATATGGACATTTCTACGATCCGGGCTACCTAGGCTTCCCTCTATGGCGTTCTTCCACCACATCGAATAGCAACGGCCTCAGAAGTCAACGCCCGAAGCATAAAATACAAAATAAATAGAACGGTTTTTCCATTGTATGAAACGAATAATTGCTGCCAGAGTAAAAGTTATGGTCATTTCTACGTTCCGGGCAACCTAGGCTTCACCCTAGGGCGTTGTACCACCAGATCGAATAGTTAGGGCCTAAGAAGTCAACGCCCGAAGCATAAAATGCAATAAAAATACAACAGTTTTTCCATCGTATAACAGGATTAATTGCAACCAGTTTGAAAGTGATGGTCATTTCTACGTTCCGGGCCACCTAGGCTTCCCTCTAGGGCGTTGCTCCACTAGATCGAATAGCTAGGGCCATGCAAGTCAACGCCAGAAGCATAAAATACGATATAAATACAACAGCTTTTCCATCGTATAAAAGAAAATAATTGCAAACAGTGTGAAGGTAATGGTCATTTCTACGTTCCGGGCAACCTAGGCTTCACTCTAGGGCGTTGCTCCACCAGATCGAATAGTTAGGGCCTTAGAAGTCAACGCCCGAAGCATAAAATATAAAATAAATAGAACAGTTTTTCCATCGTATAAAACGAAAAATTGCTACCAGTGTGAAAGTTATGGTCATTTCTACGTTACGCGCAATCTGGGCTTTACCATAGTGCGTTGTTCCACCAGATGGAATAGTTAGGTCCTAAGAAGTCAACGCCAGGAGCATAAAAAACGATATAAATACAAGAGCATTTCCATCGTATAAAACGAATAATTGCAACCAGTGTGGAAGTTATGGTCATTTCTACGTTCCGGGCAACCTAGGCTTCACTCTAGGGCGGTGCTCCACCAAATCGAATAGCTAGGGCCTTAGAAGTCAACGCCAGAAGCATAAAATACAATAAAGATGCAAAAGTTTTTTCATCGTATAACAGGAATAACTGCAAACAGTATGAAAGTACTTGTCATTTCTACGTTCCGGGTAACCTAGGTTTCACTCTAGGGCGTTGCTCCACCGGATCGAATAGCTAGGGAATTAGAATTCAACGCCATAAGAATAAAATACAATATAAGTACAACAGTTTTTCCATCGTGTAAAACGAATAATAGCAACCAGTGTGAAAGTTATTGTCATTTCTACGTACCGGGCAACCTGGGCTTCACTCTAGGGCGTTGCTCTACCAGATCGAATAGTTAGGGCCTAAGAAGTCAACGCCAGAAGCATAAAATACAATATAAGTACAACAGTTTTTCCATCATATAAACCGAATGATAGCAAACAGTGTGAAAGCTATGGTCATTTCTACGTTCCGGGCAACCTAGGCTGCACTCTAGGGTGTTGCTCCACCAGATCGAATAGTTAGGGCCTTAGAAGTCAACGCCCGAAGCGTAAAATACAAAATAAATAAAACAGTTTTTCCATCGTATACAACGAAAAATTGCAAACAGTGTGAAAGATATGGACATTTCTACGATCCGGGCTACCTAGGCTTCCCTCTATGGCGTTCTTCCACCACATCGAATAGCAACGGCCTCAGAAGTCAACGCCCGAAGCACAAAATACAAAATAAATAGAACGGTTTTTCCATTGTATAAAACGAATAATTGCTGCCAGAGTAAAAGTTATGGTCATTTCTACGTTCCCGGCAACCTAGGCTTCACCCTAGGGCGTTGTACCACCAGATCGAATAGTTAGGGCCTAAGAAGTCAACGCCAGGAGCATAAAAAACGATATAAATACAACAGCTTTTCCATCGTATAAAACGAATAATTGCAACCAGTGTGGAAGTTATGGTCATTTCTACGTTACGGGCAACCTAGGCTTCACTCTAGGGCGATGCTCCACCAAATCGAATAGCTAGGGCCTTAGAAGTCAACGCCAGAAGCATAAAATACAATAAAGATGCAAAAGTTTTTTCATCGTATAACAGGAATAACTGCAAACAGTATGAAAGTACTTGTCATTTCTACGTTCCGGGTAACCTAGGTTTCACTCTAGGGCGTTGCTCCACCAGATCGAATAGCTAGGGACTTAGAATTCAACGCCATAAGAATAAAATACAATATAAGTACAACAGTTTTTCCATCGTATAAAACGAATAATAGCAACCAGTGTAAAAGTTATGGACATATCCACGTTCCGGGCAACCTAGGCTTCACCCTAGGCCGTTGTTCCACCAGGTCGAAAGTTAGGGCCTAAGAAGTGGACGCCAGAAGCATAAAATACAATATAAATACAACAGTTTTTCCATCATATAAAACGAATGATAGCAACCAGTGTGAAAGCTATGGTCATTTCTACGTTCCGGGCAACCTAGGCTGCACTCTAGGGCGTTGCTCCACCAGATCGAATAGTTAGGGCCTTAGAAGTCAACGCCCGAAGCGTAAAATACAAAATAAATAAAACAGTTTTTCCATCGTATAAAACGAATAATTGCAACCAGTATGAAACTTATGGTCATTTCTACTTACCGGGCAGCCTAGGCTTCACTCTAGGGCGTTGCTCTACCAGATCGAATAGTTAGGGCCTTAAAAGTCGACGCCAGAAGCATAAAATACGATATAAATACAACAGCTTTTCCATCGTATAAAACGAATTATAGCAACCAGTGTGAAAGTTATGGTCATTTCTACTTTCCGGGCAACCTAGGCTTCACCCTAGGCCGTTGTTCCACCAGATCGAATAGTTAGGGCCTAAGAAGTGAACGCCAGAGGCATAAAATACAATATAAATACAACAGTTTTTCCATGATATAAAACGAATAATAGCAACCAGTGTGAAAGTTATGGTCATTTCTACATTCCGAGCAACCTAGTCTTCACTCTAGGGCGTTGCTCCAACAGATTGAATAGTTAGGGCCTTAGAAGTCATCGCCCGAAGCATAAAATGCAATAAAAATACAACAGTTTTTCCATCGTATAACAGGATTAATTGCAACCAGTTTGAAAGTGATGGTCATTTCTACGTTCCGGGCCACCTAGGCTTCACTCTAGGGCGTTGCTCCACTAGATCGAATAGCTAGGGCCATAGAAGTCAACGCCAGAAGCATAAAATACGATATAAATACAACAGCTTTTCCATCGTATAAAAGAAAATAATTGCAAGCAGTGTGAAGGTAATGGTCATTTCTACGTTCCGGGCAACCTAGGCTTCACCCTAGGGCGTTGCTCCACCAGATCAAACAGTTAGGGCCTTAGAAGTCAACGCCCGAAGCGTAAAATACAAAATAAATAAAACAGTTTTTCCATCGTATAAAACGAATAATTGCAACCAGTATGAAACTTATGGTCATTTCTACTTACCGGGCAGCCTAGGCTTCACTCTAGGGCGTTGCTCTACCAGATCGAATAGTTAGGGCCTTAGAAGTCAACGCCCGAAGCGTAAAATACAAAATAAATAAAACAGTTTTTCCACCGTATAAAACGAAAAATTGCAAACAGTGTGAAAGATATGGACATTTCTACGATCCGGGCTACCTAGGCTTCCCTCTATGGCGTTCTTCCACCACATCAAATAGCAACGGCGTCAGAAGTCAACGCCCGAAGCATAAAATACAAAATAAATAGAACGGTTTTTCCATTGTATAAAACGAATAATTGCTGCCAGAGTAAAAGTTATGGTCATTTCTACGTTCCGGGCAACCTAGGCTTCACCCTAGGGCGTTGTACCACCAGATCGAATAGTTAGGGCCTAAGAAGTCAACGCCAGGAGCATAAAAAACGATATAAATACAACACCTTTTCCATCGTATAAAACGAATAATTGCAACCAGTGTAAAAGTTATGGACATATCTACGTTCCGGGCAACCTAGGCTTCACCCTAGGCCGTTGTTCCACCAGGTCGAAAGTTAGGGCCTAAGAAGTGGACGCCAGAAGCATAAAATACAATATAAATACAACAGTTTTTCCATCATATAAAACGAATGATAGCAACCAGTGTGAAAGCTATGGTCATTTCTACGTTCCGGGCAACCTAGGCTGCACTCTAGGGCGTTGCTCCACCAGATCGAATAGTTAGGGCCTTAGAAGTCAACGCCCGAAGCGTAAAATACAAAATAAATAAAACAGTTTTTCCATCGTATAAAACGAATAATTGCAACCAGTATGAAACTTATGGTCATTTCTACTTACCGGGCAACCTAGGCTTCACTCTAGGGCGTTGCTCTACCAGATCGCATAGTTAGGGCCTTAGAAGTCAACGCCCGAAGCATAAAATACAAAATAAATAGAACAGTTTTTCCATCGTATAAAACGAATAATTGCCACCAGTGTGAAAGTTATGGTCATTTCTACTTTCCGGACAACCTAGGCTTCACCCTAGGGCGTTGTACCACCAGGTGGAATGTTTCGGTCCTAAGAAGTCGACGCCAGAAGCATAAAATACGATATAAATACAACAGCTTTTCCATCGTATAAAACAAATAATTGTAACCAGTTTGATAGTGATGGTCATTTCAACTTACCGGGCAACCTAGGCTTAACTCTAGGGCGTTGCTCCACCAGATCGAATAGTTAGAGCCTTAGAAGTCAACGCCCGAAGCATAAAATATAAAATAAATAGAACAGTTTTTCCATCGTATAGAACGAAAAATTGCTACCAGTGTGAAAGTTATGGTCATTTCTACGTTCCGCGCAATCTGGGCTTTACCCTAGTGCGTTGTTCCACCAGATGGAATAGTTAGGGCCTAAGAAGTCAACGCCAGGAGCATAAAAAACGATATAAATACAACAGCTTTTCCATCGTATAAAACGAATAATTGCAACCAGTGTCGAAGTTATGGTCACTTCTACGTTCCGGGCAACCTACGCTTCACTCTAGGGCGGTGCTCCACCAAATCGAATAGCTAGGGCCTTAGAAGTCAACGCCAGAAGCATAAAATATAATAAAGATGCAAAGGTTTTTTCATCGTATAACAGGAATAACTGCAAACAGTATGAAAGTAATTGTCATTTCTACGTTCCGGGTAACCTAGGTTTCACTCTAGGGCGTTGCTCCACCAGATCGAATAGCTAGGGACTTAGAATTCAACGCCATAAGAATAAAATACAATATAAGTACAACAGTTTTTCCATCGTATAAAACGAATAATGGCAACCAGTGTGAAAGTTATGGTCATTTCTACGTACCGGGCAACCTGGGCTTCACTCTAGGGCGTTGCTCTACCAGATCGAATAGTTAGGGCCATAGAAGTCAACGCCCGAAGCATAAAATACAAAATAAATAGAACAGCTTTTCCATCGTATAAAACAAATAATTGCAACCAGTTTGATAGTGATGGTCACTTCTACGTACCGGGCAACCTAGGCTTCACTCTAGGGCGTTGCTCCACCAGATCGAATAGTTAGGGCCATAGAAGTCAACGCCCGAAGCATAAAATATAAAATAAATAGAACAGTTTTTCCATCGTATAAAACGAAAAATTGCTACCAGTGTGAAAGTTATGGTTATTTCTACTTTCCCGGCAACCTAGGCTTCACCCTAGGCCGTTGTTCCACCAGATCGAATAGTTAGGGCCTAAGAAGTGAACGCCAGAAGCATAAAATACAATATAAATACAACAGTTTTTCCATCATATAAAACGAATGATAGCAACCAGTGTGAAAGTTATGGTCATTTCTACTTTCCGGGCAACCTAGGCTTCACCCTAGGCCGTTGTTCCACCAGATCGAATAGTTAGGGCCTAAGAAGTGAACGCCAGAGGCATAAAATACAATATAAATACAACAGTTTTTCCATCATATAAAACGAATAATAGCAACCAGTGTGAAAGTTATGGTCATTTCTACATTCCGAGCAACCTAGGCTTCACTCTAGGGCGTTGCTCCAACAGATTGAATAGTTAGGGCCTTAGAAGTCATCGCCCGAAGCATAAAATGCAATAAAAATACAACAGTTTTTCCATCGTATAACAGGATTAATTGCAACCAGTTTGAAAGTGATGGTCATTTCTACGTTCCGGGCCACCTAGGCTTCACTCTAGGGCATTGCTCCACTAGATCGAATAGCTAGGGCCATAGAAGTCAACGCCAGAAGCATAAAATACGATATAAATACAACAGCTTTTCCATCGTATAAAAGAAAATAATTGCAAACAGTGTGAAGGTAATGGTCATTTCTACGTTCCGGGCAACCTAGGCTTCACCCTAGGGCGTTGCTCCACCAGATCAAACAGTTAGGGCCTTAGAAGTCAACGCCCGAAGCGTAAAATACAAAATAAATAAAACAGTTTTTCCATCGTATAAAACGAATAATTGCAACCAGTATGAAACTTATGGTCATTTCTACTTACCGGGCAGCCTAGGCTTCACTCTAGGGCGTTGCTCTACCAGATCGAATAGTTAGGGCCTTAGAAGTCGACGCCAGAAGCATAAAATACGATATAAATACAACAGATTTTCCATCGTATAAAACAAATACTTGTAACCAGTTTGATAGTGATGGTCATTTCTACGTACCGGGCAACCTAGGCTTAACTCTAGGGCGTTGCTCCACCAGATCGAATAGTTAGGGCCTTAGAAGTCAACGCCCGAAGCATAAAATACAAAATAAATAGAACAGTTTTTCCATCGTATAGAACGAATAATTGCTACCAGTGTGAAAGTTATGGTCATTTCTACGTTCCGGGCAACCTAGGCTTCACCCTAGGGCGTTGTACCACCAGATCGAATAGTTAGGGCCTAAGAAGTCGACGCCAGGAGCATAAAAAACGATATAAATACAACAGCTTTTCCATCGTATAAAACGAATAATTGCAACCAGTGTGGAAGTTATGGTCATTTCTACGTTCCGGGCAACCTGGGCTTCACTCTAGGGCGGTGCTCCACCAAATCGAATAGCTAGGGCCTTAGAAGTCAACGCCAGAAGCATAAAATACAATAAAGATGCAAAAGTTTTTTCATCGTATAACAGGAATAACTGCAAACAGTATGAAAGTACTTGTCATTTCTACGTTCCGGGTAACCTAGGTTTCACTCTAGGGCGTTGCTCCACCAGATCGAATAGCTAGGGACTTAGAATTCAACGGCATAAGAATAAAATACAATATAAGTACAACAGTTTTTCCATCGTATAAAACGAATAATAGCAACCAGTGTAAAAGTTATGGACATATCTACGTTCCGGGCAACCTAGGCTGCACTCTAGGGCGTTGCTCCACCAGATCGAATAGTTAGGGCCTTAGAAGTCAACGCCCGAGGCATAAAATACAAAATAAATAAAACAGTTTCTCCATTGTATAAAACGAATAATTGCTACCAGTGTAAAAGTTATGGTCATTTCTGCGTTCCGGACAATCTAGGCTTCACCGTAGGGCGTTGTTCACCAGATCGAATAGTTAGGGCCTATGAAGTGAACGCCAGAATCATAAAATACAATATAAATACAACAGTTTTTCCATCGTATAAAACGAATAATTGCTACCAGTGCGAAAGCTATGGTGATTTCTACATTCCGAGCAACCTAGGCTTCACTCTAGGGCGTTGCTCCGACAGATTGAATAGTCAGGTCCTTAGAAGTCAACGCCCGAAGCATAAAACGCAATAAAAATACAACAGTTTTTCCATCGTATAACAGGATTAATAGCAACCAGTTTGAAAGTGATGGTCATTTCTACGTTCCGGGCAACCTAGGCTTCACTCTAGCTCGCTGCTCCGCTAGATCGAATAGCTAGGGCCTTAGAAGTCAACGCCAGAGGCATAAAATACAATATAAATACAAGAGCTTCTCCATTGTATAATACGTATAATTGCTACCAGTGTAAAAGTTACGGTCATTTCTACGTTCCGGCAACCTAGGCTTCACCCTAAGGCGTTGTTCCATCAGATCGAATAGTTAGGCCCTAAGAAGTGAACGCCAGAAGCATAAAATACAATATAAATACAACAGTTTTTCCATTGTAGAAAACGAATAATTGCAACCAGTGTGAAAGTTATGGTCATTTCTATATACCGAGCAACCTAGGCTTCACTCTAGGGCGGTGCTCCACCATATCCAATAGCTACGGCCTTAGAAGCCTACGCCTGAAGCATAAAATAAAATTAAAATACAACGTTCTTTTCATCGTATAACAGGAATAATTGCAACAAGCGTGAAAGTAATGATCATTTCGGCGTTTCGGGCATCCTAGACTTAACTCGGAGGCATTGCTCCACCAGATCGAATAGTTAGGGCCTAAGAAGTCATCGCCAGAAGCATAAAATACAATATAAATACAACAGTTTTTCCATTGTATAAAACGAATAATTGCTACCAGTGTGAAAGTTATGGTCATTTCTACTTTCCGGGCAACCCAGGCTTCACCCCAGGGCGTTGTTCCACCAGATGGAATAGTTAGGGCCTAAGAAGTCGTCGCCAGAAGCATAAAATACGATATAAATACAACAGCTTTTCCATCGTATAAAACAAATAATTGCAACCAGTTTGATAGTGATGGTCACTTCTACGTACCGGGCAACCTAGGCTTCACTTTAGGGCGTTGCTCCACCAGGTCGAATAGTTAGGGCCATAGAAGTCAACGCCCGAAGCATAAAATATAAAATAAATAGAACAGCTTTTCCATCGTATAAAACGAAAAATTGCTACCGGTGTGAAAGTTATGGTCATTTCTACTTTCCGGGCCACCTAGGTTTCACTCTAGGGCGTTACTCCACCAGATCGAATAGCTAGGGACTTAGAATTGAACGCCATAAGAATAAAATACAATATAAGTACAACAGTTTTTCCGTTGTATAAAACGAATATTGGCAACCAGTGTGAAAGTTATGGTCATTTCTACGTACCGGGCTGCCTGGGCTTCACTCTAGGGCGTTACTCTACCAGATCGAATAGTTAGGGCCTTAGATGTCAACGCCCGAAGCATAAAATACAAAATAAATAGAACAGCTTTTCCATCGTATAAAACAAATAATTGCAACCAGTTTGATAGTGATGGTCACTTCTACGTACCGGGCAACCTAGGCTTCACTCTAGGGCGTTGCTCCACCAGATCGAATAGTTAGGGCCATAGAAGTCAACGCCCCAAGCATAAAATATAAAATAAATAGAACAGTTTTTCCATCGTATAAAACGAAAAATTGCTACCAGTCTGAAAGTTATGGTCATTTCTACTTTCCCGGCAACCTAGGCTTCACCCTAGGCCGTTGTTCCACCAGATCGAATAGTTAGGGCCTAAGAAGTGAACGCCAGAAGCATAAAATACAATATAAATACAACAGTTTTTCCATCATATAAAACGAATGATAGCAACCAGTGTGAAAGTTATGGTCATTTCTACTTTCCGGGCAACCTAGGCTTCACCCTAGGCCGTTGTTCCACCAGATCGAATAGTTAGAGCCTAAGAAGTGAACGCCAGAGGCATAAAATACAATATAAATACAACAGTTTTTCCATCATATAAAACGAATAATAGCAACCACTGTGAAAGTTATGGTCATTTCTACATTCCGAGCAACCTAGGCTTCACTCTAGGGCGTTGCTCCAACAGATTGAATAGTTAGGGCCTTAGAAGTCATCGCCCGAAGCATAAAATGCTATAAAAATACAACAGTTTTTCCATCGTATAACAGGATTAATTGCAACCAGTTTGAAAGTGATGGTCATTTCTACGTTCCGGGCCACCTAGGCTTCACTCTAGGGCGTTGCTCCACTAGATCGAATAGCTAGGGCCATAGAAGTCAACGCCAGAAGCATAAAATACGATATAAATACAACAGCTTTTCCATCGTATAAAAGAAAATAATTGCAAACAGTGTGAAGGTAATGGTCAATTCTACGTTCCGGGCAACCTAGGCTTCACCCTAGGGCGTTGCTCCACCAGATCAAACAGTTAGGGCCTTAGAAGTCAACGCCCGAAGCATAAAATACAAAATAAATAAAACAGTTTCTCCATTGTATAAGACGAATAATTGCTACCAGTGTAAAAGTTATGGTCATTTCTGCGTTCCGGGCAACCTAGGCTTCACCCTAGGGCGTTGTTCCACCAGACCGAATAGTTAGGGCCTAGGAAGTGAACGCCAGAATCTTAAAATACAATATAAATACAACAGTTTTTCCATCGTATAAAACGAATAATTGCTACCAGTGTGAAAGCTATGGTGATTTCTACGTTCCGAGCAGCCTAGGCTTCACTCTAGGGCGTTGCTCCGACAGATTGAATAGTCAGGTCCTTAGAAGTCAACGCCCGAAGCATAAAATGCAATAAAAATACAACAGTTTTTCCATCGTATAACAGGATTAATTGCAACCAGTTTGAAAGTGATGGTCATTTCTACGTTCCGGGCAACCTAGGCTTCACTCTAGCTCGTTGCTCCACTAGATCGAATAGCTAGGGCCTTAGAAGTCAACGCCAGAGGCATAAAATGTAATATAAATACAAGAGCTTCTCCATTGTATAATACATATAATTGCTACCAGTGTAAAAGTTATGGTCATTTCTACGTTCCGGGCAACCGAGGCTTCACCCTAAGGCATTGTTCCATCAGATCGAATAGTTAGGCCCTAAGAAGTGAACGCCAGAAGCATAAAATACAATATAAATACAACAGTTTTTCCATTGAAGAAAACGAAGAATTGCAACCAGTGTGAAAGTTATGGTCATTTCTATATTCCGAGCAACCTAGGCTTCACTCTAGGGCGGTGCTCCACCATACCCAATAGCTACGGCCTTAGAAGCCTACGCCTGAAGCATAAACTACAATTAAAATACAACGGTCTTTTCATCGTATAACAGGAATAATTGCAACAAGCGTGAAAGTAGTGATCATTTCGGCGTTTCGGGCATCCTAGACTTAACTCGGAGGCATTGCTCCACCAGATCGAATAGTTAGGGCCTAAGAAGTCATTGCCAGAAGCATAAAATACAATATAAATACAACAGTTTTTCCATTGTATAAAACGAATAATTGCTACCAGTGTAAAAGTTATGGTCATTTCTACGTTCCGGGCAACCTAGGCTTCACCCTAGGGCGTTGTTCCACCAGATCGAATAGTTAGGGCCTAAGAAGTGAACGCCAGAAGCATAAAATACAATATAAATACAACAGTTTTTCCATCATATAAAACGAATGATAGCAACCAGTGTGAAAGTTATGGTCATTTCTACGTTACGGGCAACCTAGGCTGCACTCTAGGGCGTTGCTCCACCAGATCGAATAGTTAGGGCCTTAGAAGTCAACGCCCGAAGCATAAAATTCGATACAAATACATCAGCTTTTCCATCGTATAAAACAAATACTTGTAACCAGTTTGATAGGGATGGTCATTTCTACGTACCGGGCAACCTAGGCTTCACTCTAGGGCGTTGCTCCACCAGAGCGAATAGTTAGGGCCTTAGAAGTCAACGCCCGAAGCATAAAATATAAAATAAATAGAACAGTTTTTCCATCGTGTAAAACGAAAAATTGCTACCAGTGTGAAAGTTATGGTCATTTCTACGTTCCGCGAAACCTGGGCTTTACCCTGGTGCATTGTTCCACCAGATGGAATAGTTAGGACCTAAGAAGTCAACGCCAGGAGCATAAAAAACGATGTAAATACAACAGCTTTTCCATCGTATAAAACGAATAATTGCAACCAGTGTGGAAGTTATGGTCATTTCTACGTTCCGGGCAACCTAGGCTTCACTCTGGGGCGGTGCTCCACCAAATCGAATAGCTAGGGCCTTAGAAGTCAACGCCAGAAGCATAAAATACAATAAAGATGCAAAAGTTTTTTCATCGTATAACAGGAATAACTGCAAACAGTATGAAAGTACTTGTCATTTCTACGTTCCGGGTAACCTAGGTTTCACTCTAGGGCGTTGCTCCACCAGATCGAATAGCTACGGACTAAAAATTCGACGCCATAAGAATAAAATACAATATAAATACAACAGTTTTTCCATCGTATAAAACGAATAATTGCTACTAGTGTGAAAGTTATGGTCATTTCTACTTTCCGGGCAACCTAGGCTTCACCCCAGGGCGTTGTTCCACGAGATGGAATAGTTAGGGCCTAAGAAGTCAACGCCAGAAGCATAAAATACGATATAAATACAACAGCTTTTCCATCGTATAAAACAAATAATTGGATACAGTTTGATAGTGATGTTCACTTCTACGTACCGGGCAACCTAGGCTTCACTCTAGGGCGTTGCTCCACCAGATCGAATAGTTAGTGCCTTAGAAGTCAACGCCCGAAGCATAAAATATAAAATAAATAGAACAGATTTTCCATTATATGAAACGAATAATTGCAACCAGTGTAAAAGTTATGGACATTTCTACGTTCCGGGCAACCTAGGCTTCACCCTAGGCCGTTGTTCCACCAGATCAAAGAGTTAGGGCCTAAGAAGTGAACGCCAGGAGCATAAAATACAATATAAATACAACAGTTTTTCCATCATATAAAACGAATGATAGCAACCAGTGTGAAAGCTATGGTCATTTCTACGATCCGGGCTACCTAGGCTTCACTCTATGGCGTTCTTCCACCACATCGAATAGCAACGGCCTCAGAAGTCAACGCCAGAAGCTTAAATACAATATAAATATAACAGTGTTTCCATCGTATAAAACGAATAATTGCTACCAGTGTGAAAGTTATGGTCATTTCTACTTTCCGGACAACCTAGGCTTCACTGTACGGCGATGCTCCACCAGATCAAACAGTTAGGGCCTTGGAAGTCAACGCCCGAAGCATAAAATACAAAATAAATAGAACGGTTTTTCCATTGTATAAAACGAATAATTGCTGCCAGTGTAAAAGTTATGGTCATTTCTACGTTCCGGGCAACCTAGGCTTCTCCCTAGGGCGTTGTACCACCAGATCGAATAGTTAGTGCCTAAGAAGTGAACGCCAGAAGCATAAAATACAGTATAAATACAACAGTTTTTCCATCGTATAAAACGAAAAATTGCAAACAGTGTGAAAGATACGGACATTTCTACGATCCGGGCTACCTAGGCTTCCCTCTATGGCGTTCTTCCACCACATCGAATAGCAACGGCCTCAGAAGTCAACGCCAGAAGCTTAAATACAATATAAATATAACAGTTTTTCCATCGTATACAACGAATAATAGCAACCAGTGTGAAAGTTCTGGTCATTTCTACGTTCCGGGCAACCTAGGCTTCACTCTACGGCGATGCTCCACCAGATCAAACAGTTAGGGCCTTAGAAGTCAACGCCCGAAGCATAAAATACAAAATAAATAGAACGGTTTTTCTATTGTATAAAACGAATAATTGCTGCCAGTGTAAAAGTTATGGTCATTTCTACGTTCCGGGCAACCTAGGCTTCACCCTAGGGCGTTGTACCACCAGATCGAATAGTTAGGGCCTAAGAAGTCAACGCCAGGAGCATAAAAAACGATATAAAAGCAACAGCTTTTCCATCGTATAAAACGAATAATTGCAACCAGTGTGGAAGTTATGGTCATTTCTACGTTCCGGGCAACCTAGGCTTCACTCTAGGGCGGTGCTCCAACATATCCAATAGCTACGGCCTTAGAAGCCTACGCCTGAAGCATAAAATACAATTAAAATACAACGGTCTTTTCATCGTATAACAGGAATAATTGCAACAAGCGTGAAAGTAATGATCATGTCGGCGTTTCGGGCATCCTAGACTTAACTCGGAGGCATTGCTCCACCAGATCGAATAGTTAGGGCCTAAGAAGTCATCGCCAGAAGCATAAAATACAATATAAATACAACAGTTTTTCCATTGTATAAAACGAATAATTGCTACCAGTGTGAAAGTTATGGTCATTTCTACTTTCCGGGCAACCTAGGCTTCACCCCAGGGCGTTGTTCCACCAGATGGAATAGTTAGGGCCTAAGAAGTCGACGCCAGAAGCATAAAATACGATATAAATACAACAGCTTTTCCATCGTATAAAACAAATAATTGCAACCAGTTTGATAGTGATGGTCACTTCTACGTACCGGGCAACCTAGGCTTCACTTTAGGGCGTTGCTCCACCAGATCGAATAGTTAGGGCCATAGAAGTCAACGCCCGAAGCATAAAATATAAAATAAATAGAACAGTTTTTCCATCGCATAAAACGAAAAATTGCTACCGGTGTGAAAGTTATGGTCATTTCTACTTTCCGGGCAACCTAGGTTTCACTCTAGGGCGTTGCTCCACCAGATCGAATAGCTAGGGACTTAGAATTCAACGCCATAAGAATAAAATACAATATAAGTACAACAGTTTTTCCATTGTATAAAACGAATATTGGCAACCAGTGTGAAAGTTATGGTCATTTCTACGTACCGGGCAACCTGGGCTTCACTCTAGGGCGTTACTCTACCAGATCGAATAGTTAGGGCCTTAGATGTCAACGCCCGAAGCATAAAATACAAAATAAATAGAACAGCTTTTCCATCGTATAAAACAAATAATTGCAACCAGTTTGATAGTGATGGTCACTTCTACGTAATGGGCAACCTAGGCTTCACTCTAGGGCGTTGCTCCACCAGATCGAATAGTTAGGGCCATAGAAGTCAACGCCCCAAGCATAAAATATAAAATAAATAGAACAGTTTTTCCATCGTATAAAACGAAAAATTGCTACCAGTGTGAAAGTTATGGTCATTTCTACTTTCCCGGCAACCTAGGCTTCACCCTAGGCCGTTGTTCCACCAGATCGAATAGTTAGGGCCTAAGAAGTGAACGCCAGAAGCATAAAATACAATATAAATACAACAGTTTTTCCATCATATAAAACGAATGATAGCAACCAGTGTGAAAGTTATGGTCATTTCTACTTTCCGGGCAACCTAGGCTTCACCCTAGGCCGTTGTTCCACCAGATCGAATAGTTAGAGCCTAAGAAGTGAACGCCAGAGGCATAAAATACAATATAAATACAACAGTTTTTCCATCATATAAAACGAATAATAGCAACCAGTGTGAAAGTTATGGTCATTTCTACATTCCGAGCAACCTAGGCTTAACTCTAGGGCGTTGCTCCAACAGATTGAATAGTTAGGGCCTTAGAAGTCATCGCCCGAAGCATAAAATGCTATAAAAATACAACAGTTTTTCCATCGTATAACAGGATTAATTGCAACCAGTTTGAAAGTGATGGTCATTTCTACGTTCCGGGCCACCTAGGCTTCACTCTAGGGCGTTGCTCCACTAGATCGAATAGCTAGGGCCATAGAAGTCAACGCCAGAGGCATAAAATACAATATAAATACAAGAGCTTCTCCATTGTATAATACGTATAATTGCTACCAGTGTAAAAGTTATGGTCATTTCTACGTTCCGGGCAACCTAGGCTTCACCCTAAGGCATTGTTCCATCAGATCGAATAGTTAGGCCCTAAGAAGTGAACGCCAGAAGCATAAAATACAATATAAATACAACAGTTTTTCCATTGTAGAAAACGAAGAATTGCAACCAGTGTGAAAGTTATGGTCATTTCTATATTCCGAGCAACCTAGGCTTCACTCTAGGGCGGTGCTCCACCATATCCAATAGCTACGGCCTTAGAAGCCTACGCCTGAAGCATAAAATACAATTAAAATACAACGGTCTTTTCATCGTATAACAGGAATAATTGCAACAAGCGTGAAAGTAATGATCATTTCGGCGTTTCGGGCATCCTAGACTTAACTCGGAGGCATTGCTCCACCAGATCGAATAGTTAGGGCCTAAGAAGTCATCGCCAGAAGCATAAAATACAATATAAATACAACAGTTTTTCCATTGTATAAAACGAATAATTGATACCAGTGTAAAAGTTATGGTCATTTCTACGTTCCGGGCAACCTAGGCTTCACCCTAGGGCGTTGTTCCACCAGATCGAATAGTTAGGGCCTAAGAAGTGAACGCCAGAAGCATAAAATACAATATAAATACAACAGTTTTTCCATCGTATAAAACGAATAATTGCAACCAGTGTGAAAGCTATGGTCACTTCTACATTCCGAGCAACCTAGGCTTCACTCTAGCGCGTTGCTCCGACAGATTGAATAGTCAGGTCCTTAGAAGTCAACGCCCGAAGCATAAAATGCAATAAAAATACAACAGTTTTTCCATCGTATAACAGGATTAATTGCAACCAGTGTGGAAGTTATGGTCATTTCTACGTTCCGGGCAACCTAGGCTTCACTCTGGGGCGGTGCTCCACCAAATCGAATAGCTAGGGCCTTAGAAGTCAACGCCAGAAGCATAAAATACAATAAAGATGCAAAAGCTTTTTCATCGTATAACAGGAATAACTGCAAACAGTATGAAAGTACTTGTCATTTCTACGTTCCGGGTAACCTAGGTTTCACTCTAGGGCGTTGCTCCACCAGATCGAATAGCTACGGACTAAGAGTTCAACGCCATAAGAATAAAATACAATATAAATACAACAGTTTTTCCATCGCATAAAACGAATAATTGCTACTAGTGTGAAAGTTATGGTCATTTCTACTCTCCGGGCAACCTAGGCTTCACCCCAGGGCGTTGTTCCACCAGATGGAATAGTTAGGGCCTAAGAAGTCAACGCCAGAAGCATAAAATACGATATAAATACAACAGCTTTTCCATCGTATAAAACAAATAATTGCAACCAGTTTGATAGTGATGGTCACTTCTACGTACCGGGCAACCTAGGCTTCACTCTAGGGCGTTGCTCCACCAGATCGAATAGTTAGGGCCTTAGAAGTCAACGCCCGAAGCATAAAATATAAAATAAATAGAACAGTTTTTCCATTGTATGAAACGAATAATTGCAACCTGTGTAAAAGTTATGGACATTTCTACGTTCCGGGCAACCTAGGCTTCACCCTAGGCCGTTGTTCCACCAGATCGAAGAGTTAGGGCCTAAGAAGTGAACGCCAGAAGCATAAAATACAATATAAACATAACAGTGTTTCCATCGTATAAAACGAATAATTGCTACCAGTGTGAAAGTTATGGTCATTTCTACTTTCCGGACAACCTAGGCTTCACTGTACGGCGATGCTCCACCAGATCAAACAGTTAGGGCCTTGGAAGTCAACGCCCGAAGCATAAAATACAAAATAAATAGAACGGTTTTTCCATTGTATAAAACGAATAATTGCTGCCAGTGTAAAAGTTATGGTCATTTCTACGTTCCGGGCAACCTAGGCTTCTCCCTAGGGCGTTGTACCACCAGATCGAATAGTTAGTGCCTAAGAAGTGAACGCCAGGTGCATAAAATACAATATAAATACAACAGTTTTTCCATCGTATAAAACGAAAAATTGCAAACAGTGTGAAAGATACGGACATTTCTACGATCCGGGCTACCTAGGCTTCCCTGTATGGCGTTCTTCCACCACATCGAATAGCAACGGCCTCAGAAGTCAACGCCAGAAGCTTAAATACAATATAAATATAACAGTTTTTCCATCGTATGAAATGAATAATTGCAGACATTGTGAAAGTAATGGTCATTTCTACGTTCCGGGCAACCTAGGCTTCAGTCTAGGGCCTTGCTACACCAGATCGAATAGTTAGGGCCTTAGAATTCAACGCCAGAAGGATAAAATACAATATACGTACAACAGTTTTTCCATCGTATAAAATGAATAATTGCAGACATTGTGAAAGTAATGGTCATTTCTACGTTCCGGTCAACCTAGGTGTCACTCTAGGGCGTTGCTCCACCACATCTAATAGATACGGCCTTAGAAGTCAACGCCAGGAGCATAAAATACAATATAAATACAACAGCTTTTCCATCGTATAAAATGAATAATTGCACACAGTGTGAAAGTAATGGTCATTTCTACGTTCCGGGCAACCTAGTCTTCACTCTAGGGCGTTGCTCCACCAAATCGAATAGTTAGGGCCTAAGACGTCAACGCCAGAAGCATACAATACGATATAAATACAACAGCTTTTCCATCGTAGAAAACGATTAATGGCAACCAGTGTGAATGTTATGGTCATTTCTACGTTCCGGGCAACCTAGGCTTCAGTCTAGGGCCTTGCTCCACCAGATCGAATAGTTAGGGCCTTAGAAGTCAACGCCAGAAGCATAAAATACGATAAAGATGCAACAGCTTTCCATCGTATAACAGGAATAACTGCAAACAGTGTGATAGTACTGGTCATTACTACGTTCCGGGTAATCTAGGCTTCACTCTAGGGCGTTGCTCCACCAGATCGAATAGATAGTGCCTTAGAAGTCAACGCCAGAAGCATAAAATACAATAAAAATACAACAGTCTTTCCATCCTATAACAGGAATAATTGCAACCCGTGTGAAAGTGATGGTCATTTCTACGTTCCGGGCAACCTCGGCTTCACTCTAGGGCGTTGCTCCACCAGATCAAACAGTTAGGGCCTTAGAAGTCAACGCCCGAAGCATAAAATACAAAATAAATAGAACAGTTTTTCCATCGTATAAAACGAATAATAGCAACCAGTGTGAAAATTATGGTCATTTCTACGTTCCGGGCAACCTAGGCTTCACCCCAGGGCGTTGTTCCACCAGACTGAATAGTTAGGGCCTAAGAAGTGAACGCCAGCAGCATAAAATACAATATAAATACAACAGTTGTTCCATCATATAAAACGAATGATTGCAACCAGTATGATAGTTATGGTCATTTCTTCGTTCCGAGCAACCTAGGCTTCACTCTATGGCGTTCATCCACCACATCGAATAGCTACGGCCTCAGAAGTCAACGCCCGAAGCATAAAATGCAATAAAAGTCCAACAGTGTTTCCACCATATAACAGGAATAATTGCAACCAGTTTGAAAGTGATGGCCCATTCTACGTTCCGGGCAACCTAGGCTTCACACTAGGGCGTTGCTCCACCAGATGGAATAGCTAGGGCCTTAGAAGTAAACGCCCGAAGCATAAAATGCGAAATAAATGGAACAGTTTTTCCATTGTATAAAACGGATAACTCCAACCAGTGTGAAAGTACTGGTCATTTCTACGTTCCGTGCAACCTAGGCTTCTCGCTAGGGTGTTGCTCCACCAGATGGAATAGCTAGGGCCTTAGAATTCAACGCCAGAAGGATAAAATACAATATAAGTACAACAATTTTTCCATCGTATGAAATGAATAATTGCAGACATTGTGAAAGTAATGGTCATTTCTACGTTCCGGGCAACCTAGGCTACAGTCTAGGGCCTTGCTCTACCAGATCGAATAGTTAGGGCCTTAGAAGTCAACGCCAGAAGCATAAAATACGATAAAGATGCAACAGCTTTCCTTCGTATAACAGGAATAACTGCAAACAGTGTGATAGTACTGGTCATTACTACGTTCCGGGTAATCTAGGCTTCACTCTAGGGCGTTGCCCCACCACATCTAATAGCTACTGCCTTCAAAGTCAACGCCAGAAGCATAAAATACGATATAAATACAACACCTTTTCCATCATATAAAACGAATAATGGTAACCAGTGTGAAAGTTATGGTCATTTCTACGTTCCGAGCAACCTAGGCTTCACTCTAGGGCGTTGCTCCACCAGATCGAATAGTTAGGGCCTAAGAGGTCAACGCCAGAAGCATAAAATACGATATAAATACAACAGCTTTTCCATCGTAGAAAACGATTAATGGCAACCAGTGTGAATGTTATGGTCATTTCTACGTTCCGGGAAACCTAGGCTTCAGTCTGGGGCCTTCCTCCACCAGATCGAATAGTTAGGGCCTTAGAAGTCAACGCCAGAAGCATAAAATTCCATAAAGATGCAACAGCTTTCCATCGTATAACAGGAATAACTGCAAAGAGTGTGATAGTACTGGTCATTACTACGTTCCGCGTAATCTAGGCTTCACTGTAGGGCGTTGCTCCACCAAATCGAATAGTTAGGGCCTTAGAAGTCAACGCCCGAAGCATAAAATACAATATAAGTACAACAGTTTTTCCATTGTATAAAACGAATAATAGCAACCAGTGTGGAAGTTATGGTCATTTCTACGTTCCGGGCAACCTAGGCTTCACACTAGGGCGTTGCTCCACCAGATGGAATAGCTAGGGCCTTAGAAGTAAACGCCCGAAGCATAAAATGCGAAATAAATGGAACAGTTTTTCCATTGTATAAAACGGATAACTCCAACCAGTGTGAAAGTACTGGTCATTTCTACGTTCCGCGCAACCTAGGCTTCTCGCTAGGGTGTTGCTCCACCAGATGGAATAGCTAGGGCCTTAGAATTCAACGCCAGAAGGATAAAATACAATATAAGTACAACAGTTTTTCCATCGTATGAAATGAATAATTGCAGACATTGTGAAAGTAATGGTCATTTCTACGTTCCGGGCAACCTAGGCTTCAGTCTAGGGCCTTGCTACACCAGATCGAATAGTTAGGGCCTTAGAATTCAACGCCAGAAGGATAAAATACAATATAAGTACAACAGTTTTTCCATCGTATAAAATGAATAATTGCAGACATTGTGAAAGTAATGGTCATTTCTACGTTCCGGTCAACGTAGGCGTCACTGTAGGGCGTTGCTCCACCACATCTAATAGCTACGGCCTTAGAAGTCAACGCCAGAGGCATAAAATTCCATAAAGATGCAACAGCTTTCCATCGTATAACAGGAATAACTGCAAACAGTGTGATAGTACTGGTCATTACTACGTTCCGGGTAATCTAGGCTTCACTGTAGGGCGTTGCTCCACCAAATCGAATAGTTAGGGCCTTAGAAGTCAACGCCCGAAGCATAAAATACAATATAAGTACAACAGTTTTTCCATCGTATAAAATGAATGATTGCGAACATTGTGAAAGTAATGGTCATTTCTACGTTACGGGCAACCTAGGCTGCACTCTAGGGTGTTGCTCCACCAGATGGAATAGCTATGGCCTTAGAAGTCAACGCCTGAAGCAGAAAATGCAAAATAAATATAACACCTTTTCCATCGTACGAAACGAATAACAGCAACCAGACTGAAAGTACTGGTCATTTCTACGTTCCGGGTAACCTAGGCTTCACACTAGGGCGTTGCTCCACCATACCGAATAGCCAGGGACTTAGAATTCAACGCCAGAAGGATAAAATACAATATAAGTCCACAGTTTTTCCATCGTATGAAATGAATAATTGCACACATTGTGAAAGTAATGGTCATTTCTACGTTCCGGGCAACCTAGGCTGCGCTCTAGGGTGTTGCTCCACCAGATGGAATAGATAGGGACTTAGAATTCAATGCCAGAAACATAAAACGCAATATAAATGTAACAGCTTTTCCATCGTATAAAACGAATAATAGCAACCAGTGTGAAGGTTACGGTCATTTCTACGTTCCGGGCAACCTAGGCTTCACTCTAGGGCGTTGCTCCACCAGATCGAATAGTTAGGGCCTTAGAAGTCAACGCCCGAAGCATAAAATGCAAAATAAATAGAACAGTTTTTCCATTGTATAAAACGAATAACTGTAACCAGTGTGAAAGAACTGGTCATTTCTACGTTCCGGGCAACCTAGGCTTCACTGTAGGGCGTTGCTCCACCAAATCGAATAGTTAGGGCCTTAGAAGTCAACGCCCGAAGCATAAAATACAATATAAGTACAGCAGCTTTGCCATCGTATAAAATGAATAATTGCAAACAGTGTGAAGGTAATAGCCATTTCTACGTTCCGGGTAACCTAGGTTTCACACTAGGGCGTTGCTCCACCAGATCGAATAGCTAGGGACTTAGAATTCAACGCCAGAAGGATAAAATACAATATAAGTACAACAGCTTTTCCATCGTATAAAATGAATAATTGCAGACATTGTGAAAGTAATGGTCATTTCTACGTCCCGGTCAACCTAGGTGTCACTCTAGGGCGTTGCACCACCACATCTAATAGTTACGGCCTTAGAAGTCAACGCCAGGAGCATAAAATACAATATAAATACAACAGCTTTTCCATCGTATAAAATGAATAATTGCACACAGTGTGAAAGTAATGGTCATTTATACGTTCCGGGCAACCTAGGCTTCACTGTAGGGCGTTTCTCCACCAAATCGAATAGTTAGGGCCTTAGAAGTCAACGCCCGAAGCATAAAATACAATATAAGTACAACAGCTTTGCCATCGTTTAAAATGAATAATTGCAGCCAGTGTGAAAGTTATGGTCATTTCTACATTCCAAGCAACCTAGGCTTCACACTAGGGCGTTGCTCCAACAGATTGAATAGTTAGGGCCTTAGAAGTCAACGCACGAAGCATAAAATGCAATAAAAATACAACAGTTTTTCCATCGTATAAAACGAATAATTGCAGCCAGTGTGAAAGTTATGGTCATTTCTACATTCCAAGCAACCTAGGCTTCACACTAGGGCGTTGCTCCAACAGATTGAATAGTTAGGGCCTTAAAAGTCAGCGCACGAAGCATAAAAGACGATATAAATACGACAGCTTTTCCATCGTATAAAAGGAATAATTGCAAACAGTGTGAAAGTAATGGTCATTTCTATGTTCGGGGCAACCTAGGCTTCACTCTAGGGCGTTGCTCCAACAGATCAAACAGTTAGGGCCTTAGAAGTCAACGCCCGAAGCATAAAATACAAAATAAATAGAACAGTTTTTCCACTGTATAAAACGAATAATTGCTACCAGTGTAAAAGCTATGGTCATTTCTACGTTCCGGGCAACCTAGGCTTCACCCTAGGCCGTTGTTCCACCAGATCGAATAGTTAGGGCCTAAGAAGTGAACGCCAGAAGCATAAAATACAATATAAATACAACAGTTTTTCCATCGTATAAAACGAATAATTGCAACCAGTGTGAAAGCTATGGTCATTTGTACATTCCGAGCAACCTAGGCTTCACTCTAGGGCGTTGCTCCAACAGAGTGAATAGTCAGGGCCTTAGAAGTCAACGCCCGAAGCATAAAATGCAATAAAAATACAACAGTTTTTCCATCGTATAACAGGATTAATTGCAACCAGTTTGATAGTGAAGGTCATTTCTACATTCCGAGCAACCTAGGCATCACTCTAGGGCGTTGCTCCACCTGATCGAATAGTTAGGGCCTTAGAAGTCAACGCCCGAAGCATAAAATACAAAATAAATAGAACAGTTTTTCCGTGTATAAAACGAATAATTGCTACCAGTGTGAGAGTTATGGTCATTTCTACGTTCCGTGCAACCTAGGCTTCACTCTAGGGCGGTGCTCCACCATATCGAATAGCTACGGCCTTAGAAGCCTACGCCTGAAGCATAAAATACAATAAAAATACAACGGTCTTTTCATCGTATAACAGGAATAATAGCAACCAGTGTGATAGTTATGGTCATTTCTACGTTCCGGGCAACCTAGGCTTCACTCTAGGGCGTTGCTCCACCAGATCAAACAGTTAGGGCCTTAGAAGCCAACGCCCGAAGCATTAAATACAAAATAAATAGAACAGTTTTTCCATTGTATAAAACGAATAATTGCTACCAGTGTAAAAGTTATGGCCATTTCTACGTTGCGGGCAAGCTAGGCTTCACTTTAGGCCGTTGTTCCACCAGATCGAATAGTTAGGGCCTAAGAAGTGAACGCCAGAAGCATAAAATACAACATAAATACAACAGATTTTCCATCATATAAAACGATTAATTCCAACCAGTATGAAAGTTATGGTCACTTCTACTTTCCGGGCAACCTAGGATACACCGTAGGGCGTTGCTCCAACAGATTGAATAGTTAGCGCCTTAGAAGTCAACGCCGGAAGCATAAAATGCAAAATAAATAGAACAGTTTTTCCATCTTAAAGAACGAATAATTGCAACCAGCGTGAAAGTTATGGTTATTTCTACATTCCGAGCAACCTAGGCTTCGCTCTAGAGCGTTGCTCCACCAGATCGAATGGTTAGGTCCTTAGAAGTCAACGCCAGAAGCATAAAATACGATATAAATACAACAGCTTTTCCATGGTATAACAGGATTAATTGCAACCAGTTTGAAAGTGATGGTCATTTCGACGTTCCGGGCAACCTAGACTTCACTCTAGGGCGTTGTTCCACCAGATCGAATAGTTAGGTCCTTAGAAGTCAACGCCAGAAGCATAAAATACGTTATAAATACAACAGCTTTTGCATCGTATAAAAGGCATAATTGCAAACAGTGTGAAAGTAATTGTCATTTCTATATTCTGAGCAACCTAGGCTTCACTCTAGGGCGTTGCTCCACCAGATGAAACAGTTAGGGCGTTAGAAGTCAACGCCCGAAGCATAAAATACGAAATAAATAGAACAGTTTTTCCATTGTATAAAACGAGTAATTGCTACCAGTGTAAAAGTTATGGTCATTTCTACGTTCCGGGCAACCTAGGCATCACTCTAGGGCGTTGCTCCACTAGATCGAATAGCTAGGGCCTTAGAAGTCAACGCCAGAAGCATAAAATACAATATAAATACAACAGCTTTTCCATCGTATAAAAGGAATAATTGCAAACAGTGTGAAAGTAATGGTCATTTCTACGTTCCGGGCAAACTAGGCTTCACCCTAGGGCGTTGCTCCACCAGATTAAACAGTTAGGGCCTTAGAAGTCAACGCCCGAAGCATAAAATGCAAAATAAATAGAACAGTTTTTCCATTGTATAAAACGAATAATTGCTACCAGTGTAAAAGTTATGGTCATTTCTACGTTCCGGGCAACCTAGGCTTCACCCTAGGGCGTTGTTCCAACAGATCAAACAGTTAGGGCCTTAGAATTCAACGCCAGAAGGATAAAATACAATATAAGTACAACATTTTTTCCATCGTATAAAATGAATAATTGCAGACATTGTGAAAGTAATGGTCATTTCTACGTTCCGGTCAACCTAGGTGTCACTCTAGGGCGTTGCTCCACCACATCTAATAGCTACGGCCTTAGAAGTCAACGCCAGAAGCATAAAATTCCATAAAGATGCAACAGCTTTCCATCGTATAACAGGAATAACTGCAAACAGTGTGATAGTACTGGTCATTACTACGTTCCGGGTAATCTAGGCTTCACTGTAGGGCGTTGCTCCACCAAATCGAATAGTTAGGGCCTTAGAAGTCAACGCCCGAAGCATAAAATACAATATAAGTACAACAGTTTTTCCATCGTATAAAATGAATGATTGCGAACATTGTGAAAGTAATGGTCATTTCTACGTTCCGGGCAACCTAGGCTGCACTCTAGGGTGTTGCTCCACCAGATGGAATAGCTATGGCCTTAGAAGTCAACGCCCGAAGCAGAAAATGCAAAATAAATATAACACCTTTTCCATCGTACGAAACGAATAACAGCAACCAGACTGAAAGTACTGGTCATTTCTACGTTCCGGGTAACCTAGGTTTCACACTAGGGCGTTGCTCCGCCGTACCGAATAGCCAGGGAATTAGAATTCAACGCCAGAAGGATAAAATACAATATAAGTCCACAGTTTTTCCATCGTATGAAATGAATAATTGCAGACATTGTGAAAGTAATGGTCATTTCTACGTTCCGGGTAACCTAGGTTTCACACTAGGTCGTTGCTCCACCAGACCGAATAGCTAGGGACTTAGAATTCAACGCCAGAAGGATAAAATGCAATATAAGTACAACAGTTTTTCCATCGTATGAAATGAATAATTGCAGACATTGTGAAAGTAATGGTCATTTCTACGTTCCGGGCAACCTAGGCTGCGCTCTAGGGTGTTGCTCCACCAGATGGAATAGATAGGGACTTAGAATTCAATGCCAGAAGCAAAAAATGCAATATAAATGTAACAGCTTTGCCATCGTTTAAAATGAATAATTGCAAACAGTGTGAAGGTAATGGCCATTTCTACGTTCCGAGGAACCCAGGCTGCACTCTAGGGCGTTGCTCCACCAGATCGAATAGTTAGGTCCTAAGAAGTCAACGCCAGAAGCATAAAATACGATATAAATACAACAGCTTTTCCATCGTAGAAAACGATTAATGGCAACCAGTGTGAATGTTATGGTCATTTCTACGTTCCGGGCAACCTAGGCTTCAGTCTAGGGGCTTGCTCCACCAGATCGAATAGTTAGGGCCTTAGAAGTCAACGCCAGAAGCATAAAATACGATAAAGATGCAACAGCTTTCCATCGTATAACAGGAATAACTGCAAACAGTGTGATAGTACTGGTCATTACTACGTTCCAGGTAATCTAGGCTTCACTCTAGGGCGTTGTTCCACCAGATGGAATAGTTAGGGCCTAAGAAATCAACGCCAGAAGCATAAAATACAATATAAATATAACAGTTTTTCCATTGTATAAAACGAATAATAGCAACTAGGGTGAAAGTTATGGTCATTTCTACGTTTCGGGCAACCTAGGCTTCACCCCAGGGCGTTGTTCCACCAGATCGAATAGTTAGGGCCTAAGAAGTGAACGCCAGCAGCATAAAATACAATATAAATGCAACAGTTTTTCCATCATATAAAACGAATAATTGCAACCAGTATGAAAGTTCTGGTCATTTCTACGTTCCGGGCAACCTAGGCTTCACTCTATGGCGTTCTTCCACCACATCCAATAGCTACAGCCTCAGAAGTCAACGCCTGAAGCATAAAATACAATAAAAATACAGCAGTCTTTCCATCCTATAACAGGAATAATAGCAACCCGTGTGAAAGTGATGGTCATTTCTACGTTCCGGGCAACCTCGGCTTCACTCTAGGGCGTTGCTCCACCAGATCAAACAGTTAGGGCCTCCGAAGTCAACGCCCGAAGCATAAAACACAAAATAAATAGAACAGTTTTTCCATCGCATAAAACGAATAATAGCAACCAGTGTGAATGTTATGGTCATTTCTACGTTCCGGCAACCTAGGCTGCACTCTAGGGTGTTGCTCCACCAGATGGAATAGCTAGGGCCTTAGAAGTCAACGCCGGAAGCATAAAATGCAAAATAAATAGAACAGTTTTTCCATCTTAAAGAACGAATAATTGCAACCAGTGTGAAAGTTATGGTTATTTCTACATTCCGAGCAACCTAGGCTTCACTTTAGGGCGTTGCTCCACCAGATCGAATGGTTAGGTCCTTAGAAGTCAACGCCAGAAGCCTAAAATACGATATAAATACAACAGCTTTTGCATCGTATAAAAGGAATAATTGCAAACAGTGTGAAAGTAATTGTCATTTCTACGTTCCGGGCAACCTAGGCTTCACTCTAGGGCGTTGCTCCACCTGATCGAATAGTTAGGGCCTTAGAAGTCAACGCCCGAAGCATAAAATACAAAATAAATAGAACAGTTTTTCCGTGTATAAAACGAATAATTGCTACCAGTGTGAGAGTTATGGTCATTTCTGCGTTCCGTGCAACCTAGTCTTCACGCTAGGGCGTTGTTCCACCAGATCGAATAGTTAGGGCCTACGAAGTCAACGCCAGAAGCATAAAATACGATATAAATACAACAGCTTTTCCATCGTATAAAACGAATAATGGCAACCAGTGTGAAAGTTACGGCCATTTCTACGTTCCGTGCAACCTAGGCTTCACTCTAGGGCGGTGCTCCACCATATCGAATAGCTACGGCCTTAGAAGCCTACGCCTGAAGCATAAAATACAATAAAAATACAACGGTCTTTTCATCGTATAACAGGAATAATAGCAACCAGTGTGATAGTTATGGTCATTTCTACGTTCCGGGCAACCTAGGCTTCACTCTAGGGCGTTGCTCCACCAAATCAAACAGTTAGGGCCTTAGAAGCCAACGCCCGAAGCATTAAATACAAAATAAATAGAACAGTTTTTCCATTGTATAAAACGAATAATTGCTACCAGTGTAAAAGTTATGGCCATTTCTACGTTGCGGGCAAGCTAGGCTTCACTTTAGGCCGTTGTTCCACCAGATCGAATAGTTAGGGCCTAAGAAGTGAACGCCAGAAGCATAAAATACAACATAAATACAACAGATTTTCCATCATATAAAACGATTAATTCCAACCAGTATGAAAGTTATGGTCACTTCTACTTTCCGGGCAACCTAGGATACACCGTAGGGCGTTGCTCCAACAGATTGAATAGTTAGCGCCTTAGAAGTCAACGCCGGAAGCATAAAATGCAAAATAAATAGAACAGTTTTTCCATCTTAAAGAACGAATAATTGCAACCAGTGTGAAAGTTATGGTTATTTCTACATTCCGAGCAATCTAGGCTTCGCTCTAGGGCGTTGCTCCACCAGATCGAATGGTTAGGTCCTTAGAAGTCAACGCCAGAAGCATAAAATACGATATAAATACAACAGCTTTTCCATGGTATAACAGGATTAATTGCAACCAGTTTGAAAGTGATGGTCATTTCGACGTTCCGGGCAACCTAGACTTCACTCTAGGGCGTTGTTCCAACAGATCGAATAGTTAGGTCCTTAGAAGTCAACGCCAGAAGCATAAAATACGATATAAATACAACAGCTTTTCCATCGTATAAAACGAATAATGGCAACCAGTGTGAAAGTTACGGCCATTTCTACGTTCCGTGCAACCTAGGCTTCACTCTAGGGCGGTGCTCCACCATATCGAATAGCTACGGCCTTAGAAGCCTACGCCTGAAGCATAAAATACAATAAAAATACAACGGTCTTTTCATCGTATAACAGGAATAATAGCAACCAGTGTGATAGTTATGGTCATTTCTACGTTCCGGGCAACCTAGGCTTCACTCTAGGGCGTTGCTCCACCAAATCAAACAGTTAGGGCCTTAGAAGCCAACGCCCGAAGCATTAAATACAAAATAAATAGAACAGTTTTTCCATTGTATAAAACGAATAATTGCTACCAGTGTAAAAGTTATGGCCATTTCTACGTTGCGGGCAAGCTAGGCTTCACTTTAGGCCGTTGTTCCACCAGATCGAATAGTTAGGGCCTAAGAAGTGAACGCCAGAAGCATAAAATACAACATAAATACAACAGATTTTCCATCATATAAAACGATTAATTCCAACCAGTATGAAAGTTATGGTCACTTCTACTTTCCGGGCAACCTAGGATACACCGTAGGGCGTTGCTCCAACAGATTGAATAGTTAGCGCCTTAGAAGTCAACGCCGGAAGCATAAAATGCAAAATAAATAGAACAGTTTTTCCATCTTAAAGAACGAATAATTGCAACCAGTGTGAAAGTTATGGTTATTTCTACATTCCGAGCAATCTAGGCTTCGCTCTAGGGCGTTGCTCCACCAGATCGAATGGTTAGGTCCTTAGAAGTCAACGCCAGAAGCATAAAATACGATATAAATACAACAGCTTTTCCATGGTATAACAGGATTAATTGCAACCAGTTTGAAAGTGATGGTCATTTCGACGTTCCGGGCAACCTAGACTTCACTCTAGGGCGTTGTTCCACCAGATCGAATAGTTAGGTCCTTAGAAGTCAACGCCAGAAGCATAAAATACGTTATAAATACAACAGCTTTTGCATCGTATAAAAGGCATAATTGCAAACAGTGTGAAAGTAATTGTCATTTCTATATTCTGAGCAACCTAGGCTTCACTCTAGGGCGTTGCTCCACCAGATGAAACAGTTAGGGCGTTAGAAGTCAACGCCCGAAGCATAAAATACGAAATAAATAGAACAGTTTTTCCGTTGTATAAAACGAGTAATTGCTACCAGTGTAAAAGTTATGGTCATTTCTACGTTCCGGGCATCCTAGGCTTCACTCTAGGACGGTGCTCCACCATATCGAATAGCAACGGCCTTAGAAGCCTACGCCTGAAGCATAAAATACAATAAAAATACAACGGTCTTTTCATCGTATAACAGGAATAATTGCAACAAGCGTGAAAGTAATGATCATTTCGGCGTTTCGGGCATCCTAGACTTAACTCTGAGGCATTGCTCCACCAGATCGAATAGTTAGGGCCTAAGAAGTGAACGCCAGAAGCATTAAACACAATATAAATACAACAGTTTTTCCATCTTATAAAACGAATAATTGCAACCAGTGTGAAAGCTATGGTCATTTGTACATTCCGAGCGACCTAGGCTTCACTCTAGGGCGTTGCTCCAACAGATTGAATAGTCAGGGCCTTTGAAGTCAACGCCCGAAGCATAAAATGCAATAAAAATACAACAGTTTTTCCATCGTATAACAGGATTAATTGCAACCAGTTTGAAAGGGATGGTCATTTCTACGTTCCGGGCAACCTAGGCTTCACTCTAGGGCGTTGCTCCACTAGATCGAATAGCTAGGGCCTTAGAAGTCAACGCCAGAGTCATAAAATACAATATAAATACAACAGCTTTTCCATCGTAAAAAACGAATAATTGCAACCAGTGTGAAAGTTATGGTTATTTCTACATTGCGAGCAAGCTAGGCTTCACTCTAGGGCGTTGCTCCACCAGATCGAATAGTTAGGTCCTTAGAAGTCACCGCCAGAAGAATAAAATACAAAATAGATACAACAGCCTTTACACCGTATAAAACGAATAATTGCAACCTGTGTGAAGGTTATGGTCATTTCTACGTTCCGGGCAACCTAGACTTCACTCTAGGGCGTTGCTCCACCAGATCGAATTGTTAGGGCCTTAGAAGTCAACGCCCGAAGCATAAAATGCAAAATAAATAGAACAGTTTTTCCATTGTATAAAACGAATAATTGCTACCAGTGTAAAAGTTATGGTCATTTCTACGTTCCGGGCAACCTAGGCTTCACCCTAGGGCGTTGTTCCAACAGATCAAACAGTTAGGGCCTTAGAATTCAACGCCAGAAGGATAAAATACAATATAAGTACAACATTTTTTCCATCGTATAAAATGAATAATTGCAGACATTGTGAAAGTAATGGTCATTTCTACGTTCCGGTCAACCTAGGTGTCACTCTAGGGCGTTGCTCTACCACATCTAATAGCTACGGCCTTAGAAGTCAACGCCAGAAGCATAAAATTCCATAAAGATGCAACAGCTTTCCATCGTATAACAGGAATAACTGCAAACAGTGTGATAGTACTGGTCATTACTACGTTCCGGGTAATCTAGGCTTCACTGTAGGGCGTTGCTCCACCAAATCGAATAGTTAGGGCCTTAGAAGTCAACGCCCGAAGCATAAAATACAATATAAGTACAACAGTTTTTCCATCGTATAAAATGAATGATTGCGAACATTGTGAAAGTAATGGTCATTTCTACGTTCCGGGCAACCTAGGCTGCACTCTAGGGTGTTGCTCCACCAGATGGAATAGCTATGGCCTTAGAAGTCAACGCCCGAAGCAGAAAATGCAAAATAAATATAACACCTTTTCCATCGTACGAAACGAATAACAGCAACCAGACTGAAAGTACTGGTCATTTCTACGTTCCGGGTAACCTAGGTTTCACACTAGGGCGTTGCTCCGCCGTACCGAATAGCCAGGGAATTAGAATTCAACGCCAGAAGGATAAAATACAATATAAGTCCACAGTTTTTCCATCGTATGAAATGAATAATTGCAGACATTGTGAAAGTAATGGTCATTTCTACGTTCCGGGTAACCTAGGTTTCACACTAGGTCGTTGCTCCACCAGACCGAATAGCTAGGGACTTAGAATTCAACGCCAGAAGGATAAAATGCAATATAAGTACAACAGTTTTTCCATCGTATGAAATGAATAATTGCAGACATTGTGAAAGTAATGGTCATTTCTACGTTCCGGGCAACCTAGGCTGCGCTCTAGGGTGTTGCTCCACCAGATGGAATAGATAGGGACTTAGAATTCAATGCCAGAAGCAAAAAATGCAATATAAATGTAACAGCTTTGCCATCGTTTAAAATGAATAATTGCAAACAGTGTGAAGGTAATGGCCATTTCTACGTTCCGAGGAACCCAGGCTGCACTCTAGGGCGTTGCTCCACCAGATCGAATAGTTAGGTCCTAAGAAGTCAACGCCAGAAGCATAAAATACGATATAAATACAACAGCTTTTCCATCGTAGAAAACGATTAATGGCAACCAGTGTGAATGTTATGGTCATTTCTACGTTCCGGGCAACCTAGGCTTCAGTCTAGGGGCTTGCTCCACCAGATCGAATAGTTAGGGCCTTAGAAGTCAACGCCAGAAGCATAAAATACGATAAAGATGCAACAGCTTTCCATCGTATAACAGGAATAACTGCAAACAGTGTGATAGTACTGGTCATTACTACGTTCCAGGTAATCTAGGCTTCACTCTAGGGCGTTGTTCCACCAGATGGAATAGTTAGGGCCTAAGAAATCAACGCCAGAAGCATAAAATACAATATAAATATAACAGTTTTTCCATTGTATAAAACGAATAATAGCAACTAGCGTGAAAGTTATGGTCATTTCTACGTTTCGGGCAACCTAGGCTTCACCCCAGGGCGTTGTTCCACCAGATCGAATAGTTAGGGCCTAAGAAGTGAACGCCAGCAGCATAAAATACAATATAAATGCAACAGTTTTTCCATCATATAAAACGAATAATTGCAACCAGTATGAAAGTTCTGGTCATTTCTACGTTCCGGGCAACCTAGGCTTCACTCTATGGCGTTCTTCCACCACATCCAATAGCTACAGCCTCAGAAGTCAACGCCTGAAGCATAAAATACAATAAAAATACAGCAGTCTTTCCATCCTATAACAGGAATAATAGCAACCCGTGTGAAAGTGATGGTCATTTCTACGTTCCGGGCAACCTCGGCTTCACTCTAGGGCGTTGCTCCACCAGATCAAACAGTTAGGGCCTCCGAAGTCAACGCCCGAAGCATAAAACACAAAATAAATAGAACAGTTTTTCCATCGCATAAAACGAATAATAGCAACCAGTGTGAAAGTTATGGTCATTTCTACGTTCCGGCAACCTAGGCTGCACTCTAGGGTGTTGCTCCACCAGATGGAATAGCTAGGGCCTTAGAAGTCAACGCCGGAAGCATAAAATGCAAAATAAATAGAACAGTTTTTCCATCTTAAAGAACGAATAATTGCAACCAGTGTGAAAGTTATGGTTATTTCTACATTCCGAGCAACCTAGGCTTCACTCTAGGGCGTTGCTCCACCAGATCGAATGGTTAGGTCCTTAGAAGTCAACGCCAGAAGCCTAAAATACGATATAAATACAACAGCTTTTGCATCGTATAAAAGGAATAATTGCAAACAGTGTGAAAGTAATTGTCATTTCTACGTTCCGGGCAACCTAGGCTTCACTCTAGGGCGTTGCTCCACCTGATCGAATAGTTAGGGCCTTAGAAGTCAACGCCCGAAGCATAAAATACAAAATAAATAGAACAGTTTTTCCGTGTATAAAACGAATAATTGCTACCAGTGTGAGAGTTATGGTCATTTCTGCGTTCCGTGCAACCTAGTCTTCACGCTAGGGCGTTGTTCCACCAGATCGAATAGTTAGGGCCTACGAAGTCAACGCCAGAAGCATAAAATACGATATAAATACAACAGCTTTTCCATCGTATAAAACGAATAATGGCAACCAGTGTGAAAGTTACGGCCATTTCTACGTTCCGTGCAACCTAGGCTTCACTCTAGGGCGGTGCTCCACCATATCGAATAGCTACGGCCTTAGAAGCCTACGCCTGAAGCATAAAATACAATAAAAATACAACGGTCTTTTCATCGTATAACAGGAATAATAGCAACCAGTGTGATAGTTATGGTCATTTCTACGTTCCGGGCAACCTAGGCTTCACTCTAGGGCGTTGCTCCACCAAATCAAACAGTTAGGGCCTTAGAAGCCAACGCCCGAAGCATTAAATACAAAATAAATAGAACAGTTTTTCCATTGTATAAAACGAATAATTGCTACCAGTGTAAAAGTTATGGCCATTTCTACGTTGCGGGCAAGCTAGGCTTCACTTTAGGCCGTTGTTCCACCAGATCGAATAGTTAGGGCCTAAGAAGTGAACGCCAGAAGCATAAAATACAACATAAATACAACAGATTTTCCATCATATAAAACGATTAATTCCAACCAGTATGAAAGTTATGGTCACTTCTACTTTCCGGGCAACCTAGGATACACCGTAGGGCGTTGCTCCAACAGATTGAATAGTTAGCGCCTTAGAAGTCAACGCCGGAAGCATAAAATGCAAAATAAATAGAACAGTTTTTCCATCTTAAAGAACGAATAATTGCAACCAGTGTGAAAGTTATGGTTATTTCTACATTCCGAGCAACCTAGGCTTCGCTCTAGGGCGTTGCTCCACCAGATCGAATGGTTAGGTCCTTAGAAGTCAACGCCAGAAGCATAAAATACGATATAAATACAACAGCTTTTCCATGGTATAACAGGATTAATTGCAACCAGTTTGAAAGTGATGGTCATTTCGACGTTCCGGGCAACCTAGACTTCACTCTAGGGCGTTGTTCCACCAGATCGAATAGTTAGGTCCTTAGAAGTCAACGCCAGAAGCATAAAATACAATATAAATACAACAGCTTTTCCATCGTATAAAACGAATAATTGCAGCCAGTGTGAAAGTTATGGTCATTTCTACATTCCAAGCAACCTAGGCTTCACACTAGGGCGTTGCTCCAACAGATTGAATAGTTAGGGCCTTAGAAGTCAACGCACGAAGCATAAAATGCAATAAAAATACAACAGTTTTTCCATCGTATAAAACGAATAATTGCAGCCAGTGTGAAAGTTATGGTCATTTCTACATTCCAAGCAACCTAGGCTTCACACTAGGGCGTTGCTCCAACAGATTGAATAGTTAGGGCCTTAGAAGTCAGCGCACGAAGCATAAAAGACGATATAAATACAACAGCTTTTCCATCGTATAAAAGGAATAATTGCAAACAGTGTGAAAGTAATGGTCATTTCTATGTTCGGGGCAACCTAGGCTTCACTCTAGGGCGTTGCTCCAACAGATCAAACAGTTAGAGCCTTAGAAGTCAACGCCCGAAGCATAAAATACAAAATAAATAGAACAGTTTTTCCACTGTATAAAACGAATAATTGCTACCAGTGTAAAAGTTATGGTCATTTCTACGTTCCGGGCAACCTAGGCTTCACCCTAGGCCGTTGTTCCACCAGATCGAATAGTTAGGGGCCTAAGAAGTGAACGCCAGAAGCATAAAATACAATATAAATACAACAGTTTTTCCATCGTATAAAACGAATAATTGCAACCAGTGTGAAAGCTATGGTCATTTGTATATTCCGAGCAACCTAGGCTTCACTCTAGGGCGTTGCTCCAACAGAGTGAATAGTCAGGGCCTTAGAAGTCAACGCCCGAAGCATAAAATGCAATAAAAATACAACAGTTTTTCCATCGTATAACAGGATTAATTGCAACCAGTTTGATAGTGAAGGTCATTTCTACATTCCGAGCAACCTAGGCTTCACACTAGGGCGTTGCTCCAACAGATTGAATAGTTAGGGCCTTAGAAGTCAGCGCACGAAGCATAAAAGACGATATAAATACAACAGCTTTTCCATCGTATAAAAGGAATAATTGCAAACAGTGTGAAAGTAATGGTCATTTCTATGTTCGGGGCAACCTAGGCTTCACTCTAGGGCGTTGCTCCAACAGATCAAACAGTTAGGGCCTTAGAAGTCAACGCCCGAAGCATAAAATACAAAATAAATAGAACAGTTTTTCCACTGTATAAAACGAATAATTGCTACCAGTGTAAAAGTTATGGTCATTTCTACGTTCCGGGCAACCTAGGCTTCACCCTAGGCCGTTGTTCCACCAGATCGAATAGTTAGGGCCTAAGAAGTGAACGCCAGAAGCATAAAATACAATATAAATACAACAGTTTTTCCATCGTATAAAACGAATAATTGCAACCAGTGTGAAAGCTATGGTCATTTGTACATTCCGAGCAACCTAGGCTTCACTCTAGGGCGTTGCTCCAACAGAGTGAATAGTCAGGGCCTTAGAAGTCAACGCCCGAAGCATAAAATGCAATAAAAATACAACAGTTTTTCCATCGTATAACAGGATTAATTGCAACCAGTTTGATAGTGAAGGTCATTTCTACATTCCGAGCAACCTAGGCTTCACTCTAGGGCGTTGCTCCACCTGATCGAATAGTTAGGGCCTTAGAAGTCAACGCCCGAAGCATAAAATACAAAATAAATAGAACAGTTTTTCCGTGTATAAAACGAATAATTGCTACCAGTGTGAGAGTTATGGTCATTTCTACGTTCCGTGCAACCTAGGCTTCACTCTAGGGCGGTGCTCCACCATATCGAATAGCTACGGCCTTAGAAGCCTACGCCTGAAGCATAAAATACAATAAAAATACAACGGTCTTTTCATCGTATAACAGGAATAATAGCAACCAGTGTGATAGTTATGGTCATTTCTACGTTCCGGGCAACCTAGGCTTCACTCTAGGGCGTTGCTCCACCAGATCAAACAGTTAGGGCCTTAGAAGCCAACGCCCGAAGCATTAAATACAAAATAAATAGAACAGTTTTTCCATTGTATAAAACGAATAATTGCAACCAGTGTGAAAGTTATGGTTATTTCTACATTCCGAGCAACCTAGGCTTCGCTCTAGAGCGTTGCTCCACCAGATCGAATGGTTAGGTCCTTAGAAGTCAACGCCAGAAGCATAAAATACGATATAAATACAACAGCTTTTCCATGGTATAACAGGATTAATTGCAACCAGTTTGAAAGTGATGGTCATTTCGACGTTCCGGGCAACCTAGACTTCACTCTAGGGCGTTGTTCCACCAGATCGAATAGTTAGGTCCTTAGAAGTCAACGCCAGAAGCATAAAATACGTTATAAATACAACAGCTTTTGCATCGTATAAAAGGCATAATTGCAAACAGTGTGAAAGTAATTGTCATTTCTATATTCTGAGCAACCTAGGCTTCACTCTAGGGCGTTGCTCCACCAGATGAAACAGTTAGGGCGTTAAAAGTCAACGCCCGAAGCATAAAATACGAAATAAATAGAACAGTTTTTCCATTGTATAAAACGAGTAATTGCTACCAGTGTAAAAGTTATGGTCATTTCTACGTTCCGGGCAACCTAGGCATCACTCTAGGGCGTTGCTCCACTAGATCGAATAGCTAGGGCCTTAGAAGTCAACGCCAGAAGCATAAAATACAATATAAATACAACAGCTTTTCCATCGTATAAAAGGAATAATTGCAAACAGTGTGAAAGTAATGGTCATTTCTATGTTCGGGGCAACCTAGGCTTCACTCTAGGGCGTTGCTCCAACAGATCAAACAGTTAGAGCCTTAGAAGTCAACGCCCGAAGCATAAAATACAAAATAAATAGAACAGTTTTTCCACTGTATAAAACGAATAATTGCTACCAGTGTAAAAGTTATGGTCATTTCTACGTTCCGGGCAACCTAGGCTTCACCCTAGGCCGTTGTTCCACCAGATCGAATAGTTAGGGGCCTAAGAAGTGAACGCCAGAAGCATAAAATACAATATAAATACAACAGTTTTTCCATCGTATAAAACGAATAATTGCAACCAGTGTGAAAGCTATGGTCATTTGTACATTCCGAGCAACCTAGGCTTCACTCTAGGGCGTTGCTCCAACAGAGTGAATAGTCAGGGCCTTAGAAGTCAACGCCCGAAGCATAAAATGCAATAAAAATACAACAGTTTTTCCATCGTATAACAGGATTAATTGCAACCAGTTTGATAGTGAAGGTCATTTCTACATTCCGAGCAACCTAGGCTTCACACTAGGGCGTTGCTCCAACAGATTGAATAGTTAGGGCCTTAGAAGTCAGCGCACGAAGCATAAAAGACGATATAAATACAACAGCTTTTCCATCGTATAAAAGGAATAATTGCAAACAGTGTGAAAGTAATGGTCATTTCTATGTTCGGGGCAACCTAGGCTTCACTCTAGGGCGTTGCTCCAACAGATCAAACAGTTAGGGCCTTAGAAGTCAACGCCCGAAGCATAAAATACAAAATAAATAGAACAGTTTTTCCACTGTATAAAACGAATAATTGCTACCAGTGTAAAAGTTATGGTCATTTCTACGTTCCGGGCAACCTAGGCTTCACCCTAGGCCGTTGTTCCACCAGATCGAATAGTTAGGGCCTAAGAAGTGAACGCCAGAAGCATAAAATACAATATAAATACAACAGTTTTTCCATCGTATAAAACGAATAATTGCAACCAGTGTGAAAGCTATGGTCATTTGTACATTCCGAGCAACCTAGGCTTCACTCTAGGGCGTTGCTCCAACAGAGTGAATAGTCAGGGCCTTAGAAGTCAACGCCCGAAGCATAAAATGCAATAAAAATACAACAGTTTTTCCATCGTATAACAGGATTAATTGCAACCAGTTTGATAGTGAAGGTCATTTCTACATTCCGAGCAACCTAGGCTTCACTCTAGGGCGTTGCTCCACCTGATCGAATAGTTAGGGCCTTAGAAGTCAACGCCCGAAGCATAAAATACAAAATAAATAGAACAGTTTTTCCGTGTATAAAACGAATAATTGCTACCAGTGTGAGAGTTATGGTCATTTCTACGTTCCGTGCAACCTAGGCTTCACTCTAGGGCGGTGCTCCACCATATCGAATAGCTACGGCCTTAGAAGCCTACGCCTGAAGCATAAAATACAATAAAAATACAACGGTCTTTTCATCGTATAACAGGAATAATAGCAACCAGTGTGATAGTTATGGTCATTTCTACGTTCCGGGCAACCTAGGCTTCACTCTAGGGCGTTGCTCCACCAGATCAAACAGTTAGGGCCTTAGAAGCCAACGCCCGAAGCATTAAATACAAAATAAATAGAACAGTTTTTCCATTGTATAAAACGAATAATTGCAACCAGTGTGAAAGTTATGGTTATTTCTACATTCCGAGCAACCTAGGCTTCGCTCTAGAGCGTTGCTCCACCAGATCGAATGGTTAGGTCCTTAGAAGTCAACGCCAGAAGCATAAAATACGATATAAATACAACAGCTTTTCCATGGTATAACAGGATTAATTGCAACCAGTTTGAAAGTGATGGTCATTTCGACGTTCCGGGCAACCTAGACTTCACTCTAGGGCGTTGTTCCACCAGATCGAATAGTTAGGTCCTTAGAAGTCAACGCCAGAAGCATAAAATACGTTATAAATACAACAGCTTTTGCATCGTATAAAAGGCATAATTGCAAACAGTGTGAAAGTAATTGTCATTTCTATATTCTGAGCAACCTAGGCTTCACTCTAGGGCGTTGCTCCACCAGATGAAACAGTTAGGGCGTTAAAAGTCAACGCCCGAAGCATAAAATACGAAATAAATAGAACAGTTTTTCCATTGTATAAAACGAGTAATTGCTACCAGTGTAAAAGTTATGGTCATTTCTACGTTCCGGGCAACCTAGGCATCACTCTAGGGCGTTGCTCCACTAGATCGAATAGCTAGGGCCTTAGAAGTCAACGCCAGAAGCATAAAATACAATATAAATACAACAGCTTTTCCATCGTATAAAAGGAATAATTGCAAACAGTGTGAAAGTAATGGTCATTTCTACGTTCCGGGCAAACTAGGCTTCACCCTAGGGCGTTGCTCCACCAGATTAAACAGTTAGGGCCTTAGAAGTCAACGCCCGAAGCATAAAATGCAAAATAAATAGAACAGTTTTTCCATTGTATAAAACGAATAATTGCTACCAGTGTAAAAGTTATGGTCATTTCTACGTTCCGGGCAACCTAGGCTTCACCCTAGGGCGTTGTTCCAACAGATCAAACAGTCAGGGCCTTAGAAGTCAACGCCCGAAGCATAAAATACAAAATAAATAGAACAGTTTTTCCACTGTATAAAACGAATAATTGCTACCAGTGTAAAAGTTATGGTCATTTCTACGTTCCGGGCAACCTAGGCTTCACCCTAGGGCGTTGTTCCACCAGATCGAATAGTTAGGGCCTAAGAAGTGAACGCCAGAAGCATAAAATACAATATAAATACAACAGTTTTTCCATCGTATAAAACGAATAATTGCAACCAGTGTGAAAGCTATGGTCATTTGTACATTCCGAGCAACCTAGGCTTCACTCTAGGGCGTTGCTCCAACAGAGTGAATAGTCAGGGCCTTAGAAGTCAACGCCCGAAGCATAAAATGCAATAAAAATACAACAGTTTTTCCATCGTATAACAGGATTAATTGCAACCAGTTTGATAGTGAAGGTCATTTCTACGTTCCGGGCAACCTAGGCATCACTCTAGGGCGTTGCTCCACTAGATCGAATAGCTAGGGCCTTAGAAGTCAACGCCAGAAGCATAAAATACAATATAAATACAACAGCTTTTCCATCGTATAAAAGGAATAATTGCAAACAGTGTGAAAGTAATGGTCATTTCTACTTTCCGGGCAAACTAGGCTTCACCCTAGGGCGTTGCTGCACCAGATGAAGCAGTTAGGGCGTTAGAAGTCAACGCCCGAAGCATAAAATACGAAATAAATAGAACAGTTTTTCCATTGCATAAAATGAGTAATTGCTACCAGTGTAAAAGTTATGGTCATTTCTACGTTCCGGGCAACCTAGGCTTCACTCTAGGGCGGTGCTCCACCATATCGAATAGCAACGGCCTTAGAAGCCTACGCCTGAAGCATAAAATACAATAAAAATACAACGGTCTTTTCATCGTATAACAGGAATAATTGCAACAAGCGTGAAAGTAATGATCATTTCGGCGTTTCGGGCATCCTAGACTTAACTCTGAGGCATTGCTCCACCAAATCGAATAGTTAGGGCCTAAGAAGTGAACGCCAGAAGCATTAAACACAATATAAATACAACAGTTTTTCCATCTTATAAAACGAATAATTGCAACCAGTGTGAAAGCTATGGTCATTTGTACATTCCGAGCAACCTAGGCTTCACTCTAGGGTGTTGCTCCAACAGATTGAATAGTCAGGGCCTTAGAAGTCAACGCCCGAAGCATAAAATGCAATAAAAATACAACAGTTTTTCCATCGTATAACAGGATTAATTGCAACCAGTTTGAAAGTGATGGTCATTTCTACGTTCCGGGCAACCTAGGCTTCACTCTAGGGCGTTGCTCCACTAGATCGAATAGCTAGGGCCTTAGAAGTCAACGCCAGAGTCATAAAATACAATATAAATACAACAGCTTTTCCATCGTAAAAAACGAATAATTGCAACCAGTGTGAAGGTTATGGTTATTTCTACATTGCGAGCCAGCTAGGCTTCACTCTAGGGCGTTGCTCCACCAGATCGAATAGTTAGGTCCTTAGAAGTCACCGCCAGAAGAATAAAATACAAAATAGATACAACAGCCTTTACACCGTATAAAACGGATAATTGCAACCTGTGTGAATGTTATGGTCATTTCTACGTTCCGGGCAACCTAGACTTCACTCTAGGGCGTTGCTCCACCAGATCGAATTGTTAGGGCCAAAGAAGTCAACGCCCGAAGCATAAAATACAAAATAAATAGAACAGTTTTTCCATTGTATAAAACGAATAACGCTACCAGTGTAAAAGTTATGGTCATTTCTACGTTCCGGGCAACCTAGGCTTCATCCTAGGGCATTGTTCCATCAGATCGAACAGATAGGCCCTAAGAAGTGAACGCCAGAAGCATAAAATACAATATAAATACAACAGTTTTTCCATCGTAGAAAACGAATAATTGCAACCAGTGTGAAAGTTATGGTCATTTGTATATTCCGAGCAACCTAGTCTTCACTCTAGGGCGGTGCTCCACCATGTCGAATAGCGACGGCCTTAGAAGCGTACGCCTGAAGCATAAAATACAATAAAAATACAACGGTCTTTTCATCGTATAACAGGAATAATTGCAACAAGCGTGAAAGTAATGATCATTTCGGCGTTTCGGGCATCCTAGACTTAACTCTGAGGCATTGTTCCACCAGATCGAATAGTTAGGGCCTAAGAAGTCAACGCCAGAAGCATAAAATACAATATAAATACAACAGTTTTTCCATTGTATAAAACGAATAATTGCTACCAGTGTAAAAGTGATGGTCATTTCTACGTTCCGGGCAACCTAGGCTGCACCCTAGGGCGTTGTTCCACCAGATCGAATAGTTAGGGCCTAAGAAGTGAACGTCAGAAGCATAAAATACAATATAAATACAACAGCTTATCCATCGTATCAAACGAATAATTGCAGCCAGTGTGAAAGTTATGGTCATTTCTACATTCCGAGCAACCTAGGCTTCACTCTAGGGCGTTGCTCCAACAGATTGAATAGTTAGGGCCTTAGAAGTCAACGCACGAAGCATAAAATGCAATGAAAATACAACAGTTTTTCCATCGTATAACAGGATTAATTGCAACCAGTTTGAAAGTGATGGTCATTTCCACGTTCCGGGCAACCTAGGCTTCACTCTAGGGCGTTGCTCCACTAGATCGAATAGCTAGGGCCATAGAAGTCAACGCCAGAAGCATAAAATACGATATAAATACAACAGCTTTTCCATCGTATAAAAGGAATAATTGCAAACAGTGTGAAAGTAATGGTCATTTCTACGTTCCGGGCAACCTAGGCTTCACTCTAGGGCGTTGCTCCACCAGATCAAACAGTTAGGGCCTTAGAAGTCAACGCCCGAAGCATAAAATACAAAATAAATAGAACAGTTTTTCCACTGTATAAAACGAATAATTGCTACCAGTGTAAAAGTTATGGTCATTTCTACGTTCCGGGCAACCTAGGCTTCACCCTAGGGCGTTGTTCCACCAGATCGAATAGTTAGGGCCTAAGTAGTGAACGCCAGAAGCATAAAATACAATATAAATACACCAGCTTTTCCATCGTAAAGAACGAATAATTGCAACCAGTGTGAAAGTTATGGTTATTTCTACATTCCGAGCAACCTAGGCTTCACTCTAGGGCGTTGCTCCACCAGATCGAATAGTTAGGTCCTTAGAAGTCAACGCCAGAAGCATAAAATACGTTATAAATACAACAGCTTTTCCATCGTATAAAAGGAATAATTGCAAACAGTGTGAAAGTAATGGTCATTTCTATGTTCGGGGCAACCTAGGCTTCACTCTAGGGCGTTGCTCCAACAGATCAAACAGTTAGAGCCTTAGAAGTCAACGCCCGAAGCATAAAATACAAAATAAATAGAACAGTTTTTCCACTGTATAAAACGAATAATTGCTACCAGTGTAAAAGTTATGGTCATTTCTACGTTCCGGGCAACCTAGGCTTCACCCTAGGCCGTTGTTCCACCAGATCGAATAGTTAGGGGCCTAAGAAGTGAACGCCAGAAGCATAAAATACAATATAAATACAACAGTTTTTCCATCGTATAAAACGAATAATTGCAACCAGTGTGAAAGCTATGGTCATTTGTACATTCCGAGCAACCTAGGCTTCACTCTAGGGCGTTGCTCCAACAGAGTGAATAGTCAGGGCCTTAGAAGTCAACGCCCGAAGCATAAAATGCAATAAAAATACAACAGTTTTTCCATCGTATAACAGGATTAATTGCAACCAGTTTGATAGTGAAGGTCATTTCTACATTCCGAGCAACCTAGGCTTCACACTAGGGCGTTGCTCCAACAGATTGAATAGTTAGGGCCTTAGAAGTCAGCGCACGAAGCATAAAAGACGATATAAATACAACAGCTTTTCCATCGTATAAAAGGAATAATTGCAAACAGTGTGAAAGTAATGGTCATTTCTATGTTCGGGGCAACCTAGGCTTCACTCTAGGGCGTTGCTCCAACAGATCAAACAGTTAGGGCCTTAGAAGTCAACGCCCGAAGCATAAAATACAAAATAAATAGAACAGTTTTTCCACTGTATAAAACGAATAATTGCTACCAGTGTAAAAGTTATGGTCATTTCTACGTTCCGGGCAACCTAGGCTTCACCCTAGGCCGTTGTTCCACCAGATCGAATAGTTAGGGCCTAAGAAGTGAACGCCAGAAGCATAAAATACAATATAAATACAACAGTTTTTCCATCGTATAAAACGAATAATTGCAACCAGTGTGAAAGCTATGGTCATTTGTACATTCCGAGCAACCTAGGCTTCACTCTAGGGCGTTGCTCCAACAGAGTGAATAGTCAGGGCCTTAGAAGTCAACGCCCGAAGCATAAAATGCAATAAAAATACAACAGTTTTTCCATCGTATAACAGGATTAATTGCAACCAGTTTGATAGTGAAGGTCATTTCTACATTCCGAGCAACCTAGGCTTCACTCTAGGGCGTTGCTCCACCTGATCGAATAGTTAGGGCCTTAGAAGTCAACGCCCGAAGCATAAAATACAAAATAAATAGAACAGTTTTTCCGTGTATAAAACGAATAATTGCTACCAGTGTGAGAGTTATGGTCATTTCTACGTTCCGTGCAACCTAGGCTTCACTCTAGGGCGGTGCTCCACCATATCGAATAGCTACGGCCTTAGAAGCCTACGCCTGAAGCATAAAATACAATAAAAATACAACGGTCTTTTCATCGTATAACAGGAATAATAGCAACCAGTGTGATAGTTATGGTCATTTCTACGTTCCGGGCAACCTAGGCTTCACTCTAGGGCGTTGCTCCACCAGATCAAACAGTTAGGGCCTTAGAAGCCAACGCCCGAAGCATTAAATACAAAATAAATAGAACAGTTTTTCCATTGTATAAAACGAATAATTGCAACCAGTGTGAAAGTTATGGTTATTTCTACATTCCGAGCAACCTAGGCTTCGCTCTAGAGCGTTGCTCCACCAGATCGAATGGTTAGGTCCTTAGAAGTCAACGCCAGAAGCATAAAATACGATATAAATACAACAGCTTTTCCATGGTATAACAGGATTAATTGCAACCAGTTTGAAAGTGATGGTCATTTCGACGTTCCGGGCAACCTAGACTTCACTCTAGGGCGTTGTTCCACCAGATCGAATAGTTAGGTCCTTAGAAGTCAACGCCAGAAGCATAAAATACGTTATAAATACAACAGCTTTTGCATCGTATAAAAGGCATAATTGCAAACAGTGTGAAAGTAATTGTCATTTCTATATTCTGAGCAACCTAGGCTTCACTCTAGGGCGTTGCTCCACCAGATGAAACAGTTAGGGCGTTAAAAGTCAACGCCCGAAGCATAAAATACGAAATAAATAGAACAGTTTTTCCATTGTATAAAACGAGTAATTGCTACCAGTGTAAAAGTTATGGTCATTTCTACGTTCCGGGCAACCTAGGCATCACTCTAGGGCGTTGCTCCACTAGATCGAATAGCTAGGGCCTTAGAAGTCAACGCCAGAAGCATAAAATACAATATAAATACAACAGCTTTTCCATCGTATAAAAGGAATAATTGCAAACAGTGTGAAAGTAATGGTCATTTCTACGTTCCGGGCAAACTAGGCTTCACCCTAGGGCGTTGCTCCACCAGATTAAACAGTTAGGGCCTTAGAAGTCAACGCCCGAAGCATAAAATGCAAAATAAATAGAACAGTTTTTCCATTGTATAAAACGAATAATTGCTACCAGTGTAAAAGTTATGGTCATTTCTACGTTCCGGGCAACCTAGGCTTCACCCTAGGGCGTTGTTCCAACAGATCAAACAGTTAGGGCCTTAGAAGTCAACGCCCGAAGCATAAAATACAAAATAAATAGAACAGTTTTTCCACTGTATAAAACGAATAATTGCTACCAGTGTAAAAGTTATGGTCATTTCTACGTTCCGGGCAACCTAGGCTTCACCCTAGGGCGTTGTTCCACCAGATCGAATAGTTAGGGCCTAAGAAGTGAACGCCAGAAGCATAAAATACAATATAAATACAACAGTTTTTCCATCGTATAAAACGAATAATTGCAACCAGTGTGAAAGCTATGGTCATTTGTACATTCCGAGCAACCTAGGCTTCACTCTAGGGCGTTGCTCCAACAGAGTGAATAGTCAGGGCCTTAGAAGTCAACGCCCGAAGCATAAAATGCAATAAAAATACAACAGTTTTTCCATCGTATAACAGGATTAATTGCAACCAGTTTGATAGTGAAGGTCATTTCTACGTTCCGGGCAACCTAGGCATCACTCTAGGGCGTTGCTCCACTAGATCGAATAGCTAGGGCCTTAGAAGTCAACGCCAGAAGCATAAAATACAATATAAATACAACAGCTTTTCCATCGTATAAAAGGAATAATTGCAAACAGTGTGAAAGTAATGGTCATTTCTACTTTCCGGGCAAACTAGGCTTCACCCTAGGGCGTTGCTCCACCAGATGAAGCAGTTAGGGCGTTAGAAGTCAACGCCCGAAGCATAAAATACGAAATAAATAGAACAGTTTTTCCATTGCATAAAATGAGTAATTGCTACCAGTGTAAAAGTTATGGTCATTTCTACGTTCCGGGCAACCTAGGCTTCACTCTAGGGCGGTGCTCCACCATATCGAATAGCAACGGCCTTAGAAGCCTACGCCTGAAGCATAAAATACAATAAAAATACAACGGTCTTTTCATCGTATAACAGGAATAATTGCAACAAGCGTGAAAGTAATGATCATTTCGGCGTTTCGGGCATCCTAGACTTAACTCTGAGGCATTGCTCCACCAAATCGAATAGTTAGGGCCTAAGAAGTGAACGCCAGAAGCATTAAACACAATATAAATACAACAGTTTTTCCATCTTATAAAACGAATAATTGCAACCAGTGTGAAAGCTATGGTCATTTGTACATTCCGAGCAACCTAGGCTTCACTCTAGGGCGTTGCTCCAACAGAGTGAATAGTCAGGGCCTTAGAAGTCAACGCCCGAAGCATAAAATGCAATAAAAATACAACAGTTTTTCCATCGTATAACAGGATTAATTGCAACCAGTTTGATAGTGAAGGTCATTTCTACATTCCGAGCAACCTAGGCTTCACTCTAGGGCGTTGCTCCACCTGATCGAATAGTTAGGGCCTTAGAAGTCAACGCCCGAAGCATAAAATACAAAATAAATAGAACAGTTTTTCCGTGTATAAAACGAATAATTGCTACCAGTGTGAGAGTTATGGTCATTTCTACGTTCCGTGCAACCTAGGCTTCACTCTAGGGCGGTGCTCCACCATATCGAATAGCTACGGCCTTAGAAGCCTACGCCTGAAGCATAAAATACAATAAAAATACAACGGTCTTTTCATCGTATAACAGGAATAATAGCAACCAGTGTGATAGTTATGGTCATTTCTACGTTCCGGGCAACCTAGGCTTCACTCTAGGGCGTTGCTCCACCAGATCAAACAGTTAGGGCCTTAGAAGCCAACGCCCGAAGCATTAAATACAAAATAAATAGAACAGTTTTTCCATTGTATAAAACGAATAATTGCAACCAGTGTGAAAGTTATGGTTATTTCTACATTCCGAGCAACCTAGGCTTCGCTCTAGAGCGTTGCTCCACCAGATCGAATGGTTAGGTCCTTAGAAGTCAACGCCAGAAGCATAAAATACGATATAAATACAACAGCTTTTCCATGGTATAACAGGATTAATTGCAACCAGTTTGAAAGTGATGGTCATTTCGACGTTCCGGGCAACCTAGACTTCACTCTAGGGCGTTGTTCCACCAGATCGAATAGTTAGGTCCTTAGAAGTCAACGCCAGAAGCATAAAATACGTTATAAATACAACAGCTTTTGCATCGTATAAAAGGCATAATTGCAAACAGTGTGAAAGTAATTGTCATTTCTATATTCTGAGCAACCTAGGCTTCACTCTAGGGCGTTGCTCCACCAGATGAAACAGTTAGGGCGTTAAAAGTCAACGCCCGAAGCATAAAATACGAAATAAATAGAACAGTTTTTCCATTGTATAAAACGAGTAATTGCTACCAGTGTAAAAGTTATGGTCATTTCTACGTTCCGGGCAACCTAGGCATCACTCTAGGGCGTTGCTCCACTAGATCGAATAGCTAGGGCCTTAGAAGTCAACGCCAGAAGCATAAAATACAATATAAATACAACAGCTTTTCCATCGTATAAAAGGAATAATTGCAAACAGTGTGAAAGTAATGGTCATTTCTACGTTCCGGGCAAACTAGGCTTCACCCTAGGGCGTTGCTCCACCAGATTAAACAGTTAGGGCCTTAGAAGTCAACGCCCGAAGCATAAAATGCAAAATAAATAGAACAGTTTTTCCATTGTATAAAACGAATAATTGCTACCAGTGTAAAAGTTATGGTCATTTCTACGTTCCGGGCAACCTAGGCTTCACCCTAGGGCGTTGTTCCAACAGATCAAACAGTTAGGGCCTTAGAAGTCAACGCCCGAAGCATAAAATACAAAATAAATAGAACAGTTTTTCCACTGTATAAAACGAATAATTGCTACCAGTGTAAAAGTTATGGTCATTTCTACGTTCCGGGCAACCTAGGCTTCACCCTAGGGCGTTGTTCCACCAGATCGAATAGTTAGGGCCTAAGAAGTGAACGCCAGAAGCATAAAATACAATATAAATACAACAGTTTTTCCATCGTATAAAACGAATAATTGCAACCAGTGTGAAAGCTATGGTCATTTGTACATTCCGAGCAACCTAGGCTTCACTCTAGGGCGTTGCTCCAACAGAGTGAATAGTCAGGGCCTTAGAAGTCAACGCCCGAAGCATAAAATGCAATAAAAATACAACAGTTTTTCCATCGTATAACAGGATTAATTGCAACCAGTTTGATAGTGAAGGTCATTTCTACGTTCCGGGCAACCTAGGCATCACTCTAGGGCGTTGCTCCACTAGATCGAATAGCTAGGGCCTTAGAAGTCAACGCCAGAAGCATAAAATACAATATAAATACAACAGCTTTTCCATCGTATAAAAGGAATAATTGCAAACAGTGTGAAAGTAATGGTCATTTCTACTTTCCGGGCAAACTAGGCTTCACCCTAGGGCGTTGCTCCACCAGATGAAGCAGTTAGGGCGTTAGAAGTCAACGCCCGAAGCATAAAATACGAAATAAATAGAACAGTTTTTCCATTGCATAAAATGAGTAATTGCTACCAGTGTAAAAGTTATGGTCATTTCTACGTTCCGGGCAACCTAGGCTTCACTCTAGGGCGGTGCTCCACCATATCGAATAGCAACGGCCTTAGAAGCCTACGCCTGAAGCATAAAATACAATAAAAATACAACGGTCTTTTCATCGTATAACAGGAATAATTGCAACAAGCGTGAAAGTAATGATCATTTCGGCGTTTCGGGCATCCTAGACTTAACTCTGAGGCATTGCTCCACCAAATCGAATAGTTAGGGCCTAAGAAGTGAACGCCAGAAGCATTAAACACAATATAAATACAACAGTTTTTCCATCTTATAAAACGAATAATTGCAACCAGTGTGAAAGCTATGGTCATTTGTACATTCCGAGCAACCTAGGCTTCACTCTAGGGTGTTGCTCCAACAGATTGAATAGTCAGGGCCTTAGAAGTCAACGCCCGAAGCATAAAATGCAATAAAAATACAACAGTTTTTCCATCGTATAACAGGATTAATTGCAACCAGTTTGAAAGTGATGGTCATTTCTACGTTCCGGGCAACCTAGGCTTCACTCTAGGGCGTTGCTCCACTAGATCGAATAGCTAGGGCCTTAGAAGTCAACGCCAGAGTCATAAAATACAATATAAATACAACAGCTTTTCCATCGTAAAAAACGAATAATTGCAACCAGTGTGAAGGTTATGGTTATTTCTACATTGCGAGCCAGCTAGGCTTCACTCTAGGGCGTTGCTCCACCAGATCGAATAGTTAGGTCCTTAGAAGTCACCGCCAGAAGAATAAAATACAAAATAGATACAACAGCCTTTACACCGTATAAAACGGATAATTGCAACCTGTGTGAATGTTATGGTCATTTCTACGTTCCGGGCAACCTAGACTTCACTCTAGGGCGTTGCTCCACCAGATCGAATTGTTAGGGCCAAAGAAGTCAACGCCCGAAGCATAAAATACAAAATAAATAGAACAGTTTTTCCATTGTATAAAACGAATAACGCTACCAGTGTAAAAGTTATGGTCATTTCTACGTTCCGGGCAACCTAGGCTTCATCCTAGGGCATTGTTCCATCAGATCGAACAGATAGGCCCTAAGAAGTGAACGCCAGAAGCATAAAATACAATATAAATACAACAGTTTTTCCATCGTAGAAAACGAATAATTGCAACCAGTGTGAAAGTTATGGTCATTTGTATATTCCGAGCAACCTAGTCTTCACTCTAGGGCGGTGCTCCACCATGTCGAATAGCGACGGCCTTAGAAGCGTACGCCTGAAGCATAAAATACAATAAAAATACAACGGTCTTTTCATCGTATAACAGGAATAATTGCAACAAGCGTGAAAGTAATGATCATTTCGGCGTTTCGGGCATCCTAGACTTAACTCTGAGGCATTGTTCCACCAGATCGAATAGTTAGGGCCTAAGAAGTCAACGCCAGAAGCATAAAATACAATATAAATACAACAGTTTTTCCATTGTATAAAACGAATAATTGCTACCAGTGTAAAAGTGATGGTCATTTCTACGTTCCGGGCAACCTAGGCTGCACCCTAGGGCGTTGTTCCACCAGATCGAATAGTTAGGGCCTAAGAAGTGAACGTCAGAAGCATAAAATACAATATAAATACAACAGCTTATCCATCGTATCAAACGAATAATTGCAGCCAGTGTGAAAGTTATGGTCATTTCTACATTCCGAGCAACCTAGGCTTCACTCTAGGGCGTTGCTCCAACAGATTGAATAGTTAGGGCCTTAGAAGTCAACGCACGAAGCATAAAATGCAATGAAAATACAACAGTTTTTCCATCGTATAACAGGATTAATTGCAACCAGTTTGAAAGTGATGGTCATTTCCACGTTCCGGGCAACCTAGGCTTCACTCTAGGGCGTTGCTCCACTAGATCGAATAGCTAGGGCCATAGAAGTCAACGCCAGAAGCATAAAATACGATATAAATACAACAGCTTTTCCATCGTATAAAAGGAATAATTGCAAACAGTGTGAAAGTAATGGTCATTTCTACGTTCCGGGCAACCTAGGCTTCACTCTAGGGCGTTGCTCCACCAGATCAAACAGTTAGGGCCTTAGAAGTCAACGCCCGAAGCATAAAATACAAAATAAATAGAACAGTTTTTCCACTGTATAAAACGAATAATTGCTACCAGTGTAAAAGTTATGGTCATTTCTACGTTCCGGGCAACCTAGGCTTCACCCTAGGGCGTTGTTCCACCAGATCGAATAGTTAGGGCCTAAGTAGTGAACGCCAGAAGCATAAAATACAATATAAATACACCAGCTTTTCCATCGTAAAGAACGAATAATTGCAACCAGTGTGAAAGTTATGGTTATTTCTACATTCCGAGCAACCTAGGCTTCACTCTAGGGCGTTGCTCCACCAGATCGAATAGTTAGGTCCTTAGAAGTCAACGCCAGAAGCATAAAATACGTTATAAATACAACAGCTTTTCCATCGTATAAAAGGAATAATTGCAAACAGTGTGAAAGTAATGGTCATTTCTATGTTCGGGGCAACCTAGGCTTCACTCTAGGGCGTTGCTCCAACAGATCAAACAGTTAGAGCCTTAGAAGTCAACGCCCGAAGCATAAAATACAAAATAAATAGAACAGTTTTTCCACTGTATAAAACGAATAATTGCTACCAGTGTAAAAGTTATGGTCATTTCTACGTTCCGGGCAACCTAGGCTTCACCCTAGGCCGTTGTTCCACCAGATCGAATAGTTAGGGGCCTAAGAAGTGAACGCCAGAAGCATAAAATACAATATAAATACAACAGTTTTTCCATCGTATAAAACGAATAATTGCAACCAGTGTGAAAGCTATGGTCATTTGTACATTCCGAGCAACCTAGGCTTCACTCTAGGGCGTTGCTCCAACAGAGTGAATAGTCAGGGCCTTAGAAGTCAACGCCCGAAGCATAAAATGCAATAAAAATACAACAGTTTTTCCATCGTATAACAGGATTAATTGCAACCAGTTTGATAGTGAAGGTCATTTCTACATTCCGAGCAACCTAGGCTTCACACTAGGGCGTTCCTCCAACAGATTGAATAGTTAGGGCCTTAGAAGTCAGCGCACGAAGCATAAAAGACGATATAAATACAACAGCTTTTCCATCGTATAAAAGGAATAATTGCAAACAGTGTGAAAGTAATGGTCATTTCTATGTTCGGGGCAACCTAGGCTTCACTCTAGGGCGTTGCTCCAACAGATCAAACAGTTAGGGCCTTAGAAGTCAACGCCCGAAGCATAAAATACAAAATAAATAGAACAGTTTTTCCACTGTATAAAACGAATAATTGCTACCAGTGTAAAAGTTATGGTCATTTCTACGTTCCGGGCAACCTAGGCTTCACCCTAGGCCGTTGTTCCACCAGATCGAATAGTTAGGGCCTAAGAAGTGAACGCCAGAAGCATAAAATACAATATAAATACAACAGTTTTTCCATCGTATAAAACGAATAATTGCAACCAGTGTGAAAGCTATGGTCATTTGTACATTCCGAGCAACCTAGGCTTCACTCTAGGGCGTTGCTCCAACAGAGTGAATAGTCAGGGCCTTAGAAGTCAACGCCCGAAGCATAAAATGCAATAAAAATACAACAGTTTTTCCATCGTATAACAGGATTAATTGCAACCAGTTTGATAGTGAAGGTCATTTCTACATTCCGAGCAACCTAGGCTTCACTCTAGGGCGTTGCTCCACCTGATCGAATAGTTAGGGCCTTAGAAGTCAACGCCCGAAGCATAAAATACAAAATAAATAGAACAGTTTTTCCGTGTATAAAACGAATAATTGCTACCAGTGTGAGAGTTATGGTCATTTCTACGTTCCGTGCAACCTAGGCTTCACTCTAGGGCGGTGCTCCACCATATCGAATAGCTACGGCCTTAGAAGCCTACGCCTGAAGCATAAAATACAATAAAAATACAACGGTCTTTTCATCGTATAACAGGAATAATAGCAACCAGTGTGATAGTTATGGTCATTTCTACGTTCCGGGCAACCTAGGCTTCACTCTAGGGCGTTGCTCCACCAGATCAAACAGTTAGGGCCTTAGAAGCCAACGCCCGAAGCATTAAATACAAAATAAATAGAACAGTTTTTCCATTGTATAAAACGAATAATTGCAACCAGTGTGAAAGTTATGGTTATTTCTACATTCCGAGCAACCTAGGCTTCGCTCTAGAGCGTTGCTCCACCAGATCGAATGGTTAGGTCCTTAGAAGTCAACGCCAGAAGCATAAAATACGATATAAATACAACAGCTTTTCCATGGTATAACAGGATTAATTGCAACCAGTTTGAAAGTGATGGTCATTTCGACGTTCCGGGCAACCTAGACTTCACTCTAGGGCGTTGTTCCACCAGATCGAATAGTTAGGTCCTTAGAAGTCAACGCCAGAAGCATAAAATACGTTATAAATACAACAGCTTTTGCATCGTATGAAAGGCATAATTGCAAACAGTGTGAAAGTAATTGTCATTTCTATATTCTGAGCAACCTAGGCTTCACTCTAGGGCGTTGCTCCACCAGATGAAACAGTTAGGGCGTTAAAAGTCAACGCCCGAAGCATAAAATACGAAATAAATAGAACAGTTTTTCCATTGTATAAAACGAGTAATTGCTACCAGTGTAAAAGTTATGGTCATTTCTACGTTCCGGGCAACCTAGGCATCACTCTAGGGCGTTGCTCCACTAGATCGAATAGCTAGGGCCTTAGAAGTCAACGCCAGAAGCATAAAATACAATATAAATACAACAGCTTTTCCATCGTATAAAAGGAATAATTGCAAACAGTGTGAAAGTAATGGTCATTTCTACGTTCCGGGCAAACTAGGCTTCACCCTAGGGCGTTGCTCCACCAGATTAAACAGTTAGGGCCTTAGAAGTCAACGCCCGAAGCATAAAATGCAAAATAAATAGAACAGTTTTTCCATTGTATAAAACGAATAATTGCTACCAGTGTAAAAGTTATGGTCATTTCTACGTTCCGGGCAACCTAGGCTTCACCCTAGGGCGTTGTTCCAACAGATCAAACAGTTAGGGCCTTAGAAGTCAACGCCCGAAGCATAAAATACAAAATAAATAGAACAGTTTTTCCACTGTATAAAACGAATAATTGCTACCAGTGTAAAAGTTATGGTCATTTCTACGTTCCGGGCAACCTAGGCTTCACCCTAGGGCGTTGTTCCACCAGATCGAATAGTTAGGGCCTAAGAAGTGAACGCCAGAAGCATAAAATACAATATAAATACAACAGTTTTTCCATCGTATAAAACGAATAATTGCAACCAGTGTGAAAGCTATGGTCATTTGTACATTCCGAGCAACCTAGGCTTCACTCTAGGGCGTTGCTCCAACAGAGTGAATAGTCAGGGCCTTAGAAGTCAACGCCCGAAGCATAAAATGCAATAAAAATACAACAGTTTTTCCATCGTATAACAGGATTAATTGCAACCAGTTTGATAGTGAAGGTCATTTCTACGTTCCGGGCAACCTAGGCATCACTCTAGGGCGTTGCTCCACTAGATCGAATAGCTAGGGCCTTAGAAGTCAACGCCAGAAGCATAAAATACAATATAAATACAACAGCTTTTCCATCGTATAAAAGGAATAATTGCAAACAGTGTGAAAGTAATGGTCATTTCTACTTTCCGGGCAAACTAGGCTTCACCCTAGGGCGTTGCTCCACCAGATGAAGCAGTTAGGGCGTTAGAAGTCAACGCCCGAAGCATAAAATACGAAATAAATAGAACAGTTTTTCCATTGCATAAAATGAGTAATTGCTACCAGTGTAAAAGTTATGGTCATTTCTACGTTCCGGGCAACCTAGGCTTCACTCTAGGGCGGTGCTCCACCATATCGAATAGCAACGGCCTTAGAAGCCTACGCCTGAAGCATAAAATACAATAAAAATACAACGGTCTTTTCATCGTATAACAGGAATAATTGCAACAAGCGTGAAAGTAATGATCATTTCGGCGTTTCGGGCATCCTAGACTTAACTCTGAGGCATTGCTCCACCAAATCGAATAGTTAGGGCCTAAGAAGTGAACGCCAGAAGCATTAAACACAATATAAATACAACAGTTTTTCCATCTTATAAAACGAATAATTGCAACCAGTGTGAAAGCTATGGTCATTTGTACATTCCGAGCAACCTAGGCTTCACTCTAGGGTGTTGCTCCAACAGATTGAATAGTCAGGGCCTTAGAAGTCAACGCCCGAAGCATAAAATGCAATAAAAATACAACAGTTTTTCCATCGTATAACAGGATTAATTGCAACCAGTTTGAAAGTGATGGTCATTTCTACGTTCCGGGCAACCTAGGCTTCACTCTAGGGCGTTGCTCCACTAGATCGAATAGCTAGGGCCTTAGAAGTCAACGCCAGAGTCATAAAATACAATATAAATACAACAGCTTTTCCATCGTAAAAAACGAATAATTGCAACCAGTGTGAAGGTTATGGTTATTTCTACATTGCGAGCCAGCTAGGCTTCACTCTAGGGCGTTGCTCCACCAGATCGAATAGTTAGGTCCTTAGAAGTCACCGCCAGAAGAATAAAATACAAAATAGATACAACAGCCTTTACACCGTATAAAACGGATAATTGCAACCTGTGTGAATGTTATGGTCATTTCTACGTTCCGGGCAACCTAGACTTCACTCTAGGGCGTTGCTCCACCAGATCGAATTGTTAGGGCCAAAGAAGTCAACGCCCGAAGCATAAAATACAAAATAAATAGAACAGTTTTTCCATTGTATAAAACGAATAACGCTACCAGTGTAAAAGTTATGGTCATTTCTACGTTCCGGGCAACCTAGGCTTCATCCTAGGGCATTGTTCCATCAGATCGAACAGATAGGCCCTAAGAAGTGAACGCCAGAAGCATAAAATACAATATAAATACAACAGTTTTTCCATCGTAGAAAACGAATAATTGCAACCAGTGTGAAAGTTATGGTCATTTGTATATTCCGAGCAACCTAGTCTTCACTCTAGGGCGGTGCTCCACCATGTCGAATAGCGACGGCCTTAGAAGCGTACGCCTGAAGCATAAAATACAATAAAAATACAACGGTCTTTTCATCGTATAACAGGAATAATTGCAACAAGCGTGAAAGTAATGATCATTTCGGCGTTTCGGGCATCCTAGACTTAACTCTGAGGCATTGTTCCACCAGATCGAATAGTTAGGGCCTAAGAAGTCAACGCCAGAAGCATAAAATACAATATAAATACAACAGTTTTTCCATTGTATAAAACGAATAATTGCTACCAGTGTAAAAGTGATGGTCATTTCTACGTTCCGGGCAACCTAGGCTTCACCCTAGGGCGTTGTTCCACCAGATCGAATAGTTAGGGCCTAAGAAGTGAACGTCAGAAGCATAAAATACAATATAAATACAACAGCTTATCCATCGTATCAAACGAATAATTGCAGCCAGTGTGAAAGTTATGGTCATTTCTACATTCCGAGCAACCTAGGCTTCACTCTAGGGCGTTGCTCCAACAGATTGAATAGTTAGGGCCTTAGAAGTCAACGCACGAAGCATAAAATGCAATGAAAATACAACAGTTTTTCCATCGTATAACAGGATTAATTGCAACCAGTTTGAAAGTGATGGTCATTTCCACGTTCCGGGCAACCTAGGCTTCACTCTAGGGCGTTGCTCCACTAGATCGAATAGCTAGGGCCATAGAAGTCAACGCCAGAAGCATAAAATACGATATAAATACAACAGCTTTTCCATCGTATAAAAGGAATAATTGCAAACAGTGTGAAAGTAATGGTCATTTCTACGTTCCGGGCAACCTAGGCTTCACTCTAGGGCGTTGCTCCACCAGATCAAACAGTTAGGGCCTTAGAAGTCAACGCCCGAAGCATAAAATACAAAATAAATAGAACAGTTTTTCCACTGTATAAAACGAATAATTGCTACCAGTGTAAAAGTTATGGTCATTTCTACGTTCCGGGCAACCTAGGCTTCACCCTAGGGCGTTGTTCCACCAGATCGAATAGTTAGGGCCTAAGTAGTGAACGCCAGAAGCATAAAATACAATATAAATACACCAGCTTTTCCATCGTAAAGAACGAATAATTGCAACCAGTGTGAAAGTTATGGTTATTTCTACATTCCGAGCAACCTAGGCTTCACTCTAGGGCGTTGCTCCACCAGATCGAATAGTTAGGTCCTTAGAAGTCAACGCCAGAAGCATAAAATACGTTATAAATACAACAGCCTTTGCATCGTATAAAAGGAATAATTGCAAACAGTGTGAAAGTAATTGTCATTTCTATATTCTGAGCAACCTAGGCTTCACACTAGGGCGTTGTTCCACCAGATCGAATAGTTAGGGCCTAAGAAGTGAACGTCAGAAGCATAAAATACAATATAAATACAACAGCTTTTCCATCGTATAAAACAAATAATTGCTACCAGTGTAAAAGTTAAGGTCATTTCTACGTTCCGGGCAACCTAGGCTTCACCCTAGGGCGTTGTTCCACCAGATCGAATAGTTAGGGCCTAAGAAGTGAACGTCAGAAGCATAAAATACAATATAAATACAACAGCTTTTCCATCGTATCAAACGAATAATTTCAGCCAGTGTGAAAGTTATGGTCATTTCTACATTCCGAGCAACCTAGGCTTCACTCTAGGGCATTGCTCCAACAGATTGAATAGTTAGGGCCTTAGAAGTCAACGCACGAAGCATAAAATGCAATGAAAATACAACAGTTTTTCCATCGTATAACAGGATTAATTGCAACCAGTTTGAAAGTGATGGTCATTTCTACGTTCCGGGCAACCTAGGCTTCACTCTAGGGCGTTGCTCCACTAGATCGAATAGCTAGGGCCATAGAAGTCAACGCCAGAAGCATAAAATACGATATAAATACAACAGCTTTTCCATCGTATAAAAGGAATAATTGCAAACAGTGTGAAAGTAATGGTCATTTCTACGTTCCAGGCAACCTAGGCTTCACTCTAGGGCGTTGCTCCACCAGATCAAACAGTTAGGGCCTTAGAAGTCAACGCCCGAAGCATAAAATACAAAATAAATAGAACAGTTTTTCCACTGTATAAAACGAATAATTGCTACCAGTGTAAAAGTTATGGTCATTTCTACGTTCCGGGCAACCTAGGCTTCACCCTAGGGCGTTGTTCCACCAGATCGAATAGTTAGGGCCTAAGAAGTGAACGCCAGAAGCATAAAATACAATATAAATACAACAGTTTTTCCATCGTATAAAACGAATAATTGCAACCAGTGTGAAAGCTATGGTCATTTGTACATTCCGAGCAACCTAGGCTTCACTCTAGGGCGTTGCTCCAACAGAGTGAATAGTCAGGGCCTTAGAAGTCAACGCCCGAAGCATAAAATGCAATAAAAATACAACAGTTTTTCCATCGTATAACAGGATTAATTGCAACCAGTTTGATAGTGAAGGTCATTTCTACGTTCCGGGCAACCTAGGCATCACTCTAGGGCGTTGCTCCACTAGATCGAATAGCTTGGGCCTTAGAAGTCAACGCCAGAAGCATAAAATACAATATAAATACAACAGCTTTTCCATCGTATAAAAGGAATAATTGCAAACAGTGTGAAAGTAATGGTCATTTCTACGTTCCGGGCAAACTAGGCTTCACCCTAGGGCGTTGCTCCACCAGATTAAACAGTTAGGGCCTGAGAAGTCAACGCCCGAAGCATAAAATGCAAAATAAATAGAACAGTTTTTCCATTGTATAAAACGAATAATTGCTACCAGTGTAAAAGTTATGGTCATTTCTACGTTCCGGGCAACCTAGACTTCACTCTAGGGCGTTGCTCCACCAGATCGAATTGTTAGGGCCAAAGAAGTCAACGCCCGAAGCATAAAATACAAAATAAATAGAACAGTTTTTCCATTGTATAAAACGAATAATGCTACCAGTGTAAAAGTTATGGTCATTTCTACGTTCCGGGCAACCTAGGCTTCACCCTAGGGCGTTGTTCCACCAGATCGAATGGTTAGGGCCTAAGAAGTGAACGTCAGAAGCATAAAATACAATATAAATACAACAGCTTTTCCATGGTATAAAACGAATAATTGCAAACAGTGTGAAAGTAATGGTCATTTCTATGTTCCGGGCAACCTAGGCTTCACTCTAGGGCGTTGCTCCACCAGATCAAACAGTTAGGGCCTTAGAAGTGAACGCCAGAAGCATAAAATACAATAACAATACAACGGTCTTTTCATCGTATAACAGGAATAATTGCAACAAGCGTGAAAGTAATGATCATTTCGGCGTTTCGGGCATCCTAGACTTAACTCTGAGGCATTGTTCCACCAGATCGAATAGTTAGGGCCTAAGAAGTCAACGCCAGAAGCATAAAATACAATATAAATACAACAGTTTTTCCATTGTATAAAACGAATAATTGCTACCAGTGTAAAAGTTAAGGTCATTTCTACGTTCCGGCAACCTAGGCTTCTAGCTAGGGCGTTGTTCCACCAGATCGAATAGTTAGGGCCTAAGAAGTGAACGTCAGAAGCATAAAATACAATATAAATACAACAGCTTTTCCATCGTATCAAACGAATAATTGCAGCCAGTGTGAAAGTTATGGTCATTTCTACATTCCGAGCAACCTAGGCTTCACTCTAGGGCGTTGCTCCAACAGATTGAATAGTTAGGGCCTTAGAAGTCAACGCACAAAGCATAAAATGCAATGAAAATACAACAGTTTTTCCATCGTATAACAGGATTAATTGCAACCAGTTTGAAAGTGATGGTCATTTCCACGTTCCGGGCAACCTAGGCTTCACTCTAGGGCGTTGCTCCACTAGATCGAATAGCTAGGGCCATAGAAGTCAACGCCAGAAGCATAAAATACGATATAAATACAACAGCTTTTCCATCGTATAAAAGGAATAATTGCAAACAGTGTGAAAGTAATGGTCATTTCTACGTTCCGGGCAACCTAGGCTTCACTCTAGGGCGTTGCTCCACCAGATCAAACAGTTAGGGCCTTAGAAGTCAACGCCCGAAGCATAAAATACAAAATAAATAGAACAGTTTTTCCACTGTATAAAACGAATAATTGCTACCAGTGTAAAAGTTATGGTCATTTCTACGTTCCGGGCAACCTAGGCTTCACCCTAGGGCGTTGTTCCACCAGATCGTATAGTTAGGGCCTAAGTAGTGAACGCCAGAATCATAAAATACAATATAAATACACCAGCTTTTCCATCGTAAAGAATGAATAATTGCAACCAGTGTGAAAGTTACGGTTATTTCTACATTCCGAGCAACCTAGGCTTCACTCTAGGGCGTTGCTCCATCAGATCGAATAGTTAGGTCCTTAGAAGTCAACGCCAGAAGCATAAAATACGTTATAAATACAACAGCCTTTGCATCGTATAAAAGGAATAATTGCAAACAGTGTGAAAGTAATTGTCATTTCTATATTCTGAGCAACCTAGGCTTCACACTAGGGCGTTGTTCCACCAGATCGAATAGTTAGGGCCTAAGAAGTGAACGTCAGAAGCATAAAATACAATATAAATACAACAGCTTTTCCATCGTATAAAACGAATAATTGCTACCAGTGTAAAAGTTAAGGTCATTTCTACGTTCCGGGCAACCTAGGCTTCACCCTAGGGCGTTGTTCCACCAGATCGAATAGTTAGGGCCTAAGAAGTGAACGTCAGAAGCATAAAATACAACATAAATACAACAGCTTTTCCATCGTATCAAACGAATAATTGCAGCCAGTGTGAAAGTTATGGTCATTTCTACATTCCGAGCAACCTAGGCTTCACTCTAGGGCGTTGCTCCAACAGATTGAATAGTTAGGGCCTTAGAAGTCAACGCACGAAGCATAAAATGCAATGAAAATACAACTGTTTTTCCATCGTATAACAGGATTAATTGCAACCAGTTTGAAAGTGATGGTCATTTCTACGTTCCGGGCAACCTAGGCTTCACTCTGGGGCGTTGCTCCACTAGATCGAATAGCTAGGGCCATAGAAGTCAACGCCAGAAGCATAAAATACGATATAAATACAACAGCTTTTCCATCGTATAAAAGGAATAATTGCAAACAGTGTGAAAGTAATGGTCATTTCTACGTTCCGGGCAACCTAGGCTTCACTCTAGGGCGTTGCTCCACCAGATCAAACAGTTAGGGCCTTAGAAGTCAACGCCCGAAGCATAAAATACAAAATAAATAGAACAGTTTTTCCACTGTATAAAACGAATAATTGCTACCAGTGTAAAAGTTATGGTCATTTCTACGTTCCGGGCAACCTAGGCTTCACCCTAGGGCGTTGTTCCACCAGATCGAATAGTTAGGGCCTAAGTAGTGAACGCCAGAAGCATAAAATACAATATAAATACACCAGCTTTTCCATCGTAAGGAACGAATAATTGCAACCAGTGTGAAAGTTATGGTTATTTCTACATTCCGAGCAACCTAGGCTTCACTCTAGGGCGTTGCTCCACCAGATCGAATAGTTAGGTCCTTAGAAGTCAACGCCAGAAGCATAAAATACGTTATAAATACAACAGCCTTTGCATCGTATAAAAGGAATAATTGCAAACAGTGTGAAAGTAATTGTCATTTCTATATTCTGAGCAACCTAGGCTTCACACTAGGGCGTTGCGCCACCAGATCAAACAGATAGGTCCTTAGATGTCAACGCCAGAAGCATACAATACGATATAAATACAACAGCTTTTCCATGGTATAACAGGATTAATTGCAACCAGTTTGAAAGTGATGGTCATTTCGACGTTCCGGGCAACCTAGACTTCACTCTAGGACGTTGCTCCACTAGATCGAATAGCTAGGGCCTTAGAAGACAACGCCATAGGCATAAAATACAATATAAATACAACAGCTTTTCCATCGTATAAAACGAATAATTGCTACCAGTGTAAAAGTTAAGGTCATTTCTACGTTCCGCGCAACCTAGGCTTCACCCTAGGGCGTTGTTCCACCAGATCGAATAGTTAGGGCCTAAGAAGTGAACGTCAGAAGCATAAAATACAACATAAATACAACAGCTTTTCCATCGTATCAAACGAATAATTGCAGCCAGTGTGAAAGTTATGGTCATTTCTACATTCCGAGCAACCTAGGCTTCACTCTAGGGCGTTGCTCCAACAGATTGAATAGTTAGGGCCTTAGAAGTCAACGCACGAAGCATAAAATGCAATGAAAATACAACTGTTTTTCCATCGTATAACAGGATTAATTGCAACCAGTTTGAAAGTGATGGTCATTTCTACGTTCCGGGCAACCTAGGCTTCACTCTGGGGCGTTGCTCCACTAGATCGAATAGCTAGGGCCATAGAAGTCAACGCCAGAAGCATAAAATACGATATAAATACAACAGCTTTTCCATCGTATAAAAGGAATAATTGCAAACAGTGTGAAAGTAATGGTCATTTCTACGTTCCGGGCAACCTAGGCTTCACTCTAGGGCGTTGCTCCACCAGATCAAACAGTTAGGGCCTTAGAAGTCAACGCCCGAAGCATAAAATACAAAATAAATAGAACAGTTTTTCCACTGTATAAAACGAATAATTGCTACCAGTGTAAAAGTTATGGTCATTTCTACGTTCCGGGCAACCTAGGCTTCACCCTAGGGCGTTGTTCCACCAGATCGAATAGTTAGGGCCTAAGTAGTGAACGCCAGAAGCATAAAATACAATATAAATACACCAGCTTTTCCATCGTAAGGAACGAATAATTGCAACCAGTGTGAAAGTTATGGTTATTTCTACATTCCGAGCAACCTAGGCTTCACTCTAGGGCGTTGCTCCACCAGATCGAATAGTTAGGTCCTTAGAAGTCAACGCCAGAAGCATAAAATACGTTATAAATACAACAGCCTTTGCATCGTATAAAAGGAATAATTGCAAACAGTGTGAAAGTAATTGTCATTTCTATATTCTGAGCAACCTAGGCTTCACACTAGGGCGTTGCGCCACCAGATCAAACAGATAGGTCCTTAGATGTCAACGCCAGAAGCATACAATACGATATAAATACAACAGCTTTTCCATGGTATAACAGGATTAATTGCAACCAGTTTGAAAGTGATGGTCATTTCGACGTTCCGGGCAACCTAGACTTCACTCTAGGACGTTGCTCCACTAGATCGAATAGCTAGGGCCTTAGAAGACAACGCCATAGGCATAAAATACAATATAAATACAACAGCTTTTCCATTGTAAAAAACGAATAATTGCAACCAGTGTGAAAGTTATGCTTATTTCTACATTCCGAGCAACCTAGGCTTCACTCTAGGGCGTTGCTCCACCAGATCGAATAGTTAGGTCCTTAGAAGTCAACGCCAGTAGCATAAAATCCGATATAAATACAACAGCTTTTCCATGGTATAACAGGGTTAATTGCAACCAGTTTGAAAGTGATGGTCATTTCGACGTTCCGGGCAACCTAGACTTCACTCTAGGGCGTTGCTCCACTAGATCGAATAGCTAGGGCCTTAGAAGACAACGCCATAGGCATAAAATACAATATAAATACAACAGCTTTTCCATTGTAAAAAACGAATAATTGCAACCAGTGTGAAAGTTATGCTTATTTCTACATTCCGAGCAACCTAGGCTTCACTCTAGGGCGTTGCTCCACCAGATCGAATAGTTAGGTCCTTAGAAGTCAACGCCAGAAGCATAAAATACGATATAAATACAACAACTTTTGCATCGTTTAAAAGGAATTATTGCAAACAGTGTGAAAGTAATTGTAATTTCTACGTTCCGGGCAACCTAGGCTTCACCCTAGGGCGTTGTTCCACCAGATCGAATAGTCAGGGCCTAAGAAGTGAACGCCAGAAGCATAAAATGCAATAAAAATACAACTGTCTTTCCATCCTATAACAGGAATAATTGCAACCCGTGTGAAAGTGATGGTCATTTGTACGTTCCAGGGAACCTAGGCTTCACTCTAGGGCGTTGCTCCACCCGATCGAATAGTTAGGGCCAAAGAAGTCAACGCCCGAACCATAAAATACAAAATAAATAGAACAGATTTTCCATTGTATAAAACGAATAATTGCTACCAGTGTAAAAGTTATGGTCATTTCGACGTTCCGGGCAACCTAGGCTTCACCCTAGGGCATTGTTCCATCAGATCGAATAGTTAGGCCCTAAGAAGTGAACGCCAGAAGCATAAAATACAATATAAATGCAACAGCTTTTGAATCGTATAAAAGGAATAATTGCAAACAGTGTGAAAGTAATTGTCATTTCTACGTTCCGGGCAACCTAGGCTTCACTCTAGGGCGTTGCTCCACCAGATCAAACAGTTAGGTCCTTAGAAGTCAACGCCAGAAGCATAAAATACGATATAAATACAACAACTTTTGCATCGTTTAAAAGGAATTATTGCAAACAGTGTGAAAGCAATTGTAATTTCTACGTTCCGGGCAACCTAGGCTTCACCCTAGGGCGTTGTTCCACCAGATCGAATAGTTAGGGCCTAAGTAGTGAACGCCAGAAGCATAAAATACAATATAAATACACCAGCTTTTCCATCGTAAAGAACGAATAATTGCAACCAGTGTGAAAGTTATGGTTATTTCTACATTCCGAGCAACCTAGGCTTCACTCTAGGGCGTTGCTCCACCAGATCGAATAGTTAGGTCCTTAGAAGTCAACGCCAGAAGCATAAAATGCGTTATAAATACAACAGCCTTTGCATCGTATAAAAGGAATAATTGCAAACAGTGTGAAAGTAATTGTCATTTCTATATTCTGAGCAACCTAGGCTTCACACTAGGGCGTTGCGCCACCAGATCAAACAGATAGGTCCTTAGATGTCAACGCCAGAAGCATACAATACGATATAAATACAACAGCTTTTCCATGGTATAACAGGATTAATTGCAACCAGTTTGAAAGTGATGGTCATTTCGACGTTCCGGGCAACCTAGACTTCACTCTAGGGCGTTGCTCCACTAGATCGAATAGCTAGGGCCTTAGAAGACAACGCCATAGGCATAAAATACAATATAAATACAACAGCTTTTCCATTGTAAAAAACGAATAATTGCAACCAGTGTGAAAGTTATGCTTATTTCTACATTCCGAGCAACCTAGGCTTCACTCTAGGGCGTTGCTCCACCAGATCGAATAGTTAGGTCCTTAGAAGTCAACGCCAGAAGCATAAAATACGATATAAATACAACAGCTTTTCCATGGTATAACAGGGTTAATTGCAACCAGTTTGAAAGTGATGGTCATTTCGACGTTCCGGGCAACCTAGACTTCACTCTAGGGCGTTGCTCCACTAGATCGAATAGCTAGGGCCTTAGAAGACAACGCCATGGGCATAAAATACAATATAAATACAACAGCTTTTCCATTGTAAAAAACGAATAATTGCAACCAGTGTGAAAGTTATGCTTATTTCTACATTCCGAGTAACCTAGGCTTCACTCTAGGGCGTTGCTCCACCAGATCGAATAGTTAGGTCCTTAGAAGACAACGCCAGAAGCATACAATACGATATAAATATGACAGTTTTTCCATCGTATAAAACGAATAATTGCAAACAGTGTGAAAGTAATGGTCATTTCTACGTTCCGGGCAACCTAGGCTTCACTCTAGGGCGTTGCGCCACCAGATCGAATAGTTAGGGCCTTAGAAGTCAACGCCCGAAGCACAAAATACAAAATAACTAAAACAGATTTTCCATCGTATAAAACGAATAATTGCAACCAGTATGAAAGTTAACGTCATTTCTACGTTCCGGGCAACCTAGGCTTCACCCTAGGGCGTTGTTCCACCAGATCGAATAGTCAGGGCCTAAGAAGTGAACGCCAGAAGCATAAAATGCAATAAAAATACAACCGTCTTTCCATCCTATAATAGGAATAATTGCAACCCGTGTGAAAGTGATGGTCATTTGTACGTTCCAGGGAACCTAGGCTTCACTCTAGGGCGTTGCTCCACCCGATCGAATAGTTAGGGCCAAAGAAGTCAACGCCCGAAGCATAAAATACAAAATAAATAGAACAGATTTTCCATTGTATAAAACGAATAATTGCTACCAGTGTAAAAGTTATGGTCATTTCGACGTTCCGGGCAACCTAGGCTTCACTCTAGGGCGTTGCTCCACCAGATCAAACAGTTAGGTCCTTAGAAGTCAACGCCAGAAGCATAAAATACGATATAAACACAACAACTTTTGCATCGTTTAAAAGGAATTATTGCAAACAGTGTGAAAGTAATTGTAATTTCTACGTTCCGGGCAACCTAGGCTTCACCCTAGGGCGTTGTTCCACCAGATCGAATAGTTAGGCCCTAAGTAGTGAACGCCAGAAGCATAAAATACAATATAAATACACCAGCTTTTGCATCGTAAAGAACGAATAATTGCAACCAGTGTGAAAGTTATGGTTATTTCTACATTCCGAGCAACCTAGGCTTCACTCTAGGGCGTTGCTCCACCAGATCGAATAGTTAGGTCCTTAGAAGTCAACGCCAGAAGCATAAAATACGTTATAAATACAACAGCCTTTGCATCGTATAAAAGGAATAATTGCAAACAGTGTGAAAGTAATTGTCATTTCTATATTCTGAGCAACCTAGGCTTCACACTAGGGCGTTGCGCCACCAGATCAAACAGATAGGTCCTTAGATGTCAACGCCAGAAGCATACAATACGATATAAATACAACAGCTTTTCCATGGTATAACAGGATTAATTGCAACCAGTTTGAAAGTGATGGTCATTTCGACGTTCCGGGCAACCTAGACTTCACTCTAGGGCGTTGCTCCACTAGATCGAATAGCTAGGGCCTTAGAAGACAACGCCATAGGCATAAAATACAATATAAATACAACAGCTTTTCCATTGTAAAAAACGAATAATTGCAACCAGTGTGAAAGTTATGCTTATTTCTACATTCCGAGCAACCTAGGCTTCACTCTAGGGCGTTGCTCCACCAGATCGAATAGTTAGGTCCTTAGAAGTCAACGCCAGAAGCATAAAATACGATATAAATACAACAGCTTTTCCATGGTATAACAGGGTTAATTGCAACCAGTTTGAAAGTGATGGTCATTTCGACGTTCCGGGCAACCTAGACTTCACGCTAGGGCGTTGCTCCACTAGATCGAATAGCTAGGGCCTTAGAAGACAACGCCATGGGCATAAAATACAATATAGATACAACAGCTTTTCCATTGTAAAAAACGAATAATTGCAACCAGTGTGAAAGTTATGCTTATTTCTACATTCCGAGTAACCTAGGCTTCACTCTAGGGCGTTGCTCCACCAGATCGAATAGTTAGGTCCTTAGAAGACAACGCCAGAAGCATAAAATACGATATAAATATGACAGTTTTTCCATCGTATAAAACGAATAATTGCAAACAGTGTGAAAGTAATGGTCATTTCTACGTTCCGGGCAACCTAGGCTTCACTCTAGGGCGTTGCGCCACCAGATCGAATAGTTAGGGCCTTAGAAGTCAACGCCCGAAGCACAAAATACAAAATAACTAAAACAGTTTTTCCATCGTATAAAACGAATAATTGCAACCAGTATGAAAGTTAACGTCATTTCTACTTTCCGGGCAACATAGGCTACACCCTTGGGCGTTGCACCAACAGATTGAATAGTTAGGGCCTTAGAAGTCAACGCCCGAAGCATAAAATACAAAATAAATAAAACAGTTTTTCCATAGTATAAAACGAATAATTGCAACCAGTGTGAAGGTAATGGTCTTTTCTACGTTCCGGGCAACCTAGGCTGCACCCTAGGGCGGTGCTCCACCAAATCGAATAGCTAGGGCCTTAGAAGTCAACGCCAGAAGCATAAAATGCAATAAAGATGCAAAAGTCTTTCCATCGTATAACAGGAATAACTGCAAACAGTGTGAAAGTAATGGCCATTTCCATGTTTCGGGAAACCAAGTCTTCACTCCAGGGCGTTGTTCCACTAGATCGAATAATTAGGGCCTAAGAAGTCAACGCGAGAAGCATAAAATACGATATAAATACAACAGCTTTTCCATCGTATAAGACGAATAATTGCTACCAGTGTGGAAGTTATGGTCATTTCTACGTTCCGGGCAACCTAGGCTTCACTCTAGGGCGTTGCCCGACCAGATCGAATAGCTAGGGCCTTAGAAGCCAACGCCTGAAGTATAAAATACAATAAAAGTACAACAGTCTTTCCATCCTATAACAGGAATAATTGCAACCCGTGTGAAAGTGATGGTCATCTCTACGTTCCAGGCATCCCAGGCTTCACCCTAGGGCGTTGTTCCACCAGATGGAATAGTTAGGGCCTTAGAAGTCAACGCCCGAAGCATAAAATACAAAATAAATGTAACAGCTTTTCCATCGTATAAAACGAATAATTGCAACCAGTGTGAAAGTAATAGTCATTTCTACGTTCCGGGCAACGTAGGTTTCACTCTAGGGCGTTGATCCTCCAGAGGGAATAGTTAGAGCATAAGAAGTCGACGCCAGAAGCATAAAATACAAAATAAATAAAACAGTTTTTCCATCGTATAAAACGAATAATTGCTGCCAGTGTGAAAGTTATGTTCATTTCTACGTTCCGCGCAACCTAGGCTTCACCCTAGGGCGTTGTTCCACCAGATCGAATAGTTAGGGCCTTAGAAGTCAACGCCCGAAGCATAAAATACGAAATAAATGGAACAGCTTTTCCATCGTATAAAACGAATAATTGCAGCCAGTGTGAAAGTAATAGTCATTTCTACGTTCCGGGCAACGTAGGTTTCACTCTAGGGCGTTGATCCGCCAGAGGGAACAGTTAGGGCATAAGAAGTCAACGCCAGAAGCATAAAATACAAAGTAAATAAAACAGTTTTTCCATCGTATAAAACGAATAATTGCTACCAGTGTGAAAGTTATGGTCATTTCTACGTTCCGCGCAACCTAGGCTTCACCCTAGGGCGTTGTTCCACCAGATGGAATAGTTAGGGACTAAGAAGTCAACGCCAGAAGCATAAAATGCGATATAAATACAACAGCTTTTCCATCGTATAAAACGAATAATTGCAACCAGTGTGGAAGTTATCGTCATTACTACGTTCCGGGCAACCTAGGCTTCACCCAAGGGCGTTGTTCCACCAGATGGAATAGTTAGGGCCTACGAAGTCATCGCGAGAAGCATAAAATACGATATAAATACAACAGCTTTTCCATCGTATAAGACGAATAATTGCAACCAGAGTGAAACTTATGGTCATTTCTACGTTCCGCGCTACCTAGGCTTGACCCTAGGGCGTTGTTCCACCAGATCGAATAGTTAGGGCCTTAGGAGTCAACGCCCGAAGCATAAACTACATAATAAATGGAACAGCTTTTCAATCGTATAAAACGAGTAATTGCAACCAGTGTGAAAGTAACAGTCATTTCTACGTTCCGGGCAACGTAGGTTTCACTCTAGGGCGTTGATCCGCCAGAGGGAATTGTTAGGGCATAAGAAGTCAACGCCAGAAGCATAAAATACAAAATAAATAAAACAGCTTTTCCATCGTATAAAACGAATAATTGGAACCAGTATGAAAGTTAACGTCATTTCTACATTCCGGGCAACATAGGCTTCACCCTTGGGCGTTGCACCAACAGATTGAATAGTTATGGCCTTAGGAGTCAACGCCCGTAGCATAAAATACAAAATAAATAGAACAGTTTTTCCATCGTATAACAGGAATAACTGCAAACAGTGTGAAACTAATAGTCATTTCTACGTTCCGGGCAACGTAGGTTTCACTCTAGGGCGTTGATCCTCCAGAGGGAATAGTTAGGGCATAAGAAGTCAACGCCAGAAGCTTAAAATACAAAATAAATAAAACAGTTTTTCCATCGTATAAAACGAATAATTGCTACCAGTGTGAAAGTTATGGTCATTTCTACGTTCCGCGCAACCTAGGCTTCACCCTAGGGCGTTGTTCCACCAGATCGAATAGTTAGGGCCTTAGAAGTCAACGCCCGAAGCATAAAATACAAAATAAATGGAACAGCTTTTCCATCGTATAAAACGAATAATTGCTACAAGTGTGAAAGTTATGGTCATTTGTACGTTCCGCGCAACCTAGGCTTCACCCTAGGGCGTTGTTCCAACAGATGGAATAGTTAGGGACTAAGAAGTCAACGCCAGAAGCTTAACTTGCGATATAAATACAATAGCTTTTCCATCGTATAAAACGAATAATTGCAACCACTGTGGAAGTTATCGTCATTTCTACGTTCCGGGCAACCTAGGCTTCACCCTAGGGCGTTGTTCCACCAGATCGAATAGTTAGGGCCTTAGAAGTCAACGCCCGAAGCATAAAATACAAAATAAATGGAACAGCTTTTCCATCGTATAAAACGAATAATTGCTACAAGTGTGAAAGTTATGGTCATTTCTACGTTCCGCGCAACCTAGGCTTCACCCTAGGGCGTTGTTCCAACAGATGGAATAGTTAGGGACTAAGAAGTCAACGCCAGAAGCTTAACTTGCGATATAAATACAATAGCTTTTCCATCGTATAAAACGAATAATTGCAACCACTGTGGAAGTTATCGTCATTTCTACGTTCCGGGCAACCTAGGCTTCACACTAGGGCGTTGCTCGACCAGATCGAATAGCTAGGGCCTTAGAAGTCAACGCCCGAAGCATAAAATACAAAATAAATAGAACAGTTTTTCCATCGTATAAAACGAATAATTGCTACCAGTGTGAAAGTTATGGTAATTGCTACGTTCCGCGCAACCTAGGCTTCACTCTAGGGCGTTGCTCCACCAGATCAAACAGTTAGGGCCTTAGATGTCAACGCCAGAAGCATACAATACGATATAAATACAACAGCTTTTCCATGGTATAACAGGATTAATTGCAACCAGTTTGAAAGTGATGGTCATTTCGACGTTCCGGGCAACCTAGACTTCACTCTAGGACGTTGCTCCACTAGATCGAATAGCTAGGGCCTTAGAAGACAACGCCATAGGCATAAAATACAATATAAATACAACAGCTTTTCCATTGTAAAAAACGAATAATTGCAACCAGTGTGAAAGTTATGCTTATTTCTACATTCCGAGCAACCTAGGCTTCACTCTAGGGCGTTGCTCCACCAGATCGAATAGTTAGGTCCTTAGAAGTCAACGCCAGTAGCATAAAATCCGATATAAATACAACAGCTTTTCCATGGTATAACAGGGTTAATTGCAACCAGTTTGAAAGTGATGGTCATTTCGACGTTCCGGGCAACCTAGACTTCACTCTAGGGCGTTGCTCCACTAGATCGAATAGCTAGGGCCTTAGAAGACAACGCCATAGGCATAAAATACAATATAAATACAACAGCTTTTCCATTGTAAAAAACGAATAATTGCAACCAGTGTGAAAGTTATGCTTATTTCTACATTCCGAGCAACCTAGGCTTCACTCTAGGGCGTTGCTCCACCAGATCGAATAGTTAGGTCCTTAGAAGTCAACGCCAGAAGCATAAAATACGATATAAATACAACAACTTTTGCATCGTTTAAAAGGAATTATTGCAAACAGTGTGAAAGTAATTGTAATTTCTACGTTCCGGGCAACCTAGGCTTCACCCTAGGGCGTTGTTCCACCAGATCGAATAGTCAGGGCCTAAGAAGTGAACGCCAGAAGCATAAAATGCAATAAAAATACAACCGTCTTTCCATCCTATAACAGGAATAATTGCAACCCGTGTGAAAGTGATGGTCATTTGTACGTTCCAGGGAACCTAGGCTTCACTCTAGGGCGTTGCTCCACCCGATCGAATAGTTAGGGCCAAAGAAGTCAACGCCCGAACCATAAAATACAAAATAAATAGAACAGATTTTCCATTGTATAAAACGAATAATTGCTACCAGTGTAAAAGTTATGGTCATTTCGACGTTCCGGGCAACCTAGGCTTCACCCTAGGGCATTGTTCCATCAGATCGAATAGTTAGGCCCTAAGAAGTGAACGCCAGAAGCATAAAATACAATATAAATGCAACAGCTTTTGAATCGTATAAAAGGAATAATTGCAAACAGTGTGAAAGTAATTGTCATTTCTACGTTCCGGGCAACCTAGGCTTCACTCTAGGGCGTTGCTCCACCAGATCAAACAGTTAGGTCCTTAGAAGTCAACGCCAGAAGCATAAAATACGATATAAATACAACAACTTTTGCATCGTTTAAAAGGAATTATTGCAAACAGTGTGAAAGCAATTGTAATTTCTACGTTCCGGGCAACCTAGGCTTCACCCTAGGGCGTTGTTCCACCAGATCGAATAGTTAGGGCCTAAGTAGTGAACGCCAGAAGCATAAAATACAATATAAATACACCAGCTTTTCCATCGTAAAGAACGAATAATTGCAACCAGTGTGAAAGTTATGGTTATTTCTACATTCCGAGCAACCTAGGCTTCACTCTAGGGCGTTGCTCCACCAGATCGAATAGTTAGGTCCTTAGAAGTCAACGCCAGAAGCATAAAATGCGTTATAAATACAACAGCCTTTGCATCGTATAAAAGGAATAATTGCAAACAGTGTGAAAGTAATTGTCATTTCTATATTCTGAGCAACCTAGGCTTCACACTAGGGCGTTGCGCCACCAGATCAAACAGATAGGTCCTTAGATGTCAACGCCAGAAGCATACAATACGATATAAATACAACAGCTTTTCCATGGTATAACAGGATTAATTGCAACCAGTTTGAAAGTGATGGTCATTTCGACGTTCCGGGCAACCTAGACTTCACTCTAGGGCGTTGCTCCACTAGATCGAATAGCTAGGGCCTTAGAAGACAACGCCATAGGCATAAAATACAATATAAATACAACAGCTTTTCCATTGTAAAAAACGAATAATTGCAACCAGTGTGAAAGTTATGCTTATTTCTACATTCCGAGCAACCTAGGCTTCACTCTAGGGCGTTGCTCCACCAGATCGAATAGTTAGGTCCTTAGAAGTCAACGCCAGAAGCATAAAATACGATATAAATACAACAGCTTTTCCATGGTATAACAGGGTTAATTGCAACCAGTTTGAAAGTGATGGTCATTTCGACGTTCCGGGCAACCTAGACTTCACTCTAGGGCGTTGCTCCACTAGATCGAATAGCTAGGGCCTTAGAAGACAACGCCATGGGCATAAAATACAATATAAATACAACAGCTTTTCCATTGTAAAAAACGAATAATTGCAACCAGTGTGAAAGTTATGCTTATTTCTACATTCCGAGTAACCTAGGCTTCACTCTAGGGCGTTGCTCCACCAGATCGAATAGTTAGGTCCTTAGAAGACAACGCCAGAAGCATACAATACGATATAAATATGACAGTTTTTCCATCGTATAAAACGAATAATTGCAAACAGTGTGAAAGTAATGGTCATTTCTACGTTCCGGGCAACCTAGGCTTCACTCTAGGGCGTTGCGCCACCAGATCGAATAGTTAGGGCCTTAGAAGTCAACGCCCGAAGCACAAAATACAAAATAACTAAAACAGATTTTCCATCGTATAAAACGAATAATTGCAACCAGTATGAAAGTTAACGTCATTTCTACGTTCCGGGCAACCTAGGCTTCACCCTAGGGCGTTGTTCCACCAGATCGAATAGTCAGGGCCTAAGAAGTGAACGCCAGAAGCATAAAATGCAATAAAAATACAACCGTCTTTCCATCCTATAATAGGAATAATTGCAACCCGTGTGAAAGTGATGGTCATTTGTACGTTCCAGGGAACCTAGGCTTCACTCTAGGGCGTTGCTCCACCCGATCGAATAGTTAGGGCCAAAGAAGTCAACGCCCGAAGCATAAAATACAAAATAAATAGAACAGATTTTCCATTGTATAAAACGAATAATTGCTACCAGTGTAAAAGTTATGGTCATTTCGACGTTCCGGGCAACCTAGGCTTCACTCTAGGGCGTTGCTCCACCAGATCAAACAGTTAGGTCCTTAGAAGTCAACGCCAGAAGCATAAAATACGATATAAACACAACAACTTTTGCATCGTTTAAAAGGAATTATTGCAAACAGTGTGAAAGTAATTGTAATTTCTACGTTCCGGGCAACCTAGGCTTCACCCTAGGGCGTTGTTCCACCAGATCGAATAGTTAGGCCCTAAGTAGTGAACGCCAGAAGCATAAAATACAATATAAATACACCAGCTTTTCCATCGTAAAGAACGAATAATTGCAACCAGTGTGAAAGTTATGGTTATTTCTACATTCCGAGCAACCTAGGCTTCACTCTAGGGCGTTGCTCCACCAGATCGAATAGTTAGGTCCTTAGAAGTCAACGCCAGAAGCATAAAATACGTTATAAATACAACAGCCTTTGCATCGTATAAAAGGAATAATTGCAAACAGTGTGAAAGTAATTGTCATTTCTATATTCTGAGCAACCTAGGCTTCACACTAGGGCGTTGCGCCACCAGATCAAACAGATAGGTCCTTAGATGTCAACGCCAGAAGCATACAATACGATATAAATACAACAGCTTTTCCATGGTATAACAGGATTAATTGCAACCAGTTTGAAAGTGATGGTCATTTCGACGTTCCGGGCAACCTAGACTTCACTCTAGGGCGTTGCTCCACTAGATCGAATAGCTAGGGCCTTAGAAGACAACGCCATAGGCATAAAATACAATATAAATACAACAGCTTTTCCATTGTAAAAAACGAATAATTGCAACCAGTGTGAAAGTTATGCTTATTTCTACATTCCGAGCAACCTAGGCTTCACTCTAGGGCGTTGCTCCACCAGATCGAATAGTTAGGTCCTTAGAAGTCAACGCCAGAAGCATAAAATACGATATAAATACAACAGCTTTTCCATAGTATAACAGGGTTAATTGCAACCAGTTTGAAAGTGATGGTCATTTCGACGTTCCGGGCAACCTAGACTTCACGCTAGGGCGTTGCTCCACTAGATCGAATAGCTAGGGCCTTAGAAGACAACGCCATGGGCATAAAATACAATATAAATACAACAGCTTTTCCATTGTAAAAAACGAATAATTGCAACCAGTGTGAAAGTTATGCTTATTTCTACATTCCGAGTAACCTAGGCTTCACTCTAGGGCGTTGCTCCACCAGATCGAATAGTTAGGTCCTTAGAAGACAACGCCAGAAGCATAAAATACGATATAAATATGACAGTTTTTCCATCGTATAAAACGAATAATTGCAAACAGTGTGAAAGTAATGGTCATTTCTACGTTCCGGGCAACCTAGGCTTCACTCTAGGGCGTTGCGCCACCAGATCGAATAGTTAGGGCCTTAGAAGTCAACGCCCGAAGCACAAAATACAAAATAACTAAAACAGTTTTTCCATCGTATAAAACGAATAATTGCAACCAGTATGAAAGTTAACGTCATTTCTACTTTCCGGGCAACATAGGCTACACCCTTGGGCGTTGCACCAACAGATTGAATAGTTAGGGCCTTAGAAGTCAACGCCCGAAGCATAAAATACAAAATAAATAAAACAGTTTTTCCATAGTATAAAACGAATAATTGCAACCAGTGTGAAGGTAATGGTCTTTTCTACGTTCCGGGCAACCTAGGCTGCACCCTAGGGCGGTGCTCCACCAAATCGAATAGCTAGGGCCTTAGAAGTCAACGCCAGAAGCATAAAATGCAATAAAGATGCAAAAGTCTTTCCATCGTATAACAGGAATAACTGCAAACAGTGTGAAAGTAATGGCCATTTCCATGTTTCGGGAAACCAAGTCTTCACTCCAGGGCGTTGTTCCACTAGATCGAATAATTAGGGCCTAAGAAGTCAACGCGAGAAGCATAAAATACGATATAAATACAACAGCTTTTCCATCGTATAAGACGAATAATTGCTACCAGTGTGGAAGTTATGGTCATTTCTACGTTCCGGGCAACCTAGGCTTCACTCTAGGGCGTTGCCCGACCAGATCGAATAGCTAGGGCCTTAGAAGCCAACGCCTGAAGTATAAAATACAATAAAAGTACAACAGTCTTTCCATCCTATAACAGGAATAATTGCAACCCGTGTGAAAGTGATGGTCATCTCTACGTTCCAGGCATCCCAGGCTTCACCCTAGGGCGTTGTTCCACCAGATGGAATAGTTAGGGCCTTAGAAGTCAACGCCCGAAGCATAAAATACAAAATAAATGTAACAGCTTTTCCATCGTATAAAACGAATAATTGCAACCAGTGTGAAAGTAATAGTCATTTCTACGTTCCGGGCAACGTAGGTTTCACTCTAGGGCGTTGATCCTCCAGAGGGAATAGTTAGAGCATAAGAAGTCGACGCCAGAAGCATAAAATACAAAATAAATAAAACAGTTTTTCCATCGTATAAAACGAATAATTGCTGCCAGTGTGAAAGTTATGTTCATTTCTACGTTCCGCGCAACCTAGGCTTCACCCTAGGGCGTTGTTCCACCAGATCGAATAGTTAGGGCCTTAGAAGTCAACGCCCGAAGCATAAAATACGAAATAAATGGAACAGCTTTTCCATCGTATAAAACGAATAATTGCAGCCAGTGTGAAAGTAATAGTCATTTCTACGTTCCGGGCAACGTAGGTTTCACTCTAGGGCGTTGATCCGCCAGAGGGAACAGTTAGGGCATAAGAAGTCAACGCCAGAAGCATAAAATACAAAGTAAATAAAACAGTTTTTCCATCGTATAAAACGAATAATTGCTACCAGTGTGAAAGTTATGGTCATTTCTACGTTCCGCGCAACCTAGGCTTCACCCTAGGGCGTTGTTCCACCAGATGGAATAGTTAGGGACTAAGAAGTCAACGCCAGAAGCATAAAATGCGATATAAATACAACAGCTTTTCCATCGTATAAAACGAATAATTGCAACCAGTGTGGAAGTTATCGTCATTTCTACGTTCCGGGCAACCTAGGCTTCACCCAAGGGCGTTGTTCCACCAGATGGAATAGTTAGGGCCTACGAAGTCATCGCGAGAAGCATAAAATACGATATAAATACAACAGCTTTTCCATCGTATAAGACGAATAATTGCAACCAGAGTGAAACTTATGGTCATTTCTACGTTCCGCGCTACCTAGGCTTGACCCTAGGGCGTTGTTCCACCAGATCGAATAGTTAGGGCCTTAGGAGTCAACGCCCGAAGCATAAACTACATAATAAATGGAACAGCTTTTCAATCGTATAAAACGAGTAATTGCAACCAGTGTGAAAGTAACAGTCATTTCTACGTTCCGGGCAACGTAGGTTTCACTCTAGGGCGTTGATCCGCCAGAGGGAATTGTTAGGGCATAAGAAGTCAACGCCAGAAGCATAAAATACAAAATAAATAAAACAGCTTTTCCATCGTATAAAACGAATAATTGGAACCAGTATGAAAGTTAACGTCATTTCTACATTCCGGGCAACATAGGCTTCACCCTTGGGCGTTGCACCAACAGATTGAATAGTTATGGCCTTAGGAGTCAACGCCCGTAGCATAAAATACAAAATAAATAGAACAGTTTTTCCATCGTATAACAGGAATAACTGCAAACAGTGTGAAACTAATAGTCATTTCTACGTTCCGGGCAACGTAGGTTTCACTCTAGGGCGTTGATCCTCCAGAGGGAATAGTTAGGGCATAAGAAGTCAACGCCAGAAGCTTAAAATACAAAATAAATAAAACAGTTTTTCCATCGTATAAAACGAATAATTGCTACCAGTGTGAAAGTTATGGTCATTTCTACGTTCCGCGCAACCTAGGCTTCACCCTAGGGCGTTGTTCCACCAGATCGAATAGTTAGGGCCTTAGAAGTCAACGCCCGAAGCATAAAATACAAAATAAATGGAACAGCTTTTCCATCGTATAAAACGAATAATTGCTACAAGTGTGAAAGTTATGGTCATTTGTACGTTCCGCGCAACCTAGGCTTCACCCTAGGGCGTTGTTCCAACAGATGGAATAGTTAGGGACTAAGAAGTCAACGCCAGAAGCTTAACTTGCGATATAAATACAATAGCTTTTCCATCGTATAAAACGAATAATTGCAACCACTGTGGAAGTTATCGTCATTTCTACGTTCCGGGCAACCTAGGCTTCACCCTAGGGCGTTGTTCCACCAGATCGAATAGTTAGGGCCTTAGAAGTCAACGCCCGAAGCATAAAATACAAAATAAATGGAACAGCTTTTCCATCGTATAAAACGAATAATTGCTACAAGTGTGAAAGTTATGGTCATTTCTACGTTCCGCGCAACCTAGGCTTCACCCTAGGGCGTTGTTCCAACAGATGGAATAGTTAGGGACTAAGAAGTCAACGCCAGAAGCTTAACTTGCGATATAAATACAATAGCTTTTCCATCGTATAAAACGAATAATTGCAACCACTGTGGAAGTTATCGTCATTTCTACGTTCCGGGCAACCTAGGCTTCACACTAGGGCGTTGCTCGACCAGATCGAATAGCTAGGGCCTTAGAAGTCAACGCCCGAAGCATAAAATACAAAATAAATAGAACAGTTTTTCCATCGTATAAAACGAATAATTGCTACCAGTGTGAAAGTTATGGTAATTGCTACGTTCCGCGCAACCTAGGCTTCACCCAAGGGCGTTGGTCCACCAGATGGAATAGTTAGGGCCTAAGAAGTCAACGCCAGAAGCATAGAACACTATATAAATACAACAGTTTTTCCATCCTATAGAACGAATAATTGCAACCAGTATGAAAGCTAACGTCATTTCTACTTTCCGGGCACCCTAGGCTTCACCCTAGGGCGTTGCACCAACAGATTGAATAGTTAGGGCCTTAGAAGTCAACGCCCGATTCATAAAATACAAAATAAACAGAACAGTTTTACCATCGTATAAAACGAATAATTGCTACCGGTGTGAAAGTTATGGTCATTTCTCCGTTCCGGGCAACCTAGGCTTCACTCTAGGGCGTTGCTCTTCCATATCGAATAGTTAGGGCCCTAGAAGTCAACGTCAGAAGCATAAAATACAAAATAAATGAAACAGTTTTTCCATCGTATAAAACGAATAATTGCTACCAGTGTGAAAGTTATGGTCATTTCTTCGTTCCGCGTAACCTAGGCTTCACTCTAGGGCATTGCTCCAACAGATTGAATAGTTAGGGCCTTAGAAGTCAACGCACGAAGCATAAAATGCAATGAAAATACAACAGTTTTTCCATCGTATAACAGGATTAATTGCAACCAGTTTGAAAGTGATGGTCATTTCTACGTTCCGGGCAACCTAGGCTTCACTCTAGGGCGTTGCTCCACTAGATCGAATAGCTAGGGCCATAGAAGTCAACGCCAGAAGCATAAAATACGATATAAATACAACAGCTTTTCCATCGTATAAAAGGAATAATTGCAAACAGTGTGAAAGTAATGGTCATTTCTACGTTCCGGGCAACCTAGGCTTCACTCTAGGGCGTTGCTCCACCAGATCAAACAGTTAGGGCCTTAGAAGTCAACGCCCGAAGCATAAAATACAAAATAAATAGAACAGTTTTTCCACTGTATAAAACGAATAATTGCTACCAGTGTAAAAGTTATGGTCATTTCTACGTTCCGGGCAACCTAGGCTTCACCCTAGGGCGTTGTTCCACCAGATCGAATAGTTAGGGCCTAAGAAGTGAACGCCAGAAGCATAAAATACAATATAAATACAACAGTTTTTCCATCGTATAAAACGAATAATTGCAACCAGTGTGAAAGCTATGGTCATTTGTACATTCCGAGCAACCTAGGCTTCACTCTAGGGCGTTGCTCCAACAGAGTGAATAGTCAGGGCCTTAGAAGTCAACGCCCGAAGCATAAAATGCAATAAAAATACAACAGTTTTTCCATCGTATAACAGGATTAATTGCAACCAGTTTGATAGTGAAGGTCATTTCTACGTTCCGGGCAACCTAGGCATCACTCTAGGGCGTTGCTCCACTAGATCGAATAGCTAGGGCCTTAGAAGTCAACGCCAGAAGCATAAAATACAATATAAATACAACAGCTTTTCCATCGTATAAAAGGAATAATTGCAAACAGTGTGAAAGTAATGGTCATTTCTACGTTCCGGGCAAACTAGGCTTCACCCTAGGGCGTTGCTCCACCAGATTAAACAGTTAGGGCCTGAGAAGTCAACGCCCGAAGCATAAAATGCAAAATAAATAGAACAGTTTTTCCATTGTATAAAACGAATAATTGCTACCAGTGTAAAAGTTATGGTCATTTCTACGTTCCGGGCAACCTAGGCTTCACCCTAGGGCGTTGTTCCACCAGATCGAATAGTTAGGGCCTAAGAAGTGAACGTCAGAAGCATAAAATACAATATAAATACAACAGCTTTTCCATCGTATAAAACGAATAATTGCAGCCAGTGTGAAAGTTATGGTCATTTCTACATTCCGAGCAACCTAGGCTTCACTCTAGGGCGTTGCTCCAACAGATTGAATAGTTAGGTCCTTAGAAGTCAACGCCAGAAGCATAAAATACGTTATAAATACAACAGCTTTTGCATCGTATAAAAGGAATAATAACAAACAGTGTGAAAGTAATTGTCATTTCTATATTCTGAGCAACCTAGGCTTCACACTAGGGCGTTGCGCCACCAGATCAAACAGATAGGTCCTTAGATGTCAACGCCAGAAGCATACAATACGATACAAATACAACAGCTTTTCCATGGTATAACAGGATTAATTGCAACCAGTTTGAAAGTGATGGTCATTTCGACGTTCCGGGCAACCTAGGCTTCACCCTAGGGCGTTGTTCCACCAGATCGAATGGTTAGGGCCTAAGAAGTGAACGTCAGAAGCATAAAATACAATATAAATACAACAGCTTTTCCATCGTCTAAAACGAATAATTGCAAACAGTGTGAAAGTAATGGTCATTTCTATGTTCCGGGCAAGCTAGGCTTCACTCTAGGGCGTTGCTCCACCAGATCAAACAGTTAGGGCCTTAGAAGTCAACGCCAGAAGCATAAAATACAATATAAATACAACAGTTTTTCCATTCTATAAAACGAATAATTGCTACCAGTGTAAAAGTGATGGTCATTTCTACGTTCCGGGCAAACTAGGCTTCACCCTAGGGCGTTGCTCCACCAGATCGAATTGTTAGGTCCAAAGAAGTCAACGCCCGAAGCATAAACTACAAAATAAATAGAACAGTGTTCCCATTGTATAAAACGGATAATGCTACCAGTGTAAAAGTTATGGTCATTTCTACGTTCCGGGCAACCTAGGCTTCATCCTAGGGCATTGTTCCATCAGATCGAACAGATAGGCCCTAAGAAGTGAACGCCAGAAGCATAAAATACAATATAAATACAACAGTTTTTCCATCGTAGAAAACGAATAATTGCAACCAGTGTGAAAGTTATGGTCATTTGTATATTCCGAGCAACCTAGTCTTCACTCTAGGGCGGTGCTCCACCATGTCGAATAGCTACGGCCTTAGAAGCGTACGCCTGAAGCATAAAATACAATAAAAATACAACGGTCTTTTCATCGTATAACAGGAATAATTGCAACAAGCGTGAAAGTAATGATCATTTCGGCGTTTCGGGCATCCTAGACTTAACTCTGAGGCATTGTTCCACCAGATCGAATAGTTAGGGCCTAAGAAGTCAACGCCAGAAGCATAAAATACAATATAAATACAACAGTTTTTCCATTGTATAAAACGAATAATTGCTACCAGTGTAAAAGTGATGGTCATTTCTACGTTCCGGGCAACCTAGGCTTCACCATAGGGCGTTGTTCCACCAGATCGAATAGTTAGGGCCTAAGAAGTGAACGTCAGAAGCATAAAATACAATATAAATACAACAGTTTTTCCATCGTAGAAAACGAATAATTGCAATCAGTGTGAAAGTTATGGTCATTTGAATATTCCGAGCAACCTAGTCTTCACTCTGGGGCGGTGCTCCACCATATCGAACAGCTACGGCCTTAGAAGCCTACGCCTGAAGCATAAAATACAATAACAATACAACGGTCTTTTCATCGTATAACAGGAATAATTGCAACAAGCGTGAAAGTAATGATCATTTCGGCGTTTCGGGCATCCTAGACTTAACTCTGAGGCATTGTTCCACCAGATCGAATAGTTAGGGCCTAAGAAGTCAACGCCAGAAGCATAAAATACAATATAAATACAACAGTTTTTCCATTGTATAAAACGAATAATTGCTACCAGTGTAAAAGTTAAGGTCATTTCTACGTTCCGGCAACCTAGGCTTCACCCTAGGGCGTTGTTCCACCAGATCGAATAGTTAGGGCCTAAGAAGTGAACGTCAGAAGCATAAAATACAATATAAATACAACAGCTTTTCCATCGTATCAAACGAATAATTGCAGCCAGTGTGAAAGTTATGGTCATTTCTACATTCCGTGCAACCTAGGCTTCACTCTAGGGCGTTGCTCCAACAGATTGAATAGTTAGGGCCTTAGAAGTCAACGCACGAAGCATAAAATGCAATGAAAATACAACAGTTTTTCCATCGTATAACAGGATTAATTGCAACCAGTTTGAAAGTGATGGTCATTTCCACGTTCCGGGCAACCTAGGCTTCACTCTAGGGCGTTGCTCCACTAGATCGAATAGCTAGGGCCATAGAAGTCAACGCCAGAAGCATAAAATACGATATAAATACAACAGCTTTTCCATCGTATAAAAGGAATAATTGCAAACAGTGTGAAAGTAATGGTCATTTCTACGTTCCGGGCAACCTAGGCTTCACTCTAGGGCGTTGCTCCACCAGATCAAACAGTTAGGGCCTTAGAAGTCAACGCCCGAAGCATAAAATACAAAATAAATAGAACAGTTTTTCCACTGTATAAAACGAATAATTGCTACCAGTGTAAAAGTTATGGTCATTTCTACGTTCCGGGCAACCTAGGCTTCACCCTAGGGCGTTGTTCCACCAGATCGTATAGTTAGGGCCTAAGTAGTGAACGCCAGAAGCATAAAATACAATATAAATACACCAGCTTTTCCATCGTAAAGAACGAATAATTGCAACCAGTGTGAAAGTTACGGTTATTTCTACATTCCGAGCAACCTAGGCTTCACTCTAGGGCGTTGCTCCACCAGATCGAATAGTTAGGTCCTTAGAAGTCAACGCCAGAAGCATAAAATACGTTATAAATACAACAGCCTTTGCATCGTATAAAAGGAATAATTGCAAACAGTGTGAAAGTAATTGTCATTTCTATATTCTGAGCAACCTAGGCTTCACACTAGGGCGTTGCGCCACCAGATCAAACAGATAGGTCCTTAGATGTCAACGCCAGAAGCATACAATACGATATAAGTACAACAGCTTTTCCATGGTATAACAGGATTAATTGCAACCAGTTTGAAAGTGATGGTCATTTCGACGTTCCGGGCAACCTAGACTTCACTCTAGGACGTTGCTCCACTAGATCGAATAGCTAGGGCCTTAGAAGACAACGCCATAGGCATAAAATACAATATAAATACAACAGCTTTTCCATTGTAAAAAACGAATAATTGCAACCAGTGTGAAAGTTATGCTTATTTCTACATTCCGAGCAACCTAGGCTTCACTCTAGGGCGTTGCTCCACCAGATCGAATAGTTAGGTCCTTAGAAGTCAACGCCAGTAGCATAAAATCCGATATAAATACAACAGCTTTTCCATGGTATAACAGGTTTAATTGCAACCAGTTTGAAAGTGATGGTCATTTCGACGTTCCGGGCAACCTAGACTTCACTCTAGGGCGTTGCTCCACTAGATCGAATAGCTAGGGACTTAGAAGACAACGCCATAGGCATAAAATACAATATAAATACAACAGCTTTTCCATTGTAAAAAACGAATAATTGCAACCAGTGTGAAAGTTATGCTTATTTCTACATTCCGAGCAACCTAGGCTTCACTCTAGGGCGTTGCTCCACCAGATGGAATAGTTAGGGCCTTAGAAGTCAACGCCCGAAGCATAAAATACAAAATAAATGTAACAGCTTTTCCATCGTATAAAACGAATAATTGCAACCAGTGTGAAAGTAATAGTCATTTCTACGTTCCGGGCAACGTAGGTTTCACTCTAGGGCGTTGATCCTCCAGAGGGAATAGTTAGAGCATAAGAAGTCGACGCCAGAAGCATAAAATACAAAATAAATAAAACAGTTTTTCCATCGTATAAAACGAATAATTGCTGCCAGTGTGAAAGTTATGGTCATTTCTACGTTCCGCGCAACCTAGGCTTCACCCTAGGGCGTTGTTCCACCAGATGGAATAGTTAGGGACTAAGAAGTCAACGCCAGAAGCATAAAATGCGATATAAATACAACAGCTTTTCCATCGTATAAAACGAATAATTGCAACCAGTGTGGAAGTTATCGTCATTTCTACGTTCCGGGCAACCTAGGCTTCACCCAAGGGCGTTGTTCCACCAGATGGAACAGTTAGGGCCTACGAAGTCATCGCGAGAAGCATAAAATACGATATAAATACAACAGCTTTTCCATCGTATAAGACGAATAATTGCAACCAGAGTGAAACTTATGGTCATTTCTACGTTCCGCGCTACCTAGGCTTGACCCTAGGGCGTTGTTCCACCAGATCGAATAGTTAGGGCCTTAGGAGTCAACGCCCGAAGCATAAACTACATAATAAATGGAACAGCTTTTCAATCGTATAAAACGAGTAATTGCAACCAGTGTGAAAGTAACAGTCATTTCTACGTTCCGGGCAACGTAGGTTTCACTCTAGGGCGTTGATCCGCCAGAGGGAATTGTTAGGGCATAAGAAGTCAACGCCAGAAGCATAAAATACAAAATAAATAAAACAGCTTTTCCATCGTATAAAACGAATAATTGGAACCAGTATGAAAGTTAACGTCATTTCTACATTCCGGGCAACATAGGCTTCACCCTTGGGCGTTGCACCAACAGATTGAATAGTTATGGCCTTAGGAGTCAACGCCCGTAGCATAAAATACAAAATAAATAGAACAGTTTTTCCATCGTATAACAGGAATAACTGCAAACAGTGTGAAACTAATAGTCATTTCTACGTTCCGGGCAACGTAGGTTTCACTCTAGGGCGTTGATCCTCCAGAGGGAATAGTTAGGGCATAAGAAGTCAACGCCAGAAGCTTAAAATACAAAATAAATAAAACAGTTTTTCCATCGTATAAAACGAATAATTGCTACCAGTGTGAAAGTTATGGTCATTTCTACGTTCCGCGCAACCTAGGCTTCACCCTAGGGCGTTGTTCCACCAGATCGAATAGTTAGGGCCTTAGAAGTCAACGCCCGAAGCATAAAATACAAAATAAATGGAACAGCTTTTCCATCGTATAAAACGAATAATTGCTACAAGTGTGAAAGTTATGGTCATTTGTACGTTCCGCGCAACCTAGGCTTCACCCTAGGGCGTTGTTCCAACAGATGGAATAGTTAGGGACTAAGAAGTCAACGCCAGAAGCTTAACTTGCGATATAAATACAATAGCTTTTCCATCGTATAAAACGAATAATTGCAACCACTGTGGAAGTTATCGTCATTTCTACGTTCCGGGCAACCTAGGCTTCACCCTAGGGCGTTGTTCCACCAGATCGAATAGTTAGGGCCTTAGAAGTCAACGCCCGAAGCATAAAATACAAAATAAATGGAACAGCTTTTCCATCGTATAAAACGAATAATTGCTGCAAGTGTGAAAGTTATGGTCATTTCTACGTTCCGCGCAACCTAGGCTTCACCCTAGGGCGTTGTTCCAACAGATGGAATAGTTAGGGACTAAGAAGTCAACGCCAGAAGCTTAACTTGCGATATAAATACAATAGCTTTTCCATCGTATAAAACGAATAATTGCAACCACTGTGGAAGTTATCGTCATTTCTACGTTCCGGGCACCTAGGCTTCACACTAGGGCGTTGCTCGACCAGATCGAATAGCTAGGGCCTTAGAAGTCAACGCCCTAAGCATAAAATACAAAATAAATAGAACAGTTTTTCCATCGTATAAAACGAATAATTGCTACCAGTGTGAAAGTTATGGTAATTGCTACGTTCCGCGCAACCTAGGCTTCACCCAAGGGCGTTGTTCCACCAGATGGAATAGTTAGGGCCTAAGAAGTCAACGCCAGAAGCATAGAACACTATATAAATACAACAGTTTTTCCATCGTATAGAACGAATAATTGCAACCAGTATGAAAGCTAACGTCATTTCTACTTTCCGGGCACCCTAGGCTTCACCCTAGGGCGTTGCACCAACAGATTGAATAGTTAGGGCCTTAGAAGTCAACGCCCGATTCATAAAATACAAAATAAACAGAACAGTTTTACCATCGTATAAAACGAATAATTGCTACCGGTGTGAAAGTTATGGTCATTTCACCGTTCCGGGCAACGTAGGTTTCACTCTAGGGCGTTGATCCTCCAGAGGGAATAGTTAGGGCATAAGAAGTCGACGCCAGAAGCATAAAATACAAAATAAATAAAACAGTTTTTCCATCGTATAAAACGAATAATTGCTGCCAGTGTGAAAGTTATGTTCATTTCTAAGTTCCGCGCAACCCAGGCTTCACCCTAGGGCGTTGTTCCACCAGATCGAATAGTTAGGGCCTTAGAAGTCAACGCCCGACGCATAAAATACAAAATAAATGGAACAGCTTTTCCATCGTATCAAACGAATAATTGCAACCAGTGTGAAAGTAATAGTCATTTCTACGTTCCGGGCGACGTAGGTTTCACTCTAGGGCGTTGATCCGCCAGAGGGAATAGTTAGGGCATAAGAAGTCAACGCCAGAAGCATAAAATACAAAGTAAATAAAACAGTTTTTCCATCGTATAAAACGAATAATTGCTACCAGTGTGAAAGTTATGGTCATTTCGACGTTCCGCGCAACCTAGGCTTCACCCTAGGACGTTGTTCCACCAGATGGAATAGTTAGGGACTAAGAAGTCAACGCCAGAAGCATAAAATGCGATATAAATACAACAGCTTTTCCATCGTATAAAACGAATAATTGCAACCAGTGTGGAAGTTATCGTCATTTCTACGTTCCGCGTAACCTAGGCTTCACCCAAGGGCGTTGTTCCACCAGATGGAATAGTTAGGGCCTACGAAGTCATCGCGAGAAGCATAAAATACGATATAAATACAACAGCTTTTCCATCGTAGAAGACGAATAATTGCAACCAGTGTGAATGTAATGGTCATTTCTACGTTCCGGTCAACCTAGGCTTCTCTGTCGGGCGTTGCTCCACCAAATCGAATAGCTAGGGCCTTAGAAGTCAACGCCAGAAGCATAAAATACAATAAAGATGCAAAAGTCTTTCCATTGTATAACAGGAATAACTGCAAACAGTGTGACAGTAATGGCCATTTCCATGTTCCGGGAAACCAAGTCTTCACTCTAGGGCGTTGTTCCACTAGATCGAATATTTAGGGCCTAAGAAGTCGACTCCAGAGAATAAAATACAATATAAGTACAAAAGCTTTTCCATCGTACAAAATGAATAATTGCAAACATTGTGAAAGTAATGGTCATTTCTACGTCCCGGGCAACCTAGGCGTCACTCTAGGGCGTTGCTCCACCACATCTGATAGCTACGGCCTTAGCAGTCAACCCCACATGAATAAAATACAATAAAGGTGCAACAGCTTTTCCATCGTATAAATCGAATAATTGCAACCAGTGTGAAAGTTATGGTCATTTCTACTTTCCGGGCACCCTAGGCTTCACCCTAGGACGTTGTTCCACCAGATCGAACAGTTAGGGCCTAAGAAGTCAACGCCAGAAGCATAAAATACAAAATAAATAGATCAGTTTTTCCATCGTATAAAGCGAATAATTGCAACCATTGTGAAGGTAATGGTCTTTTCTACGTTCCGGCAACCTAGGCTTCACTCTAGGGCGGTGCTCCACCAGATCAAATAGTTAGGGCCTCAGAAGTCAACGCCGGAAGCATAAAATCCCAAATAAATAAAACAGTTTTACCATCGTATAAAACGAATAATTGCTACCAGTGTGATAGTTATGGTCATTTCTACGTTCCGCGCAACCTAGGCTTTACCCGACGGCGTTGTTCCACCAAATGGAATAGTTAGGGCCTAAGAGGTCAACGCCAGAAGCATAAAATACGATATAAATACAACAGCTTTTCCATCGTATAAAGCGAATAATTGCAACCAGTGTGGAAGTTATGGTCATTTCTACGTTCCGGGCAACCTAGGCTTCACCCTAGGGCGTTGTTCCACCAGATCGAATAGTTAGGGCCTTAGAAGTCAACGCCCGAAGCATAAAATACAAAATAAATGGAACAGCTTTTCCATCGTATAAAACGAATAATTGCTACAAGTGTGAAAGTTATGGTCATTTGTACGTTCCGCGCAACCTAGGCTTCACCCTAGGGCGTTGTTCCAACAGATGGAATAGTTAGGGACTAAGAAGTCAACGCCAGAAGCTTAACTTGCGATATAAATACAATAGCTTTTCCATCGTATAAAACGAATAATTGCAACCACTGTGGAAGTTATCGTCATTTCTACGTTCCGGGCAACCTAGGCTTCACCCTAGGGCGTTGTTCCACCAGATCGAATAGTTAGGGCCTTAGAAGTCAACGCCCGAAGCATAAAATACAAAATAAATGGAACAGCTTTTCCATCGTATAAAACGAATAATTGCTACAAGTGTGAAAGTTATGGTCATTTCTACGTTCCGCGCAACCTAGGCTTCACCCTAGGGCGTTGTTCCAACAGATGGAATAGTTAGGGACTAAGAAGTCAACGCCAGAAGCTTAACTTGCGATATAAATACAATAGCTTTTCCATCGTATAAAACGAATAATTGCAACCACTGTGGAAGTTATCGTCATTTCTACGTTCCGGGCAACCTAGGCTTCACACTAGGGCGTTGCTCGACCAGATCGAATAGCTAGGGCCTTAGAAGTCAACGCCCTAAGCATAAAATACAAAATAAATAGAACAGTTTTTCCATCGTATAAAACGAATAATTGCTACCAGTGTGAAAGTTATGGTAATTGCTACGTTCCGCGCAACCTAGGCTTCACCCAAGGGCGTTGTTCCACCAGATGGAATAGTTAGGGCCTAAGAAGTCAACGCCAGAAGCATAGAACACTATATAAATACAACAGTTTTTCCATCGTATAGAACGAATAATTGCAACCAGTATGAAAGCTAACGTCATTTCTACTTTCCGGGCACCCTAGGCTTCACCCTAGGGCGTTGCACCAACAGATTGAATAGTTAGGGCCTTAGAAGTCAACGCCCGATTCATAAAATACAAAATAAACAGAACAGTTTTACCATCGTATAAAACGAATAATTGCTACCGGTGTGAAAGTTATGGTCATTTCACCGTTCCGGGCAACGTAGGTTTCACTCTAGGGCGTTGATCCTCCAGAGGGAATAGTTAGGGCATAAGAAGTCGACGCCAGAAGCATAAAATACAAAATAAATAAAACAGTTTTTCCATCGTATAAAACGAATAATTGCTGCCAGTGTGAAAGTTATGTTCATTTCTACGTTCCGCGCAACCCAGGCTTCACCCTAGGGCGTTGTTCCACCAGATCGAATAGTTAGGGCCTTAGAAGTCAACGCCCGAAGCATAAAATACGAAATAAATGGAACAGCTTTTCCATCGTATAAAACGAATAATTGCAGCCAGTGTGAAAGTAATAGTCATTTCTACGTTCCGGGCAACGTAGGTTTCACTCTAGGGCGTCGATCCGCCAGAGGGAATAGTTAGGGCATAAGAAGTCAACGCCAGAAGCATAAAATACAAAGTAAATAAAACAGTTTTTCCATCGTATAAAACGAATAATTGCTACCAGTGTGAAAGTTATGGTCATTTCTACGTTCCGCGCAACCTAGGCTTCACCCTAGGGCGTTGTTCCACCAGATGGAATAGTTAGGGACTAAGAAGTCAACGCCAGAAGCATAAAATGCGATATAAATACAACAGCTTTTCCATCGTCTAAGACGAATAATTGCTACCAGTGTGGAAGTTATGGTCATTTCTACGTTCCGGGCAACCCAGGCTTCACTCTAGGGCGTTGCCCGACCAGATCGAATAGCTAGGGCCTTAGAAGCCAACGCCTGAAGTATAAAATACAATAAAAGTACAACAGTCTTTCCATCCTATAACATCAATAATTGCAACCCGTGTGAAAGTGATGGTCATTTCTTCGTTCCAGGCAACCTAGGCTTCACCCTAGGGCGTTGTTCCACCAGATGGAATAGTTAGGGCCTTAGAAGTCAACGCCCGAAGCATAAAATACAAAATAAATGTAACAGCTTTTCCATCGTATAAAACGAATAATTGCAACCAGTGTGAAAGTAATAGTCATTTCTACGTTCCGGGCAACGTAGGTTTCACTCTAGGGCGTTGATCCTCCAGAGGGAATAGTTAGGGCATAAGAAGTCGACGCCAGAAGCATAAAATACAAAATAAATAAAACAGTTTTTCCATCGTATAAAACGAATAATTGCTGCCAGTGTGAAAGTTATGTTCATTTCTACGTTCCGCGCAACCTAGGCTTCACCCTAGGGCGTTGTTCCACCAGATCGAATAGTTAGGGCCTTAGAAGTCAACGCCCGAAGCATAAAATACAAAATAAATGGAACAGCTTTTCCATCGTATAAAACGAATAATTGCAACCAGTGTGAAAGTAATAGTCATTTCTACGTTCCGGGCAACGTAGGTTTCACTCTAGGGCGTTGATCCGCCAGAGGGAATAGTTAGGGCATAAGAAGTCAACGCCAGAAGCATAAAATACAAAGTAAATAAAACAGTTTTTCCATCGTATAAAACGAATAATTGCTACCAGTGTGAAAGTTATGGTCATTTCTACGTTCCGCGCAACCTAGGCTTCACCCTAGGGCGTTGTTCCACCAGATGGAATAGTTAGGGACTAAGAAGTCAACGCCAGAAGCATAAAATGCGATATAAATACAACAGCTTTTCCATCGTATAAAACGAATAATTGCAACCAGTGTGGAAGTTATCGTCATTTCTACGTTCCGGGCAACCTAGGCTTCACCCAAGGGCGTTGTTCCACCAGATGGAATAGTTAGGGCCTTAGAAGTCAACGCCCGAAGCATAAAATACAAAATAAATACAACAGCTTTTCCATCGTATAAAACGAATAATTGCAACCAGTGTGGAAGTTATGGTCATTTCTACGTTCCGGGCAACGTAGGTTTCACTCTAGGGCGTTGATCCGCCAGAGGGAATAGTTAGGGCATAAGAAGTCAACGCCAGAAGCATAAAATACAAAATAAATAAAACAGTTTTTCCATCGTATAAAACGAATAATTGTTACCAGTGTGAAACTTATGGTCATTTCTACGTTCCGCGCAACCTAGGCTTGACCCTAGGCCGTTGTTCCACCAGATCGAATAGTTAGGGCCTTAGGAGTCAACGCCCGAAGCATAAAATACAAAATAAATAGATCAGTTTTTCCATTGTATAAAACGAATAATTGCAACCAGTGTGAAGGTAATGGTCATTTCTAGGTTCCGGGCAACCCAGGCTTCACTCTAGGGCGTTGCCCCACCAGATCGAATAGCTAGGGCCTTAGAAGCCAACGCCTGAAGTATAAAATACAAAAAAAGTACAACAGTCTTTCCATCCTATAACAGGAATAATTGCAACCCGTGTGAAAGTGATGGTCATCTCCACGTTCCAGGCAACCTAGGCTTCACCCTAGGGCGTTGTTCCACCAGATGGAATAGTTAGGGCCTTAGAAGTCAACGCCCGAAGCATAAAATACAAAATAAATGTAACAGCTTTTCCATCGTATAAAACGAATAATTGCAACCAGTGTGAAAGTAATAGTCATTTCTACGTTCCGGGCAACGTAGGCTTCACTCTAGGGCCTTGATCCTCCAGAGGGAATAGTTAGGGCATAAGAAGTCAACGCCAGAAGCATAAAATACGAAATAAATGGAACAGCTTTTCCATCGTATAAAACGAATAATTGCAGCCAGTGTGAAAGTAATAGTCATTTCTACGTTCCGGGCAACGTAGGTTTCACTCTAGGGCGTTGATCCGCCAGAGGGAATAGTTAGGGCATAAGAAGTCAACGCCAGAAGCATAAAATACAAAGTAAATAAAACAGTTTTTCCATCGTATAAAACGAATAATTGCTACCAGTGTGAAAGTTATGGTCATTTCTACGTTCCGCGCAACCTAGGCTTCACCCTAGGGCGTTGTTTCACCAGATGGAATAGTTAGGGACTAAGAAGTCAACGCCAGAAGCATAAAATGCGATATAAATACAACAGCTTTTCCATCGTATAAGACGAATAATTGCTACCAGTGTGGAAGTTATGGTCATTTCTACGTTCCGGGCAACCTAGGCTTCACTCTAGGGCGTTGCCCGACCAGATCGAATAGCTAGGGCCTTAGAAGCCAACGCCTGAAGTATAAAATACAATAAAAGTACAACAGTCTTTCCATCCTATAACAGGAATAATTGCAACCCGTGTGAAAGTGATGGTCATTTCTACGTTCCAGGCAACCTAGGCTTCACCCTAGGGCGTTGTTCCACCAGATGGAATAGTTAGGGCCTTAGAAGTCAACGCCCGAAGCATAAAATACAAAATAAATGTAACAGCTTTTCCATCGTATAAAACGAATAATTGCAACCAGTGTGAAAGTAATAGTCATTTCTACGTTCCGGGCAACGTAGGTTTCACTCTAGGGCGTTGATCCTCCAGAGGGAATAGTTAGGGCATAAGAAGTCGACGCCAGAAGCATAAAATACAAAATAAATAAAACAGTTTTTCCATCGTATAAAACGAATAATTGCTACCAGTGTGAAAGTTATGTTCATTTCTACGTTCCGCGCAACCTAGGCTTCACCCGACGGCGTTGTTCCACCAGATGGAATAGTTAGGGCCAAAGAGGTCAACGCCAGAAGCATAAAATACGATATAAATACAACAGCTTTTCCATCGTATAAAACGAATAATTGCAACCAGTGTGAAAGTAATAGTCATTTCTACGTTCCGGGCAACGTAGGTTTCACTCTAGGGCGTTGATCCGCCAGAGGGAATAGTTAGGGCATAAGAAGTCAACGCCAGAAGCATAAAATACAAAGTAAATAAAACAGTTTTTCCATCGTATAAAACGAATAATTGCTACCAGTGTGAAAGTTATGGTCATTTGTACGTTCCGCGCAACCTAGGCTTCACCCTAGGGCGTTGTTCCAACAGATGGAATAGTTAGGGACTAAGAAGTCAACGCCAGAAGCTTAACTTGCGATATAAATACAATAGCTTTTCCATCGTATAAAACGAATAATTGCAACCACTGTGGAAGTTATCGTCATTTCTACGTTCCGGGCAACCTAGGCTTCACCCTAGGGCGTTGTTCCACCAGATCGAATAGTTAGGGCCTTAGAAGTCAACGCCCGAAGCATAAAATACAAAATAAATGGAACAGCTTTTCCATCGTATAAAACGAATAATTGCTACAAGTGTGAAAGTTATGGTCATTTCTACGTTCCGCGCAACCTAGGCTTCACCCTAGGGCGTTGTTCCAACAGATGGAATAGTTAGGGACTAAGAAGTCAACGCCAGAAGCTTAACTTGCGATATAAATACAATAGCTTTTCCATCGTATAAAACGAATAATTGCAACCACTGTGGAAGTTATCGTCATTTCTACGTTCCGGGCAACCTAGGCTTCACACTAGGGCGTTGCTCGACCAGATCGAATAGCTAGGGCCTTAGAAGTCAACGCCCTAAGCATAAAATACAAAATAAATAGAACAGTTTTTCCATCGTATAAAACGAATAATTGCTACCAGTGTGAAAGTTATGGTAATTGCTACGTTCCGCGCAACCTAGGCTTCACCCAAGGGCGTTGTTCCACCAGATGGAATAGTTAGGGCCTAAGAAGTCAACGCCAGAAGCATAGAACACTATATAAATACAACAGTTTTTCCATCGTATAGAACGAATAATTGCAACCAGTATGAAAGCTAACGTCATTTCTACTTTCCGGGCACCCTAGGCTTCACCCTAGGGCGTTGCACCAACAGATTGAATAGTTAGGGCCTTAGAAGTCAACGCCCGATTCATAAAATACAAAATAAACAGAACAGTTTTACCATCGTATAAAACGAATAATTGCTACCGGTGTGAAAGTTATGGTCATTTCACCGTTCCGGGCAACGTAGGTTTCACTCTAGGGCGTTGATCCTCCAGAGGGAATAGTTAGGGCATAAGAAGTCGACGCCAGAAGCATAAAATACAAAATAAATAAAACAGTTTTTCCATCGTATAAAACGAATAATTGCTGCCAGTGTGAAAGTTATGTTCATTTCTACGTTCCGCGCAACCCAGGCTTCACCCTAGGGCGTTGTTCCACCAGATCGAATAGTTAGGGCCTTAGAAGTCAACGCCCGAAGCATAAAATACGAAATAAATGGAACAGCTTTTCCATCGTATAAAACGAATAATTGCAGCCAGTGTGAAAGTAATAGTCATTTCTACGTTCCGGGCAACGTAGGTTTCACTCTAGGGCGTCGATCCGCCAGAGGGAATAGTTAGGGCATAAGAAGTCAACGCCAGAAGCATAAAATACAAAGTAAATAAAACAGTTTTTCCATCGTATAAAACGAATAATTGCTACCAGTGTGAAAGTTATGGTCATTTCTACGTTCCGCGCAACCTAGGCTTCACCCTAGGGCGTTGTTCCACCAGATGGAATAGTTAGGGACTAAGAAGTCAACGCCAGAAGCATAAAATGCGATATAAATACAACAGCTTTTCCATCGTCTAAGACGAATAATTGCTACCAGTGTGGAAGTTATGGTCATTTCTACGTTCCGGGCAACCCAGGCTTCACTCTAGGGCGTTGCCCGACCAGATCGAATAGCTAGGGCCTTAGAAGCCAACGCCTGAAGTATAAAATACAATAAAAGTACAACAGTCTTTCCATCCTATAACATCAATAATTGCAACCCGTGTGAAAGTGATGGTCATTTCTTCGTTCCAGGCAACCTAGGCTTCACCCTAGGGCGTTGTTCCACCAGATGGAATAGTTAGGGCCTTAGAAGTCAACGCCCGAAGCATAAAATACAAAATAAATGTAACAGCTTTTCCATCGTATAAAACGAATAATTGCAACCAGTGTGAAAGTAATAGTCATTTCTACGTTCCGGGCAACGTAGGTTTCACTCTAGGGCGTTGATCCTCCAGAGGGAATAGTTAGGGCATAAGAAGTCGACGCCAGAAGCATAAAATACAAAATAAATAAAACAGTTTTTCCATCGTATAAAACGAATAATTGCTGCCAGTGTGAAAGTTATGTTCATTTCTACGTTCCGCGCAACCTAGGCTTCACCCTAGGGCGTTGTTCCACCAGATCGAATAGTTAGGGCCTTAGAAGTCAACGCCCGAAGCATAAAATACAAAATAAATGGAACAGCTTTTCCATCGTATAAAACGAATAATTGCAACCAGTGTGAAAGTAATAGTCATTTCTACGTTCCGGGCAACGTAGGTTTCACTCTAGGGCGTTGATCCGCCAGAGGGAATAGTTAGGGCATAAGAAGTCAACGCCAGAAGCATAAAATACAAAGTAAATAAAACAGTTTTTCCATCGTATAAAACGAATAATTGCTACCAGTGTGAAAGTTATGGTCATTTCTACGTTCCGCGCAACCTAGGCTTCACCCTAGGGCGTTGTTCCACCAGATGGAATAGTTAGGGACTAAGAAGTCAACGCCAGAAGCATAAAATGCGATATAAATACAACAGCTTTTCCATCGTATAAAACGAATAATTGCAACCAGTGTGGAAGTTATCGTCATTTCTACGTTCCGGGCAACCTAGGCTTCACCCAAGGGCGTTGTTCCACCAGATGGAATAGTTAGGGCCTTAGAAGTCAACGCCCGAAGCATAAAATACAAAATAAATACAACAGCTTTTCCATCGTATAAAACGAATAATTGCAACCAGTGTGGAAGTTATGGTCATTTCTACGTTCCGGGCAACGTAGGTTTCACTCTAGGGCGTTGATCCGCCAGAGGGAATAGTTAGGGCATAAGAAGTCAACGCCAGAAGCATAAAATACAAAATAAATAAAACAGTTTTTCCATCGTATAAAACGAATAATTGTTACCAGTGTGAAACTTATGGTCATTTCTACGTTCCGCGCAACCTAGGCTTGACCCTAGGCCGTTGTTCCACCAGATCGAATAGTTAGGGCCTTAGGAGTCAACGCCCGAAGCATAAAATACAAAATAAATAGATCAGTTTTTCCATTGTATAAAACGAATAATTGCAACCAGTGTGAAGGTAATGGTCATTTCTAGGTTCCGGGCAACCCAGGCTTCACTCTAGGGCGTTGCCCCACCAGATCGAATAGCTAGGGCCTTAGAAGCCAACGCCTGAAGTATAAAATACAAAAAAAGTACAACAGTCTTTCCATCCTATAACAGGAATAATTGCAACCCGTGTGAAAGTGATGGTCATCTCCACGTTCCAGGCAACCTAGGCTTCACCCTAGGGCGTTGTTCCACCAGATGGAATAGTTAGGGCCTTAGAAGTCAACGCCCGAAGCATAAAATACAAAATAAATGTAACAGCTTTTCCATCGTATAAAACGAATAATTGCAACCAGTGTGAAAGTAATAGTCATTTCTACGTTCCGGGCAACGTAGGCTTCACTCTAGGGCCTTGATCCTCCAGAGGGAATAGTTAGGGCATAAGAAGTCAACGCCAGAAGCATAAAATACGAAATAAATGGAACAGCTTTTCCATCGTATAAAACGAATAATTGCAGCCAGTGTGAAAGTAATAGTCATTTCTACGTTCCGGGCAACGTAGGTTTCACTCTAGGGCGTTGATCCGCCAGAGGGAATAGTTAGGGCATAAGAAGTCAACGCCAGAAGCATAAAATACAAAGTAAATAAAACAGTTTTTCCATCGTATAAAACGAATAATTGCTACCAGTGTGAAAGTTATGGTCATTTCTACGTTCCGCGCAACCTAGGCTTCACCCTAGGGCGTTGTTTCACCAGATGGAATAGTTAGGGACTAAGAAGTCAACGCCAGAAGCATAAAATGCGATATAAATACAACAGCTTTTCCATCGTATAAGACGAATAATTGCTACCAGTGTGGAAGTTATGGTCATTTCTACGTTCCGGGCAACCTAGGCTTCACTCTAGGGCGTTGCCCGACCAGATCGAATAGCTAGGGCCTTAGAAGCCAACGCCTGAAGTATAAAATACAATAAAAGTACAACAGTCTTTCCATCCTATAACAGGAATAATTGCAACCCGTGTGAAAGTGATGGTCATTTCTACGTTCCAGGCAACCTAGGCTTCACCCTAGGGCGTTGTTCCACCAGATGGAATAGTTAGGGCCTTAGAAGTCAACGCCCGAAGCATAAAATACAAAATAAATGTAACAGCTTTTCCATCGTATAAAACGAATAATTGCAACCAGTGTGAAAGTAATAGTCATTTCTACGTTCCGGGCAACGTAGGTTTCACTCTAGGGCGTTGATCCTCCAGAGGGAATAGTTAGGGCATAAGAAGTCGACGCCAGAAGCATAAAATACAAAATAAATAAAACAGTTTTTCCATCGTATAAAACGAATAATTGCTACCAGTGTGAAAGTTATGTTCATTTCTACGTTCCGCGCAACCTAGGCTTCACCCGACGGCGTTGTTCCACCAGATGGAATAGTTAGGGCCAAAGAGGTCAACGCCAGAAGTATAAAATACGATATAAATACAACAGCTTTTCCATCGTATAAAACGAATAATTGCAACCAGTGTGAAAGTAATAGTCATTTCTACGTTCCGGGCAACGTAGGTTTCACTCTAGGGCGTTGATCCGCCAGGGGGAATAGTTAGGGCATAAGAAGTCAACGCCAGAAGCATAAAATACAAAGTAAATAAAACAGTTTTTCCATCGTATAAAACGAATAATTGCTACCAGTGTGAAAGTTATGGCCATTTCTACGTTCCGGGCAACCTAGGCTTCACCCAAGGGCGTTGTTCCACCAGATGGAATAGTTAGGGCCTACGAAGTCATCGCGAGAAGCATAAAGTACGATATAAATACAACAGCTTTTCCATCGTATATGACGAATAATTGCAACCAGCGTGAATGTAATGGTCATTTCTACGTTCCGGGCAACGTAGGCTTCTCTGTCGGGCGTTGCTCCACCAAATCGAATAGCTAGGGCCTTAGAAGTCAACGCCAGAAGCATAAAATACAATAAAGATGCAAATGTCTTTCCATCGTATAACAGGAATAACTGCAAACCGTGTGAAAGTAATGGTCATTTCCATGTTCCGGGAAACCAAGTCTTCACTCTAGGGCGTTGTTCCACTAGATCGAATAGTTAGGGCCTAAGAAGTCGACGCCAGAAGAATAAAATACAATATAAGTACAAAAGCTTTTCCATCGTATAAAATGAATACTTGCAAACATTGTGAAAGTAATGGTCATTTCTACGTCCCGGGCAACCTAGGCTTCACTCTAGGGCGTTGCTCGACCAGATCGAATAGCTAGGGCCTTAGAAGTCAACGCCTGAAGTATAAAATACAATAAAAATACAACAGCCTTTCCATGCTATAACAGGAATAATTGCAACCCGTGTGAAAGTGATGGTCATTTCTACGTTCCAGGAAACCTAGGCTTCACCCTAGGGCGTTGTTCCACCAGATGGAATAGTTAGGGCCTTAGAAGTCAACGCCCGAAGCATAAAATACAAAATAAATGGAACAGCTTTTCCATCGTATAAAACGAATAATTGCAACCAGTGTGAAAGTAATAGTCATTTCTACGTTCCGGGCAACGTAGGTTTCACTCTAGGGCGTTGATGCGCCAGAGGGAGTAGTTAGGGCATAAGAAGTCAACGCCAGAAGCATAAAATACAAAATAAATATAACAGTTTTTCCATCGTATAAAACGAATAATTGCTACCAGTGTGAACTTATGGTCATTTCTACGTTCCGCGCAACCTAGGCTTGACCCTAGGGCGTTGTTCCACCAGATCGAATAGTTAGGGCCTTAGGTGTCAACGTCCGAAGCATAAAATACAAAATAAATGGAACAGCTTTTCCATCGTATAAAACGAATAATTGCTACAAGTGTGAAAGTTATGGTCATTTGTACGTTCCGCGCAACCTAGGCTTCACCCTAGGGCGTTGTTCCAACAGATGGAATAGTTAGGGACTAAGAAGTCAACGCCAGAAGCTTAACTTGCGATATAAATACAATAGCTTTTCCATCGTATAAAACGAATAATTGCAACCACTGTGGAAGTTATCGTCATTTCTACGTTCCGGGCAACCTAGGCTTCACCCTAGGACGTTGTTCCACCAGATGGAATAGTTAGGGACTAAGAAGTCAACGCCAGAAGCATAAAATGCGATATAAATACAACAGCTTTTCCATCGTATAAAACGAATAATTGCAACCAGTGTGGAAGTTATCGTCATTTCTACGTTCCGCGTAACCTAGGCTTCACCCAAGGGCGTTGTTCCACCAGATGGAATAGTTAGGGCCTACGAAGTCATCGCGAGAAGCATAAAATACGATATAAATACAACAGCTTTTCCATCGTAGAAGACGAATAATTGCAACCAGTGTGAATGTAATGGTCATTTCTACGTTCCGGTCAACCTAGGCTTCTCTGTCGGGCGTTGCTCCACCAAATCGAATAGCTAGGGCCTTAGAAGTCAACGCCAGAAGCATAAAATACAATAAAGATGCAAAAGTCTTTCCATTGTATAACAGGAATAACTGCAAACAGTGTGACAGTAATGGCCATTTCCATGTTCCGGGAAACCAAGTCTTCACTCTAGGGCGTTGTTCCACTAGATCGAATATTTAGGGCCTAAGAAGTCGACTCCAGAGAATAAAATACAATATAAGTACAAAAGCTTTTCCATCGTACAAAATGAATAATTGCAAACATTGTGAAAGTAATGGTCATTTCTACGTCCCGGGCAACCTAGGCGTCACTCTAGGGCGTTGCTCCACCACATCTAATAGCTACGGCCTTAGCAGTCAACCCCACATGAATAAAATACAATAAAGGTGCAACAGCTTTTCCATCGTATAAATCGAATAATTGCAACCAGTGTGAAAGTTATGGTCATTTCTACTTTCCGGGCACCCTAGGCTTCACCCTAGGACGTTGTTCCACCAGATCGAACAGTTAGGGCCTAAGAAGTCAACGCCAGAAGCATAAAATACAAAATAAATAGATCAGTTTTTCCATCGTATAAAGCGAATAATTGCAACCAGTGTGAAGGTAATGGTCTTTTCTACGTTCCGGGCAACCTAGGCTTCACTCTAGGGCGGTGCTCCACCAGATCAAATAGTTAGGGCCTCAGAAGTCAACGCCGGAAGCATAAAATCCCAAATAAATAAAACAGTTTTACCATCGTATAAAACAAATAATTGCTACCAGTGTGATAGTTATGGTCATTTCTACGTTCCGCGCAACCTAGGCTTCACCCGACGGCGTTGTTCCACCAAATGGAATAGTTAGGGCCTAAGAGGTCAACGCCAGAAGCATAAAATACGATATAAATACAACAGCTTTTCCATCGTATAAAGCGAATAATTGCAACCAGTGTGGAAGTTATGGTCATTTCTACGTTCCGGGCAACCTAGGCTTCACCCTAGGGCGTTGTTCCACCAGATCGAATAGTTAGGGCCTTAGAAGTCAACGCCCGAAGCATAAAATACAAAATAAATGGAACAGCTTTTCCATCGTATAAAACGAATAATTGCTACAAGTGTGAAAGTTATGGTCATTTGTACGTTCCGCGCAACCTAGGCTTCACCCTAGGGCGTTGTTCCAACAGATGGAATAGTTAGGGACTAAGAAGTCAACGCCAGAAGCTTAACTTGCGATATAAATACAATAGCTTTTCCATCGTATAAAACGAATAATTGCAACCACTGTGGAAGTTATCGTCATTTCTACGTTCCGGGCAACCTAGGCTTCACCCTAGGGCGTTGCTCCACCAGATCGAATAGTTAGGGCCTTAGAAGTCAACGCCCGAAGCATAAAATACAAAATAAATGGAACAGCTTTTCCATCGTATAAAACGAATAATTGCTACAAGTGTGAAAGTTATGGTCATTTCTACGTTCCGCGCAACCTAGGCTTCACCCTAGGGCGTTGTTCCAACAGATGGAATAGTTAGGGACTAAGAAGTCAACGCCAGAAGCTTAACTTGCGATATAAATACAATAGCTTTTCCATCGTATAAAACGAATAATTGCAACCACTGTGGAAGTTATCGTCATTTCTACGTTCCGGGCAACCTAGGCTTCACACTAGGGCGTTGCTCGACCAGATCGAATAGCTAGGGCCTTAGAAGTCAACGTCCTAAGCATAAAATACAAAATAAATAGAACAGTTTTTCCATCGTATAAAACGAATAATTGCTACCAGTGTGAAAGTTATGGTAATTGCTACGTTCCGCGCAACCTAGGCTTCACCCAAGGGCGTTGTTCCACCAGATGGAATAGTTAGGGCCTAAGAAGTCAACGCCAGAAGCATAGAACACTATATAAATACAACAGTTTTTCCATCGTATAGAACGAATAATTGCAACCAGTATGAAAGCTAACGTCATTTCTACTTTCCGGGCACCCTAGGCTTCACCCTAGGGCGTTGCACCAACAGATTGAATAGTTAGGGCCTTAGAAGTCAACGCCCGATTCATAAAATACAAAATAAACAGAACAGTTTTACCATCGTATAAAACGAATAATTGCTACCGGTGTGAAAGTTATGGTCATTTCACCGTTCCGGGCAACGTAGGTTTCACTCTAGGGCGTTGATCCTCCAGAGGGAATAGTTAGGGCATAAGAAGTCGACGCCAGAAGCATAAAATACAAAATAAATAAAACAGTTTTTCCATCGTATAAAACGAATAATTGCTGCCAGTGTGAAAGTTATGTTCATTTCTACGTTCCGCGCAACCCAGGCTTCACCCTAGGGCGTTGTTCCACCAGATCGAATAGTTAGGGCCTTAGAAGTCAACGCCCGACGCATAAAATACAAAATAAATGGAACAGCTTTTCCATCGTATCAAACGAATAATTGCAACCAGTGTGAAAGTAATAGTCATTTCTACGTTCCGGGCGACGTAGGTTTCACTCTAGGGCGTTGATCCGCCAGAGGGAATAGTTAGGGCATAAGAAGTCAACGCCAGAAGCATAAAATACAAAGTAAATAAAACAGTTTTTCCATCGTATAAAACGAATAATTGCTACCAGTGTGAAAGTTGTGGTCATTTCTACGTTCCGCGCAACCTAGGCTTCACCCTAGGACGTTGTTCCACCAGATGGAATAGTTAGGGACTAAGAAGTCAACGCCAGAAGCATAAAATGCGATATAAATACAACAGCTTTTCCATCGTATAAAACGAATAATTGCAACCAGTGTGGAAGTTATCGTCATTTCTACGTTCCGCGTAACCTAGGCTTCACCCAAGGGCGTTGTTCCACCAGATGGAATAGTTAGGGCCTACAAAGTCATCGCGAGAAGCATAAAATACGATATAAATACAACAGCTTTTCCATCGTAGAAGACGAATAATTGCAACCAGTGTGAATGTAATGGTCATTTCTACGTTCCGGTCAACCTAGGCTTCTCTGTCGGGCGTTGCTCCACCAAATCGAATAGCTAGGGCCTTAGAAGTCAACGCCAGAAGCATAAAATACAATAAAGATGCAAAAGTCTTTCCATTGTATAACAGGAATAACTGCAAGCAGTGTGACAGTAATGGCCATTTCCATGTTCCGGGAAACCAAGTCTTCACTCTAGGGCGTTGTTCCACTAGATCGAATATTTAGGGCCTAAGAAGTCGACTCCAGAGAATAAAATACAATATAAGTACAGAAGCTTTTCCATCGTACAAAATGAATAATTGCAAACATTGTGAAAGTAATGGTCATTTCTACGTCCCGGGCAACCTAGGCGTCACTCTAGGGCGTTGCTCCACCACATCTAATAACTACGGCCTTAGCAGTCAACCCCACATGAATAAAATACAATAAAGGTGCAACAGCTTTTCCATCGTATAAATCGAATAATTGCAACCAGTGTGAAAGTTATGGTCATTTCTACTTTCCGGGCACCCTAGGCTTCACCCTAGGACGTTGTTCCACCAGATCGAACAGTTAGGGCCTAAGAAGTCAACGCCAGAAGCATAAAATACAAAATAAATAGATCAGTTTTTCCATCGTATAAAGCGAATAATTGCAACCAGTGTGAAGGTAATGGTCTTTTCTACGTTCCGGGCAACCTAGGCTTCACTCTAGGGCGGTGCTCCACCAGATCAAATAGTTAGGGCCTCAGAAGTCAACGCCGGAAGCATAAAATCCCAAATAAATAAAACAGTTTTACCATCGTATAAAACGAATAATTGCTACCAGTGTGATAGTTATGGTCATTTCTACGTTCCGCGCAACCTAGGCTTCACCCGACGGCGTTGTTCCACCAAATGGAATAGTTAGGGCCTAAGAGGTCAACGCCAGAAGCATAAAATACGATATAAATACAACAGCTTTTCCATCGTATAAAGCGAATAATTGCAACCAGTGTGGAAGTTATGGTCATTTCTACGTTCCGGGCAACCTAGGCTTCACCCTAGGGCGTTGTTCCACCAGATCGAATAGTTAGGGCCTTAGAAGTCAACGCCCGAAGCATAAAATACGAAATAAATGGAACAGCTTTTCCATCGTATAAAACGAATAATTGCAGCCAGTGTGAAAGTAATAGTCATTTCTACGTTCCGGGCAACGTAGGTTTCACTCTAGGGCGTCGATCCGCCAGAGGGAATAGTTAGGGCATAAGAAGTCAACGCCAGAAGCATAAAATGCGATATAAATACAACAGCTTTTCCATCGTATAAAACGAATAATTGCAACCAGTGTGGAAGTTATCGTCATTTCTACGTTCCGCGTAACCTAGGCTTCACCCAAGGGCGTTGTTCCACCAGATGGAATAGTTAGGGCCTACAAAGTCATCGCGAGAAGCATAAAATACGATATAAATACAACAGCTTTTCCATCGTAGAAGACGAATAATTGCAACCAGTGTGAATGTAATGGTCATTTCTACGTTCCGGTCAACCTAGGCTTCTCTGTCGGGCGTTGCTCCACCAAATCGAATAGCTAGGGCCTTAGAAGTCAACGCCAGAAGCATAAAATACAATAAAGATGCAAAAGTCTTTCCATTGTATAACAGGAATAACTGCAAGCAGTGTGACAGTAATGGCCATTTCCATGTTCCGGGAAACCAAGTCTTCACTCTAGGGCGTTGTTCCACTAGATCGAATATTTAGGGCCTAAGAAGTCGACTCCAGAGAATAAAATACAATATAAGTACAGAAGCTTTTCCATCGTACAAAATGAATAATTGCAAACATTGTGAAAGTAATGGTCATTTCTACGTCCCGGGCAACCTAGGCGTCACTCTAGGGCGTTGCTCCACCACATCTAATAACTACGGCCTTAGCAGTCAACCCCACATGAATAAAATACAATAAAGGTGCAACAGCTTTTCCATCGTATAAATCGAATAATTGCAACCAGTGTGAAAGTTATGGTCATTTCTACTTTCCGGGCACCCTAGGCTTCACCCTAGGACGTTGTTCCACCAGATCGAACAGTTAGGGCCTAAGAAGTCAACGCCAGAAGCATAAAATACAAAATAAATAGATCAGTTTTTCCATCGTATAAAGCGAATAATTGCAACCAGTGTGAAGGTAATGGTCTTTTCTACGTTCCGGGCAACCTAGGCTTCACTCTAGGGCGGTGCTCCACCAGATCAAATAGTTAGGGCCTCAGAAGTCAACGCCGGAAGCATAAAATCCCAAATAAATAAAACAGTTTTACCATCGTATAAAACGAATAATTGCTACCAGTGTGATAGTTATGGTCATTTCTACGTTCCGCGCAACCTAGGCTTCACCCGACGGCGTTGTTCCACCAAATGGAATAGTTAGGGCCTAAGAGGTCAACGCCAGAAGCATAAAATACGATATAAATACAACAGCTTTTCCATCGTATAAAGCGAATAATTGCAACCAGTGTGGAAGTTATGGTCATTTCTACGTTCCGGGCAACCTAGGCTTCACCCTAGGGCGTTGTTCCACCAGATCGAATAGTTAGGGCCTTAGAAGTCAACGCCCGAAGCATAAAATACGAAATAAATGGAACAGCTTTTCCATCGTATAAAACGAATAATTGCAGCCAGTGTGAAAGTAATAGTCATTTCTACGTTCCGGGCAACGTAGGTTTCACTCTAGGGCGTCGATCCGCCAGAGGGAATAGTTAGGGCATAAGAAGTCAACGCCAGAAGCATAAAATACAAAGTAAATAAAACAGTTTTTCCATCGTATAAAACGAATAATTGCTACCAGTGTGAAAGTTATGGTCATTTCTACGTTCCGCGCAACCTAGGCTTCACCCTAGGGCGTTGTTCCACCAGATGGAATAGTTAGGGACTAAGAAGTCAACGCCAGAAGCATAAAATGCGATATAAATACAACAGCTTTTCCATCGTATAAGACGAATAATTGCTACCAGTGTGGAAGTTATGGTCATTTCTACGTTCCGGGCAACCCAGGCTTCACTCTAGGGCGTTGCCCGACCAGATCGAATAGCTAGGGCCTTAGAAGCCAACGCCTGAAGTATAAAATACATAAAAGTACAACAGTCTTTCCATCCTATAACATCAATAATTGCAACCCGTGTGAAAGTGATGGTCATTTCTACGTTCCAGGCAACCTAGGCTTCACCCTAGGGCGTTGTTCCACCAGATGGAATAGTTAGGGCCTTAGAAGTCAACGCCCGAAGCATAAAATACAAAATAAATGTAACAGCTTTTCCATCGTATAAAACGAATAATTGCAACCAGTGTGAAAGTAATAGTCATTTCTACGTTCCGGGCAACGTAGGTTTCACTCTAGGGCGTTGATCCTCCAGAGGGAATAGTTAGGGCATAAGAAGTCGACGCCAGAAGCATAAAATACAAAATAAATAAAACAGTTTTTCCATCGTATAAAACGAATAATTGCTGCCAGTGTGAAAGTTATGTTCATTTCTACGTTCCGCGCAACCTAGGCTTCACCCTAGGGCGTTGTTCCACCAGATCGAATAGTTAGGGCCTTAGAAGTCAACGCCCGAAGCATAAAATACAAAATAAATGGAACAGCTTTTCCATCGTATAAAACGAATAATTGCAACCAGTGTGAAAGTAATAGTCATTTCTACGTTCCGGGCAACGTAGGTTTCACTCTAGGGCGTTGATCCGCCAGAGGGAATAGTTAGGGCATAAGAAGTCAACGCCAGAAGCATAAAATACAAAGTAAATAAAACAGTTTTTCCATCGTATAAAACGAATAATTGCTACCAGTGTGAAAGTTATGGTCATTTCTACGTTCCGCGCAACCTAGGCTTCACCCTAGGGCGTTGTTCCACCAGATGGAATAGTTAGGGACTAAGAAGTCAACGCCAGAAGCATAAAATGCGATATAAATACAACAGCTTTTCCATCGTATAAAACGAATAATTGCAACCAGTGTGGAAGTTATCGTCATTTCTACGTTCCGGGCAACCTAGGCTTCACCCAAGGGCGTTGTTCCACCAGATGGAATAGTTAGGGCCTTAGAAGTCAACGCCCGAAGCATAAAATACAAAATAAATACAACAGCTTTTCCATCGTATAAAACGAATAATTGCAACCAGTGTGGAAGTTATGGTCATTTCTACGTTCCGGGCAACGTAGGTTTCACTCTAGGGCGTTGATCCGCCAGAGGGAATAGTTAGGGCATAAGAAGTCAACGCCAGAAGCATAAAATACAAAATAAATAAAACAGTTTTTCCATCGTATAAAACGAATAATTGTTACCAGTGTGAAACTTATGGTCATTTCTACGTTCCGCGCAACCTAGGCTTGACCCTAGGCCGTTGTTCCACCAGATCGAATAGTTAGGGCCTTAGGAGTCAACGCCCGAAGCATAAAATACAAAATAAATAGATCAGTTTTTCCATTGTATAAAACGAATAATTGCAACCAGTGTGAAGGTAATGGTCTTTTCTATGTTCCGGGCAACCTAGGCTTCACTCTAGGGCGGTGCTCCACCAGATCAAATAGTTAGGGCCTTAGAAGTCAACGCCGGAAGCATAAAATCCCAAATAAATAAAACAGTTTTACCATCGTATAAAACGAATAATTGCTACCAATGTGAAAGTTATGGTCATTTCTACGTTCCGCGCAACCTAGGCTTCACCCTAGGGCGTTGTTCCACCAGATGGAATAGTTAGGGACTAAGAAGTCAACGCCAGAAGCATAAAATGCGATATAAATACAACAGCTTTTCCATCGTATAAGACGAATAATTGCTACCAGTGTGGAAGTTATGGTCATTTCTACGTTCCGGGCAACCCAGGCTTCACTCTAGGGCGTTGCCCGACCAGATCGAATAGCTAGGGCCTTAGAAGCCAACGCCTGAAGTATAAAATACAATAAAAGTACAACAGTCTTTCCATCCTATAACAGGAATAATTGCAACCCGTGTGAAAGTGATGGTCATCTCCACGTTCCAGGCAACCTAGGCTTCACCCTAGGGCGTTGTTCCACCAGATGGAATAGTTAGGGCCTTAGAAGTCAACGCCCGAAGCATAAAATACAAAATAAATGTAACAGCTTTTCCATCGTATAAAACGAATAATTGCAACCAGTGTGAAAGTAATAGTCATTTCTACGTTCCGGGCAACGTAGGCTTCACTCTAGGGCCTTGATCCTCCAGAGGGAATAGTTAGGGCATAAGAAGTCAACGCCAGAAGCATAAAATACGAAATAAATGGAACAGCTTTTCCATCGTATAAAACGAATAATTGCAGCCAGTGTGAAAGTAATAGTCATTTCTACGTTCCGGGCAACGTAGGTTTCACTCTAGGGCGTTGATCCGCCAGAGGGAATAGTTAGGGCATAAGAAGTCAACGCCAGAAGCATAAAATACAAAGTAAATAAAACAGTTTTTCCATCGTATAAAACGAATAATTGCTACCAGTGTGAAAGTTATGGTCATTTCTACGTTCCGCGCAACCTAGGCTTCACCCTAGGGCGTTGTTTCACCAGATGGAATAGTTAGGGACTAAGAAGTCAACGCCAGAAGCATAAAATGCGATATAAATACAACAGCTTTTCCATCGTATAAGACGAATAATTGCTACCAGTGTGGAAGTTATGGTCATTTCTACGTTCCGGGCAACCTAGGCTTCACTCTAGGGCGTTGCCCGACCAGATCGAATAGCTAGGGCCTTAGAAGCCAACGCCTGAAGTATAAAATACAATAAAAGTACAACAGTCTTTCCATCCTATAACAGGAATAATTGCAACCCGTGTGAAAGTGATGGTCATTTCTACGTTCCAGGCAACCTAGGCTTCACCCTAGGGCGCTGTTCCACCAGATGGAATAGTTAGGGCCTTAGAAGTCAACGCCCGAAGCATAAAATACAAAATAAATGTAACAGCTTTTCCATCGTATAAAACGAATAATTGCAACCAGTGTGAAAGTAATAGTCATTTCTACGTTCCGGGCAACGTAGGTTTCACTCTAGGGCGTTGATCCTCCAGAGGGAATAGTTAGGGCATAAGAAGTCGACGCCAGAAGCATAAAATACAAAATAAATAAAACAGTTTTTCCATCGTATAAAACGAATAATTGCTACCAGTGTGAAAGTTATGTTCATTTCTACGTTCCGCGCAACCTAGGCTTCACCCGACGGCGTTGTTCCACCAGATGGAATAGTTAGGGCCAAAGAGGTCAACGCCAGAAGCATAAAATACGATATAAATACAACAGCTTTTCCATCGTATAAAACGAATAATTGCAACCAGTGTGAAAGTAATAGTCATTTCTACGTTCCGGGCAACGTAGGTTTCACTCTAGGGCGTTGATCCGCCAGAGGGAATAGTTAGGGCATAAGAAGTCAACGCCAGAAGCATAAAATACAAAGTAAATAAAACAATTTTTCCATCGTATAAAACGAATAATTGCTACCAGTGTGAAAGTTATGGCCATTTCTACGTTCCGCGCAACCTAGGCTTCACCCTAGGGCGTTGTTCCACCAGATGGAATAGTTAGGGACTAAGAAGTCAACGCCAGAAGCATAAAATGCGATATAAATACAACAGCTTTTCCATCGTATAAAACGAATAATTGCAACCAGTGTGGAAGTTATCGTCATTTCTACGTTCCGGGCAACCTAGGCTTCACCCAAGGGCGTTGTTCCACCAGATGGAATAGTTAGGGCCTACGAAGTCATCGCGAGAAGCATAAAGTACGATATAAATACAACAGCTTTTCCATCGTATATGACGAATAATTGCAACCAGCGTGAATCTAATGGTCATTTCTACGTTCCGGGCAACGTAGGCTTCTCTGTCGGGCGTTGCTCCACCAAATCGAATAGCTAGGGCCTTAGAAGTCAACGCCAGAAGCATAAAATACAATAAAGATGCAAATGTCTTTCCATCGTATAACAGGAATAACTGCAAACCGTGTGAAAGTAATGGTCATTTCCATGTTCCGGGAAACCAAGTCTTCACTCTAGGGCGTTGTTCCACTAGATCGAATACTTAGGGCCTAAGAAGTCGACGCCAGAAGAATAAAATACAATATAAGTACAAAAGCTTTTCCATCGTATAAAATGAATACTTGCAAACATTGTGAAAGTAATGGTCATTTCTACGTCCCGGGCAACCTAGGCTTCACTCTAGGGCGTTGCTCGACCAGATCGAATAGCTAGGGCCTTAGAAGTCAACGCCTGAAGTATAAAATACAATAAAAATACAACAGTCTTTCCATGCTATAACAGGAATAATTGCAACCCGTGTGAAAGTGATGGTCATTTCTACGTTCCAGGAAACCTAGGCTTCACCCTAGGGCGTTGTTCCACCAGATGGAATAGTTAGGGCCTTAGAAGTCAACGCCCGAAGCATAAAATACAAAATAAATGGAACAGCTTTTCCATCGTATAAAACGAATAATTGCAACCAGTGTGAAAGTAATAGTCATTTCTACGTTCCGTGCAACGTAGGTTTCACTCTAGGGCGTTGATGCGACAGAGGGAGTAGTTAGGGCATAAGAAGTCAACGCCAGAAGCATAAAATACAAAATAAATATAACAGTTTTTCCATCGTATAAAACGAATAATTGCTACCAGTGTGAACTTATGGTCATTTCTACGTTCCGCGCAACCTAGGCTTGACCCTAGGGCGTTGTTCCACCAGATCGAATAGTTAGGGCCTTAGGTGTCAACGTCCGAAGCATAAAATACAAAATAAATGGAACAGCTTTTCCATCGTATAAAAAGAGTAATTGCAACCAGTGTGAAAGTAACAGTCATTTCTACGTTCCGGGCAACGTAGGTTTCACTCTAGGGCGTTGATCCGTCAGAGGGAATTGTTAGGGCATAAGAAGTCAACGCCAGAAGCATAAAATACAAAATAAATAAAACAGCTTTTCCATCGTATAAAACGAATAATTGGGACCAGTATGAAAGTTAACGTCATTTCTACATTCCGGGCAACATAGGCTTCACCCTTGGGCGTTGCACCAACAGATTGAATAGTTCTCGCCTTAGGAGTCAACGCCCGTAGCATAAAATACAAAATAAATAGAACAGTTTTTCCATCGTATAAAACGAATAATTGCTACCAGTGTGAAAGTTAAGGTCATTTCTACGTTCCGCGCAACCTAGGATACACCCAAGGGCGTTGTTCCACCAGATGGAATAGTTAGGGCCTACGAAGTCAACGCGAGAAGCATAAAATACGATATAAATACAACAGCTTTTCCATCGTATAAGACGAAAAATTGCAACCAGTGTGAATGTAATTGTCATTTCTACGTTCCGGGCAACCTAGGCTTCTCTCTCGGGCGTTGCTCCACCAAATCGAATAGCTAGGGCCTTAGAAGTCAACGCCAGAAGCATAAAATGCAATAAAGATGCAAAAGTCATTCCATCGTGTAACAGGAATAACTGCAAACAGTGTGAAAGTAATAGTCATTTCTACGTTCCGGGCAACGTAGGTTTCACTCTAGGACGTTGATCCTCCAGAGGGAATAGTTAGGGCATAAGAAGTCAACGCCAGAAGCATAAAATACAAAATAAATAAAACAGTTTTTCCATCGTATAAAACGAATAATTGCTACCAGTGTGAAAGTTATGGTCATTTCTACGTTCCGCGCAACCTAGGCTTCACCCTAGGGCGTTGTTCCACCAGATCGAATAGTTAGGGCCTTAGAAGTCAACGCCCGAAGCATAAAATACAAAATAAATGGAACAGCTTTTCCATAGTATAAAACGAATAATTGCTACAAGTGTGAAAGTTATGGTCATTTCTACGTTCCGCGCAACCTAGGCTTCACCCTAGGGCGTTGTTCCAACAGATGGAATAGTTAGGGCTAAGAAGTCAACGCCAGAAGCTTAGCTTGCGATATAAATACAACAGCTTTTCCATCGTATAAAACGTATAATTGCAACCACTGTGGAAGTTATCGTCATTTCTACGTTCCGGGCAACCTAGGCTTCACACTAGGGCGTTGCTCGACCAGATCGAATAGCTAGAGCCTTAGAAGTCAACGCCCGAAGCATAAAATACAAAATAAATAGAACAGTTTTTCCATCGTATAAAACGAATAATTGCTACCAGTGTGAAAGTTATGGTCATTGCTCCGTTCCGCGCAACCTAGGCTTCACCCAAGGGCGTTGTTCCACCAGATGGAATAGTTAGGGCCTAAGAAGTCAACGCCAGAAGCATAGAACACTCTATAAATACAACAGTTTTTCCATCGTATAAAACGAATAATTGCAACCAGTATGAAAGTTAACGTCATTTCTACTTTCCGGGCAACCTAGGCTTCACCCTAGGGCGTTGCACCAACAGATTGAATAGTTAGGGCCTTAGAAGTCAACGCCCGATTCATAAAATACAAAATAAATAAAACAGTTTTCCCATCGTATAAAACGAATAATTGCTACCAGTGTGAAAGTTATGGTCATTTCTTCGATCCGCGCAACCTAGGCTTCACCCAAGGGCGTTGTTCCACCAGATGGAATAGTTAGGGCCTACGAAGTCATCGCGAGAAGCATAAAATACGATATAAATACAACAGCTTTTCCATCGTAGAAGACGAATAATTGCAACCAGTGTGAATATAATGGTCATTTCTACGTTCCGGGCAACCTAGGCTTCTCTGTCGGGCGTTGCTCCACCAAATCGAATAGCTAGGGCCTTAGAAGTCAACGCCAGAAGCATAAAATACAATAAAGATGCAAAAGTCTCTTCCATCGTATAACAGGAATAACTGCAAACAGTGTGAAAGTAATGGCCATTTCCATGTTCCGGGAAACCAAGTCTTCACTCTAGGGCGTTGTTCCACTAGATCGAATAGTTAGGGCCTAAGAAGTCGACTCCAGAGAATAAAATACAATATGAGTACAAAAGCTTTTCCATCGTATAAAATGAATAATTGCAAACATTGTGAAAGTAATGGTCATTTCTACGTCCCGGGCAACCTAGGCGTCACTCTAGGGCGTTGCTCCACCACATCTAATAGCTACGGCCTTAGCAGTCAACCCCAGATGAATAAAATACAATAAAGGTGCAACAGCTTTTCCATCATATAAATCGAATAATTGCAACCAGTGTGAAAGTTATGGTCATTTCTACTTTCCGGGCACCCTAGGCTTCACCCTAGGACGTTGTTCCACCAGATCGAACAGTTAGGGCCTAAGAAGTCAACGCCAGAAGCATAAAATACAAAATAAATAGATCAGTTTTTCCATCGTATAAAATGAATAATTGCAAACATTGTGAAAGTTATGGTCATTTCTACGTTCCGCGCAACCTAGGCTTCACCCGAAGGCGTTGTTCCACCAGATGGAATAGTTAGGGCCTAAGAGGTCAACGCCAGAAGCATAAAATACGATATAAATACAACAGCTTTTCCATCGTATAAAACGAATAATTGCTACCAATGTGAAAGTTATGGTCATTTCTACGTTCCGCGCAACCTAGGCTTCACCCGACGGCGTTGTTCCACCAGATGGAATAGTTAGGGCCTAAGAGGTCAACGCCAGAAGCATAAAATACGATATAAATACAACAGCTTTTCCATCGTATAAAACGAATAATTGCAACCAGTGTGAATGTAATGGTCATTTCTACGTTCCGGGCAACGTAGGCTTCTCTGTCGGGCGTTGCTCCACCAAACCGAATAGCTAGGGCCTTAGAAGTCAACGCCAGAAGCATAAAATACAATAAAGATGCAAATGTCTTTCCATCGTATAACAGGAATAACTGCAAACCGTGTGAGAGTAATGGTCATTTCCATGTTCCGGGAAACCAAGTCTTCACTCTAGGGCGTTGTTCCACTAGATCGAATAGTTAGGGCCTAAGAAGTCGACGCCAGAAGCATAAAATACAAAATAAATGTAACAGCTTTTCCATCGTATAAGACGAATAATTGCTACCAGTGTGGAAGTTATGGTCATTTCTACGTTCCGGGCAACCTAGGCTTCACTCTAGGGCGTTGCCCGACCAGATCGAATAGCTAGGGCCTTAGAAGCCAACGCCTGAAGTATAAAATACAATAAAAGTACAACAGTCTTTCCATCCTATAACAGGAATAATTGCAACCCGTGTGAAAGTGATGGTCATTTCTACGTTCCAGGCAACCTAGGCTTCACCCTAGGGCGTTGTTCCACCAGATGGAATAGTTAGGTCCTTAGAAGTCAACGCCCGAAGCATAAAATACAAAATAAATGTAACAGCTTTTCCATCGTATAAAACGAATAATTGCAACCAGTGTGAAAGTAATAGTCATTTCTACGTTCCGGGCAACGTAGGTTTCACTCTAGGGCGTTGATCCTCCAGAGGGAATAGTTAGGGCATAAGAAGTCAACGCCAGAAGCATAAAATACAAAATAAATAAAACAATTTTTCCATCGTATAAAACGAATAATTGCTACCAGTGTGAAAGTTATGTTCATTTCTACGTTCCGCGCAACCTAGGCTTCACCCTAGGGCGTTGTTCCACCAGATCGAATAGTTAGGGCCTTAGAAGTCAACGCCCGAAGCATAAAATACAAAATAAATGGAACAGCTTTTCCATCGTATAAAACGAATAATTGCAACCAGTGTGAAAGTAATAGTCATTTCTACGTTCCGGGCAACGTAGGTTTCACTCTAGGGCGTTGATCCGCCAGAGGGAATAGTTAGGGCATAAGAAGTCAACGCCAGAAGCATAAAATACAAAGTAAATAAAACAGTTTTTCCATCGTATAAGACGAATAATTGCTACCAGTGTGAAAGTTATGGTCATTTCTACGTTCCGGGCAACCTAGGCTTCACCCAAGGGCGTTGTTCCACCAGATGGAATAGTTAGGGCCTACGAAGTCATCGCGAGAAGCATAAAATACGATATAAATACAACAGCTTTTCCATCGTATAAGACGAATAATTGCAACCAGTGTGAATGTAATGATCATTTCTACGTTCCGGGCAACGTAGGCTTCTCTGTCGGGCGTTGCATCCACCAAATCGAATAGCTAGGGCCTTAGAAGTCAACGCCAGAAGCATAAAATACAATAAAGATGCAAAAGTCTTTCCATCGTATAACAGGAATAACTGCAAACCGTGTGAAAGTAATGATCATTTCCATGTTCCGGGAAACCAAGTCTTCACTCTAGGGCGTTGTTCCACTAGGCCGAATAGTTAGGGCCTAAGGAGTCGACGCCAGATGAATAAAATACAATATAAGTACAAAAGCTTTTCCATCGTATAAAATGAATAATTGCAAACATTGTGAAAGTAATGGTCATTTCTACGTCCAGGGCAACCTAGGCTTCACTCTAGGGCGTTGCTCGACCAGATCAAATAGCTAGGGCCTTAGAAGTCAACGCCTGAAGTATAAAATACAATAAAAATACAACAGTCTTTCCATCCTATAACAGGAATAATTGCAACCCGTGTGAAAGTGATGGTCATTTCTACGTTCCAGGAAACCTAGGCTTCACCCTAGGGCGTTGTTCCACCAGATGGAATAGTTAGGGCCTTAGAAGTCAACGCCCGAAGCATAAAATACAAAATAAATGGAACAGCTTTTCCATCGTATAAAACGAATAATTGCAACCAGTGTGAAAGTAATAGTCATTTCTACGTTCCGCGCAACGTAGGTTTCACTCTAGGGCGTTGATCCGCCAGAGGGAGTAGTTAGGGCATAAGAAGTCAACGCCAGAAGCATAAAATACAAAATAAATAAAACAGTTTTTCCATCGTATAAAACGAATAATTGCTACCAGTGTGAAGCTTGTGGTCATTTCTACGTTCCGCGCAACCTAGGCTTGACCCTAGGGCGTTGCTCCACCAGATCGAATAGTTAGGGCCTTAGGGGTCAACGCCCGAAGCATAAAATACAAAATAAATGGAACAGCTTTTCCATCGTATAAAACGAGTAATTGCAACCAGTGTGAAAGTAACAGTCATTTCTACGTTCCGGGCAACGTAGGTTTCACTCTAGGGCGTTGATCCGCCAGAGGGAATTGTTAGGGCATAAGAAGTCAACGCCAGAAGCATAAAATACAAAATAAATAAAACAGCTTTTCCATCGTATAAAACGAATAATTGGAACCAGTATGAAAGTTAACGTCATTTCTACATTCCGGGCAGCATAGGCTTCACCCTTGGGCGTTGCACCAACAGATTGAATAGTTATGGCCTTAGGAGTCAACGCCCGTAGCATAAAATACAAAATAAATAGAACAGTTTTTCCATCGTATAAAACGAATAATTGCTACCAGTGTGAAAGTTAAGGTCATTTCTACGTTCCGCGCAACCTAGGATACACCCAAGGGCGTTGTTCCACCAGATGGAATAGTTAGGGCCTACGAAGTCAACGCGAGAAGCATAAAATACGATATAAATACAACAGCTTTTCCATCGTATAAGACGAATAATTGCAACCAGTGTGAATGTAATTGTCATTTCTACGTTCCGGGCAACCTAGGCTTCTCTCTCGGGCGTTGCTCCACCAAATCGAATAGCTAGGGCCTTAGAAGTCAACGCCAGAAGCATAAAATGCAATAAAGATGCAAAAGTCTTTCCATCGTATAACAGGAGTAACTGCAAACAGTGTGAAAGTAATAGTCATTTCTACGTTCCGGGCAACGTAGGTTTCACTCTAGGGCGTTGATCCTCCAGAGGGAATAGTTAGGGCATAAGAAGTCAACGCCAGAAGCTTAAAATACAAAATAAATAAAACAGTTTTTCCATCGTATAAAACGAATAATTGCTACCAGTGTGAAAGTTATGGTCATTTCTACGTTCCGCGCAACCTAGGCTTCACCCCAGGGGGGTTGTTCCACCAGATCGAATAGTTAGGGCCTTAGAAGTCAACGCCCGAAGCATAAAATACAAAATAAATGGAACAGCTTTTCCATCGTATAAAACGAATAATTGCTACAAGTGTGAAAGTTATGGTCATTTCTACGTTCCGCGCAACCTAGGCTTCACCCTAGGGCGTTGTTCCAACAGATGGAATAGTTAGGGACTAAGAAGTCAACGCCAGAAGCTTAACTTGCGATATAAATACAATAGCTTTTCCATCGTATAAAACGAATAATTGCAACCACTGTGGAAGTTATCGTCATTTCTACGTTCCGGGCAACCTAGGCTTCACACTAGGGCGTTGCTCGACCAGATCGAATAGCTAGGGCCTTAGAAGTCAACGCCCGAAGCATAAAATACAAAATAAATAGAACAGTTTTTCCATCGTATAAAACGAATAATTGCTACCAGTGTGAAAGTTATGGTCATTGCTACGTTCCGCGCCACTTAGGCTTCACCCAAGGGCGTTGTTCCACCAGATGGAATAGTTAGGGCCTAAGAAGTCGACGCCAGAAGCATAGAACACTATATAAATACAACAGTTTTTCCATCGTATAAAACGAATAATTGCAACCAGTATGAAAGTTAACGTCATTTCTACTTTCCGGGCAACCTAGGCTTCACCCTAGGGCGTTGCACCAACAGATTGAATAGTTAGGGCCTTAGAAGTCAACGCCCGATTCATAAAATACAAAATAAACAGAACAGTTTTTCCATCGTATAAAACGAATAATTGCTACCAGTGTGAAAGTTATGGTCATTTCTACGTTCCGCGCAACCTAGGCTTCACCCTAGGGCGTTGATCCACCAGATGGAATAGTTAGGGACTAAGAAGTCAACGCCAGAAGCATAAAATGCGATATAAATACAACAGCTTTTCCATCGTATAAGACGAATAATTGCAACCAGTGTGAATGTAATGGTCATTTCTACGTTCCGGGCAACGTAGGCTTCTCTGTCGGGCGTTGCTCCACCAAACCGAATAGCTAGGGCCTTAGAAGTCAACGCCAGAAGCATAAAATACAATAAAGATGCAAATGTCTTTCCATCGTATAACAGGAATAACTGCAAACCGTGTGAGAGTAATGGTCATTTCCATGTTCCGGGAAACCAAGTCTTCACTCTAGGGCGTTGTTCCACTAGATCGAATAGTTAGGGCCTAAGAAGTCGACGCCAGAAGCATAAAATACAAAATAAATGTAACAGCTTTTCCATCGTATAAGACGAATAATTGCTACCAGTGTGGAAGTTATGGTCATTTCTACGTTCCGGGCAACCTAGGCTTCACTCTAGGGCGTTGCCCGACCAGATCGAATAGCTAGGGCCTTAGAAGCCAACGCCTGAAGTATAAAATACAATAAAAGTACAACAGTCTTTCCATCCTATAACAGGAATAATTGCAACCCGTGTGAAAGTGATGGTCATTTCTACGTTCCAGGCAACCTAGGCTTCACCCTAGGGCGTTGTTCCACCAGATGGAATAGTTAGGTCCTTAGAAGTCAACGCCCGAAGCATAAAATACAAAATAAATGTAACAGCTTTTCCATCGTATAAAACGAATAATTGCAACCAGTGTGAAAGTAATAGTCATTTCTACGTTCCGGGCAACGTAGGTTTCACTCTAGGGCGTTGATCCTCCAGAGGGAATAGTTAGGGCATAAGAAGTCAACGCCAGAAGCATAAAATACAAAATAAATAAAACAATTTTTCCATCGTATAAAACGAATAATTGCTACCAGTGTGAAAGTTATGTTCATTTCTACGTTCCGCGCAACCTAGGCTTCACCCTAGGGCGTTGTTCCACCAGATCGAATAGTTAGGGCCTTAGAAGTCAACGCCCGAAGCATAAAATACAAAATAAATGGAACAGCTTTTCCATCGTATAAAACGAATAATTGCAACCAGTGTGAAAGTAATAGTCATTTCTACGTTCCGGGCAACGTAGGTTTCACTCTAGGGCGTTGATCCGCCAGAGGGAATAGTTAGGGCATAAGAAGTCAACGCCAGAAGCATAAAATACAAAGTAAATAAAACAGTTTTTCCATCGTATAAGACGAATAATTGCTACCAGTGTGAAAGTTATGGTCATTTCTACGTTCCGGGCAACCTAGGCTTCACCCAAGGGCGTTGTTCCACCAGATGGAATAGTTAGGGCCTACGAAGTCATCGCGAGAAGCATAAAATACGATATAAATACAACAGCTTTTCCATCGTATAAGACGAATAATTGCAACCAGTGTGAATGTAATGGTCATTTCTACGTTCCGGGCAACGTAGGCTTCTCTGTCGGGCGTTGCATCCACCAAATCGAATAGCTAGGGCCTTAGAAGTCAACGCCAGAAGCATAAAATACAATAAAGATGCAAAAGTCTTTCCATCGTATAACAGGAATAACTGCAAACCGTGTGAAAGTAATGGTCATTTCCATGTTCCGGGAAACCAAGTCTTCACTCTAGGGCGTTGTTCCACTAGGCCGAATAGTTAGGGCCTAAGGAGTCGACGCCAGATGAATAAAATACAATATAAGTACAAAAGCTTTTCCATCGTATAAAATGAATAATTGCAAACATTGTGAAAGTAATGGTCATTTCTACGTCCAGGGCAACCTAGGCTTCACTCTAGGGCGTTGCTCGACCAGATCAAATAGCTAGGGCCTTAGAAGTCAACGCCTGAAGTATAAAATACAATAAAAATACAACAGTCTTTCCATCCTATAACAGGAATAATTGCAACCCGTGTGAAAGTGATGGTCATTTCTACGTTCCAGGAAACCTAGGCTTCACCCTAGGGCGTTGTTCCACCAGATGGAATAGTTAGGGCCTTAGAAGTCAACGCCCGAAGCATAAAATACAAAATAAATGGAACAGCTTTTCCATCGTATAAAACGAATAATTGCAACCAGTGTGAAAGTAATAGTCATTTCTACGTTCCGCGCAACGTAGGTTTCACTCTAGGGCGTTGATCCGCCAGAGGGAGTAGTTAGGGCATAAGAAGTCAACGCCAGAAGCATAAAATACAAAATAAATAAAACAGTTTTTCCATCGTATAAAACGAATAATTGCTACCAGTGTGAAGCTTGTGGTCATTTCTACGTTCCGCGCAACCTAGGCTTGACCCTAGGGCGTTGCTCCACCAGATCGAATAGTTAGGGCCTTAGGGGTCAACGCCCGAAGCATAAAATACAAAATAAATGGAACAGCTTTTCCATCGTATAAAACGAGTAATTGCAACCAGTGTGAAAGTAACAGTCATTTCTACGTTCCGGGCAACGTAGGTTTCACTCTAGGGCGTTGATCCGCCAGAGGGAATTGTTAGGGCATAAGAAGTCAACGCCAGAAGCATAAAATACAAAATAAATAAAACAGCTTTTCCATCGTATAAAACGAATAATTGGAACCAGTATGAAAGTTAACGTCATTTCTACATTCCGGGCAGCATAGGCTTCACCCTTGGGCGTTGCACCAACAGATTGAATAGTTATGGCCTTAGGAGTCAACGCCCGTAGCATAAAATACAAAATAAATAGAACAGTTTTTCCATCGTATAAAACGAATAATTGCTACCAGTGTGAAAGTTAAGGTCATTTCTACGTTCCGCGCAACCTAGGATACACCCAAGGGCGTTGTTCCACCAGATGGAATAGTTAGGGCCTACGAAGTCAACGCGAGAAGCATAAAATACGATATAAATACAACAGCTTTTCCATCGTATAAGACGAATAATTGCAACCAGTGTGAATGTAATTGTCATTTCTACGTTCCGGGCAACCTAGGCTTCTCTCTCGGGCGTTGCTCCACCAAATCGAATAGCTAGGGCCTTAGAAGTCAACGCCAGAAGCATAAAATGCAATAAAGATGCAAAAGTCTTTCCATCGTATAACAGGAGTAACTGCAAACAGTGTGAAAGTAATAGTCATTTCTACGTTCCGGGCAACGTAGGTTTCACTCTAGGGCGTTGATCCTCCAGAGGGAATAGTTAGGGCATAAGAAGTCAACGCCAGAAGCTTAAAATACAAAATAAATAAAACAGTTTTTCCATCGTATAAAACGAATAATTGCTACCAGTGTGAAAGTTATGGTCATTTCTACGTTCCGCGCAACCTAGGCTTCACCCCAGGGGGGTTGTTCCACCAGATCGAATAGTTAGGGCCTTAGAAGTCAACGCCCGAAGCATAAAATACAAAATAAATGGAACAGCTTTTCCATCGTATAAAACGAATAATTGCTACAAGTGTGAAAGTTATGGTCATTTCTACGTTCCGCGCAACCTAGGCTTCACCCTAGGGCGTTGTTCCAACAGATGGAATAGTTAGGGACTAAGAAGTCAACGCCAGAAGCTTAACTTGCGATATAAATACAATAGCTTTTCCATCGTATAAAACGAATAATTGCAACCACTGTGGAAGTTATCGTCATTTCTACGTTCCGGGCAACCTAGGCTTCACACTAGGGCGTTGCTCGACCAGATCGAATAGCTAGGGCCTTAGAAGTCAACGCCCGAAGCATAAAATACAAAATAAATAGAACAGTTTTTCCATCGTATAAAACGAATAATTGCTACCAGTGTGAAAGTTATGGTCATTGCTACGTTCCGCGCCACTTAGGCTTCACCCAAGGGCGTTGTTCCACCAGATGGAATAGTTAGGGCCTAAGAAGTCGACGCCAGAAGCATAGAACACTATATAAATACAACAGTTTTTCCATCGTATAAAACGAATAATTGCAACCAGTATGAAAGTTAACGTCATTTCTACTTTCCGGGCAACCTAGGCTTCACCCTAGGGCGTTGCACCAACAGATTGAATAGTTAGGGCCTTAGAAGTCAACGCCCGATTCATAAAATACAAAATAAACAGAACAGTTTTTCCATCGTATAAAACGAATAATTGCTACCAGTGTGAAAGTTATGGTCATTTCTACGTTCCGCGCAACCTAGGCTTCACCCTAGGGCGTTGATCCACCAGATGGAATAGTTAGGGACTAAGAAGTCAACGCCAGAAGCATAAAATGCGATATAAATACAACAGCTTTTCCATCGTATAAGACGAATAATTGCTACCAGTGTGGAAGTTATGGTCATTTCTACGTTCCGGGCAACCTAGGCTTCACTCTAGGGCGTTCCCCGACCAGATCGAATAGCTAGGGCCTTAGAAGCCAACGCCTGAAGTATAAAATACAATAAAAGTACAACAGTCTTTCCATCATATAACAGGAATAATTGCAACTCGTGTGAAAGTGATGGTCATTTCTACGTTCCAGGCAACCTAGGCTTCACCCTAGGGCGTTGTTCCACCAGATGGAATAGTTAGGGCCTTAGAAGTCAGCGCCCGAAGCATAAAATACAAAATAAATGTAACAGCTTTTCCATCGTATAAAACGAATAATTGCAACCAGTGTGAAAGTAATAGTCATTTCTACGTTCCGGGCAACGTAGGTTTCACTCTAGGGCGTTGATCCTCCAGAGGGAATAGTTAGGGAATAAGAACTCGACGCCAGAAGCATAAAATACAAAATAAATAAAACAGTTTTTCCATCGTATAAAACGAATAATTGCTACCAGTGTGAAAGTTATGTTCATTTCTACGTTCCGCGCAACCTAGGCTTCACCCGACGGCGTTGTTCCACCAGATGGAATAGTTAGGGCCTAAGAGGTCAACGCCAGAAGCATAAAATACGATATAAATACAACAGCTTTTCCATCGTATAAAACGAATAATTGCAACCAGTGTGAAAGTAATAGTCATTCCTACGTTCCGGGCAACGTAGGTTTCACTCTAGGGCGTTGATCCGGCAGAGGGAATAGTTAGGGCATAAGAAGTCAGCGCCAGAAGCATAAAATACAAAGTAAATAAAACAGTTTTTCCATCGTATAAAACGAATAATTGCTACCAGTGTGAAAGTTATGGTCATTTCTACGTTCCGCGCAACCTAGGCTTCACCCCAGGGGGGTTGTTCCACCAGATCGAATAGTTAGGGCCTTAGAAGTCAACGCCCGAAGCATAAAATACAAAATAAATGGAACAGCTTTTCCATCGTATAAAACGAATAATTGCTACAAGTGTGAAAGTTATGGTCATTTCTACGTTCCGCGCAACCTAGGCTTCACCCTAGGGCGTTGTTCCAACAGATGGAATAGTTAGGGACTAAGAAGTCAACGCCAGAAGCTTAACTTGCGATATAAATACAATAGCTTTTCCATCGTATAAAACGAATAATTGCAACCACTGTGGAAGTTATCGTCATTTCTACGTTCCGGGCAACCTAGGCTTCACACTAGGGCGTTGCTCGACCAGATCGAATAGCTAGGGCCTTAGAAGTCAACGCCCGAAGCATAAAATACAAAATAAATAGAACAGTTTTTCCATCGTATAAAACGAATAATTGCTACCAGTGTGAAAGTTATGGTCATTGCTACGTTCCGCGCCACTTAGGCTTCACCCAAGGGCGTTGTTCCACCAGATGGAATAGTTAGGGCCTAAGAAGTCGACGCCAGAAGCATAGAACACTATATAAATACAACAGTTTTTCCATCGTATAAAACGAATAATTGCAACCAGTATGAAAGTTAACGTCATTTCTACTTTCCGGGCAACCTAGGCTTCACCCTAGGGCGTTGCACCAACAGATTGAATAGTTAGGGCCTTAGAAGTCAACGCCCGATTCATAAAATACAAAATAAACAGAACAGTTTTTCCATCGTATAAAACGAATAATTGCTACCAGTGTGAAAGTTATGGTCATTTCTACGTTCCGCGCAACCTAGGCTTCACCCTAGGGCGTTGATCCACCAGATGGAATAGTTAGGGACTAAGAAGTCAACGCCAGAAGCATAAAATGCGATATAAATACAACAGCTTTTCCATCGTATAAGACGAATAATTGCTACCAGTGTGGAAGTTATGGTCATTTCTACGTTCCGGGCAACCTAGGCTTCACTCTAGGGCGTTCCCCGACCAGATCGAATAGCTAGGGCCTTAGAAGCCAACGCCTGAAGTATAAAATACAATAAAAGTACAACAGTCTTTCCATCATATAACAGGAATAATTGCAACTCGTGTGAAAGTGATGGTCATTTCTACGTTCCAGGCAACCTAGGCTTCACCCTAGGGCGTTGTTCCACCAGATGGAATAGTTAGGGCCTTAGAAGTCAGCGCCCGAAGCATAAAATACAAAATAAATGTAACAGCTTTTCCATCGTATAAAACGAATAATTGCAACCAGTGTGAAAGTAATAGTCATTTCTACGTTCCGGGCAACGTAGGTTTCACTCTAGGGCGTTGATCCTCCAGAGGGAATAGTTAGGGAATAAGAACTCGACGCCAGAAGCATAAAATACAAAATAAATAAAACAGTTTTTCCATCGTATAAAACGAATAATTGCTACCAGTGTGAAAGTTATGTTCATTTCTACGTTCCGCGCAACCTAGGCTTCACCCGACGGCGTTGTTCCACCAGATGGAATAGTTAGGGCCTAAGAGGTCAACGCCAGAAGCATAAAATACGATATAAATACAACAGCTTTTCCATCGTATAAAACGAATAATTGCAACCAGTGTGAAAGTAATAGTCATTCCTACGTTCCGGGCAACGTAGGTTTCACTCTAGGGCGTTGATCCGGCAGAGGGAATAGTTAGGGCATAAGAAGTCAACGCCAGAAGCATAAAATACAAAGTAAATAAAACAGTTTTTCCATCGTATAAAACGAATAATTGCTACCAGTGTGAAAGTTATGGTCATTTCTACGTTCCGCGCAACCTAGGCTTCACCCTAGGGCGTTGTTCCACCAGATGGAATAGTTAGGGACTAAGAAGTCAACGCCAGAAGCATAAAATGCGATATAAATACAACAGCTTTTCCATCGTATAAAACGAATAATTGCAACCAGTGTGGAAGTTATCGTCATTTCTACGTTCCGGGCAACCTAGGCTTCACCCAAGGGCGTTGTTCCACCAGATGGAATAGTTAGGGCCTACGAAGTCATCGCGAGAAGCATAAAATACGATATAAATACAACAGCTTTTCCATCGTATAAGACGAATAATTGCAACCAGTGTGAATGTAATGGTCATTTCTACGTTCCGGGCAACGTAGGCTTCTCTGTCGGGCGTTGCTCCACCAAATCGAATAGCTAGGGCCTTAGAAGTCAACGCCAGAAGCATAAAATACAATAAAGATGCAAATGTCTTTCCATCGTATAACAGGAATAACTGCAAACCGTGTGAAAGTAATGGTCATTTCCATGTTCCGGGAAACCAAGTCTTCACTCTAGGGCGTTGTTCCACTAGATCGAATAGTTAGGGCCTAAGAAGTCGACGCCAGAAGAATAAAATACAATATAAGTACAAAAGCTTTTCCATCGTATAAAATGAGTAATTGCAAACATTGTGAAAGTAATGGTCATTTCTACGTCCCGGGCAACCTAGGCTTCACTCTAGGGCGTTGCTCGACCAGATCGAATAGCTAGGGCCTTAGAAGTCAACGCCTGAAGTATAAAATACATTAAAAATACAACAGTCTTTCCATGCTATAACAGGAATAATTGCAACCCGTGTGAAAGTGATGGTCATCTCTACGTTCCAGGAAACCTAGGCTTCACCCTAGGGCGTTGTTCCACCAGATGGAATAGTTAGGGCCTTAGAAGTCAACGCCCGAAGCATAAAATACAAAATAAATGGAACAGCTTTTCCATCGTATAAAACGAATAATTGCAACCAGTGTGAAAGTAATAGTCATTCCTACGTTCCGGGCAACGTAGGTTTCACTCTAGGGCGTTGATCCGGCAGAGGGAATAGTTAGGGCATAAGAAGTCAACGCCAGAAGCATAAAATACAAAGTAAATAAAACAGTTTTTCCATCGTATAAAACGAATAATTGCTACCAGTGTGAAAGTTATGGTCATTTCTACGTTCCGCGCAACCTAGGCTTCACCCTAGGGCGTTGTTCCACCAGATGGAATAGTTAGGGACTAAGAAGTCAACGCCAGAAGCATAAAATGCGATATAAATACAACAGCTTTTCCATCGTATAAAACGAATAATTGCAACCAGTGTGGAAGTTATCGTCATTTCTACGTTCCGGGCAACCTAGGCTTCACCCAAGGGCGTTGTTCCACCAGATGGAATAGTTAGGGCCTACGAAGTCATCGCGAGAAGCATAAAATACGATATAAATACAACAGCTTTTCCATCGTATAAGACGAATAATTGCAACCAGTGTGAATGTAATGGTCATTTCTACGTTCCGGGCAACGTAGGCTTCTCTGTCGGGCGTTGCTCCACCAAATCGAATAGCTAGGGCCTTAGAAGTCAACGCCAGAAGCATAAAATACAATAAAGATGCAAATGTCTTTCCATCGTATAACAGGAATAACTGCAAACCGTGTGAAAGTAATGGTCATTTCCATGTTCCGGGAAACCAAGTCTTCACTCTAGGGCGTTGTTCCACTAGATCGAATAGTTAGGGCCTAAGAAGTCGACGCCAGAAGAATAAAATACAATATAAGTACAAAAGCTTTTCCATCGTATAAAATGAGTAATTGCAAACATTGTGAAAGTAATGGTCATTTCTACGTCCCGGGCAACCTAGGCTTCACTCTAGGGCGTTGCTCGACCAGATCGAATAGCTAGGGCCTTAGAAGTCAACGCCTGAAGTATAAAATACATTAAAAATACAACAGTCTTTCCATGCTATAACAGGAATAATTGCAACCCGTGTGAAAGTGATGGTCATCTCTACGTTCCAGGAAACCTAGGCTTCACCCTAGGGCGTTGTTCCACCAGATGGAATAGTTAGGGCCTTAGAAGTCAACGCCCGAAGCATAAAATACAAAATAAATGGAACAGCTTTTCCATCGTATAAAACGAATAATTGCAACCAGTGTGAAAGTAATAGTCATTTCTACGTTCCGGGCAACGTAGGTTTCACTCTAGGGCGTTGATGCGCCAGAGGGAGTAGTTAGGGCATAAGAAGTCAACGCCAGAAGCATAAAATACAATATAAATATAACAGTTTTTCCATCGTATAAAACGAATAATTGCTACCAGTGTGAACTTATGGTCATTTCTACGTTCCGCGCAACCTAGGCTTGACCCTAGGGCGTTGTTCCACCAGATCGAATAGTTAGGGCCTTAGGTGTCAACGTCCGAAGCATAAAATACAAAATAAATGGAACAGCTTTTCCATCGTATAAAACGAGTAATTGCAACCAGTGTGAAAGTAACAGTCATTTCTACGTTCCGGGCAACGTAGGTTTCACTCTAGGGCGTTGATCCGCCAGAGGGAATTGTTAGGGCATAAGAAGTCAACGCCAGAAGCATAAAATACAAAATAAATAAAACAGCTTTTCCATCGTATAAAACGAATAATTGGGACCAGTATGAAAGTTAACGTCATTTCTACATTCCGGGCAACATAGGCGTCACCCTTGGGCGTTGCACCAACAGATTGAATAGTTCTCGCCTTAGGAGTCAACGCCCGTAGCATAAAATACAAAATAAATAGAACAGTTTTTCCATCGTATAAAACGAATAATTGCTACCAGTGTGAAAGTTAAGGTCATTTCTACGTTCCGCGCAACCTAGGATACACCCAAGGGCGTTGTTCCACCAGATGGAATAGTTAGGGCCTACGAAGTCAACGCGAGAAGCATAAAATACGATATAAATACAACAGCTTTTCCATCGTATAAGACGAAAAATTGCAACCAGTGTGAATGTAATTGTCATTTCTACGTTCCGGGCAACCTAGGCTTCTCTCTCGGGCGTTGCTCCACCAAATCGAATAGCTAGGGCCTTAGAAGTCAACGCCAGAAGCATAAAATGCAATAAAGATGCAAAAGTCCTTCCATCGTGTAACAGGAATAACTGCAAACAGTGTGAAAGTAATAGTCATTTCTACGTTCCGGGCAACGTAGGTTTCACTCTAGGGCGTTGATCCTCCAGAGGGAATAGTTAGGGCATAAGAAGTCAACGCCAGAAGCATAAAATACAAAATAAATAAAACAGTTTTTCCATCGTATAAAACGAATAATTGCAACCAGTATGAAAGTTAACGTCATTTCTACTTTCCGGGCAACCTAGGCTTCACCCTAGGGCGTTGCACCAACAGATTGAATAGTTAGGGCCTTAGAAGTCAACGCCCGATTCATAAAATACAAAATAAATAAAACAGTTTTCCCATCGTATAAAACGAATAATTGCTACCAGTGTGAAAGTTATGGTCATTTCTTCGTTCCGCGCAACCTAGGCTTCACCCAAGGGCGTTGTTCCACCAGATGGAATAGTTAGGGCCTACGAAGTCATCGCGAGAAGCATAAAATACGATATAAATACAACAGCTTTTCCATCGTAGAAGACGAATAATTGCAACCAGTGTGAATGTAATGGTCATTTCTACGTTCCGGGCAACCTAGGCTTCTCTGTCGGGCGTTGCTCCACCAAATCGAATAGCTAGGGCCTTAGAAGTCAACGCCAGAAGCATAAAATACAATAAAGATGCAAAAGTCTCTTCCATCGTATAACAGGAATAACTGCAAACAGTGTGAAAGTAATGGCCATTTCCATGTTCCGGGAAACCAAGTTTTCACTCTAGGGCGTTGTTCCCCTAGATCGAATAGTTAGGGCCTAAGAAGTCGACTCCAGAGAATAAAATACAATATGAGTACAAAAGCTTTTCCATCGTATAAAATGAATAATTGCAAACATTGTGAAAGTAATGGTCATTTCTACGTCCCGGGCAACCTAGGCGTCACTCTAGGGCGTTGCTCCACCACATCTAATAGCTACGGCCTTAGCAGTCAACCCCAGATGAATAAAATACAATAAAGGTGCAACAGCTTTTCCATCATATAAATCGAATAATTGCAACCAGTGTGAAAGTTATGGTCATTTCTACTTTCCGGGCACCCTAGGCTTCACCCTAGGACGTTGTTCCACCAGATCGAACAGTTAGGGCCTAAGAAGTCAACGCCAGAAGCATAAAATACAAAATAAATAGATCAGTTTTTCCATCGTATAAAGCGAAGAATTGCAACCAGTGTGAAGGTAATGGTCTTTTCTACGTTCCGGGCAACCTAGGCTTCACTCTAGGGCGGTGCTCCACCAGATCAAATAGTTAGGGCCTCAGAAGTCAACGCCGGAAGCATAAAATCCCAAATAAATAAAACAGTTTTACCATCGTATAAAACGAATAATTGCTACCAGTGTGAAAGTTATGGTCATTTCTACGTTCCGCGCAACCTAGGCTTCACCCGACGGCGTTGTTCCACCAGATGGAATAGTTAGGGCCTAAGAGGTCAACGCCAGAAGCATAAAATACGATATAAATACAACAGCTTTTCCATCGTATAAAACGAATAATTGCTACCAATGTGAAAGTTATGGTCATTTCTACGTTCCGCGCAACCTAGGCTTCACCCGACGGCGTTGTTCCACCAGATGGAATAGTTAGGGCCTAAGAGGTCAACGCCAGAAGCATAAAATACGATATAAATACAACAGCTTTTCCATCGTATAAAACGAATAATTGCAACCAGTGTGAATGTAATGGTCATTTCTACGTTCCGGGCAACGTAGGCTTCTCTGTCGGGCGTTGCTCCACCAAACCGAATAGCTAGGGCCTTAGAAGTCAACGCCAGAAGCATAAAATACAATAAAGATGCAAATGTCTTTCCATCGTATAACAGGAATAACTGCAAACCGTGTGAAAGTAATGGTCATTTCCATGTTCCGGGAAACCAAGTCTTCACTCTAGGGCGTTGTTCCACTAGATCGAATAGTTAGGGCCTAAGAAGTCGACGCCAGAAGAATAAAATACAATATAAGTACAAAAGCTTTTCCATCGTATAAAATGAATAATTGCAAACATTGTGAAAGTAATGGTCATTTCTACGTCCCGGGCAACCTAGGCTTCACTCTAGGGCGTTGCTCGACCAGATCGAATAGCTAGGGCCTTAGAAGTCAACGCCTGAAGTATAAAATATAATAAAAATACAACAGTCTTTCCATCCTATAACAGGAATAATTGCAACCCGTGTGAAAGTGATGGTCATTTCTACGTTCCAGGAAACCTAGGCTTCACCCTAGGGCGTTGTTCCTCCAGATGGAATAGTTAGGGCCTTAGAAGTCAACGCCCGAAGCATAAAATACAAAATAAATGGAACAGCTTTTCCATCGTATAAAACGAATAATTGCAACCAGTGTGAAAGTAATAGTCATTTCTACGTTCCGGGCAACGTAGGTTTCACTCTAGGGCGTTGATGCGCCAGAGGGAGTAGTTAGGGCATAAGAAGTCAACGCCAGAAGCATAAAATACAAAATAAATAAAACAGTTTTTCCATCGTATAAAACGAATAATTGCTACCAGTGTGAAACTTATGGTCATTTCTACGTTCCGCGCAACCTAGGCTTGACCCTAGGGCGTTGTTCCACCAGATCGAATAGTTATGGCCTTAGGAGTCAACGTCCGAAGCATAAAATACAAAATAAATGGAACAGCTTTTCCATCGTATAAAACGAGTAATTGCAACCAGTGTGAAAGTAACAGTCATTTCTACGTTCCGGGCAACGTAGGTTTCACTCTAGGGCGTTGATCCGCCAGAGGGAATTGTTAGGGCATAAGAAGTCAACGCCAGAAGCATAAAATACAAAATAAATAAAACAGCTTTTCCATCGTATAAAACGAATAATTGGGACCAGTATGAAAGTTAACGTCATTTCTACATTCCGGGCAACATAGGCTTCACCCTTGGGCGTTGCACCAACAGATTGAATAGTTATCGCCTTAGGAGTCAACGCCCGTAGCATAAAATACAAAATAAATGGAACAGCTTTTCCATAGTATAAAACGAATAATTGCTACAAGTGTGAAAGTTATGGTCATTTCTACGTTCCGCGCAACCTAGGCTTCACCCTAGGGCGTTGTTCCAACAGATGGAATAGTTAGGGCTAAGAAGTCAACGCCAGAAGCTTAGCTTGCGATATAAATACAACAGCTTTTCCATCGTATAAAACGAATAATTGCAACCACTGTGGAAGTTATCGTCATTTCTACGTTCCGGGCAACCTAGGCTTCACACTAGGGCGTTGCTCGACCAGATCGAATAGCTAGAGCCTTACAAGTCAACGCCCGAAGCATAAAATACAAAATAAATAGAACAGTTTTTCCATCGTATAAAACGAATAATTGCTACCAGTGTGAAAGTTATGGTCATTGCTCCGTTCCGCGCAACCTAGGCTTCACCCAAGGGCGTTGTTCCACCAGATGGAATAGTTAGGGCCTAAGAAGTCAACGCCAGAAGCATAGAACACTCTATAAATACAACAGTTTTTCCATCGTATAAAACGAATAATTGCAACCAGTATGAAAGTTAACGTCATTTCTACTTTCCGGGCAACCTAGGCTTCACGCTAGTGCGTTGCACCAACAGATTGAATAGTTAGGGCCTTAGAAGTCAACGCCCGATTCATAAAATACAAAATAAATAAAACAGTTTTTCCATCGTATAAAACGAATAATTGCTACCAGTGTGAAAGTTATGGTCATTTCTTCGTTCCGCGCAACCTAGGCTTCACCCAAGGGCGTTGTTCCACCAGATGGAATAGTTAGGGCCTACGAAGTCATCGCGAGAAGCATAAAATACGATATAAATACAACAGCTTTTCCATCGTAGAAGACGAATAATTGCAACCAGTGTGAATGTAATGGTCATTTCTACGTTCCGGGCAACCTAGGCTCCTCTGTCGGGCGTTGCTCCACCAAATCGAATAGCTAGGGCCTTAGAAGTCAACGCCAGAAGCATAAAATACAATAAAGATGCAAAAGTCTCTTCCATCGTATAACAGGAATAACTGCAAACAGTGTGAAAGTAATGGCCATTTCCATGTTCCGGGAAACCAAGTCTTCACTCTAGGGCGTTGTTCCACTAGATCGAATAGTTAGGGTCTAAGAAGTCGACTCCAGAGAATAAAATACAATATAAGTACAAAAGCTTTTCCATCGTATAAAATGAATAATTGCAAACATTGTGAGAGTAATGGTCATTTCTACGTCCCGGGCAACCTAGGCGTCACTCTAGGGCGTTGCTCCACCACATCTAATAGCTACGGCCTTAGCAGTCAACCCCAGATGAATAAAATACAATAAAGGTGCAACAGCTTTTCCATCGTATAAATCGAATAATTGCAACCAGTGTGAAAGTTATGGTCATTTCTACTTTCCGGGCACCCTAGACTTCACCCTAGGACGTTGTTCCACCAGATCGAACAGTTAGGGCCTAAGAAGTCAACGCCAGAAGCATAAAATACAAAATAAATAGATCAGTTTTTCCATCGTATAAAGCGAATACTTGCAACCAGTGTGAAGGTAATGGTCTTTTCTACGTTCCGGGCAACCTAGGCTTCACTCTAGGGCGGTGCTCCACCAGATCAAATAGTTAGGGCCTCAGAAGTCAACGCCGGAAGCATAAAATCCCAAATAAATAAAACAGTTTTACCATCGTATAAAACGAATAATTGCTACCAGTGTGAAAGTTATGGTCATTTCTACGTTCCGCGCAACGTAGGTTTCACTCTAGGGCGTTGATCCGCCAGAGGGAGTAGTTAGGGCATAAGAAGTCAACGCCAGAAGCATAAAATACAAAATAAATAAAACAGTTTTTCCATCGTACAAAACGAATAATTGCTACCAGTGTGAAGCTTGTGGTCATTTCTACGTTCCGCGCAACCTAGGCTTGACCCTAGGGCGTTGCTCCACCAGATCGAATAGTTAGGGCCTTAGGGGTCAACGCCCGAAGCATAAAATACAAAATAAATGGAACAGCTTTTCCATCGTATAAAACGAGTAATTGCAACCAGTGTGAAAGTAACAGTCATTTCTACGTTCCGGGCAACGTAGGTTTCACTCTAGGGCGTTGATCCGCCAGAGGGAATTGTTAGGGCATAAGAAGTCAACGCCAGAAGCATAAAATACAAAATAAATAAAACAGCTTTTCCATCGTATAAAACGAATAATTGGAACCAGTATGAAAGTTAACGTCATTTCTACATTCCGGGCAGCATAGGCTTCACCCTTGGGCGTTGCACCAACAGATTGAATAGTTATGGCCTTAGGAGTCAACGCCCGTAGCATAAAATACAAAATAAATAGAACAGTTTTTCCATCGTATAAAACGAATAATTGCTACCAGTGTGAAAGTTAAGGTCATTTCTACGTTCCGCGCAACCTAGGATACACCCAAGGGCGTTGTTCCACCAGATGGAATAGTTAGGGCCTACGAAGTCAACGCGAGAAGCATAAAATACGATATAAATACAACAGCTTTTCCATCGTATAAGACGAATAATTGCAACCAGTGTGAATGTAATTGTCATTTCTACGTTCCGGGCAACCTAGGCTTCTCTCTCGGGCGTTGCTCCACCAAATCGAATAGCTAGGGCCTTAGAAGTCAACGCCAGAAGCATAAAATGCAATAAAGATGCAAAAGTCTTTCCATCGTATAACAGGAGTAACTGCAAACAGTGTGAAAGTAATAGTCATTTCTACGTTCCGGGCAACGTAGGTTTCACTCTAGGGCGTTGATCCTCCAGAGGGAATAGTTAGGGCATAAGAAGTCAACGCCAGAAGCTTAAAATACAAAATAAATAAAACAGTTTTTCCATCGTATAAAACGAATAATTGCTACCAGTGTGAAAGTTATGGTCATTTCTACGTTCCGCGCAACCTAGGCTTCACCCCAGGGGGGTTGTTCCACCAGATCGAATAGTTAGGGCCTTAGAAGTCAACGCCCGAAGCATAAAATACAAAATAAATGGAACAGCTTTTCCATTGTATAAAACGAATAATTGCTACAAGTGTGAAAGTTATGGTCATTTCTACGTTCCGCGCAACCTAGGCTTCACCCTAGGGCGTTGTTCCAACAGATGGAATAGTTAGGGACTAAGAAGTCAACGCCAGAAGCTTAACTTGCGATATAAATACAATAGCTTTTCCATCGTATAAAACGAATAATTGCAACCACTGTGGAAGTTATCGTCATTTCTACGTTCCGGGCAACCTAGGCTTCACACTAGGGCGTTGCTCGACCAGATCGAATAGCTAGGGCCTTAGAAGTCAACGCCCGAAGCATAAAATACAAAATAAATAGAACAGTTTTTCCATCGTATAAAACGAATAATTGCTACCAGTGTGAAAGTTATGGTCATTGCTACGTTCCGCGCCACTTAGGCTTCACCCAAGGGCGTTGTTCCACCAGATGGAATAGTTAGGGCCTAAGAAGTCGACGCCAGAAGCATAGAACACTATATAAATACAACAGTTTTTCCATCGTATAAAACGAATAATTGCAACCAGTATGAAAGTTAACGTCATTTCTACTTTCCGGGCAACCTAGGCTTCACCCTAGGGCGTTGCACCAACAGATTGAATAGTTAGGGCCTTAGAAGTCAACGCCCGATTCATAAAATACAAAATAAACAGAACAGTTTTTCCATCGTATAAAACGAATAATTGCTACCAGTGTGAAAGTTATGGTCATTTCTACGTTCCGCGCAACCTAGGCTTCACCCTAGGGCGTTGATCCACCAGATGGAATAGTTAGGGACTAAGAAGTCAACGCCAGAAGCATAAAATGCGATATAAATACAACAGCTTTTCCATCGTATAAGACGAATAATTGCTACCAGTGTGGAAGTTATGGTCATTTCTACGTTCCGGGCAACCTAGGCTTCACTCTAGGGCGTTCCCCGACCAGATCGAATAGCTAGGGCCTTAGAAGCCAACGCCTGAAGTATAAAATACAATAAAAGTACAACAGTCTTTCCATCATATAACAGGAATAATTGCAACTCGTGTGATAGTGATGGTCATTTCTACGTTCCAGGCAACCTAGGCTTCACCCTAGGGCGTTGTTCCACCAGATGGAATAGTTAGGGCCTTAGAAGTCAGCGCCCGAAGCATAAAATACAAAATAAATGTAACAGCTTTTCCATCGTATAAAACGAATAATTGCAACCAGTGTGAAAGTAATAGTCATTTCTACGTTCCGGGCAACGTAGGTTTCACTCTAGGGCGTTGATCCTCCAGAGGGAATAGTTAGGGAATAAGAACTCGACGCCAGAAGCATAAAATACAAAATAAATAAAACAGTTTTTCCATCGTATAAAACGAATAATTGCTACCAGTGTGAAAGTTATGTTCATTTCTACGTTCCGCGCAACCTAGGCTTCACCCGACGGCGTTGTTCCACCAGATGGAATAGTTAGGGCCTAAGAGGTCAACGCCAGAAGCATAAAATACGATATAAATACAACAGCTTTTCCATCGTATAAAACGAATAATTGCTACCAGTGTGAAAGTTATGGTCATTTCTACGTTCCGCGCAACCTAGGCTTCACCCTAGGGCGTTGTTCCACCAGATGGAATAGTTAGGGACTAAGAAGTCAACGCCAGAAGCATAAAATGCGATATAAATACAACAGCTTTTCCATCGTATAAAACGAATAATTGCAACCAGTGTGGAAGTTATCGTCATTTCTACGTTCCGGGCAACCTAGGCTTCACCCAAGGGCGTTGTTCCACCAGATGGAATAGTTAGGGCCTACGAAGTCATCGCGAGAAGCATAAAATACGATATAAATACAACAGCTTTTCCATCGTATAAGACGAATAATTGCAACCAGTGTGAATGTAATGGTCATTTCTACGTTCCGGGCAACGTAGGCTTCTCTGTCGGGCGTTGCTCCACCAAATCGAATAGCTAGGGCCTTAGAAGTCAACGCCAGAAGCATAAAATACAATAAAGATGCAAATGTCTTTCCATCGTATAACAGGAATAACTGCAAACCGTGTGAAAGTAATGGTCATTTCCATGTTCCGGGAAACCAAGTCTTCACTCTAGGGCGTTGTTCCACTAGATCGAATAGTTAGGGCCTAAGAAGTCGACGCCAGAAGAATAAAATACAATATAAGTACAAAAGCTTTTCCATCGTATAAAATGAGTAATTGCAAACATTGTGAAAGTAATGGTCATTTCTACGTCCCGGGCAACCTAGGCTTCACTCTAGGGCGTTGCTCGACCAGATCGAATAGCTAGGGCCTTAGAAGTCAACGCCTGAAGTATAAAATACATTAAAAATACAACAGTCTTTCCATGCTATAACAGGAATAATTGCAACCCGTGTGAAAGTGATGGTCATCTCTACGTTCCAGGAAACCTAGGCTTCACCCTAGGGCGTTGTTCCACCAGATGGAATAGTTAGGGCCTTAGAAGTCAACGCCCGAAGCATAAAATACAAAATAAATGGAACAGCTTTTCCATCGTATAAAACGAATAATTGCAACCAGTGTGAAAGTAATAGTCATTTCTACGTTCCGGGCAACGTAGGTTTCACTCTAGGGCGTTGATGCGCCAGAGGGAGTAGTTAGGGCATAAGAAGTCAACGCCAGAAGCATAAAGTACAATATAAATATAACAGTTTTTCCATCGTATAAAACGAATAATTGCTACCAGTGTGAACTTATGGTCATTTCTACGTTCCGCGCAACCTAGGCTTGACCCTAGGGCGTTGTTCCACCAGATCGAATAGTTAGGGCCTTAGGTGTCAACGTCCGAAGCATAAAATACAAAATAAATGGAACAGCTTTTCCATCGTATAAAACGAGTAATTGCAACCAGTGTGAAAGTAACAGTCATTTCTACGTTCCGGGCAACGTAGGTTTCACTCTAGGGCGTTGATCCGCCAGAGGGAATTGTTAGGGCATAAGAAGTCAACGCCAGAAGCATAAAATACAAAATAAATAAAACAGCTTTTCCATCGTATAAAACGAATAATTGGGACCAGTATGAAAGTTAACGTCATTTCTACATTCCGGGCAACATAGGCGTCACCCTTGGGCGTTGCACCAACAGATTGAATAGTTCTCGCCTTAGGAGTCAACGCCCGTAGCATAAAATACAAAATAAATAGAACAGTTTTTCCATCGTATAAAACGAATAATTGCTACCAGTGTGAAAGTTAAGGTCATTTCTACGTTCCGCGCAACCTAGGATACACCCAAGGGCGTTGTTCCACCAGATGGAATAGTTAGGGCCTACGAAGTCAACGCGAGAAGCATAAAATACGATATAAATACAACAGCTTTTCCATCGTATAAGACGAAAAATTGCAACCAGTGTGAATGTAATTGTCATTTCTACGTTCCGGGCAACCTAGGCTTCTCTCTCGGGCGTTGCTCCACCAAATCGAATAGCTAGGGCCTTAGAAGTCAACGCCAGAAGCATAAAATGCAATAAAGATGCAAAAGTCCTTCCATCGTGTAACAGGAATAACTGCAAACAGTGTGAAAGTAATAGTCATTTCTACGTTCCGGGCAACGTAGGTTTCACTCTAGGGCGTTGATCCTCCAGAGGGAATAGTTAGGGCATAAGAAGTCAACGCCAGAAGCATAAAATACAAAATAAATAAAACAGTTTTTCCATCGTATAAAACGAATAATTGCAACCAGTATGAAAGTTAACGTCATTTCTACTTTCCGGGCAACCTAGGCTTCACCCTAGGGCGTTGCACCAACAGATTGAATAGTTAGGGCCTTAGAAGTCAACGCCCGATTCATAAAATACAAAATAAATAAAACAGTTTTCCCATCGTATAAAACGAATAATTGCTACCAGTGTGAAAGTTATGGTCATTTCTTCGTTCCGCGCAACCTAGGCTTCACCCAAGGGCGTTGTTCCACCAGATGGAATAGTTAGGGCCTACGAAGTCATCGCGAGAAGCATAAAATACGATATAAATACAACAGCTTTTCCATCGTAGAAGACGAATAATTGCAACCAGTGTGAATGTAATGGTCATTTCTACGTTCCGGGCAACCTAGGCTTCTCTGTCGGGCGTTGCTCCACCAAATCGAATAGCTAGGGCCTTAGAAGTCAACGCCAGAAGCATAAAATACAATAAAGATGCAAAAGTCTCTTCCATCGTATAACAGGAATAACTGCAAACAGTGTGAAAGTAATGGCCATTTCCATGTTCCGGGAAACCAAGTTTTCACTCTAGGGCGTTGTTCCCCTAGATCGAATAGTTAGGGCCTAAGAAGTCGACTCCAGAGAATAAAATACAATATGAGTACAAAAGCTTTTCCATCGTATAAAATGAATAATTGCAAACATTGTGAAAGTAATGGTCATTTCTACGTCCCGGGCAACCTAGGCGTCACTCTAGGGCGTTGCTCCACCACATCTAATAGCTACGGCCTTAGCAGTCAACCCCAGATGAATAAAATACAATAAAGGTGCAACAGCTTTTCCATCATATAAATCGAATAATTGCAACCAGTGTGAAAGTTATGGTCATTTCTACTTTCCGGGCACCCTAGGCTTCACCCTAGGACGTTGTTCCACCAGATCGAACAGTTAGGGCCTAAGAAGTCAACGCCAGAAGCATAAAATACAAAATAAATAGATCAGTTTTTCCATCGTATAAAGCGAATAATTGCAACCAGTGTGAAGGTAATGGTCTTTTCTACGTTCCGGGCAACCTAGGCTTCACTCTAGGGCGGTGCTCCACCAGATCAAATAGTTAGGGCCTCAGAAGTCAACGCCGGAAGCATAAAATCCCAAATAAATAAAACAGTTTTACCATCGTATAAAACGAATAATTGCTACCAGTGTGAAAGTTATGGTCATTTCTACGTTCCGCGCAACCTAGGCTTCACCCGACGGCGTTGTTCCACCAGATGGAATAGTTAGGGCCTAAGAGGTCAACGCCAGAAGCATAAAATACGATATAAATACAACAGCTTTTCCATCGTATAAAACGAATAATTGCTACCAATGTGAAAGTTATGGTCATTTCTACGTTCCGCGCAACCTAGGCTTCACCCGACGGCGTTGTTCCACCAGATGGAATAGTTAGGGCCTAAGAGGTCAACGCCAGAAGCATAAAATACGATATAAATACAACAGCTTTTCCATCGTATAAAACGAATAATTGCAACCAGTGTGAATGTAATGGTCATTTCTACGTTCCGGGCAACGTAGGCTTCTCTGTCGGGCGTTGCTCCACCAAACCGAATAGCTAGGGCCTTAGAAGTCAACGCCAGAAGCATAAAATACAATAAAGATGCAAATGTCTTTCCATCGTATAACAGGAATAACTGCAAACCGTGTGAAAGTAATGGTCATTTCCATGTTCCGGGAAACCAAGTCTTCACTCTAGGGCGTTGTTCCACTAGATCGAATAGTTAGGGCCTAAGAAGTCGACGCCAGAAGAATAAAATACAATATAAGTACAAAAGCTTTTCCATCGTATAAAATGAATAATTGCAAACATTGTGAAAGTAATGGTCATTTCTACGTCCCGGGCAACCTAGGCTTCACTCTAGGGCGTTGCTCGACCAGATCGAATAGCTAGGGCCTTAGAAGTCAACGCCTGAAGTATAAAATACAATAAAAATACAACAGTCTTTCCATCCTATAACAGGAATAATTGCAACCCGTGTGAAAGTGATGGTCATTTCTACGTTCCAGGAAACCTAGGCTTCACCCTAGGGCGTTGTTCCTCCAGATGGAATAGTTAGGGCCTTAGAAGTCAACGCCCGAAGCATAAAATACAAAATAAATGGAACAGCTTTTCCATCGTATAAAACGAATAATTGCAACCAGTGTGAAAGTAATAGTCATTTCTACGTTCCGGGCAACGTAGGTTTCACTCTAGGGCGTTGATGCGCCAGAGGGAGTAGTTAGGGCATAAGAAGTCAACGCCAGAAGCATAAAATACAAAATAAATAAAACAGTTTTTCCATCGTATAAAACGAATAATTGCTACCAGTGTGAAACTTATGGTCATTTCTACGTTCCGCGCAACCTAGGCTTGACCCTAGGGCGTTGTTCCACCAGATCGAATAGTTATGGCCTTAGGAGTCAACGTCCGAAGCATAAAATACAAAATAAATGGAACAGCTTTTCCATCGTATAAAACGAGTAATTGCAACCAGTGTGAAAGTAACAGTCATTTCTACGTTCCGGGCAACGTAGGTTTCACTCTAGGGCGTTGATCCGCCAGAGGGAATTGTTAGGGCATAAGAAGTCAACGCCAGAAGCATAAAATACAAAATAAATAAAACAGCTTTTCCATCGTATAAAACGAATAATTGGGACCAGTATGAAAGTTAACGTCATTTCTACATTCCGGGCAACATAGGCTTCACCCTTGGGCGTTGCACCAACAGATTGAATAGTTATCGCCTTAGGAGTCAACGCCCGTAGCATAAAATACAAAATAAATGGAACAGCTTTTCCATAGTATAAAACGAATAATTGCTACAAGTGTGAAAGTTATGGTCATTTCTACGTTCCGCGCAACCTAGGCTTCACCCTAGGGCGTTGTTCCAACAGATGGAATAGTTAGGGCTAAGAAGTCAACGCCAGAAGCTTAGCTTGCGATATAAATACAACAGCTTTTCCATCGTATAAAACGAATAATTGCAACCACTGTGGAAGTTATCGTCATTTCTACGTTCCGGGCAACCTAGGCTTCACACTAGGGCGTTGCTCGACCAGATCGAATAGCTAGAGCCTTACAAGTCAACGCCCGAAGCATAAAATACAAAATAAATAGAACAGTTTTTCCATCGTATAAAACGAATAATTGCTACCAGTGTGAAAGTTATGGTCATTGCTCCGTTCCGCGCAACCTAGGCTTCACCCAAGGGCGTTGTTCCACCAGATGGAATAGTTAGGGCCTAAGAAGTCAACGCCAGAAGCATAGAACACTCTATAAATACAACAGTTTTTCCATCGTATAAAACGAATAATTGCAACCAGTATGAAAGTTAACGTCATTTCTACTTTCTGGGCAACCTAGGCTTCACGCTAGTGCGTTGCACCAACAGATTGAATAGTTAGGGCCTTAGAAGTCAACGCCCGATTCATAAAATACAAAATAAATAAAACAGTTTTTCCATCGTATAAAACGAATAATTGCTACCAGTGTGAAAGTTATGGTCATTTCTTCGTTCCGCGCAACCTAGGCTTCACCCAAGGGCGTTGTTCCACCAGATGGAATAGTTAGGGCCTACGAAGTCATCGCGAGAAGCATAAAATACGATATAAATACAACAGCTTTTCCATCGTAGAAGACGAATAATTGCAACCAGTGTGAATGTAATGGTCATTTCTACGTTCCGGGCAACCTAGGCTCCTCTGTCGGGCGTTGCTCCACCAAATCGAATAGCTAGGGCCTTAGAAGTCAACGCCAGAAGCATAAAATACAATAAAGATGCAAAAGTCTCTTCCATCGTATAACAGGAATAACTGCAAACAGTGTGAAAGTAATGGCCATTTCCATGTTCCGGGAAACCAAGTCTTCACTCTAGGGCGTTGTTCCACTAGATCGAATAGTTAGGGTCTAAGAAGTCGACTCCAGAGAATAAAATACAATATAAGTACAAAAGCTTTTCCATCGTATAAAATGAATAATTGCAAACATTGTGAGAGTAATGGTCATTTCTACGTCCCGGGCAACCTAGGCGTCACTCTAGGGCGTTGCTCCATCACATCTAATAGCTACGGCCTTAGCAGTCAACCCCAGATGAATAAAATACAATAAAGGTGCAACAGCTTTTCCATCGTATAAATCGAATAATTGCAACCAGTGTGAAAGTTATGGTCATTTCTACTTTCCGGGCACCCTAGACTTCACCCTAGGACGTTGTTCCACCAGATCGAACAGTTAGGGCCTAAGAAGTCAACGCCAGAAGCATAAAATACAAAATAAATAGATCAGTTTTTCCATCGTATAAAGCGAATACTTGCAACCAGTGTGAAGGTAATGGTCTTTTCTACGTTCCGGGCAACCTAGGCTTCACTCTAGGGCGGTGCTCCACCAGATCAAATAGTTAGGGCCTCAGAAGTCAACGCCGGAAGCATAAAATCCCAAATAAATAAAACAGTTTTACCATCGTATAAAACGAATAATTGCTACCAGTGTGAAAGTTATGGTCATTTCTACGTTCCGCGCAACCTAGGCTTCACCCGACGGCGTTGTTCCACCAGATGGAATAGTTAGGGACTAAGAGGTCAACGCCAGAAGCATAAAATACGATATAAATACAACAGCTTTTCCATCGTATAAAGCGAATAATTGCAACCAGTGTGGAAGTTATGGTCATTTCTACGTTCCGCGCAACCTAGGCTTCACTCTAGGGCGTTGCTCGACCAGATCGAATAGCTAGGGCCTTAGAAGTCAACGCCAGAAGCATAAAATACAATAAAGATGCAAATGTCTTTCCATCGTATAACAGGAATAACTGCAAACCGTGTGAAAGTAATGGTCATTTCCATGTTCCGGGAAACCAAGTCTTCACTCTAGGGCGTTGTTCCACTAGATCGAATAGTTAGGGCCTAAGAAGTCGACGCCAGAAGAATAAAATACAATATAAGTACAAAAGCTTTTCCATCGTATAAAATGAATAATTGCAAACATTGTGAAAGTAATGGTCATTTCTACGTCCCGGGCAACCTAGGCTTCACTCTAGGGCGTTGCTCGACCAGATCGAATAGCTAGGGCCTTAGAAGTCAACGCCTGAAGTATAAAATACAATAAAAATACAACAGTCTTTCCATCCTATAACAGGAATAATTGCAACCCGTGTGGAAGTGATGGTCATTTCTACGTTCCAGGAAACCTAGGCTTCACCCTAGGGCGTTGTTCCACCAGATGGAATAGTTAGGGCCTTAGAAGTCAACGCCCGAAGCATAAAATACAAAATAAATGGAACAGCTTTTCCATCGTATAAAACGAATAATTGCAACCAGTGTGAAAGTAATAGTCATTTCTACGTTCCGGGCAACGTAGGTTCCACTCTAGGGCGTTGATGCGCCAGAGGGAGTAGTTAGGGCATAAGAAGTCAACGCCAGAAGCATAAAATACAAAATAAATAAAACAGTTTTTCCATCGTATAAAACGAATAATTGCTACCAGTGTGAAACTTATGGACATTTCTACGTTCCGGGCAACCTAGGCTCCTCTGTCGGGCGTTGCTCCACCAAATCGAATAGCTAGGGCCTTAGAAGTCAACGCCAGAAGCATAAAATACAATAAAGATGCAAAAGTCTCTTCGATCGTATAACAGGAATAACTGCAAACAGTGTGAAAGTAATGGCCATTTCCATGTTCCGGGAAACCAAGTCTTCACTCTAGGGCGTTGTTCCACTAGATCGAATAGTTAGGGCCTAAGAAGTCGACTCCAGAGAATAAAATACAATATAAGTACAAAAGCTTTTCCATCGTATAAAATGAATAATTGCAAACATTGTGAGAGTAATGGTCATTTCTACGTCACGGGCAACCTAGGCGTCACTCTAGGGCGTTGCTCCACCACATCTAATAGCTACGGCCTTAGCAGTCAACCCCAGATGAATAAAATACAATAAAGGTGCAACAGCTTTTCCATCGTATAAATCGAATAATTGCAACCAGTGTGAAAGTTATGGTCATTTCTACTTTCCGGGCACCCTAGACTTCACCCTAGGACGTTGTTCCACCAGATCGAACAGTTAGGGCCTAAGAAGTCAACGCCAGAAGCATAGAATACAAAATAAATAGATCAGTTTTTCCATCGTATAAAGCGAATAATTGCAACCAGTGTGAAGGTAATGGTCATTTCTACGTCCCGTGCAACCTAGGCGTCACTCTAGGGCGTTGCTCCACCACATCTAATAGCTACGGCCTTAGCAGTCAACCCCAGATGAATAAAATACAATAAAGGTGCAACAGCTTTTCCATCGTATAAAACGAATAATTGCTACCAGTGTGAAAGTTATGGTCATTTCTACGTTCCGCGCAACCTAGGCTTCACCCGGCGGCGTTGTTCCACCAGATGGAATAGTTAGGGACTAAGAGGTCAACGCCAGAAGCATAAAATACGATATAAATACAACAGCTTTTCCATCGTATAAAGCGAATAATTGCAACCAGTGTGGAAGTTATGGTCATTTCTACGTTCCGGGCAACCTAGGCTTCACTCTAGGGCGTTGCTCGACCAGATCGAATAGCTAGGGCCTTAGAAGTCAACGCCTGAAGTATAAAATACAATAAAAATACAACAGTCTCTCCATCCTATAACAGGAATAATTGCAACCTGTGTGAAAGTGATGGTCATTTCTACGTTCCAGGCAACCTAGGCTTCACCCTAGGACGTTGTTCCACCAGATGGAATAGTTAGGGCCTTAGAAGTCAACGCCCGAAGCATAAAATACAAAATAAATGTAACAACTTTTCCATCGTATAAAACGAATAATTGCAACCAGTGTGAAAGTAATAGTCATTTCTACGTTCCGGTCAACGTAGGTTTCACTCTAGGGCGTTGATCCGCCCGAGAGAATAGTTAGGGCATAAGAAGTCAACGCCAGAAGCATAAAATACAAAATAAATAAAACAGTTTTTCCATCGTATAAAACGAATAATTGTTACCAGTGTGAAACTTATGGTCATTTCTACGTTCCGCGCAACCTAGGCTTGACCCTAGGACGTTGTTCCACCAGATCGAATAGATAGGGCCTTAGGATTCAACGTCAGAAGCATAAAATACAAAATAAATAAAACAGTTTTTCCATCGTATAAAACGAATAATTGCTACCAGTGTGAAAGTTATGGTCATTTCTTCGTTCCGCGCAACCTAGGCTTCACCCAAGGGCGTTGATCCACCAGATGGAACAGTTAGGGCCTACGAAGTCATCGCGAGAAGCATAAAATACGATATAAATACAACAGCTTTTCCATCGTATAAGACGAATAATTGCAACCAGTGTGAATGTAATGGTCATTTCTACGTTCCGGGCAACCTAGGCTTCTCTGCCGGGCGTTGCTCCACCAAATCGAATAGCTAGGGCCTTAGAAGTCAACGCCAGAAGCATAAAATACAATAAACATGCAAAAGTCTTTCCATCGTATAACAGGAATAGCTGCAAACAGTGTGAAAGTATTGGCCATTTCCATGTTCCGGGAAACCAAGTCTTCACTCTAGGGCGTTGTTCCACTAGATCGAATAGTTAGGGCCTAAGAAGTCGACTCCAGAGAATAAAATATAATATAAGTACAAAAGCTTTTCCATCGTATAAAATGAATAATTGCAAACATTGTGAAAGTAATGGTCATTTCTACGTCCCGGGCAACCTAGGCGTCACTCTAGGGCGCTGCTCCACCACATCTAATAGCTACGGCCTTAGCAGTCAACCCCAGATGAATAAAATACAATAAATGTGCAACAGCTTTTCCATCGTATAAATCGAATAATTGCAACCAGTATGAAAGTTATGGTCATTTCTACTTTCCGGACACCCTAGGCTTCACCCTAGGACGTTGTTCCACCAGATCGAACAGTTAGGGCCTAAGAAGTCAACGCCAGAAGCATAAAATACAAAATAAATAGATCAGTTTTTCCATCGTATAAAGCGAATAATTGCAACCAGTGTGAAGGTAATGGTCTTTTCTACGTTCCGGGCAACCTAGGCTTCACTCTAGGGCGGTGCTCCACCAGATCAAATAGTTAGGGCCTTAGAAGTCAACGCCGGAAGCATAAAATCCCAAATAGATAAAACAGTTTTACCATCGTATAAAACGAATAATTGCTACCAGTGTGAAAGTTATGGTCATTTCCACGTTCCGCGCAACCTAGGCTTCACCCGACGGCGTTGTTCCACCAGATGGAATAGTTAGGGCCTAAGAGGTCAACGCCAGAAGCATAAAATACGATATAAATACAACAGCTTTTCCATCGTATAAAACGAATAATTGCTACCAATGTGAAGGTTATGGTCATTTCTACGTTCCGCGCAAGCTAGGCTTCACCCGACGGCGTTGTTCCACCAGATGGAATAGTTAGGGCCTAAGAGGTCAACGCCAGAAGCATAAAATACGATATAAATACAACAGCTTTTCCATCGTATAAAACGAATAATTGCAACCAGTGTGAAAGTTATAGTCATTTCTACTTTCCGGGCATCCTATGCTTCATCCTAGGACGTTGTTCCGCCAGATCGAACAGTTAGGGCCTAAGTAGTCAACGCCAGAAGCATAAAATACAATATAAATATAATAGTTTTTCCATCGTATAAAACGAATGATAGCAACCAGTGTGAAAGTTATGGTCATTTCTACGTTCCGGGCAACCTAGGCTTCACTCTAGGGCGTTGCTCGACCAGATCGAATAGCTAGGGCCTTAGAAGTCAACGCCAGAAGCATAAAATACAATAAAGATGCAAATGTCTTTCTATCGTATAACAGGAATAACTGCAAACCGTGTGAAAGTAATGGTCATTTCCATGTTCCGGGAAACCAAGTCTTCACTCTAGGGCGTTGTTCCACTAGATCGAATAGTTAGGGCCTAAGAAGTCGACGCCAGAAGAATAAAATACAATATAAGTACAAAAGCTTTTCCATCGTATAAAATGAATAATTGCAAACATTGTGAAAGTAATGGTCATTTCTACGTCCCGGGCAACCTAGGCTTCACTCTAGGGCGTTGCTCGACCAGATCGAATAGCTAGGGCCATAGAAGTCAACGCCTGAAGTATAAAATACAATAAAAATACAACAGTCTTTCCATCCTATAACAGGAATAATTGCAACCCGTGTGAAAGTGATGGTCATTTCTACGTTCCAGGAAACCTAGGCTTCACCCTAGGGCGTTGTTCCACCAGATGGAATAGTTAGGGCCTTAGAAGTCAACGCCCGAAGCATAAAATACAAAATAAATGGAACAGCTTTTCCATCGTATAAAACGAATAATTGCAACCAGTGTGAAAGTAATAGTCATTTCTACGTTCCGGGCAACGTAGGTTTCACTCTAGGGCGTTGATGCGCCAGAGGGAGTAGTTAGGGCATAAGAAGTCAACGCCAGAAGCATAAAATACAAAATAAATAAAACAGTCTTTCCATCGTATAAAACGAATAATTGCTACCAGTGTGAAACTTATGGACATTTCTACGTTCCGGGCAACCTAGGCTCCTCTGTCGGACGTTGCTCCACCAAATCGAATAGCTAGGGCCTTAGAAGTCAACGCCAGAAGCATAAAATACAATAAAGATGCAAAAGTCTCTTCCATCGTATAACAGGAATAACTGCAAACAGTGTGAAAGTAATGGCCATTTCCATGTTCCGGGAAACCAAGTCTTCACTCTAGGGCGTTGTTCCACTAGATCGAATAGTTAGGGCCTAAGAAGTCGACTCCAGAGAATAAAATACAATATAAGTACAAAAGCTTTTCCATCGTATAAAATGAATAATTGCAAACATTGTGAGAGTAATGGTCATTTCTACGTCCCGGGCAACCTAGGCGTCACTCTAGGGCGTTGCTCCACCACATCTAATAGCTACGGCCTTAGCAGTCAACCCCAGATGAATAAAATACAATAAAGGTGCAACAGCTTTTCCATCGTATAAATCGAATAATTGCAACCAGTGTGAAAATTATGGTCATTTCTACTTTCCGGGCACCCTAGACTTCACCCTAGGACGTTGTTCCACCAGATCGAACAGTTAGGGCCTAAGAAGTCAACGCCAGAAGCATAAAATACAAAATAAATAGATCAGTTTTTCCATCGTATAAAGCGAATAATTGCAACCAGTGTGAAGGTAATGGTCATTTCTACGTCCCGGGCAACCTAGGCGTCACTCTAGGGCGTTGCTCCACCACATCTAATAGCTACGGCCTTAGCAGTCAACCCCAGATGAATAAAATACAATAAAGGTGCAACAGCTTTTCCATCGTATAAAACGAATAATTGCTACCAGTGTGAAAGTTATGGTTATTTCTACGTTCCGCGCAACCTAGGCTTCACCCGGCGGCGTTGTTCCACCAGATGGAATAGTTAGGGACTAAGAGGTCAACGCCAGAAGCATAAAATACGATATAAATACAACAGCTTTTCCATCGTATAAAGCGAATAATTGCAACCAGTGTGGAAGTTATGGTCATTTCTACGTTCCGGGCAACCTAGGCTTCACTCTAGGGCGTTGCTCGACCAGATCGAATAGCTAGGGCCTTAGAAGTCAACGCCTGAAGTATAAAATACAATAAAAATACAACAGTCTCTCCATCCTATAACAGGAATAATTGCAACCCGTGTGAAAGTGATGGTCATTTCTACGTTCCAGGCAACCTAGGCTTCACCCTAGGACGTTGTTCCACCAGATGGAATAGTTAGGGCCTTAGAAGTCAACGCCCGAAGCATAAAATACAAAATAAATGTAACAGCTTTTCCATCGTATAAAACGAATAATTGCAACCAGTGTGAAAGTAATAGTCATTTCTACGTTCCGGTCAACGTAGCTTTCACTCTAGGGCGTCGATCCGCCCGAGGGAATAGTTAGGGCATAAGAAGTCAACGCCAGAAGCATAAAATACAAAATAAATAAAACAGTTTTTCCATCGTATAAAACGAATAATTGTTACCAGTGTGAAACTTATGGTCATTTCTACGTTCCGCGCAACCTAGGCTTGACCCTAGGACGTTGTTCCACCAGATCGAATAGATAGGGCCTTAGGATTCAACGTCAGAAGCATAAACTACAAAATAAATAAAACAGTTTTTCCATCGTATAAAACGAATAATTGCTACCAGTGTGAAAGTTATGGTCATTTCTTCGTTCCGCGCAACCTAGGCTTCACCCAAGGGCGTTGTTCCACCAGATGGAATAGTTAGGGCCTACGAAGTCATCGCGAGAAGCATAAAATACGATATAAATACAACAGCTTTTCCATCGTATAAGACGAATAATTGCAACCAGTGTGAATGTAATGGTCATTTCTACGTTCCGGGCAACCTAGGCTTCTCTGCCGGGCGTTGCTCCACCAAATCGAATAGCTAGGGCCTTAGAAGTCAACGCCGGAAGCATAAAATACAATAAACATGCAAAAGTCTTTCCATCGTATAACAGGAATAGCTGCAAACAGTGTGAAAGTATTGGCCATTTCCATGTTCCGGGAAACCAAGTCTTCACTCTAGGGCGTTGTTCCACTAGATCGAATAGTTAGGGCCTAAGAAGTCGACTCCAGAGAATAAAATATAATATAAGTACAAAAGCTTTTCCATCGTATAAAATGAATAATTGCAAACATTGTGAAAGTAATGGTCATTTCTACGTCCCGGGCAACCTAGGCGTCACTATAGGGCGCTGCTCCACCACATCTAATAGCTACGGCCTTAGCAGTCAACCCCAGATGAATAAAATACAATAAATGTGCAACAGCTTTTCCATCGTATAAATCGAATAATTGCAACCAGTGTGAAAGTTATGGTCATTTCTACTTTCCGGACACCCTAGGCTTCACCCTAGGACGTTGTTCCACCAGATCGAACAGTTAGGGCCTAAGAAGTCAACGCCAGAAGCATAAAATACAAAATAAATAGATCAGTTTTTCCATCGTATAAAGCGAATAATTGCTACCAGTGTGAAAGTTATGGTCATTTCTACGTTCCGCGCAACCTAGGCTTCACCCGACGGCGTTGTTCCACCAGATGGAATAGTTAGGGCCTAAGAGGTCAACGCCAGAAGCATAAAATACGATATAAATGCAACAGCTTTTCCATCGTATAAAACGAATAATTGCTACCAATGTGAAAGTTATGGTCATTTCTACGTTCCGCGCAAGCTAGGCTTCACCCGGCGGCGTTGTTCCACCAGATGGAATAGTTAGGGCCTAAGAGGTCAACGCCAGAAGCATAAAATACGATATAAATACAACAGCTTTTCCATCGTATATAACGAATAATTGCAACCAGTGTGAAAGTTATAGTCATTTCTACTTTCCGGGCATCCTAGGCTTCATCCTAGGACGTTGTTCCGCCAGATCGAACAGTTAGGGCCTAAGTAGTCAACGCCAGAAGCATAAAATACAATATAAATATAATAGTTTTTCCATCGTATAAAACGAATGATAGCAACCAGTGTGAAAGTTATGGTCATTTCTACGTTCCGGGCAACCTAGGCTTCACTCTAGGGCGTTGCGCCACCAGATCGAATAGTTAGGGCCTTAGAAGTCAACGCCCGAAGCACAAAATACAAAATAACTAAAACAGTTTTTCCATCGTATAAAACGAATAATTGCAACCAGTATGAAAGTTAACGTCATTTCTACTTTCCGGGCAACATAGGCTTCACCCTTGGGCGTTGCACCAACAGATTGAATAGTTAGGGCCTTAGAAGTCAACGCCCGAAGCATAAAATACAAAATAAATAAAACAGTTTTTCCATCGTATAAAACGAATAATTGCAACCAGTGTGAAGGTAATGGTCTTTTCTACGTTCCGGGCAACCTAGGCTTCACCCTAGGGCGGTGCTCCACCAGATCAAATAGTTAGGGCCTAAGAAGTCAACGCCAGAAGCATAAAATACAACATAAATACAACAGATTTTCCATCGTATATAATGTATATTTGCAAACAGTGTGAAAGTAATGGTCATTTCTATGTACCGCGCAACCTAGGCCCCACTCTCGGGCGTTGCTCCACCACATCTGATAGCTACGGCCTTAGAAGTCAACCCCAGATGAATAAAATACAATAAAGATGCAACAGCTTTTCCATCGTATAAAACGAGTAATTGCTACCAGTGTGAAAGTTATGGTCATTTCTACGTTCCGCGCAACCTAGGCTTCACCCTAGGGCGTTGTTCCACCAGATGGAATAGTTAGGGCCTACGAAGTCAACGCGAGAAGCATAAAATACGATATAAATACAACAGCTTTTCCATCGTATAAGACGAATAATTGCTACCAGTGTGGAAGTTATGGTCATTTCTACGTTCCGGGCAACCTAGGCTTCACTCTAGGGCGTTGCCCGACCAGATCCAATAGCTAGGGCCTTAGAAGCCAACGCCTGAAGTATAAAATACAATAAAAGTACAACAGTCTTTCCATCCTATAACAGGAATAATTGCAACCCGTGTGAAAGTGATGGTCATTTCTACGTTCCAGGCAACCTAGGCTTCACTCTAGGGCGTTGCTCGACCAGTTAGAATAGGTAGGGCCTTAGAAGTCAACGCCCGAAGCATAAAATACAAAATAAATAGAACAGTTTTTCCATCGTATAAAACGAATAACTGCTACCAGTGTGAAAGTTATGGTCATTGGTACGTTCCGCGCAACCTAGGCTTCACCCAAGGGCGTTGTTCCACCACATGGAATAGTTTGGGCCTAAGAAGTCAACGCCAGAAGCATAAAATACGATATAAATACAACAGCTTTTCCATCGTATAAGACGAATAATTGCAACCAGTGTGGAAGTTATGGTCATTGCTACGTTCCGCGCAACCTAGGCTTCACCCAAGGGCGTTGTTCCACCAGATGGAATAGTTATTGCCTAAGAAGTCAACGCCAGAAGCATAAAATACGATATAAATACAACAGCTTTTCCATCGTATAAGACGAATAATTGCAACCAGTGTGAATGTAATGGTCACTTCTCCGTTCCCGGCAACCTAGGCTTCACTCTAGGGCGTTGCTCCACCAGATCAAATAATTAGGGCCTTAGAAGTGAACGCCAGAAGCATAAAATACAACATAAATACAACAGATTCTCCATCGTATATAATGTATATTTGCAAACAGTGTGAAAGTAATGGTCATTTCTACGTACCGGGCAACCTAGGCTTCACTCTGGGGCGTTGCACCAACAGACTGAATAGTTAGGCCATTAGAAGTCAACGATCGATGCATAAAACACAAAATAAATAGAACGGTTTTTCCATTGTATAAAACGAATAATTGCTACCAGTGTAAAAGTTATGGTCATTTCTACGTTCCAGGCATCCTAGGCTTCACCCTAGGACGTTGCTCCACCAGATCGAACAGTTAGGGCCTAAGAAGTCAACGCCAGAAGCATAAAATACAATATAAATATAACAGTTTTTCCATCGTATAAAACGAATGATAGCAACCAGTGTGAAAGTTATGGTCATTTCTACGTTCCGGGCAACCTAGGCTTCACTCTGGGGCGTTGCGCCACCAGATCAAATAGTTAGGGCCTAAGAAGTCAACGCCAGAAGCATAAAATACAAAATAAATAGAACAGTTTTTCCATCGTATAAAACGAATAATTGCAACCAGTGTGAAGGTAATGGTCTTTTCTACGTTCCGGGGAACCTAGGCTTCACCCTAGGGCGGTGCTCCACCAGATCAAATAGTTAGGGCCTAAGAAGTCAACGCCAGAAGCATAAAATACAACATAAATACAACAGATTTTCCATCGTATATAATGTATATTTGCAAACAGTGTGAAAGTAATGGTCATTTCTATGTACCGCGCAACCTAGGCCCCACTCTCGGGCGTTGCGCCACCACATCTGATAGCTACGGCCTTAGAAGTCAACCCCAAATGAATAAAATACAATAAAGATGCAACAGCTTTTCCATCGTATAAAACGAGTAATTGCTACCATTGTGAAAGTTATGGTCATTTCTACGTTCCGCGCAACCTAGGCTTCACCCTAGGGCGTTGTTCCACCAGATGGAATAGTTAGGGCCTACGAAGTCAACGCGAGAAGCATAAAATACGATATAAATACAACAGCTTTTCCATCCTATAACAGGAATAATTGCAACCCGTGTGAAAGTGATGGTCATTTCTACGTTCCAGGCAACCTAGGCTTCACCCTAGGGCGTTGTTCCACCAGTTGGAATAGTTAGGGCATTAGAAATCAACGCCCGAAGCATAAAATACAAAACAAATGTAACAGCTTTTCCATCGCATAAAACGAATAATTGCAACCAGTGTGAAAGTAATAGTCATTTCTACGTTCCGGGCAACGTAGGTTTCACTCTAGGGCGTTGATCCTCCAGAGGGAATAGTTAGGGCATAAGAAGTCAACGCCAGAAGCATAAAATACAAAATAAATGGAACAGCTTTTCCATCGTATAAAACGAATAATTGCTACCAGTGTGAAAGTTATGGTCATTTCTATGTTCCGCGCAACCTAGGCTTCACCCTAGGGCGTTGTTCCAACAGTTGGAATAGTTAGGGACTAAGAAGTCAACGCCAGAAGCTTAACTTGCGATATAAATACAACAGCTTTTCCATCGTATAAAACGAATAATTGCAACCAGTGTGGAAGTTATCGTCATTTCTACGTTCCGTGCAACCTAGGCTTCACACTAGGGCGTTGCTCGACCAGATCGAATAGCTAGGGCCTTAGAAGTCAACGCCCGAAGCATAAAATACAAAATAAATAGAACAGTTTTTCCATCGTATAAAACGAATAATTGCTACCAGTGTGAAAGTTATGGTCATTGCTACGTTCCGCGCAACCTAGGCTTCACCCAAGGGCGTTGTTCCACCAGATGGAATAGTTAGGGACTAAGAAGTCAACGCAGAAGCATAAAATGCGATATAAATACAACAGCTTTTCCATCGTATAAGACGAATAATTGCTACCAGTGTGGAAGTTATGGTCATTTCTACGTTCCGGGCAACCTAGGCTTCACTCTAGGGCGTTGCCCGACCAGATCGAATAGCTAGGGCCTTAGAAGCCAACGCCTGAAGTATAAAATACAATAAAAGTACAACAGTCGTTCCATCCTATAACAGGAATAATTGGAACCCGTGTGAAAGTGATGGTCATTTCTACGTTCCAGGCAACCTAGGCTTCACCCTAGGGCGTTGTTCCACCAGATGGAATAGCTAGGGCCTTAGAAGTCAACGCCCGAAGCATAAAGTACAAAATAAATGTAACAGCTTTTCCATCGTATAAAACGAATAATTGCAACCAGTGTGAAAGTAATAGTCATTTCTACGTTCCGGGCAACGTAGGTTTCACTCTAGGGCGTTGATCCGCCAGAGGGAATAGTTAGGGCATAAGAAGTCAACGCCAGAAGCATAAAATACAAAATAAATAAAAACAGCTTTTCCATCGTATAAAACGAATAATTGGAACCAGTATGAAAGTTAACGTCATTTCTACATTCCGGGCAACATAGGCTTCACCCTTGGGCGTTGCACCAACAGATTGAATAGTTATGGCCTTAGGAGTCAACGCCCGTAGCATAAAATACAAAATAAATAGAACAGTTTTTCCATCGTATAAAACGAATAATTGCTACCGGTGTGAAGGTAATGGTCATTTCTACGTTCCGGGCAACTTGGGCGTCACTCTAGGGCGCTGCTCCACCACATCTAATAGCTACGGCCTTAGAAGTCAACCCCAGATGAATAAAATACAATAAAGATGCCACAGCTTTTCCATCGTATAAAACGAATAATTGCAACCAGTGTGAAAGTTATGGTCATTTCTACTTTCCGGGCATCCTAGGCTTCATCCTAGGACGTTGTTCCGCCAGATCGAACAGTTAGGGCCTAAGTAGTCAACGCCAGAAGCATAAAATACAATATAAATATAACAGTTTTTCCATCGTATAAAACGAATGATAGCAACCAGTGTGAAAGTTATTGTCATTTCTACGTTCCGGGCAACCTAGGCTTCACTCTCGGGCGTTGATCCACCAAATCGAATAGCTAGGGCCTTAGAAGTCAACGCCTGAAGCATAAAACACTATATAAATACAACAGTTTTTCCATCATATAAAACGAATAATTGCAACCAGGATTAAAGTTATGGTCATTTCTACTTTCCGGGCAACCTAGGCTTCACCCTAGGGCGTTGCTAAAACAGATTGAGTAGTTAGGGCCTTAGAGGTCAATGCCCGAAGCCTGAAATACAATATAAATACAACAGTTTTTCTATCGTATAAAACGAATAATTGCAACCAGTATGAAAGTTATGGTCATTTCTACGTTCCGGGCAACCTAGGCTTCACTCTAGGGCGTTGCGCCACCAGATCGAATAGTTAGGGCCTTAGAAGTCAACGCCTGAAGCATAAAACGCTATATAAATACAACAGTTTTTCCATCATATAAAACGAATAATTGCAACCAGTATGAAAGTTAACATCGTTTCTACTTTCCGGGCAACCTAGGCTTCACCCTAGGGCGTTGCACCAACAGATTGAATAGTTAGGGCCTCAGAAGTCAACGCCCGAAGCATAAAATACAAAATAAACAGAACAGTTTTACCATCGTATAAAACGAATAATTGCTACCGGTGTGAAAGTTATGGTCATTTCTCCGTTCCGGGCAACCAAGGCTTCACTCTAGGGCGTTGCTCCACCAGATCGAATAGTTAGGGCCCTAGAAGTCAACGCCAGAAGCATAAAATACAAAATAAATAAAACAGTTTTTCAATCCTATAAAACGAATAATTGCTACCAGTGTGAAAGTTATGGACATTTCTACGTTCCCCGCTACCTTGGCTTCACCCAAGCGCGTTGTTCCACCAGATGGAATAGTTAGGGCCTAAGAAGTCAACGCCAGAAGCATAAAATACGATATAAATACAACAGCTTTTCCATCGTATAAGACGAATAATTGCAACCAGTGTGAATGTAATGGTCATTTCTACGTTCCGGGCAACCTAGGCGTCACTCTAGGGCGTTGGTCCACCACATCTAATAGCTACGGCCTTAGAAGTCAACCCCAGATGAGTAAAATACAATTAAGATGCAACAGCTTTTCCATCGTATAAAACGAATAATTGCAACCAGTGTGAAAGTTATGGTCATTTCTACTTTCCGGGCATTCTAGGCTTCACCCTAGGACGTGGTTCCACCAGATTGGACAGTTAGGGCCTAAGAAGTCAACGCCAGAAGCATAAAATACAATATAAATATAACAGTTTTTCCATCGTATAAAACGGATGATAGCAACCAGTGTGAAAGTTATGGTCATTTCTACGTTCCGGGCAACCTAGGCTTCACTCTAGGGCGTTGCGCCACCAGATCGAATAGTTAGGGCCTAAGAAGTCAACGCCAGAAGCATAAAATACAATATAAATATAACAGATTTTCCATCGTCTAAAACGAATAATAGCAACCAGTGTGAAAGTTATGGTCATTTCTACGTTCCGGGCAGCATAGGCTTCACTCTAGGGCTTTGCTCGACCAGATCGAATAGCTAGGGCCTTAGAAGCCAACGCCTGAAGTATAAAATACAATAAAAGTACAACAGTCTTTCCATCCTATAACAGGAATAATTGCAACCCGTTTGAAAGTGATGGTCATTTCTACGTTCCAGGCAACCTAGGCTTCGCCCTAGGGCGTTGTTCCACCAGATGGAATAGTTAGGGCCTAAGAAGTCAACGCCAGAAGCATAAAATACAACATAAATACAACAGATTTTCCATCGTATATAATGTATATTTGCAAACAGTGTGAAAGTAATGGTCATTTCTACGTACCGGGCAACCTAGGCTCCACTCTCGGGCGTTGCTCCACCAAATCGAATAGCTAGGGCCTTAGAAGTCAACGCCAGAAGCATAAAATACAATATAAGTACAAAAGCTTTTCCATCGTATAAAACGAATAATTGCAAACAGTGTGAAAGATATGGACATTTCTACGTTCCGGGCAACCTAGGCTTCACTCTAGGGCGTTGCTCGACCAGATCGAATAGCTAGGGCCTTAGAAGTCAACGCCTGAAGTATAAAATACAATAAAAATACAACAGTCTTTCCATTCTATAACAGGAATAATTGCAATCAGTGTGGAAGTTATGGTCCTTTCTACGTTCCGGGCAACCTAGGCTTCACTCTAGGGCGTTGCTCGACCAGTTAGAATAGGTAGGGCCTTAGAAGTCAACGCCCGAAGCATAAAATACAAAATAAATAGAACAGTTTTTCCATCGTATAAAACGAATAATTGCTAACAGTGTGAAAGTTATGGTCATTGCTACGTTCCGCGCAACCTAGGCTTCACCCAAGGGCGTTGTTCCACCACATGGAATAGTTTGGGCCTAAGAAGTCAACGCCAGAAGCATAAAATACGATATAAATACAACAGCTTTTCCATCGTATAAGACGAATAATTGCAACCAGTGTGGAAGTTATGGTCATTTCTACGTTCCGGGCAACCTAGGCTTCACTCTAGGGCGTTGCCCGACCAGATCGAATAGCTAGGGCCTTAGAAGCCAACGCCTGAAGTATAAAATACAATAAAAGTACAACAGTCTTTCCATCCTATAACAGGAATAATTGCAACCCGTGTGAAAGTGATGGTCATTTCTACGTTCCAGGCAACCTAGGCTTCACCCTAGGGCGTTGTTCCACCAGTTGGAATAGTTAGGGCATTAGAAGTCAACGCCCGAAGCATAAAATACAAAATAAATGTAACAGCTTTTCCATCGCATAAAACGAATAATTGCAACCAGTGTGAAAGTAATAGTCATTTCTACGTTCCGGGCAACGTAGGTTTCACCCTTGGGCGTTGCACCAACAGATTGAATAGTTATGGCCTTAGGAGTCAACGCCCGTAGCATAAAATACAAAATAAATAGAACAGTTTTTCCATCGTATAAAACGAATAATTGCTACCAGTGTGAAAGTTAAGGTCATTTCTACGTTCCGCGCAACCTAGGCTTCACCCGAGGGCGTTGTTCCACCAGATGGAATAGTTAGGGCCTAAGAAGTCAACGCCAGAAGCATAAAATACGATATAAATAGACCAGCTATTCCATCGTATAAAACGAATAATTGCAACCAGTGTGGAAGTTATGGTCATTTCTACGTTCCGGTCAACCTAGGCTTCACTCTAGGGCGTTGCTCGACCAGATCGAATAGCTAGGGCCTTAGAAGTCAACGCCTGAAGTATAAAATACAATAAAAATACAACAGTCTTTCCATCCTATAACAGGAATAATTGCAACCCGTGTGATAGTGATGGTCATTTCTACGTTCCAGGCAACCTACGCTTCACACTAGGGCGTTGTTCCACCAGATGGAATAGTTAGGGCCTAAGAAGTTAACGCCAGAAGCATAAAACCCTATATAAATACAACAGTTTTTCCATCATATAAAACGAATAATTGCAACCAGGATGAAAGTTATGGTCATTTCTACTTTCCGGGCAACCTAGGCTTTGCTCTAGGGCGTTGCCCCACCAGATCGAATAGTTAGGGTCTTAGAAGTCAACGCCCGAAGCATAAAATACAAAATAAATAGAACAGTTTTTCCATCGTATAAAGCGAATAATTGCAACCAGTGTGAAGGTAATGGTCATTTCTACGTTCCGGGCAACTTGGGCGTCACTCTAGGGCGTTGCTCCACCACATCTAATAGCTACGGCCTTAGAAGTCAACCCCAGATGAATAAAATACAATAAAGATGCCACAGCTTTTCCATCGTATAAAACGAATAATTGCAACCAGTGTGAAAGTTATGGTCATTTCTACTTTCCGGGCATCCTAGGCTTCATCCTAGGACGTTGTTCCGCCAGATCGAACAGTTAGGGCCTAAGTAGTCAACGCGAGAAGCATAAAATACAATATAAGTACAAAAGTTTTTCCATCGTATAAAACGAATAATTGCAAACAGTGTGAAAGATATGGACACTTCTACGTTCCGGTCAACCTAGGCTTCACTCTAGGGCGTTGCTCGACCAGATCGAATAGCTAGGGCCTTAGAAGTCAACGCCTGAAGTATAAAATACAATAAAAATACAACAGTCTTTCCATTCTATAACAGGAATAATTGCAACCAGTGTGGAAGTTATGGTCCTTTCTACGTTCCGGGCAACCTAGGCTTCACTCTAGGGCGTTGCTCGACCAGTTAGAATAGGTAGGGCCTTAGAAGTCAACGCCCGAAGCATAAAATACAAAATAAATAGAACAGTTTTTCCATCGTATAAAACGAATAATTGCTACCAGTGTGAAAGTTATGGTCATTGCTACGTTCCGCGCAACCTAGGCTTCACCCAAGGGCGTTGTTCCACCACATGGAATAGTTTGGGCCTAAGAAGTCAACGCCAGAAGCATAAAAAACGATATAAATACAACAGCTTTTCCATCGTATAAGACGAATAATTGCAACCAGTGTGGAAGTTATGGTCATTTCTACGTTCCGGGAAACCTAGGCTTCACTCTAGGGCGTCGCTCGACCAGATAGAATAGCTAGGGCCTTAGAAGTCAACGCCCGAAGCATAAAATACAAAATAAGTAGAACAGTTTTTCCATCGTATAAAACGAATAATTGCTACCAGTGTGTAAGTTATGGTCATTGCTACGTTCCGCGCAACCTAGGCTTCACTCAAGGGCGTTGTTCCACCAGATGGAATAGTTATTGCCTAAGAAGTCAACGCCAGAAGCATAAAATACGATATAAATACAACAGCTTTTCCATCGTATAAGACGAATAATTGCAACCAGTGTGAATGTAATGGTCACTTCTCCGTTCCCGGCAACCTAGGCTTCACTCTAGGGCGTTGCTCCACCAGCTCAAATAATTAGGGCCTTAGAAATCAACGCCAGAAGCATAAAATACAACATAAATACAACAGATTCTCCATCGTATATAATGTATATTTGCAAACAGTGTGAAAGTAATGGTCATTTCTACGTACCGGGCAACCTAGGCTTCACTCTGGGGCGTTGCACCAACAGACTGAATAGTTAGGCCATTAGAAGTCAACGATCGATGCATAAAACACAAAATAAATAGAACGGTTTTTCCGTTGTATAAAACGAATAATTGCTACCAGTGTGAAAGTTATGGTCATTTCTACGTTCCAGGCATCCTAGGCTTCACCCTAGGACGTTGCTCCACCAGATCGAACAGTTAGGGCCTAAGAAGTCAACGCCAGAAGCATAAAATACAATATAAATATAACAGTTTTTCCATCGTATAAAACGAATGATAGCAACCAGTGTGAAAGTTATGGTCATTTCTACGTTCCGGGCAACCTAGGCTTCAGTCTGGGGCGTTGCGCCACCAGATCAAATAGTTAGGGCCTAAGAAGTCAACGCCAGAAGCATAAAATACGATATAAATACAACAGCTTTTCCATCGTAAAAGACGAATAATTGCTACCAGTGTGGAAGTTATGGTCATTTCTACGTTCCGGGCAACCTAGGCTTCACTCTAGGGCGTTGCCCGACCAGATCGAATAACTAGGGCCTTAGAAGCCAACGCCTGAAGTATAAAATACAATAAAAGTACAACAGTCTTTCCATCCTATAACAGGAATAATTGCAACCCGTGTGAAGGTGATGGTAATTTCTACGTTCCAGGCAACCTAGGCTTCAACCTAGGGCGTTGTTCCACCAGTTGGAATAGTTAGGGCATTAGAAGTCAACGCCCGAAGCAAAAATACAAAATAAATGTAACAGCTTTTCCATCGTATAAAACGAATAATTGCAACCAGTGTGAAAGTAATAGTCATTTCTACGTTCCGGGAAACGTAGGTTTCACTCTAGGGCGTTGATCCGCCAGAGGGAATAGTTAGGGCATAAGAAGTCAACGCCAGAAGCATAAAATACAAAGTAAATAAAACAGTTTTTCCATTGTATAAAACGAATAATTGCTACCAGCGTGAAAGTTATGGTCATTTCTACGTTCCGCGCAACCTAGGCTTCACCCTAGAGCGTTGTTCCAACAGATGGAATAGTTAGGGACTAAGAAGTCAACGCCAGAAGCTTAACTTGCGATATAAAGACAACAGCTTTTCCATCGTATAAAACGAATAATTGCAACCAGTGTGGAAGTTATCGTCATTTCTACGTTCCGGGCAACCTAGGCTTCACACTAGGGCGTTGCTCGACCAGATCGAATAGCTAGGGCCTTAGAAGTCAACGCCCGAAGCATAAAATACAAAATAAATAGAACAGTTTTTCCATCGTATAAAACGAATAATTGCTACCAGTGTGAAAGTTATGGTCATTGCTACGTTCCGCGCAACCTAGGCTTCACCCAAGGGCGTTGTTCCACCAGATGGAATAGTTAGGGCCTACGAAGTCATCGCGAGAAGCATAAAATACGATATAAATACAACAGCTTTTCCATCGTATAAGACGAATAATTGCAACCAGTGTGAATGTAATGGTCATTTCTACGTTCCGGGCAACCTAGGCTTCTCTGTCGGGCGTTGCTCCACCAAATCGAATAGCTAGGGCCTTAGAACTCAACGCCAGAAGCATAAAATGCAATAAAGATGCAAAAGTCTTTCCATCGTATAACAGGAATAACTGCAAACAGTGTGAAAGTAATGGTCATTTCCATGTTCCGGGAAACCAAGTCTTCATTCTAGGGCGTTGTTCCACCAGATCGAATAGTTAGGGCCTAAGAAGTCGACGCCAGAAGAATAAAATACAATATAAGTACAAAAGCTTTTCCATCGTATAAAATGAATAATTGCAAACATTGTGAAAGTAATGGTCACTTCTACGTCCCGGGCAACCTAGGCGTCACTCTAGGGCGTTGCTCCACCACATCTAATAGCTACGGCCTTAGAAGTCAACCCCAGATGAATAAAATACAATAAGGATGCAACAGCTTTTCCATTGTATAAAACGAATAATTGCAACCAGTGTGAAAGTTATGGTCATTTCTACTTTCCGGGAATCCTAGGCTTCACCCTAGGACGTTGTTCCACCACTTCGAACAGTTAGGGCCTAAGAAGTCAACGCCAGAAGCATAAAATACATAATAAATAGATCAGTTTTTCCATCGTATAAAACGAATAATTGCAACCAGTGTGAAGGTAATGGTCTTTTCTACGTTCCGGGCTACCTAGGCTTCACTCTAGGGCGGTGCTCCACCAGATCAAATAGTTAGGGCCTTAGAAGTCAACGCCTGAAGTATAAAATACAATAAAAATCCAACAGTCTTTCCATCCTATAACAGGAATAATTGCAACCCGTGTGAAAGTGATGGTCATTTCTACGTTCCAGGAAACCTAGGCTTCACCCTAGGGCGTTGTTCCACCAGATGGAATGGTTAGGGCCTTAGAAGTCAACGCCCGAAGCATAAAATACAAAATAAATGGAACAGCTTTTCCATCGTATAAAACGAATAATTGCAACCAGTGTGAAAGTAATAGTCATTTCTACGTTCCGGGCAACGTAGGTTTCACTCTAGGGCGTTGATCCGCCAGAGGGAGTAGTTAGGGCATAAGAAGTCAACGCCAGAAGCATAAAATACAAAATAAATAAAACAGTTTTTCCATCGTATAAAACGAATAATTGCTACCAGTGTGAAACTTATGGTCATTTCTACGTTTCGCGCAACCTAGGCTTGACCCTAGGGCGTTGTTCCACCAGATCGAATAGTTAGGGACTTAGGAGTCAACGCCCGAAGCATAAAATACAAAATAAATGGAACAGCTTTTCCATCGTATAAAACGAGTAATTGCAACCAGTGTGAAAGTAACAGTCATTTCTACGTTCCGCGCAACCTAGGATACACCCAAGGGCGTTGTTCCACCAGATGGAATAGTTAGGGCCTTCGAAGTCAACGCGAGAAGCATAAAATACGATATAAATACAACAGCTTTTCCATCGTATAAGACGAATAATTGCAACCAGTGTGAATGTAATTGTCATTTCTACGTTCCGGGCAACCTAGGCTTCTCTCTCGGGCGTTGCTCCACCAAATCGAATAGCTAGGGCCTTAGAAGTCAACGCCAGAAGCATAAAATGCAATAAAGATGCGAAAGTCTTTCCGTCGTATAACAGGAATAACTGCAAACAGTGTGAAAGTAATGGTCATTTCCATGTTCCGGGAAACCAAGTCTTCACTCTAGGGCGTTGTTCCACTAGATCGAATAGTTAGGGCCTAGGAAGTCGACGCCAGAAGAATAAAATACAATATAAGTACAAAAGCTTTACCATCGTATAAAATGAATAATTGCAAACATTGTGAAAGTAATTGTCATTTCTACGTCCCGGGCAACCTAGGCGTCACTCTAGAGCGTTGCTCCACCACATCTAATAGCTACGGCCTTAGAAGTCAACCCCAGATGAATAAAATACAATAAAGATGCAACAGCTTTTCCATTGTATAAAACGAATAATTGCAACCAGTGTGAAAGTTATGGTCATTTCTACTTTCCGGGCATCCTAGGCTTCACCCTAGGACGTTGTTCCACCAGTTCGAACAGTTAGAGCCTAAGAAGTCAACGCCAGAAGCATAAAATACAAAATAAATAGATCAGTTTTTCCATCGTATAAAACGAATAATTGCAACCAGTGTGAAGGTAATGGTCTTTTCTACGTTCCGGGCAACCTAGGCTTCACTCTAGGGCGGTGCTCCACCAGATCAAATAGTTAGGGCCTTAGAAGTCAACGCCGGGAGCATAAAATCCCAAATAAATAAAACAGTTTTACCATCGTATAAAACGAATAATTGCTACCAGTGTGAAAGTTATGGTCATTTCTACGTTCCGCGCAACCTAGGCTTCACCCGACGGCGTTGTTCCACCAGATGGAATAGTTAGGGCCTAAGAGGTCAACGCCAGAAGCATAAAATACGATATAAATACAACAGCTTTTCCATCGTATAAAACGAATAATTGCAACCAGTGTGGAAGTTATGGTCATTTCTACGTTCCGGGCAACCTAGGTTTCACTCTAGGGCGTTGCTCGACCAGATCGAATAGCTAGGGCCTTAGAAGCCAACGCCTGAAGTATAAAATACAATAAAAGTACAACAGTCTTTCCATCCTATAACAGGAATAATTGCAACCCGTGTGAAAGTGATGGTCATTTCTACGTTCCAGGCAACCTAGGCTTCACCCTAGGGCGTTGTTCCACCAGAAGGAATAGCTAGGGCCTTAGAAGTCAACGCCCGAAGCATAAAATACAAAATAGATGTAACAGCTTTTCCATCGTATAAAACGAATAATTGCAACCAGTGTGAAAGTAATAGTCATTTCTACGTTCCGGGCAACGTAGGTTTCACTCTAGGGCGTTGATCCTCCAGAGGGAATAGTTAGGGCATAAGAAGTCAACGCCAGAAGCATAAAATACAAAATAAATAAAACAGTTTTTCCATCGTATAAAACGTATAATTGCTACCAGTGTGAAAGTTATGGTCATTTCTACGTTCCGCGCAACCTAGGCTTCACCCTAGGGCGTTGTTCCACCAGATCGAATAGTTAGGGCCTTAGAAGTCAACGCCCGAAGCATAAAATACAAAATAAATGGAACAGCTTTTCCATCGTATAAAACGAATAATTGCTACCAGTGTGAAAGTTATGGTCATTTCTACGTTCCGCGCAACCTAGGCTTCACCCTAGGGCGTTGTTCCAACAGATGGAATAGTTAGGGACTAAGAAGTCAACGCCAGAAGCTTAACTTCCGATATAAATACAACAGCTTTTCCATCGTATAAAACGAGTAATTGCAACCAGTGTGGAAGTTATCGTCATTTCTACGTTCCGTGCAACCTAGGCATCACACTAGGGCGTTGCTCGACCAGATCGAATAGCTAGGGCCTTAGAAGTCAACGCCCGAAGCATAAAATACAAAATAAATAGAACAGTTTTTCCATCGTATAAAACGAATAATTGCTACCAGTGTGAAAGTTATGGTCATTGCTACGTTCCGCGCAACCTAGGCTTCACCCAAGGGCGTTGTTCCACCAGATGGAATAGTTAGGGCCTAAGAAGTCAACGACAGAAGCATAGAACACTATATAAATGCAACAGTTTTTCCATCATATAAAACGAATAATTGCAACCAGGATTAAAGTTATGGTCATTTCTACTTTCCGGGCAACATAGGCTTCGCCCTAGGTCGTTGCTCCAACAGATTGAGTAGTTAGGGCCTTAGAGGTCAACGCCCGAAGCATAAAATACAAAATAAACAGAACAGTTTTACCATCGTATAAAACGAATAATTGCTACCGGTGTGAAAGTTATGGTCATTTCTCCGTTCCGGGCAACCTAGGCTTCACTCTAGGGCGTTGCTCTTCCAGATCGAATAGTTAGGGCCCTAGAAGTCAACGTCAGAAGCATAAAATACAAAATAAATAAAACAGTTTTTCCATCGTATAAAACGAATAATTGCTACCAGTGTGAAAGTTATGGTCATTTCTTCGTTCCGCACAACCTAGGCTTCACCCAAGGGCGTTGTTCCACCAGATGGAATAGTTAGGGCCTACGAAGTCATCGCGAGAAGCATAAAATACGATATAAATACAACAGCTTTTCCATCGTATAAGACGAATAATTGCAACCAGTGTGAATGTAATGGTCATTTCTACGTTCCGGGCAACCTAGGCTTCTCTGTCGGGCGTTGCTCCACCAAATCGAATTGCTAGGGCCTTAGAAGTCAACACCAGAAGCATAAAATGCAATAAAGATGCAAAAGTCTTTCCATCGTATAACAGGAATAACTGCAAACAGTGTGAAAGTAATGGTCATTTCCATGTTCCGGGAAACCAAGTCTTCACTCTAGGGCGTTGTTCCACTAGATCGAATAGTTAGGGCCTAAGAAGTCGACGCCAGAAGAGTAAAATACAATATAAGTACAAAAGCTTTTTCATCGTATAAAATGAATAATTGCAAACATAGTGAAAGTAATGGTCATTTCTACGTCCCGGGCAACCTAGGCGTCACTCTAGGGCGTTGCTCCACCACATCTAATAGCTACGGTCTTAGAAGTCAACCCCAGATGAATAAAATACAATAAGGATGCAACAGCTTTTCCATTGTATAAAACGAATAATTGCAACCAGTGTGAAAGTTATGGTCATTTCTACTTTCCGGGAATCCTAGGCTTCACCCTAGGACGTTGTTCCACCAGTTCGAACAGTTAGGGCCTAAGAAGTCAACGCCAGAAGCATAAAATACAAAATAAATAGATCAGTTTTTCCATCGTATAAAACGAATAATTGCAACCAGTGTGAAGGTAATGGTCTTTTCTACGTTCCGCGCAACCTAGGCTTGACCCTAGGGCGTTGTTCCACCAGATCGAATAGTTAGGGCCTTAGGAGTCAACGCCCGAAGCATAAAATGCAAAATAAATGGAACAGCTTTTCCATCGTATAAAACGAGTAATTGCAACCAGTGTGAAAGTAACAGTCATTTCTACGTTCCGGGCAACGTAGGTTTCACTCTAGGGCGTTGATCCGCCAGAGGGAATTGTTAGGGCATAAGAAGTCAACGCCAGAAGCATAAAATACAAAATAAATAAAACAGCTTTTCCATCGTATAAAACGAATAATTGGAACCAGTATGAAAGTTAACGTCATTTCTACTTTCCGGGCAACCTAGGCTTCACCCTAGGGCGTTGCACCAACAGATTGAATAGTTAGGGCCTTAGAAGTCAACGCCCGAAGCATAAAATACAAAATAAACAGAACAGTTTTACCATTGTATAAAACGAATAATTGCTACCGGTGTGAAAGTTATGGTCATTTCTCCGTTCCGGGCAATCTAGGCTTCACTCTAGGGCGTTGCTATTCCAGATCGAATAGTTAGGGCCCTAGAAGTCAACGTCAGAAGCATAAAATACAAAATAAATAAAACAGTTTTTCCATCGTATAAAACGAATAATTGCTACCAGTGTGAAAGTTATGGTCATTTCTTCGTTCCGCGCAACCTAGGCTTCACCCAAGGGCGTTGTTCCACCAGATGGAATAGTTAGGGCCTACGAAGTCAACGCGAGAAGCATAAAATACGATATAAATACAACAGCTTTTCCATCGTATAAGACGAATAATTGCAACCAGTGTGAATGTAATGGTCATTTCTACGTTCCGGGCAACCTAGGCTTCTCTGTCGGGCGTTGCTCCACCAAATCGAATAGCTAGGGCCTTAGAAGTCAACGCCAGAAGCATAAAATGAAATAAAGATGCAAAAGTCTTTCCATCGTATATCAGGAATAACTGCAAACAGTGTGAAAGTAACGGTCATTTCCATGTTCCGGGAAACCAAGTCTTCACTCTAGGACGTTGTTGCACTAGATCGAATAGTTAGGGCCTAAGAAGTCGACGCCAGAAGAATAAAATACGATATAAATACAACAGCTTTTCCATCGTATAAAACGAATAATTGCAACCAGTGTGGAAGTTATGGTCATTTCTACGTTCCGGGCAACCTAGGTTTCACTCTAGGGCGTTGCTCGACCAGATCGAATAGCTAGGACCTTAGAAGCCAACGCCTGAAGTATAAAATACAATAAAAGTACAACAGTCTTTCCATCCTATAACAGGAATAATTGCAACCCGTGTGAAAGTGATGGTCATTTCTACGTTCCCGGCAACCTAGGCTTCACCCCAGCGCGTTGTTCCACCAGATCGAATAGTTAGCGCCTTGGAAGTCAACGCCCGAAGCATAAAATACGAAATAAATGGAACAGCTTTTCCATCGTATAAAACGAATAATTGCTACCAGTGTGAAAGTTATGGTCATTTCTACGTTCCGCGCAACCTAGGCTTCACCCTAGGGCGTTGTTCCACCAGATCGAATAGTTAGGGCCTTAGAAGTCAACGCCCGAAGCATAAAATACAAAATAAATGGAACAGCTTTTCCATCGTATAAAACGAATAATTGCTACCAGTGTGAAAGTTATGGTCATTTCTACGTTCCGCGCAACCTAGGCTTCACCCTAGAGCGTTGTTCCAACAGATGGAATAGTTAGGGACTAAGAAGTCAACGCCAGAAGCATAAAATACAATATAAATATAACAGTTTTTCCATCGTATAAAACGAATGATAGCAACCCGTGTGAAACTTATGGTCATTTCTACGTTCCGGGCAACCTAGGGTTCACACTAGGGCGTTGCTCGACCAGATCGAATAGCTAGCGCCTTAGAAGTCAACGCCCGAAGCATAAAATACAAAATAAATAGAACAGTTTTTCCATCGTATAAAACGAATAATTGCTACCAGTGTGAAAGTTATGGTCATTGCTACGTTCCGCGCAACCTAGGCTTCACCCAAGGGCGTTGTTCCACCAGATGGAATAGTTAGGGCCTAAGAAGTCAACGCCCGAAGCATAAAATACAAAATAAATGGAACAGCTTTTCCATCGTATAAAACGAATAATTGCTACCAGTGTGAAAGTTATGGTCATTTCTACGTTCCGCGCAACCTAGGCTTCACCCTAGAGCGTTGTTCCAACAGATGGAATAGTTAGGGACTAAGAAGTCAACGCCAGAAGCATAAAATACAATATAAATATAACAGTTTTTCCATCGTATAAAACGAATGATAGCAACCCGTGTGAAACTTATGGTCATTTCTACGTTCCGGGCAACCTAGGGTTCACACTAGGGCGTTGCTCGACCAGATCGAATAGCTAGCGCCTTAGAAGTCAACGCCCGAAGCATAAAATACAAAATAAATAGAACAGTTTTTCCATCGTATAAAACGAATAATTGCTACCAGTGTGAAAGTTATGGTCATTGCTACGTTCCGCGCAACCTAGGCTTCACCCAAGGGCGTTGTTCCACCAGATGGAATAGTTAGGGCCTAAGAAGTCAACGCCAGAAGCATAGAACACTATATAAATACAACAGTTTTTCCATCATATAAAACGAATAATTGCAACCAGGATTAAAGTTATGGTCATTTCTACTTTCCGGGCAACATAGGCTTCGCCCTAGGTCGTTGCTCCAACAGATTGAGTAGTTAGGGCCTTAGAGGTCAATGCCCGAAGCATAAAATGCAATATAAATGCAACAGTTTTTCCATCGTGTAAAACGAATAATTGCAACCAGTATGAAAGTTAACGTCATTTCTACTTTCCGGGCAACCTAGGCTTCACCCTAGGGCGTTGCGCCAACAGATTGCATAGTTAGGGCCTTAGAAGTCAACGCCCGAAGCATAAAATACAAAATAAACAGAACAGTTTTACCATCGTATAAAACGAATAATTGCTACCGGTGTGAAAGTTATGGTCATTTCTCCGTTCCGGGCAACCTAGGCTTCACTCTAGGGCGTTGCTCTTCCAGATCGAATAGTTAGGGCCCTAGAAGTCAACGTCAGAAGCATAAAATACAAAATAAATAAAACAGTTTTTCCATCGTATAAAACGAATAATTGCTACCAGTGTGAAAGTTATGGTCATTTCTTCGTTCCGCGCAACCTAGGCTTCACCCAAGGGCGTTGTTCCACCAGATGGAATAGTTAGGGCCTACGAAGTCATCGCGAGAAGCATAAAATACGATATAAATACAACAGCTTTTCCATCGTATAAGACGAATAATTGCAACCAGTGTGAATGTAATGGTCATTTCTACGTTCCGGGCAACCTAGGCTTCTCTGTCGGGCGTTGCTCCACCAAATCGAATAGCTAGGGCCTTAGAAGTCAACGCCAGAAGCATAAAATGCAATAAAGATGCAAAAGTCTTTCCATCGTATAACAGGAATAACTGCAAACTGTGTGAAAGTAATGGTCATTTCCATGTTCCGGGAAACCAAGTCTTCACTCTAGGGCGTTGTTCCACTAGATCGAATAGTTAGGGCCTAAGAAGTCGACGCCAGAAGAATAAAATACAATATAAGTACAAAAGCTTTTCCATCGTATAAAATGAATAATTGCAAACATTGTGAAAGTAATGGTCACTTCTACGTCCCGGGCAACCTAGGCGTCACTCTAGGGCGTTGCTCCACCACATCTAATAGCTACGGCCTTAGAAGTCAACCCCAGATGAATAAAATACAATAAGGATGCAACAGCTTTTCCATTGTATAAAACGAATAATTGCAACCAGTGTGAAAGTTATGGTCATTTCTACTTTCCGCGCATCCTAGGCTTCACCCTAGGACGTTGTTTCACCAGTTCGAACAGTTAGGGCCTAAGAAGTCAACGCCAGAAGCATAAAATACATAATAAATAGATCAGTTTTTCCATCGTATAAAACAAATAATTGCAACCAGTGTGAAGGTAATGGTCTTTTCTACGTTCCGGGCAACCTAGGCTTCACTCTAGGGCGGTGCTCCACCAGATCAAATAGTTAGGGCCTTAGAAGTCAACGCCGGAAGCATAAAATCCCAAATAAATAAAACAGTTTTACCATCGTATAAAACGAATAATTGCTACCAGTGTGAGGAGTTATGGTCATTTCTACGTTCCGGGCAACCTAGGTTTCACTCTAGGGCGTTGCTCGACCAGATCGAATAGCTAGGGCCTTAGAAGCCAACGCCTGAAGTATAAAATACAATAAAATTACAACAGTCTTTCCATCCTATAACAGGAATAATTGCAACCCGTGTAAAAGTGATGGTCATTTCTACGTTCCAGGCAACCTAGGCTTCACCCCAGGGCGTTGTTCCACCAGATCGAATAGTTAGGGCCTTGGAAGTCAACGCCCGAAGCATAAAATACGAAATAAATGGAACAGCTTTTCCATCGTATAAAACGAATAATTGCAATCAGTGTGAAAGTAATAGTCATTTCTACGTTCCGGGCAACGTAGGTTTCACTCTAGGGCGTTGATCCGCCAGAGGGAATATTTTAGGGCATAAGAAGTCAACGCCAGAAGCATAAAATACAAAATAAATGGAACAGCTTTTCCATCGTATAAAACGAATAATTGCAACCAGTGTGGAAGTTATCGTCATTTCTACGTTCCGGGCAACCTAGGCTTCACACTAGGGCGTTGCTCCAACAGATTGAGTAGTTAGGGCCTTAGAGGTCAATGCCCGAAGCATAAAATACAATATAAATACAACAGTTTTTCCATCGTCTAAAACGAATAATTGCAACCAGTATGAAAGTTAACGTCATTTCTACTTTCCGGGCAACCTGGACTTCACCCTAGGGCGTTGCACCAACAGATTGAATAGTTAGGGCCTTAGAAGTCAACGCCCGAAGCATAAAATACAAAATAAACAGAACAGTTTTACCATCGTATAAAACGAATAATTGCTACCGGTGTGAAAGTTGTGGTCATTTCTCCGTTCCGGGCAACCTAGGCTTCACTCTAGGGCGTTGCTCCACCAGATCGAATAGTTAGGGCCCTAGAAGTCAACGTCAGAAGCATAAAATACAAAATAAATAAAACAGTTTTTCCATCGTATAAAACGAATAATTGCTACCAGTGTGAAAGTTATGGTCACTTCTTCGTTCCGCGCAGCCTAGGCTTCACCCAAGGGCGTTGTTCCACCAGATGGAATAGTTAGGGCCTACGAAGTCATCGCGAGAAGCATAAAATACGATATAAATACAACAGCTTTTCCATCGTATAAGACGAATAATTGCAACCAGTGTGAATGTAATGGTCATTTCTACGTTCCGGGCAACCTAGGCTTCTCTGTCGGGCGTTGCTCCACCAAATCGAATAGCTAGGGCCTTAGAAGTCAACGCCAGAAGCATAAAATACAATAAAGATGCAAAAGTCTTTCCATCGTATAACAGGAATAACTGCAAACCGTGTGAAAGTAATGGTCATTTCCATGTTCCGGGAAACCAAGTCTTCACTCTAGGGCGTTGTTCCACTAGATCGAACAGTTAGGGCCTAAGAAGTCGAAGCCAGAAGAATAAAATACAATATAAGTACATAAGCTTTTCCATCGTATAAAATGAATAATTGCAAACATTGTGAAAGTAATGGTCATTTCTACGTCCCGGGCAACCTAGGCGTCACTCTAGGGCGTTGCTCCACCACATCTAATAGCTACGGCCTTAGAAGTCAACCCCAGATGAATAAAATACAATAAAGATGCAACAGCTTTTCCATCGTATAAAACGAATAATTGCAACCGATGTGAAAGTTATGGTCATTTCTACTTTCCGGGCATCCTAGGCTTCACCCTAGGACGTTGTTCCACCAGATTGAACAGTTAGGGCCTAAGAAGTCAACGCCGGAAGCATAAAATCCCAAATAAATAAAACAGTTTTACCATCGTATAAAACGGATAATTGCTATCAGTGTGAAAGTTATGGTCATTTCAACGTTCCGCGCAACCTAGGCTTCACCCGACGGCGTTGTTCCACCAGATGGAATAGTTAGTGCCTAAGAGGTCAACGCCAGAAGCATAAAGTACGATATAAATACAACAGCTTTTCCATCGTATAAAACGAATAATTGCAACCAGTGTGGAAGTTATGGTCATTTCTACGTTCCGGGCAACCTAGGCTTCACTCTAGGGCGTTGCTCGACCAGATCGAATAGCTAGGGCCTTAGAAGTCAACGCCTGAAGTATAAAATACAATAAAAATACAACAGTCTTTCCATCCTACAACAGGAATAATTGCAACCCGTGTGAAAGTGATGGTCATTTCTACGTTCCAGAAAACCTAGGCTTCACCCTAGGGAGTTGTTCCACCAGATGGAATAGTTAGGGCCTTAGAAGTCAACGCCCGAAGCATAAAATACAAAATAAATGGAACAGCTTTTCCATCGTATAAAACGAATAATTGCAACCAGTGTGAAAGTAATAGTCATTTCTACGTTCCGGGCAACGTAGGTTTCACTCTAGGGCGTTGATCCGCCAGAGGGAGTAGTTAGGGCATAAGAAGTCAACGCCAGAACCATAAAATACAAAATAAATAAAACAGTTTTTCCATCGTATAAAACGAATAATTGCTACCAGTGTGAAAGTTAAGGCCATTTCTACGTTCCGCGCAACCTAGGCTTCACCCTAGGGCGTTGTTCCACCAGATGGAATAGTTAGGGCCTTAGAAGTCAACGCCCGAAGCATAAAATACAAAATAAATGGAACAGCTTTTCCATCGTATAAAACGAATAATTGCAACCAGTGTGAAAGTAATAGTCATTTCTACGTTCCGGGCAACGTAGGTTTCACTCTAGGCCGTTGATCCGCCAGAGGGAGTACTTAGGGCATAAGAAGTCAACGCCAGAAGCATAAAATACAAAATAAATAAAACAGTTTTTCCATCGTATAAAACGAATAATTGCTACCAGTGTGAAACTTATGGTCATTTCTACGTTCCGCGCAACCTAGGCTTGACCCTAGGGCGTTGTTCCACCAGATCGAATAGTTAGGGCCTTAGGAGTCAACGCCCGAAGCATAAAATGCAAAATAAATGCAACAGCTTTTCCATCGTATAAAACGAGTAATTGCAACCAGTGTGAAAGTAACAGTCATTTCTACGTTCCGGGCAACGTAGGTTTCACTCTAGGGCGTTGATCCGCCAGAGGGAATTGTTAGGGCATAAGAAGTCAACGCCAGAAGCATAAAATACAAAATAAATAAAACAGCTTTTCCATCGTATAAAACGAATAATTGGAACCAGTATGAAAGTTAACGTCATTTCTACTTTCCGGGCAACCTAGGCTTCACCCTAGGGCGTTGCACCAACAGATTGAATAGTTAGGGCCTTACAAGTCAACGCCCGAAGCATAAAATACAAAATAAACAGAACAGTTTTACCATTGTATAAAACGAATAATTGCTACCGGTGTGAAAGTTATGGTCATTTCTCCGTTCCGGGCAACCTAGGCTTCACTCTAGGGCGTTGCTATTCCAGATCGAATAGTTAGGGCCCTAGAAGTCAACGTCAGAAGCATAAAATACAAAATAAATAAAACAGTTTTTCCATCGTATAAAACGAATAATTGCTACCAGTGTGAAAGTTATGGTCATTTCTTCGTTCCGCGCAACCTAGGCTTCACCCAAGGGCGTTGTTCCACCAGATGGAATAGTTAGGGCCTACGAAGTCAACGCGAGAATCATAAAATACGATATAAATACAACAGCTTTTCCATCGTATAAGACGAATATTTGCAACCAGTGTGAATGTAATGGTCATTTCTACGTTCCGGGCAACCTAGGCTTCTCTGTCGGGCGTTGCTCCACCAAATCGAATAGCTAGGGCCTTAGAAGTCAACGCCAGAAGCATAAAATGAAACAAAGATGCAAAAGTCTTTCCATCGTATATCAGGAATAACTGCAAACAGTGTGAAAGTAACGGTCATTTCCATGTTCCGGGAAACCAAGTCTTCACTCTAGGACGTTGTTCCAGTAGATCGAATAGTTAGGGCCTAAGAAGTCGACGCCAGAAGAATAAAATACAATATAAGTACAAAAGCTTTTCCATCGTATAAAATGAATAATTGCAAACATTGTGAAAGTAATGGTCACTTCTACGTCCCGGGCAACCTAGGCGTCACTCTAGGGCGTTGCTCCACCACATCTAATAGCTACGGCCTTAGAAGTCAACCCCAGATGAATAAAATACAATAAGGATGCAACAGCTTTTCCATTGTATAAAACGAATAATTGCAACCAGTGTGAAAGTTATGGTCATTTCTACTTTCCGCGCATCCTAGGCTTCACCCTAGGACGTTGTTCCACCAGCTCGGACAGTTAGGGCCTAAGAAGTCAACGCCAGAAGCATAAAATACATAATAAATAGATCAGTTTTTCCATCGTATAAAACGAATAATTGCAACCAGTGTCAAGGTAATGGTCTTTTCTACGTTCCGGGCTACCTAGGCTTCACTCTAGGGCGGTGCTCCACCAGATCAAATAGTTAGGGCCTTAGAAGTCAACGCCGGAAGCATAAAATCCCAAATAAATAAAACAGTTTTACCATCGTATAAAACGAATAATTGCTACCAGTGTGAGGAGTTATGGTCATTTCTACGTTCCGCGCAACCTAGGCTTCACCCGACGGCGTTGTTCCACCAGATGGAATAGTTAGGGCCTAAGAGGTCAACGCCAGAAGCATAAAATACGATATAAATACAACAGCTTTTCCATCGTATAAAACGAATAATTGCAACCAGTGTGGAAGTTATGGTCATTTCTACGTTCCGGGCAACCTAGGTTTCACTCTAGGGCGTTGCTCGACCAGATCGAATAGCTAGGGCCTTAGAAGCCAACGCCTGAAGTATAAAATACAATAAAAGTACAACAGTCTTTCCATCCTATAACAGGAATAATTGCAACCCGTGTGAAAGTGATGGTCATTTCTACTTTCCGGGCAACCTGGACTTCACCCTAGGGCGTTGCACCAACAGATTGAATAGTTAGGGCCTTAGAAGTCAACGCCCGAAGCATAAAATACAAAATAAACAGAACAGTTTTACCATCGTATAAAACGAATAATTGCTACCGGTGTGAAAGTTGTGGTCATTTCTCCGTTCCGGGCAACCTAGGCTTCACTCTAGGGCGTTGCTCCACCAGATCGAATAGTTAGGGCCCTAGAAGTCAACGTCAGAAGCATAAAATACAAAATAAATAAAACAGTTTTTCCATCGTATAAAACGAATAATTGCTACCAGTGTGAAAGTTATGGTCACTTCTTCGTTCCGCGCAACCTAGGCTTCACCCAAGGGCGTTGTTCCACCAGATGGAATAGTTAGGGCCTACGAAGTCATCGCGAGAAGCATAAAATACGATATAAATACAACAGCTTTTCCATCGTATAAGACGAATAATTGCAACCAGTGTGAATGTAATGGTCATTTCTACGTTCCGGGCAACCTAGGCTTCTCTGTCGGGCGTTGCTCCACCAAATCGAATAGCTAGGGCCTTAGAAGTCAACGCCAGAAGCATAAAATACAATAAAGATGCAAAAGTCTTTCCATCGTATAACAGGAATAACTGCAAACCGTGTGAAAGTAATGGTCATTTCCATGTTCCGGGAAACCAAGTCTTCACTCTAGGGCGTTGTTCCACTAGATCGAACAGTTAGGGCCTAAGAAGTCGAAGCCAGAAGAATAAAATACAATATAAGTACATAAGCTTTTCCATCGTATAAAATGAATAATTGCAAACATTGTGAAAGTAATGGTCATTTCTACGTCCCGGGCAACCTAGGCGTCACTCTAGGGCGTTGCTCCACCACATCTAATAGCTACGGCCTTAGAAGTCAACCCCAGATGAATAAAATACAATAAAGATGCAACAGCTTTTCCATCGTATAAAACGAATAATTGCAACCGGTGTGAAAGTTATGGTCATTTCTACTTTCCGGGCATCCTAGGCTTCACCCTAGGACGTTGTTCCACCAGATTGAACAGTTAGGGCCTAAGAAGTCAACGCCGGAAGCATAAAATCCCAAATAAATAAAACAGTTTTACCATCGTATAAAACGGATAATTGCTACCAGTGTGAAAGTTATGGTCATTTCAACGTTCCGCGCAACCTAGGCTTCACCCGACGGCGTTGTTCCACCAGATGGAATAGTTAGTGCCTAAGAGGTCAACGCCAGAAGCATAAAGTACGATATAAATACAACAGCTTTTCCATCGTATAAAACGAATAATTGCAACCAGTGTGGAAGTTATGGTCATTTCTACGTTCCGGGCAACCTAGGCTTCACTCTAGGGCGTTGCTCGACCAGATCGAATAGCTAGGGCCTTAGAAGTCAACGCCTGAAGTATAAAATACAATAAAAATACAACAGTCTTTCCATCCTACAACAGGAATAATTGCAACCCGTGTGAAAGTGATGGTCATTTCTACGTTCCAGAAAACCTAGGCTTCACCCTAGGGAGTTGTTCCACCAGATGGAATAGTTAGGGCCTTAGAAGTCAACGCCCGAAGCATAAAATACAAAATAAATGGAACAGCTTTTCCATCGTATAAAACGAATAATTGCAACCAGTGTGAAAGTAATAGTCATTTCTACGTTCCGGGCAACGTAGGTTTCACTCTAGGGCGTTGATCCGCCAGAGGGAGTAGTTAGGGCATAAGAAGTCAACGCCAGAACCATAAAATACAAAATAAATAAAACAGTTTTTCCATCGTATAAAACGAATAATTGCTACCAGTGTGAAAGTTAAGGCCATTTCTACGTTCCGCGCAACCTAGGCTTCACCCTAGGGCGTTGTTCCACCAGATGGAATAGTTAGGGCCTTAGAAGTCAACGCCCGAAGCATAAAATACAAAATAAATGGAACAGCTTTTCCATCGTATAAAACGAATAATTGCAACCAGTGTGAAAGTAATAGTCATTTCTACGTTCCGGGCAACGTAGGTTTCACTCTAGGCCGTTGATCCGCCAGAGGGAGTACTTAGGGCATAAGAAGTCAACGCCAGAAGCATAAAATACAAAATAAATAAAACAGTTTTTCCATCGTATAAAACGAATAATTGCTACCAGTGTGAAACTTATGGTCATTTCTACGTTCCGCGCAACCTAGGCTTGACCCTAGGGCGTTGTTCCACCAGATCGAATAGTTAGGGCCTTAGGAGTCAACGCCCGAAGCATAAAATGCAAAATAAATGGAACAGCTTTTCCATCGTATAAAACGAGTAATTGCAACCAGTGTGAAAGTAACAGTCATTTCTACGTTCCGGGCAACGTAGGTTTCACTCTAGGGCGTTGATCCGCCAGAGGGAATTGTTAGGGCATAAGAAGTCAACGCCAGAAGCATAAAATACAAAATAAATAAAACAGCTTTTCCATCGTATAAAACGAATAATTGGAACCAGTATGAAAGTTAACGTCATTTCTACTTTCCGGGCAACCTAGGCTTCACCCTAGGGCGTTGCACCAACAGATTGAATAGTTAGGGCCTTAGAAGTCAACGCCCGAAGCATAAAATACAAAATAAACAGAACAGTTTTACCATTGTATAAAACGAATAATTGCTACCGGTGTGAAAGTTATGGTCATTTCTCCGTTCCGGGCAACCTAGGCTTCACTCTAGGGCGTTGCTATTCCAGATCGAATAGTTAGGGCCCTAGAAGTCAACGTCAGAAGCATAAAATACAAAATAAATAAAACAGTTTTTCCATCGTATAAAACGAATAATTGCTACCAGTGTGAAAGTTATGGTCATTTCTTCGTTCCGCGCAACCTAGGCTTCACCCAAGGGCGTTGTTCCACCAGATGGAATAGTTAGGGCCTACGAAGTCAACGCGAGAATCATAAAATACGATATAAATACAACAGCTTTTCCATCGTATAAGACGAATATTTGCAACCAGTGTGAATGTAATGGTCATTTCTACGTTCCGGGCAACCTAGGCTTCTCTGTCGGGCGTTGCTGCACCAAATCGAATAGCTAGGGCCTTAGAAGTCAACGCCAGAAGCATAAAATGAAACAAAGATGCAAAAGTCTTTCCATCGTATATCAGGAATAACTGCAAACAGTGTGAAAGTAACGGTCATTTCCATGTTCCGGGAAACCAAGTCTTCACTCTAGGACGTTGTTCCAGTAGATCGAATAGTTAGGGCCTAAGAAGTCGACGCCAGAAGAATAAAATACAATATAAGTACAAAAGCTTTTCCATCGTATAAAATGAATAATTGCAAACATTGTGAAAGTAATGGTCACTTCTACGTCCCGGGCAACCTAGGCGTCACTCTAGGGCGTTGTTCCACCAGCTCGGACAGTTAGGGCCTAAGAAGTCAACGCCAGAAGCATAAAATACATAATAAATAGATCAGTTTTTCCATCGTATAAAACGAATAATTGCAACCAGTGTCAAGGTAATGGTCTTTTCTACGTTCCGGGCTACCTAGGCTTCACTCTAGGGCGGTGCTCCACCAGATCAAATAGTTAGGGCCTTAGAAGTCAACGCCGGAAGCATAAAATCCCAAATAAATAAAACAGTTTTACCATCGTATAAAACGAATAATTGCTACCAGTGTGAGGAGTTATGGTCATTTCTACGTTCCGCGCAACCTAGGCTTGACCCGACGGCGTTGTTCCACCAGATGGAATAGTTAGGGCCTAAGAGGTCAACGCCAGAAGCATAAAATACGATATAAATACAACAGCTTTTCCATCGTATAAAACGAATAATTGCAACCAGTGTGGAAGTTATGGTCATTTCTACGTTCCGGGCAACCTAGGTTTCACTCTAGGGCGTTGCTCGACCAGATCGAATAGCTAGGGCCTTAGAAGCCAACGCCTGAAGTATAAAATACAATAAAAGTACAACAGTCTTTCCATCCTATAACAGGAATAATTGCAACCCGTGTGAAAGTGATGGTCATTTCTACGTTCCAGGCAACCTAGGCTTCACCCCAGGGCGTTGTTCCACCAGATCGAATAGTTAGCGCCTTGGAAGTCAACGCCCGAAGCATAAAATACGAAATAAATGGAACAGCTTTTCCATCGTATAAAACGAATAATTGCTACCAGTGTGAAAGTTATGGTCATTTCTACGTTCCGCGCAACCTAGGCTTCACCCTAGGGCGTTGTTCCACCAGATCGAATAGTTAGGGCCTTAGAAGTCAACGCCCGAAGCATAAAATACAAAATAAATGGAACAGCTTTTCCATCGTATAAAACGAATAATTGCTACCAGTGTGAAAGTTATGGTCATTGCTACGTTCCGCGCAACCTAGGCTTCACCCAAGGGCGTTGTTCCACCAGATGGAATAGTTAGGGCCTAAGAAGTCAACGCCAGAAGCATAGAACACTATATAAATACAACAGTTTTTCCATCATATAAAACGAATAATTGCAACCAGGATTAAAGTTATGGTCATTTCTACTTCCCGGGCAACATAGGCTTCGCCCTAGGTCGTTGCTCCAACAGATTGAGTAGTTAGGGCCTTAGAGGTCAATGCCCGAAGCATAAAATACAATATAAATGCAACAGTTTTTCCATCGTGTAAAACGAATAATTGCAACCAGTATGAAAGTTAACGTCATTTCTACTTTCCGGGCAACCTGGGCTTCACCCTAGGGCGTTGCACCAACAGATTGAATAGTTAGGGCCTTAGAAGTCAACGCCCGAAGCATAAAATACAAAATAAACAGAACAGTTTTACCATCGTATAAAACGAATAATTGCTACCGGTGTGAAAGTTATGGTCATTTATCCGTTCCGGGCAACCTAGGCTTCACTCTAGGGCGTTGCTCTTCCAGATCGAATAGTTAGGGCCCTAGAAGTCAACGTCAGAAGCATAAAATACAAAATAAATAAAACAGTTTTTCCATCGTATAAAACGAATAATTGCTAACAGTGTGAAAGTTATGGTCATTTCTTCGTTCCGCGCAACCTAGGCTTCACCCAAGGGCGTTGTTCCACCAGATGGAATAGTTAGGGCCTACGAAGTCATCGCGAGAAGCATAAAATACGATATAAATACAACAGCTTTTCCATCGTATAAGACGAATAATTGCAACCAGTGTGAATGTAATGGTCATTTCTACGTTCCGGGCAACCTAGGCTTCTCTGTCGGGCGTTGCTCCACCAAATCGAATAGCTAGGGCCTTAGAAGTCAACGCCAGAAGCATAAAATGCAATAAAGATGCAAAAGTCTTTCCATCGTATAACAGGAATAACTGCAAACAGTGTGAAAGTAATGGTCATTTCCATATTCCGGGAAACCAAGTCTTCACTCTAGGGCGTTGTTCCACTAGATCGAATAGTTAGGGCCTAAGAAGTCGACGCCAGAAGAATAAAATACAGTATAAGTACAAAAGCTTTTCCATCGTATAAAATGAATAATTGCAAACATTGTGAAAGTAATGGTCACTTCTACGTCCCGGGCAACCTAGGCGTCACTCTAGGGCGTTGCTCCACCACATCTAATAGCTACGGCCTTAGAAGTCAACCCCAGATGAATAAAATACAATAAGGATGCAACAGCTTTTCCATTGTATAAAACGAATAATTGCAACCAGTGTGAAAGTTATGGTCATTTCTACTTTCCGCGCATCCTAGGCTTCACCCTAGGACGTTGTTCCACCAGTTCGAACAGTTAGGGCCTAAGAAGTCAACGCCAGAAGCATAAAATACATAATAAATAGATCAGTTTTTCCATCGTATAAAACGAATAATTGCAACCAGTGTGAAGGTAATGGTCTTTTCTACGTTGCGGGCTACCTAGGCTTCACTCTAGGGCGGTGCTCCACCAGATCAAATAGTTAGGGCCTTAGAAGTCAACGCCGGAAGCATAAAATCCCAAATAAATAAAACAGTTTTACCATCGTATAAAACGAATAATTGCTACCAGTGTGAGGAGTTATGGTCATTTCTACGTTCCGGGCAACCTAGGTTTCACTCTAGGGCGTTGCTCGACCAGATCGAATAGCTAGGGCCTTAGAAGCCAACGCCTGAAGTATAAAATACAATAAAATTACAACAGTCTTTCCATCCTATAACAGGAATAATTGCAACCCGTGTGAAAGTGATGGTCATTTCTACGTTCCAGGCAACCTAGGCTTCACCCCAGGGCGTTGTTCCACCAGATCGAATAGTTAGGGCCTTGGAAGTCAACGCCCGAAGCATAAAATACGAAATAAATGGAACAGCTTTTCCATCGTATAAAACGAATAATTGCAATCAGTGTGAAAGTAATAGTCATTTCTACGTTCCGGGCAACGTAGGTTTCACTCTAGGGCGTTGATCCGCCAGAGGGAATATTTTAGGACATAAGAAGTCAACGCCAGAAGCATAAAATACAAAGTAAATAAAACAGTTTTTCCATCGTATAAAACGAATAATTGCTACCAGTGTGAAAGTTATGTTCATTTCTACGTTCCGCGCAACCTAGGCTTCACCCTAGGGCGTTGTTCCACCAGATGGAATAGTTAGGGACTAAGAAGTCAACGCCAGAAACATAAAATGCGATATAAATACAACAGCTTTTCATCGTATAAAACGAATAATTGCAACCAGTGTGGAAGTTATCGTCATTTCTACGTTCCGGGCAACCTAGGATTCACACTAGGGCGTTGCTCCAACAGATTGAGTAGTTAGGGCCTTAGAGGTCAATGCCCGAAGCATAAAATACAATATAAATACAACAGTTTTTCCATCGTGTAAAACGAATAATTGCAACCAGTATGAAAGTTAACGTCATTTCTACTTTCCGGGCAACCTGGACTTCACCCTAGGGCGTTGCACCAACAGATTGAATAGTTAGGGCCTTAGAAGTCAACGCCCGAAGCATAAAATACAAAATAAACAGAACAGTTTTACCATCGTATAAAACGAATAATTGCTACCGGTGTGAAAGTTGTGGTCATTTCTCCGTTCCGGGCAACCTAGGCTTCACTCTAGGGCGTTGCTCCACCAGATCGAATAGTTAGGGCCCTAGAAGTCAACGTCAGAAGCATAAAATACAAAATAAATAAAACAGTTTTTCCATCGTATAAAACGAATAATTGCTACCAGTGTGAAAGTTATGGTCACTTCTTCGTTCCGCGCAACCTAGGCTTCACCCAAGGGCGTTGTTCCACCAGATGGAATAGTTAGGGCCTACGAAGTCATCGCGAGAAGCATAAAATACGATATAAATACAACAGCTTTTCCATCGTATAAGACGAATAATTGCAACCAGTGTGAATGTAATGGTCATTTCTACGTTCCGGGCAACCTAGGCTTCTCTGTCGGGCGTTGCTCCACCAAATCGAATAGCTAGGGCCTTAGAAGTCAACGCCAGAAGCATAAAATACAATAAAGATGCAAAAGTCTTTCCATCGTATAACAGGAATAACTGCAAACCGTGTGAAAGTAATGGTCATTTCCATGTTCCGGGAAACCAAGTCTTCACTCTAGGGCGTTGTTCCACTAGATCGAACAGTTAGGGCCTAAGAAGTCGAAGCCAGAAGAATAAAATACAATATAAGTACATAAGCTTTTCCATCGTATAAAATGAATAATTGCAAACATTGTGAAAGTAATGGTCATTTCTACGTCCCGGGCAACCTAGGCGTCACTCTAGGGCGTTGCTCCACCACATCTAATAGCTACGGCCTTAGAAGTCAACCCCAGATGAATAAAATACAATAAAGATGCAACAGCTTTTCCACCGTATAAAACGAATAATTGCAACCAGTGTGAAAGTTATGGTCATTTCTACTTTCCGGGCATCCTAGGCTTCACCCTAGGACGTTGTTCCACCAGATCGAACAGTTAGGGCCTAAGAAGTCAATGCCAGAAGCATAAAATACAATATAAATATAACAGTTTTTCCATCGTATAAAACGAATGATAGCAACCAGTGTGAAAGTTATGGTCATTTCTACGTTCCGGGCAACCTACGCTTCACTCTAGGGCGTTGCGCCACCATATCGAATAGTTAGGGCCTTAGAAGTCAACGCCCGAAGCACAAAATACAAAACAACTAAAACAGTTTTTCCATCGTATAAAACGAATAATTGCAACCAGTATGAAAGTTAACGTCATATCTACTTTCCGGGCAACATAGGCTTCACCCTTGGGCGTTGCACCAAGAGATTGAATAGTTAGGGCCTTAGAAGTCAACGCCCGAAGCATAAAATACAAAATAAATAAAACAGTTTTTCCATCGTATAAAACGAATAATTGCAACCAGTGTGAAGGTAATGGTCTTTTCTACGTTCCGGGCAACCTAGGCTTCACCCTAGGGCGGTGCTCCACCAGATCAAATAGTTAGGGCCTAAGAAGTCAACGCCAGAAGCATAAAATACAACATAAATACAACAGATTTTCCATCGTATATAATGTATATTTGCAAACAGTGTGAAAGTAATGGTCATTTCTATGTACCGGGCAACCTAGGCCCCACTCTCGGGCGTTGCTCCACCACATCTAATAGCTACGGCCTTAGAAGTCAACCCCAGATGAATAAAATACAATAAAGATGCAACAGCTTTTCCACCGTATAAAACGAATAATTGCAACCAGTGTGAAAGTTATGGTCATTTCTACTTTCCGGGCATCCTAGGCTTCACCCTAGGACGTTGTTCCACCAGATCGAACAGTTAGGGCCTAAGAAGTCAATGCCAGAAGCATAAAATACAATATAAATATAACAGTTTTTCCATCGTATAAAACGAATGATAGCAACCAGTGTGAAAGTTATGGTCATTTCTACGTTCCGGGCAACCTACGCTTCACTCTAGGGCGTTGCGCCACCATATCCAATAGTTAGGGCCTTAGAAGTCAACGCCCGAAGCACAAAATACAAAACAACTAAAACAGTTTTTCCATCGTATAAAACGAATAATTGCAACCAGTATGAAAGTTAACGTCATATCTACTTTCCGGGCAACATAGGCTTCACCCTTGGGCGTTGCCCCAACAGATTGAATAGTTAGGGCCTTAGAAGTCAACGCCCGAAGCATAAAATACAAAATAAATAGAACAGTTTTTCCATCGTATAAAACGAATAATTGCAACCAGTGTGAAGGTAATGGTCTTTTCTACGTTCCGGGCAACCTAGGCTTCACTCTAGGGCGGTGCTCCGCCAGATCAAATAGTTAGGGCCTAAGAAGACAACGCCAGAAGCGTAAAATACGACATAAATACAACAGATTTTCCATCGTATATAATGTATATTTGCAAACAGTGTGAAAGTAATGGTCATTTCTATGTACCGGGCAACCTAGGCCCCACTCTCGGGCGTTGCTCCACCAAATCGAAAGCTAGGGCCTTAGAAGTCAACGCCAGAAGCATAAAATACAATAAAGATGCAAAAGTTTTTCCGTCGTATAACAGGAATAACTGCAAACAGTGTGAAAGTAATGGTCATTTCCTTGTTCCGGGCAACCTTGTCTTCACTCTAGGGCGTTGTTCCACCAGATCGAATAATTAGGGCCTAAGAAGTCAACGCCAGAAGAATAAAATACAAAATAAATAAAACTGTTTTTCCATCGTATAAAACGAATATTTGCTACCAGTGTGAAAGTTATGGTCATTGCTACGTTCCGCGCAACCTAGGCTTCACCCAAGGGCGTTGTTCGACCAGATGGAATAGTTAGGGCCTAAGAAGTCAACGCCAGAAGCAGAAAATACGATATAAATACAACAGCTTTTCCATCGTATAAGACGAATAATTGCTACCAGTGTGAATGTAATGGTCATTTCTACGTTCCGGGCAACCAAGTCTTCACTCTATGGCTTTCCTCCAACACATCTAATAGCTACGGCCTTAGAAGTCAACCGCAGATGAATAAAATACAATAAAGGTGCCACAGCTTTTCCATCGTATAAAACGAATAATTGCAACCAGTGTGAAAGTTATGGTCATTTCTACCTTCCGGGCAAGCTAGGCTTAACCCTAGGGCGTTGTTCCACCAGATCGAACAGTTAGGGCCTAAGAAGTCAACGCCAGAAGCATCAAATACAATATAAATATAACAGTTTTTCCATCGTCTAAGACGAATAATAGCAACCAGTGTGAAAGTTATGGTCATTTCTACGTTCCGGGCAACATAGGCTTCACTCTAGGGCGTTGCTCCACCACATCAAACAGTTAGGGCCTTAGAAGTCAACGTCCGAAGCACAAAATACAAAATAATTAGAACAGTTTTTCCATCGTATAAAACGAATAATTGTTACCGGTGTGAAAGTTATGGTCATTTCTCCGTTCCGGGCAACCTAGGCTTCACTCTAGGGCGTTGCTCCACCAGATCGAATAGTTAGGGCCTTAGAAGTCAACGCCAGAAGCATAAAATACAAAATAAATACAACAGATTTTCCATCGTATATAATGTATATTTGCAAACAGTGTGAAAGTAATGGTCATTTCTATGTACCGGGCAACCTAGGCCCCACTCTCGGGCGTTGCTCCACCACATCTAATAGCTACGGCCTTAGAAGTCAACCCCAGATGAATAAAATACAATAAAGATGCAACAGCTTTTCCACCGTATAAAACGAATAATTGCAACCAGTGTGAAAGTTATGGTCATTTCTACTTTCCGGGCATCCTAGGCTTCACCCTAGGACGTTGTTCCACCAGATCGAACAGTTAGGGCCTAAGAAGTCAATGCCAGAAGCATAAAATACAATATAAATATAACAGTTTTTCCATCGTATAAAACGAATGATAGCAACCAGTGTGAAAGTTATGGTCATTTCTACGTTCCGGGCAACCTACGCTTCACTCTAGGGCGTTGCGCCACCATATCCAATAGTTAGGGCCTTAGAAGTCAACGCCCGAAGCACAAAATACAAAACAACTAAAACAGTTTTTCCATCGTATAAAACGAATAATTGCAACCAGTATGAAAGTTAACGTCATATCTACTTTCCGGGCAACATAGGCTTCACCCTTGGGCGTTGCCCCAACAGATTGAATAGTTAGGGCCTTAGAAGTCAACGCCCGAAGCATAAAATACAAAATAAATAGAACAGTTTTTCCATCGTATAAAACGAATAATTGCAACCAGTGTGAAGGTAATGGTCTTTTCTACGTTCCGGGCAACCTAGGCTTCACTCTAGGGCGGTGCTCCGCCAGATCAAATAGTTAGGGCCTAAGAAGACAACGCCAGAAGCGTAAAATACGACATAAATACAACAGATTTTCCATCGTATATAATGTATATTTGCAAACAGTGTGAAAGTAATGGTCATTTCTATGTACCGGGCAACCTAGGCCCCACTCTCGGGCGTTGCTCCACCAAATCGAAAGCTAGGGCCTTAGAAGTCAACGCCAGAAGCATAAAATACAATAAAGATGCAAAAGTTTTTCCGTCGTATAACAGGAATAACTGCAAACAGTGTGAAAGTAATGGTCATTTCCTTGTTCCGGGCAACCTTGTCTTCACTCTAGGGCGTTGTTCCACCAGATCGAATAATTAGGGCCTAAGAAGTCAACGCCAGAAGAATAAAATACAAAATAAATAAAACTGTTTTTCCATCGTATAAAACGAATATTTGCTACCAGTGTGAAAGTTATGGTCATTGCTACGTTCCGCGCAACCTAGGCTTCACCCAAGGGCGTTGTTCGACCAGATGGAATAGTTAGGGCCTAAGAAGTCAACGCCAGAAGCAGAAAATACGATATAAATACAACAGCTTTTCCATCGTATAAGACGAATAATTGCTACCAGTGTGAATGTAATGGTCATTTCTACGTTCCGGGCAACCAAGTCTTCACTCTATGGCTTTCCTCCAACACATCTAATAGCTACGGCCTTAGAAGTCAACCGCAGATGAATAAAATACAATAAAGGTGCCACAGCTTTTCCATCGTATAAAACGAATAATTGCAACCAGTGTGAAAGTTATGGTCATTTCTACCTTCCGGGCAAGCTAGGCTTAACCCTAGGGCGTTGTTCCACCAGATCGAACAGTTAGGGCCTAAGAAGTCAACGCCAGAAGCATCAAATACAATATAAATATAACAGTTTTTCCATCGTCTAAGACGAATAATAGCAACCAGTGTGAAAGTTATGGTCATTTCTACGTTCCGGGCAACATAGGCTTCACTCTAGGGCGTTGCTCCACCACATCAAACAGTTAGGGCCTTAGAAGTCAACGTCCGAAGCACAAAATACAAAATAATTAGAACAGTTTTTCCATCGTATAAAACGAATAATTGTTACCGGTGTGAAAGTTATGGTCATTTCTCCGTTCCGGGCAACCTAGGCTTCACTCTAGGGCGTTGCTCCACCAGATCGAATAGTTAGGGCCTTAGAAGTCAACGCCAGAAGCATAAAATACAAAATAAATAAAACTGTTTTTCCATCGTATAAAACGAATAATTGCTACCAGTGTGAACGTTCTGGTCATTTCTACATTCCGCGCAACCTAGGCTTCACCCCAGTGCGTTACTCCACCAGATCGAATTGTTAGGTCCTTAGAAGTCAACGCCAGATGCATAAAATACGATATAAATACAACAGCTTTTCCATCGTATAAAACGAATAATTGCAACCAGTGTGGAAGTTATGGTCCTTTCTACGTTCCGGGCAACCTAGGCTTCACTCTAGGGCGTTGCTCGACCAGATCGAATAGCTAGGGCCTTAGAAGTCAACGCGCGAAGCATAAAATACAAAACAAATAGAACAGTTTTTCCATCGTATAAAAGGAATAATTGCTACCAGTGTGAAAGTTATGGTCATAGCTACGTTCCGCGCAACCTAGGCTTGACCCTAGGGCGTTGTTCCACCAGATGGAATAGTTAGGGCATAAGAAGTCAACGCCAGAAGCATAAAATACTAAATAAATAAAACAGTTTTTCCATCGTATAAAACGAATAATTGCTACCAGTGAGAAACTTATGGTCATTTCTACGTTCCGCGCAACCTAGGCTTGACCCTAGGGCGTTGTTCCACCAGATCGAATAGTTAGGGACTTAGGAGTCAACGCCCGAAGCATAAAATACAAAATAAATGGAACAGCTTTTCCATTGTATAAAACGAATAATTGCAACCAGTGTGAAAGTAATAGTCATTTCTACGTTCCGGGCAACGTAGGTTTCACTCTAGGGCGTTGCTCCACCAAATCGAATAGCTAGGGCCTTAGAAGTCAACGCCTGAAGCATAAAGTACAATAAAAATGCAAAAGTTTTTCCATCGTATAACAGGAATAACTGCAAACAGTGAGAAAGTTATGGTCATTTCTCCGTTCCGGGCAACCTGGATGCACCCTAGGGCGTTGTTCCACCAGATGGAATAGTTAGGGCCCAAGAAGTCAACGCCAGAAGCATAAAACACTATATAAATACAATAGTTTTTCCATCATATAAAACGAATAATTGCAACCAGGATTAAAGTTATGGTCATTTCTACTTTCCGGGCAACCTACGCTTCACCCTAGGGCGTTGGTAAAACAGATTGAGTAGTTAGGGCCTTAGAGGACAATGCCCGAAGCCTAAAATACAAAATAAATGGAACAGCTTTTCCATCGTATAAAACGAATAATTGCAACCAGTGTGAAAGTAATAGTCGTTTCTACGTTCCGGGCAACGTAGGTTTCACTCTAGGGCGTTGATCCGCCAGAGGGAATAGTTAGGGCATAAGAAGTCAACGCCAGAAACATAAAATACTAAATAAATAAAACAGTTTTTCCATCGTATAAAACGAATAATTGCTACCAGTGTGTAAGTTATGCTCATTGCTACGTTCCGCGCAACCTAGGCTTCACCCAAGGGCGTTGTTCCACCAGATGGAATAGTTATTGCCTAAGAAGTCAACGCCAGAAGCATAAAATACGATATAAATACAACAGCTTTTCCATCGTATAAGAAGAATAATTGCAACCAGTGTGAATGTAATGGTCATTTCTACGTTCCCGGCAACCTAGGCTTCACTCTAGGGCGTTGCTCCGCCAGATCGAATAATTAGGCCTTAGAAATCAACGCCAGAAGCATAAAATACAACATAAATACAACAGATTCTCCATCGTATATAATGTATATTTGCAAACAGTGTGAAAGTAATGGTCATTTCTACGTACCGGGCAACCTAGGCTCCACTCACGGGCGTTGCTCCACCAAATCGAATAGCTGGGGCCTTAGAAGTCAACGCCAGAAGCATAAAATGATATAAAGATGCAAAAGTTTTTCCATCGTATAACAGGAATAACTGCAAACAGTGTGAAAGTAATGGTCATTTCCATGTTCCGGGCAACCAAGTCTTCACTCTAGGGTGCTGTTCCACCAGATCGAATAGCTAGGGCCTAAGAAGTCAACGCCATAAGAATAAAATACAATATAAGTACAAATGCTTTTCCATCGTATAAAATGAATAATTGCAAACACTGTGAAAGTAATTGTCATTTCTCCGTTCCGGGCAACCTAGGCTTCACTCTAGGGCGTTGCACCAACAGACTGAATAGTTAGGCCATTAGAAGTCAACGCCCGAAGCATAAAACACAAAATAAATAGAACGGTTTTTCCATTGTATAAAACGAATAATTGCTACCAGTGTAAAAGTTATGGTCATTTCTACGTTCCAGGCATACTAGGCTTCACCCTAGGACGTTGTTCCACCAGATCGAACAGTTAGGGCCTAAGAAGTCAACGCCAGAAGCATAAAATACAATATAAATATAACAGTTTTTCCATCGTATAAAACGAATGATAGCAACCAGTGTGAAAGTTATGGTCATTTCTACGTTCCGGGCAACCTAGGCTTCACTCTGGGGCGTTGCGCCACCAGATCAAATAGTTAGGGCCTAAGAAGTCAACGCCAGAAGCATAAAATACAACATTAATACAACAGATTTTCCATTGTATATAATGTATATTTGCAAACAGTGTGAAAGTAATGGTCATTTCCATGTACCGGGCAACCTAGGCCCCACTCTCGGGGGTTGCTCCACCAAATCGAATAGCTAGGGCCTTAGAAGTCAACGCCAGAAGCATAAAATACAATAAAGATGCAAAAGTTTTTCCATCGTATAACAGGAATAACTGCAAACAGTGTGAAAGTAATGGTCATTTCCATGTACCGGGCAACCTAGTCTTCACTCTAGGGCGTTGTTCCACCAGATCGAATAATTAGGGCCTAAGAAGTCAACGCCAGAAGAATAAGACACAATATAAGTACAAAAGCTTTTCCATCGTATAAAATGAATAATTGCAAACATTGTGATAGTAATGGTCATTTCTACGTTCCGGGCAACCTAGGCGTCACTCTAGGGCGTTGCTCCACCACATCTAATAGCTAGGGCCTTCGAAGTCAACCCCAGATGAATAAAATACAATAAAGATGCAACAGCTTTTCCATCGTATAAAACGAATAATTGCAACCAGTGTGAAAATTATGGTCATTTCTACTTTCCGGGCATCCTAGGCTTCACCCTAGGACGTTGTTCCACCAGACCGAACAGTTAGGGCCTAAGAAGTCAACGCCAGAAGCATAAAATACAATATAAATATAACAGTTTTTCCATCGTCTAAAACGAATAATAGCAACCAGTGTGAAAGTTATGGTGATTTCTACGTTCCGGGCAGCATAGGCTTCCCTCTAGGGCGTTGCGCGACCAGATCGAATAGTTAGGGCCTTAGAAGTCAACGCCCGAAGCACAAAATACAAAATAACTAAAACAGTTTTTCCATCGTATAAAACGAATAATTGCAACCAGTATGAAAGTCAACGTCATTTCTACTTTCCGGGCAACCTAGGCTTCACTCTAGGGCGTTGCGCCACCAGATCGTATAGTTAGGGCCTTAGAAGTCAACGCCCGAAGCATAAAATACAAAATAAATAAAACAGTTTTTCCATCGTATAAAACGAATAATTGCAACCAGTATGAAAGTTAACGTCATTTCTACTTTCCGGGCAACATAGGCTTCACCCTTGGTCGTTGCACCAACAGATTGAATAGTTAGGGCCTTAGAAGTCAACGCCCGAAGCATAAAATACAAAATAAATAGAACAGTTTTTCCATCGTATAAAACGAATAATTGCTACCGGTGTGAAAGTTATGGTCATTTCTCCGTTCCGGGCAACCTAGGCTTCACTCTAGGGCGTTGCTCCACCAGATCGAATAGTTAGGGCCTTAGAAGTCAACGCCAGAAGCATAAAATACAAAATAAATAAAACTGTTTTTCCATCGTTTAAACCGAATAATTGCTACCAGTGTGAACGTTATGGTCATTTCTACATTCCGCGCAACCTAGGCTTCACCCTAGTGCGTTGCTCCACCAGATCGAATAGTTAAGGCCTTAGAAGTCAACGCCAGAAGCATAAAATACAAAATAAATTAAACAGTTTTTCCATCGTATAAAACGAATAATTGCTACCAGTGTGAACGTTATGGTCATTTCTACGTTCCGCGCAACGTAGGCTTCACTCTAGGGCGTTTCTCCACCAGATCGAATAGTTAGGTCCTTAGAAGTCAACGCCAGAAGCATAAAATACGATATAAATACAACAGCTTTTCCATCGCCTAAAACGAATAACTGCAACCAGTGTGGAAGTTATGGTCATTTCTACGTTCCGGGCAACCTAGGCTTCACTCTAGGGCGTTGCTCGACCAGATAGAATAGTTAGGGCCTTAGAAGGCAACGCCCGAAGCATAAAATACAAAATAAATAAAACAGTTTTTCCATCGTATAAAACGAATAAGTGCAACCAGTATGAAAGTTAACGTCATTTCTACTTTCCGGGCAACATAGGCTTCACCCTTGGTCGTTGCACCAACAGATTGAATAGTTAGGGCCTTAGAAATCAACGCCCGAAGCATAAAATACAAAATAAATGGAACAGTTTTTCCATCGTATAAAACGAATAATTGCTACCGGTGTGAAAGTTATGGTCATTTCTCCGTTCCGGGCAACCTAGGCTTCACTCTAGGGCGCTGCTCGACCAGATGGAATAGTTAGGGCCTTAGAAGTCAACGCCAGAAGCATTAAATACAAAATAAATAAAACCGTTTTTCCATCGTATAAAACGAATATTTGCTACCAGTGTGAAAGTTATGGTCATTGCTACGTTCCTCGCAACCTAGGCTTCACCCAAGGGCGTTGTTGGACCAGATGGAATAGTTAGGGCCTAAGAAGTCAACGCCAGGAGCATAAAATACGATATAAATACAACAGCTTTTCCATCGTATAAGACGAATAATTGCAACCAGTGTGAAAGCAATGGTCATTTCTACGTTCCGGCCAACCTAGGCGTCACTCTAGGGCGTTGCTCCACCACATCTAATAGCTACGGCCGTAGAAGTCAACCGCAGATGAATAAAATACAATAAAGGTGCCACAGCTTTTCCATCGTATAAAACGAATAATTGCAACCAGTGTGAAAGTTATGGTCATTTCTACGTTCCGCGCAACCTAGGCTTCACCCAAGGGCGTTGTTCCACCAGATGGAATAGTTATTGCCTAAGAAGTCAACGCCAGAAGCATAAAATACAATATAAGTAAAAAAGTTTTTCCATCGTATAAAACGAATAATTGCAAACAGTGTGAAAGATATGGACATTTTTACGTTCCGGGCTACCTAGGCTTCACTCTATGGCGTTCTTCCACCACATCGAATAGTTAGGGACTAAGAAGTCAACGCCAGAAGAATAAAACACAATACAAGTACAAAAGTTTATCCGTCGTATAAAACGAATAATTGCAAACAGTGTGAAAGATATGGACATTTCTACGTTCCGGGCTACCTAGGCTTCACTCTATGGCGTTCTTCCACCACATCGAAAAGCAACGGCCTCAGAAGTCAACGCCAGAAGCATAAAATACAATATCAATATAACAGTTTTTCCATCGTATAAAACGAATCGTAGCAACCAGTGTGAAAGTTATGGTCCTTTCTACGTCCCGGGCAACCTAGGCTTCACTCTAGGGCGTTGCTCCACCAGATCAAACAGTTAGGGCCTTAGAAGTCAACGCCCGAAGCGTAAAACACAAAATAAATAGAACGGTTTTTCCATTGTATAAAACGAATAATTGCTACTAGTGTAAAAGTTATGGTCATTTCTACGTTCCGGGCAACCTAGGCTTCACCCTAGTGCGTTGTTTCACCAGATCGAATAGTTAAGGCCTAAGAAGTGAACGCCAGAAGCATAAAATACAATATAAATACAACAGTCTTTCTATCGTATAAAACGAATAATTGCAACCAGTGTGAAAGTGATGGTCATTTCTACGTACCGGGCAACCTAGGCTTCACCCTAGGGCGTCGCTCCACCCGATCCAATAGTTAGGGCCTAAGAAGTGAACGCCAGAAGCATAAAATACAATATAAATACAACAGTTTTTCCATCGTATAAAACGAATAATTGCATCCAGTATGAAAGTTATGGACACTTCTACTTTCCAGGCAACCTAGGCTTCACCCTAGGGCGTTGCTCCACTAGATCGAATAGTTAGGGCCTTAGAAGTCAACGCGCGAAACATAAAACACAAAATAAATACAACAGTTTTTCCATCGTATAACAGGAATAATTGCAAACAATGTAAAGGTAATGGTGTGTTCTACGCTCCGGGCAACCTAGGCTTGACACAACGGCGTTGTTCCACCAGATCGAATAGTTAGGGCCTTAGGAGTAAACGCCAGAAGCATAAAATACAATATAAATACAACAGCTTTTACCTCGTATATAATGTGTATTTGCAAACAGTGTGAAAGCAATGGTCATTTCTACGTTCCGGGCAACCTACGACTCACTCTAGGTCGTAGCTCCACCACATGGAATAGCTCCGGCCTTAGAAGTCAACGCCTGAAGTATGAAATGCAATAAAAATACAACAGTTTTTTCATCCTATAGCAGGAATAATTGCAACAAGCGTGAAGGTAATGGTTATTTCTACATTCCGAGCAACCTAGGCTTCACTCTAGGGCGTTGCTCCACTAGATCAAATAGTTAGGGCCTTAGAAGTCGACGCCAGATGCAGAAAAAACAATATAAATACAACAGTTCTTCCATCGTATAGCAGGGATAATTGCAGCCAGCGTGGAAGTAGTGGTCATTTCAACGTTCCGGGCAACCTATGCTTCATTCTAGGGCGTTGCTCCACCAGATCGAATAGTTAGGGACTTAGAAAACAACAACAGAAGCATAAAATACAATAAAAATACAACAGTTTTTCTGTCGTACAACAGGAATAATTGCAAACAGTGTGAAGGTAATGGTCATTTCTACGTTCCGGGCAACATAGGCTTCACCCAAGGGCGTTGTTCCACCAGACTGAATAGTTAGGGCCTAAGAAGTCAACGCCAGAAGCATAAAATACGATATAAATACAACAGCTTTTCCATCGTATATAACGAATAATTGCAACCAGTGTGAATGTGACGGCCATTTCTACGTTCCGCGCGGCCTAGATATAACTCTGAGGCGTTGCTCAACAAGATCGATAGTTAGGGCCTGAGAAGTCAACACCAGGAGCATAAAATACAATATAAATACAACAGTTTTTCCATCTTATAAAATGAATAATTGCAAACAGTGTGAAGGTAGTGGTCATTTCAACGTTCCGGGCAACCTATGCTTCATTCTAGGGCGTTGCTCCACCAGATCGAATAGTTAGGGCCTTAGAAAACAACGACAGAAGCATAAAATACAATAAAAATGCAACAGCTTTTCCATCGTATAAGACGAATAATTGCAACCAGTGTGAATGTAATGGTCATTTCTACGTTCCCGGCAACCTAGGCTTCACTCTAGGGCGTTGCTCCGCCAGATCGAATAATTTTGCCTTAGAAATCAACGCCAGAAGCATAAAATACAACATAAATACAACAGATTCTCCATCGTATATAATGTATATTTGCAAACAGTGTGAAAGTAATGGTCATTTCTACGTACCGGGCAACCTAGGCTCCACTCACGGGCGTTGCTCCACCAAATCGAATAGCTAGGGCCTTAGAAGTCAACGCCAGAAGCATAAAATAATATAAAGATGCAAAAGTTTTTCCATCGTATAACAGGAATAACTGCAAACAGTGTGAAAGTAATGGTCATTTCCATGTTCCGGGCAACCAAGTCTTCACTCTAGGGCGTTGTTCCACCAGATCGAATAGCTAGGGCCTAAGAAGTCAACGCCAGAAGAATAAAATACAATATAAGTACAAATGCTTTTCCATCGTATAAAATGAATAATTGCAAACATTGTGAAAGTAATTGTCATTTCTCCGTTCCGGGCAACCTAGGCTTCACTCTAGGGCGTTGCACCAACAGACTGAATAGTTAGGCCATTAGAAGTCAACGCCCGAAGCATAAAACACAAAATAAATAGAACGGTTTTTCCATTGTATAAAACGAATAATTGCTACCAGTGTAAAAGTTATGGTCATTTCTACGTTCCAGGCATCCTAGGCTACACCCTAGGACGTTGTTCCACCAGATCGAACAGTTAGGGCCTAAGAAGTCAACGCCAGAAGCATAAAATACAATATAAATATAACAGTTTTTCCATCGTATAAAACGAATGATAGCAACCAGTGTGAAAGTTATGGTCATTTCTACGTTCCCGGCAACCTAGGCTTCACTCTGGGGCGTTGCGCCACCAGATCAAATAGTTAGGGCCTAAGAAGTCAACGCCAGAAGCATAAAATACAACATTAATACAACAGATTTTCCATTGTATATAATGTATATTTGCAAACAGTGTGAAAGTAATGGTCATTTCCATGTACCGGGCAACCTAGGCCCCACTCTCGGGGGTTGCTCCACCAAATCGAATAGCTAGGGCCTTAGAAGTCAACGCCAGAAGCATAAAATACAATAAAGATGCAAAAGTTTTTCCATCGTATAACAGGAATAACTGCAAACAGTGTGAAAGTAATGGTCATTTCCATGTACCGGGCAACCTAGTCTTCACTCTAGGCCGTTGTTCCACCAGATCGAATAATTAGGGCCTAAGAAGTCAACGCCAGAAGAATAAGATACAATATAAGTACAAAAGCTTTTCCATCGTATAAAATGAATAATTGCAAACATTGTGATAGTAATGGTCATTTCTACGTTCCGGGCAACCTAGGCGTCACTCTAGGGCGTTGCTCCACCACATCTAATAGCTAGGGCCTTCGAAGTCAACCCCAGATGGATAAAATACAATAAAGATGCAACAGCTTTTCCATCGTATAAAACGAATAATTGCAACCAGTGTGAAAATTATGGTCATTTCTACTTTCCGGGCATCCTAGGCTTCACCCTAGGACGTTGTTCCACCAGATCGAACAGTTAGGGCCTAAGAAGTCAACGCCAGAAGCATAAAATACAATATAAATATAACAGTTTTTCCATCGTCTAAAACGAATAATAGCAACCAGTGTGAAAGTTATGGTGATTTCTACGTTCCGGGCAGCATAGGCTTCCCTCTAGGGCGTTGCGCGACCATATCGAATAGTTAGGGCCTTAGAAGTCAACGCCCGAAGCACAAAATACAAAATAACTAAAACAGTTTTTCCATCGTATAAAACGAATGATAGCAACCAGTGTGAAAGTTATGGTCATTTCTACGTTCCGGGCAACCTAGGCTTCACTCTTGGACGTTGCCCCACCAGATTGAATAGCTAGGACCTTAGAAGTCAATGCCAGAAGCAGAAAATACGATAAAAATACAACAGCTTTTCCATCGTATAGAATGAATAATTGCAAACAGTGTGAAAGTAATGGTCATTTCTACCTTCCGGGCAACCTAGGCTTCACTCTAGGGCGTTGCTACACCATATCGAATAGGCAGGGCCATAGAAGTCAACGCCCGATACAAAAATACAATATAAGCACAACAGCTTTTCCATCATATAAAATGAACAATTGCAAACAGTGTGAAAGTGATGGTCATTTCTACGTTCCGGGCAACCTAGGCTCCGCTCTAGGGCGTCTCTCCACCAGGTCGAATAGCTAGGGACTTAGAAGTCAACGCCAGAAGCATAAAATACAATAAAAATACAACAGTTTTTCCACTGTATAATAGGAATGACTGCAACCAGTGTGAAGGTAATGGTCATTTCTGCGTTCGGGGCAACCTAGGCTTCACTCTAGGGCGTTGCTCCACCAGTTCGAATAGTTAGGGCCTAAGAAGTCAACGCCAGAAGCTCCAAATTCAAAATAAATACAACAGTTTTTCCAACGTATAAAACGAATAATTGCAACCAGTGTGAAAGTAATTGTCAGTTCTACGTTCCGGGCAACCTAGGCTTCACTATAGGGCGTTGCTCCACCACATCGAATAGCTACGGCCTTAGAAGTCAACGACAGAGGCATAAAATACACCATAAATACAACAGTTTTTCCATTGTGTAAAACGAATAATTGCAACCAGTGTGAAAGTTGTGGTCATTTCTTCGTTCCGGGCAACATAGGGTTCACTCTGGACGTTGCCCCACCAGATTGAGTAGCTAGGACCTTAGAAGTCATTGCCAGAAGCAGAAAATACGATAAAAATACTGCAGCTTTTCCCACGTATAGAAGGAATAGTTGCAAACGGTGTGGAAGTAATGGTCATTTCTACCTTCTGGGCAACCTAGGCTTCACTATAGGGCGTTGCTACACCTGATCGAATAGGTAGGGCCATAGAAGTCAACGCCCGATTCATAAAATACAATATAAGTACAACAGCTTTCCATCATATAAAATGAACAATTGCAAACAGTGTGAAAGTGATGGTCATTTCTGCGCTCCAGGCAACCTAGGCGTCACCCTAGGGCGTTGCTGCACCACATCTAATAGTTACGGCCTTAGAAGTCGACGACAGAAGCATAAAATACAATATAAGTACAACAGCTTTTCCATAGTATAACAGGAATAATTGCAACCAGTGTGAAAGTAATGGTCGTTTCAACGTTCCGGGCAACCTGGGCTTCACTCTAGTGCGTTGCTTCACCACATCGAATAGCTACGGCCTTAGAAGTCAACGCCAGAAGCATAAAATACAATATAAATACAACAGCTTTTCCATCGTATAAAATGAATAATTGCAAACAGTGTGAAGATGATGGTCATTTCTACGTTCCGCGCTACCTAGGCTTCACCCTAGGGCGTTGCTCCACCTCATCGAATAGCTACGGCCTCAGAAGTCAACGTCAGAAGCATAGAATACAACATAAATACAACATTTTTTGATCGTATAAAATGAATAATTGCAAACATTGTGAAAGTAACGGTCGTTTGTGCGTTCCCGGCAACCTAGGCTTCACTCTCGGGCGGTGGTCCACCAGATCGAATAGGTAGGGCCATAGAAGTCAACGCCCGAAGCATAAAATACAATAAAGATACAAGATTTTTTCCATCGTATAACAGGAATAATTGGAACCAGTGTGAAAGTGATGGTCATTTCTACGTCACGGGCAACCTAGGCTTCACTCTGTGGCGTTGCTCCACCAGATCGAATAGCTATGTGCTTTCAAGTCAACGACCGAAGCATAAAATGCAATAAAAATGCAGTAGTTTTTCCATCGTATAACAGGAATAATTGCAACCAGAGTGAAGATGATGGTCATTTCTACGTTCCGTGAAACCTAGGCGTCACTCTAGGGAGTTGCTCCACCACATCTAATAGCTACGGCCTTAGAAGTCAACGCCAGAAGCATAAAATACAAAATAAGTGCAACAGCTTTTCCATCGTATAAAATGAATAATTGCAAACAGTGTGAAGGTAATGGTCATTTCTACGTTCCGGGCAACCTAGGCTTCACTCTAGGGAGATGCTCCACCAGACCGAATAGTTAGGACCTCAGAAGTCAACGCCAGAAGCATAAAATACAATAAAAATATAACAGTTTTTCCATCGCACAACGGGAATAATTGCAGCCCGTTTGAAGGTGATGGTCATTTCTACGTTCCGGGCAACCTAGGCTTCACTCTAGGGCGTTGGACCAACAAATCCAATAGTTAGGGCCTAAGAAGTAAACGCCAGAAGCACCAAATACAAAATAAATACATCAGTTTTTCCATCGCATAAATCGAATAATTGCAACCAGTGTGAAGATAATGGTCATTTCTACGTTCCGGGCATCCTAGGCTTCACTCTAGGGAGTTGCTCCACCACATCGAATAGCTACGGCCTTAGAAGTCAACGTCAGAAGCATAGAACACAATATGAATACAACAGTTTTTCCATCGTATATAATGTATATTTGCAAACAGTGTGAAAGTAATCGTCATTTCTACGTTCCGGGCAATCTAGGCTTCACCCTGGGGCGCTGCTCCACCAGATCGAATAGCTAGTGCCTAAGAAGTCAACGGCAGAAGCATAAAATACAATATAAATACAACAGCTTTTCCTTCGCATAAAACGATTAATTGCAACCAGTGTAGAAGTTATGGTCATTTCTACGTTCCGGGCAACCTAGGCTTCACTCTAGGGCGTTGCTCGACCTGATCGAATAGCTAGGGCCTTAGAAGTCAACGCCTGAAGTATAAAATACAATAAAAATACAACAGTCTTTCCATCCTATAACAGGAATAATTGCAACCCGTGTGAAAGTGATGGTCATTTCTACGTTCCAGGCAACCTAGGCTTCACCCTAGGGCGTTATTCCACCAGATGGAATAGTTAGGGACTAAGAAGTCAACGCCAGAAGCATAAAACACGATATAAATACAACAGTTTTTCCATCATATAAAACGAATAATTGCAACCAGGATGAAAGTTATGGTCATTTCTACTTTCCGGGCAACCTAGGCTTCACCCTAGGGCGTAGTTCCACCAGATGGAATAGTTAGGGCCTAAGAAGTCAACGCCAGAAGCATAAAATACGATATAAATACAACAGCTTTTCAATCGTATAAAACGAATAATTGCAACCAGTGTGGAAGTTATGGTCATTTCTACGTTCCGGGCAACCTAGGCTTCACTCTAGGGCGTCGCTCGACCAGATAGAATAGCTAGGGCCTTAGAAGTCAACGCCCGAAGCATAAAATACAAAATAAGTAGGACAGTTTTTCCATCGTATAAGACGAATAATTGCTACCAGTGTGTAAGTTATGGTCATTGCTACGTTCCGCGCAACCTAGGCTTCACCCAAGGGCGTTGTTCCACCAGATGGAATAGTTATTGCCTAAGAAGTCAACGCCAGAAGCATAAAATACGATATAAATACAACAGCTTTTCCATCGTATAAGACGAATAATTGCAACCAGTGTGAATGTAATGGTCATTTCTACGTTCCCGGCAACCTAGGCTTCACTCTAGGGCGTTGCTCCGCCAGATCGAATAATTAGGCCTTAGAAATCAACGCCAGAAGCATAAAATACAACATAAATGGTCATTTCTACTTTCCGGGCATCCTAGGCTTCACCCTAGGACGTTGTTCCACCAGATCGAACAGTTAGGGCCTAAGAAGTCAACGCCAGAAGCATAAAATACAATATAAATATAACAGTTTTTCCATCGGCTAAAACGAATAATAGAAACCAGTGTGAAAGTTATGGTGATTTCTACGTTCCGGGCAGCATAGGCTTCCCTCTAGGGCGTTGCGCGACCAGATCGAATAGTTAGGGCCTTAGAAGTCAACGCCCGAAGCACAAAATACAAAATAACTAAAACAGTTTTTCCATCGTATAAAACGAATGATAGCAACCAGTGTGAAAGTTATGGTCATTTCCATGTACCGGGCAACCTAGTCTTCACTCTAGGCCGTTGTTCCACCAGATCGAATAATTAGGGCCTAAGAAGTCAACGCCAGAAGAATAAGATACAATATAAGTACAAAAGCTTTTCCATCGTATAAAATGAATAATTGCAAACATTGTGATAGTAATGGTCATTTCTACGTTCCGGTCAACCTAGGCTTCACTCTATGGCGTTGCTCCACCAGATCGAATAGGTATGGCCTTAGAAGTCAACGCCCGAAGCATAAAATACAAAATAAAAAGAACAGTTTTTCCATCGTATAAAATGAATAATTGCAACCAGTGTGATGGTAATGGTCATTTCTACGTTCCGGGAAACCTAGGCTTCACTCTAGGGCGTTGCTCCACCAGATCGAATAGTTAGGTCCTAAGAAGTCAACTCCAGAGGCATAAAACACAATATAAATACAAGAGGTTTTCCATCTTATATAACGAATATTTGCAACCGCTGTGAAAGTTATAGTCATTTCTATGTTCCGGGCAAACCTAGGCTTCACTCTAGGGCGTTGCTCCACCAGATCGAATAGTTAGGGCCTAAGAAGTCAACGCCAGAAGCATAAGATACAAAAATACAACAGTCTTTCCATCGTACGACAGGAATAACTACAACCAGTGTGAAGGTAATAGTCATTTCTACGTTCCGGGCAACCTAGGCTTCACTCTAGGGCGTTGGTCCACCAGATCGAATAGTTAGGGCCTAAGAAGTCAACGCCAGAAGCATAAAATACAATAAAAATACAACAGTTTTTCCATCGTAGAAAATGAATAATTGCAACCAGTGTGATGGTAATGGACATTCCTACGTTCCGGGAAACCTAGGCTTCACTCTAGGGCGTTGCTCCACCAGATCGAATAGTTAGGGCGTAAGAAGTCAACGCCAGAAACATAAAAAACAATATAAATACAACAGCTTTTCCATCGTATAAAACGAATAATTGCAACGAGTGTGAAAGTTATGGTCATTTCTACATTCCGGGCTATCTAGGCTTCACTCTAGGGCGTTGCTCCACCAGATAGAATAGTTAGGGCCTAAGAAGTCAACACCAGAAGCATAAAACACTATATAAATACAACAGCTTTTCCATCGTATAAAACGAATAATTGCAACCAGTATGAAACTTATGGTCATTTCTACTTTCCGAGCTACCTAGGCTTCACCCTAGGTCGTTGCTCCAACAGATTGAATAGTTAGGGCCTTAGAAGTCAACGCCCGAACCATAAAATGCAAAAAAAATACAACAGTGTTTCCATCACCTATCAGGAATAATTGCAACCAGTTTGAAAGTGATGGCCAATTCTACGTTCCGGGCAATATAGGTTTCACTCCAGGGCGTTGCTCCACCAGACCGAATGGTTACGGCCTAAGAAGTCAACGCCAGAAGCATAAAATACGATATAAATGCAACAGCTTTTCCATCGTATAAAACGAATAATTGCAACCAGTGTGAAAGTAATGGTCATTTCTACGTTCCGAGCACCCTAGGCGTCTCTCTAGGGCGTTGCTCCACCACATCTAATAGCTACGGCCTTAGAAGTCAACGCCAGAGGCATAAAATACAATATAAATACAACAGTCTTTCCATCATATAACAGGAATAATTGCAACCAGTTTGAAAGTGATGGCCATTTCTACGTTCCGGGCAATCTAGGCTTCACTCTGGGGCGTTGCGCCACCAGATCAAATAGTTAGGGCCTAAGAAGTCAACGCCAGAAGCATAAAATACAACATTAATACAACAGATTTTCCATTGTATATAATGTATATTTGCAAACAGTGTGAAAGTAATGGTCATTTCCATGTACCGGGCAACCTAGGCCCCACTCTCGGGGGTTGCTCCACCAAATCGAATAGCTAGGGCCTTAGAAGTCAACGCCAGAAGCATAAAATACAATAAAGATGCAAAAGTTTTTCCATCGTATAACAGGAATAACTGCAAACAGTGTGAAAGTAATGGTCATTTCCATGTACCGGGCAACCTAGTCTTCACTCTAGGCCGTTGTTCCACCAGATCGAATAATTAGGGCCTAAGAAGTCAACGCCAGAAGAATAAGATACAATATAAGTACAAAAGCTTTTCCATCGTATAAAATGAATAATTGCAAACATTGTGATAGTAATGGTCATTTCTACGTTCCGGTCAACCTAGGCTTCACTCTATGGCGTTGCTCCACCAGATCGAATAGGTATGGCCTTAGAAGTCAACGCCCGAAGCATAAAATACAAAATAAAAAGAACAGTTTTTCCATCGTATAAAATGAATAATTGCAACCAGTGTGATGGTAATGGTCATTTCTACGTTCCGGGAAACCTAGGCTTCACTCTAGGGCGTTGCTCCACCAGATCGAATAGTTAGGTCCTAAGAAGTCAACTCCAGAGGCATAAAACACAATATAAATACAAGAGGTTTTCCATCTTATATAACGAATATTTGCAACCGGTGTGAAAGTTATAGTCATTTCTATGTTCCGGGCAAACCTAGGCTTCACTCTAGGGCGTTGCTCCACCAGATCGAATAGTTAGGGCCTAAGAAGTCAACGCCAGAAGCATAAGATACAAAAATACAACAGTCTTTCCATCGTACGACAGGAATAACTACAACCAGTGTGAAGGTAATAGTCATTTCTACGTTCCGGGCAACCTAGGCTTCACTCTAGGGCGTTGGTCCACCAGATCGAATAGTTAGGGCCTAAGAAGTCAACGCCAGAAGCATAAAATACAATAAAAATACAACAGTTTTTCCATCGTATAAAATGAATAATTGCAACCAGTGTGATGGTAATGGACATTCCTACGTTCCGGGAAACCTAGGCATCACTCTAGGGCGTTGCTCCACCAGATCGAATAGTTAGGGCGTAAGAAGTCAACGCCAGAAACATAAAAAACAATATAAATACAACAGCTTTTCCATCGTATAAAACGAATAATTGCAACCAGTATGAAAGTTATGGTCATTTCTACATTCCGGGCTATCTAGGCTTCACTCTAGGGCGTTGCTCCACCAGATAGAATAGTTAGGGCCTAAGAAGTCAACACCAGAAGCATAAAACACTATATAAATACAACAGCTTTTCCATCGTATAAAACGAATAATTGCAACCAGTATGAAACTTATGGTCATTTCTACTTTCCGAGCTACCTAGGCTTCACCCTAGGTCGTTGCTCCAACAGATTGAATAGTTAGGGCCTTAGAAGTCAACGCCCGAACCATAAAATGCAAAAAAAATACAACAGTGTTTCCATCACCTATCAGGAATAATTGCAACCAGTTTGAAAGTGATGGCCAATTCTACGTTCCGGGCAATATAGGTTTCACTCCAGGGCGTTGCTCCACCAGACCGAATGGTTACGGCCTAAGAAGTCAACGCCAGAAGCATAAAATACGATATAAATGCAACAGCTTTTCCATCGTATAAAACGAATAATTGCAACCAGTGTGAAAGTAATGGTCATTTCTACGTTCCGAGCACCCTAGGCGTCTCTCTAGGGCGTTGCTCCACCACATCTAATAGCTACGGCCTTAGAAGTCAACGCCAGAGGCATAAAATACAATATAAATACAACAGTCTTTCCATCATATAACAGGAATAATTGCAACCAGTTTGAAAGTGATGGCCATTTCTACGTTCCGGGCAACCTAGGCTTCACTCTATGGCGTTCTTCCACCACATCGAATAGCTACGGCCTCAGAAGTCAACGCCTGAAGTATAAAATACAATAAAACTACAACAGTCTTTCCATCCTATAACAGGAATAATTGCAACCCGTGTGAAAGTAATGGTCATTTCTACGTTCCAGGCAACCTAGGCTTCACTCTAGGGCGTTGTTCCACCAGATCGAATAGTTAGGGCCTAAGAAGTCAACGCCGGAAGCATAAAATACAATATAAATATAACAGTTTTTCCATCGTATAAAACGAATAATAGCAGCCAGTGTGGAAGTTATGGTCATTTCTACGTTCCGGACAACCTAGGCTTCACTCTACGGCGTTGCTCCACCAGATCAAACAGTTAGGGCCTTAGAAGCCAACGCCCGAAGTATTAAATACAAAATAAATAGAACAGTTTTTCCATTGTATAAAACGATTAATTGCTACCAGTGAAAAAGTTATGGTCATTTCTCCTTTCCGGGCAACCTAGGCTTCACTCTAGGGCGTTGCTCCACTAGATCGAATAGCTAGGGCCTTAGAAGTCGACGCCAGAAGCATAAAATACAATATAAATACAACAGCTTTTCCATCGTCTAAAACGAATAATTGCAAGCGGTATGAAACTTATGGTCATTTCTACTTTCCGGGGAACCTAGGCTTCACCCTAGGGCGTTGTTCCACCAGATCGAATAGTTAGGGCCTAAGAAGTGAACGCCAGAAGCATAAAATGCAATAAAAATACAACAGTTCTTCCATCGTATAACTGGATTAATTGCAACCAGTTTGAAAGTGATGGCCAATTCTACGTTCCGGGCAACCTAGGATTCACTCTAGGGCGTTGTTCCACCAGATGAAACAGTTAGGGCCTTAGAAGCCAACGCCCGAAGCATTAAATACCAAATAAATAGAACAGTTTTTCCATTGTATAAAAGGATTAATTGCTACCAGTGTAAAAGTTATGGTCATTTCTACGTTCCGGCAACCTAGGCTTCACTCTAGGGCGTTGCTCCACCAGATCGATTAGTCAGGGCCTTAGAAGTCAACGCCCGAAGCATAAAATACAATATAAATACAACAGCTTTTCCGTCGTATATAATGTATATTTGCAAACAGTGTGAAAGTGATGGCCATTTCTACGTCCCGGGCAACCTAGACTTCACTCTAGGGCGCTGGTCCACCAGATCCAATAGATAGGGCTTAGGAAGTCAACGCCAGAAGCATAAAATACAATATAAATATAATAGTTTTTCCATCGTATAAAACGAATAATTGCAACCAGTCTGAAAGTAATGGTCATTTCTACGTGCCGGGCAACCTAGGCTTCACTCTAGGGCGTTGCTCCACCAGACCGAATAGTTAGGCCCTTAGAAGTCAACGCCGGAAGCATAAAATACAACATAAATACAACAGCTTTTCCATCGCATATAATGTATATTTGCAAACAGTGTGAAAGTAATAGTTATTTCTACGATCCGCGTAACCTAGGCTTCACTCTCGGGAGTAGCTCCACCACTTCGAATAGCTCCGGCCTTAGAAGTCAACGCCTGAAGCATAAAATACAATAAAGGTACAACAGCTTTTCCATCGTATACCAGGAATAATTGCAACCAGTGTGGAAGTTATGGTCAGTTCTACGTTGCGGGCAACCTAGGCTTCACTCTAGGGCGTTGCTCCACCAGATCGAATAGATAGGGCCTTAGAAGTCAACGCCAGAAGCATAAAATACAATCGAGATGCAACAGTTTTTCCATCATATAACAGGAATAATTGCAACCTGTGTGAAGGTAATGGTCATTTCTACGTTCCGTGCAATCTAGGCTTCACTCCAGGGTGTTGCTCCATCACACGTAATAACTACGGCCTTAGAAGTCAACGCCAGGAGCATAAAATACAATATAAATACAACAGCTTTTCAATCGTATATAATGTATATTGGCAAACAGTGTCAAAGTTATGGCCATTTCTTCGTTGCGGGCACCCTAGGCTTAACTCTAGGGCGTTGCTCCACCAGATCGAATAGATAGGGCCTTAGAGGTCAACGCCAGAAGCATAAAATACAATAAAGATGCAACAGTTTTTCCATCGTATAACAGGAATAATTGCAACCAGTGTGAAGGTAATGGTGATTTCTACGTTCCGTGCAATCTAGGCTTCACTCTGTGGCGTCGCTCCACCAGATCGAATAGCTAGGGCCTAAGAAGTCAACGCCAGAAGCATAGAATACAATATAAATACAACGGTTTTTCCATCGTATATAATGTATATTTGCAAACAGTGTGAAAGTAATGGTCGTTTCTACGTTCCGGGCAACCTAGGCTTCACTCTAGGGCGTAGCTCCACCAGATCGAATAGCTCCGGCCTTAGAAGTCAACGCCTGAAGCATAAAATACAATAAAGGTACAACAGCTTTTCCATCGTGTATCAGAAGTAATTGCAACCAGTGTGAAAGTAATGGCCATTTCTACTTTCCGGGCAACCTAGGCGTCACTCTAGGGCGTTGCTCCACCACATCTAATAACTGCGGCCTTAGAAGTCAACGCCAGGAGCATAAAATACAATATAAATACAACAGCTTTGCCATCGTATAAAATGAATAATTGCAAACAGTGTGAAAGTAATGGTCATTTCACCGTTCCGGGCAACATAGGCTTCACTCTAGGGCATTGCTCCAGCAGATCGAATAGCTAGAATCTTTGAAGTCAACGCCCGAAACATAGAATACAATATAAATACAACAGTTTTTCCATCGTATAAAACGAATTATAGCAACCAGTGTGAAAGTGATGGTCATTTCTACGATACGGGCAACCTAGGCTTCACTCTAGGGCGTTGTTCCACCAGATCGAATAGTTAGGGCGCAAGAAGTCGACGCCAGGGGCATAAAATACAATATAAATACAACAGCTATTCCATCGTATAAAACGAAGAATTGCAACCAGTATGAAAGTTATGGTCATTTCTACGTTCCGGGCAACCCAGGCTTCTCCCTAGGGCGTTAGTCCACCAGATCGTATGGTTAGGGCCTTAGAAGTCAACGCCCGACGCATAAAATGCAATAAAAATACAACAGTTTTTCCATCATATAACAGGAATATTTGCAAACAGATTGAAAGTGATGGTCATTTCTACGTTCCGGGCAACCTAGGCTTCACTCTAGGGCGTTTTTCCACCAGGTCGAACAGTTAGGGCCTAAGAAGTCAACGCCAGAAGCATAAATTACAATATAAATGTAACAGCTTTTCCATCGTATAAAACGAATGATAGCAACCAGTGTGAAAGTTATAGTCATTTCTACGTTCCGGCAACCTAGGCTTCACTCTAGGGCGTTGCTCCACCAGATCGATTAGTTAGGGCCTTAGAAGTCAACGCCCGAAGCATAAAATACAAAATAAGTAAAACAGTTTTTCCATCGTATAAAACGAATAATTGCTACCAGTGTGACAGTTATGGGCATTTCTACGTTCCGTGCAACCTGGGCTTTACCCTATGGCGTTGTTCCACCAGATGGAATAGTCAGGGCCTAAGAATTCAACGCCAGAAGCATAAAATACGATATAAATACAACAGCTTTTCCATCGTATAAAACGAATAATTGCAACCAGTGTGGAAGTTATGGTCATTTCTACGTACCGGGCAACCTAGGCTTCACTCTAGGGCGGTGCTCCACCAGATCAAATAGTTGGGGCCTAAGAAGTCAACGCCAGAAGCATAAAATACGACATAAATACAACAGATTTTCCATCGTATATAATGTATATTTGCAAAGAGTGTGAAAGTAATGGTCATTTCTACGTACCGGGCAACCTGGGCTCCACTCTAGGGCGTTGCTCCACCAAACCGAATAGCTAGGACCTTAGAAGTCAACGCCAGAAGCATAAAATACAATAAAGATGCAAAAGTTTTTCCATCGTATAACAGGAATAACTGCAAACAGTATGAAAGTACTGGTCATTTCTACGTTCCGGGTAACCTTGGTTTCACTCTAGGGCGTTGCTCCACCAGATCGAATAGCTAGGGACTTAGAATACAACGCCATAAGAATAAAATACAATATAAGTACAACAGTTTTTCCATCGTATAAAATGAATAATTGCAACCAGTGTGAAAGTTATGGTCATTTCTACATTCCGAGCAACCTAGGCTTCACTCTAGGGCGTTGTTCCACCTGATCGAATAGTTAGGGCCTTAGAAGTCAACGCCAGAAGCATAAAATACAATAAAGATGCAACAGTTTTTCCATCGTATAACAGGAATAACTGCAAACAGATTGAAAGTGATGGTCATTTCTACGTTCCGGGCAACCTAGGCTTCACTCTAGGGCGTTTCTCCACCAGATCGAATAGTTAGGTCCTTAGAAGTCAACGCCAGAAGCATAAAATACGATATAAATACAACAGCTTTTCCATCGCCTAAAACGAATAACTGCAACCAGTGTGGAAGTTATGGTCATTTCTACGTATCGGGCAACCTAGGCTTCACTCTAGGGCGTTGCTCGACCAGATAGAATTGTTAGGGCCTTAGAAGGCAACGCCCGAAGCATAAAATACAAAATAAATAAAACAGTTTTTCCATCGTTTAAAACGAATAATTGCAACCAGTATGAAAGTTAACGTCATTTCTACTTTCCGGGCAACATAGGCTTCACCCTTGGTCGTTGCCGCAACAGATTGAATAGTTAGGTCCTTAGAAATCAACGCCCGAAGCATAAAATACAAAATAAATAGAACAGTTTTTCCATCGTATAAAACGAATGATAGCAACCAGTGTGAAAGTTATGGTCATTTCTACGTTCCGGGCAACCTAGGCTTCACTCTGGGGCGTTGCGCCACCAGATCAAATAGTTAGTGCCTAAGAAGTCAACGCCAGAAGCATAAAATACAACATTAATACAACAGATTTTCCATCGTATATAATGTATATTTGCAAACAGTGTGAAAGTAATGGTCATTTCCATGTACCGGGCAACCTAGGCCCCACTCTCGGGGGTTGTTCCACCAAATCGAATAGCTAGGGCCTTAGAAGTCAACGCCAGAAGCATAAAATACAATAAAGATGCAAAAGTTTTTCCATCGTATAACAGGAATAACTGCAAACAGTGTGAAAGTAATGGTCATTTCCATGTACCGGGCAACCTAGTCTTCACTCTAGGCCGTTGTTCCACCAGATCGAATAATTAGGGCCTAAGAAGTCAACGCCAGAAGAATAAGATACAATATAAGTACAAAAGCTTTTCCATCGTATAAAATGAATAATTGCAAACATTGTGATAGTAATGGTCATTTCTACGTTCCGGTCAACCTAGGCTTCACTCTATGGCGTTGCTCCACCAGATCGAATAGGTATGGCCTTAGAAGTCAACGCCCGAAGCATAAAATACAAAATAAAAAGAACAGTTTTTCCATCGTATAAAATGAATAATTGCAACCAGTGTGATGGTAATGGTCATTTCTACGTTCCGGGAAACCTAGGCTTCACTCTAGGGCGTTGCTCCACCAGATCGAATAGTTAGGTCCTAAGAAGTCAACTCCAGAGGCATAAAACACAATATAAATACAAGAGGTTTTCCATCTTATATAACGAATATTTGCAACCGGTGTGAAAGTTATAGTCATTTCTATGTTCCGGGCAAACCTAGGCTTCACTCTAGGGCGTTGCTCCACCAGATCGAATAGTTAGGGCCTAAGAAGTCAACGCCAGAAGCATAAGATACAAAAATACAACAGTCTTTCCATCGTACGACAGGAATAACTACAACCAGTGTGAAGGTAATAGTCATTTCTACGTTCCGGGCAACCTAGGCTTCACTCTAGGGCGTTGGTCCACCAGATCGAATAGTTAGGGCCTAAGAAGTCAACGCCAGAAGCATAACATACAATCAAAATACAACAGTTTTTCCATCGTATAAAATGAATAATTGCAACCAGTGTGATGGTAATGGACATTCCTACGTTCCGGGAAACCTAGCCTTCACTCTAGGGCGTTGCTCCACCAGATCGAATAGTTAGGGCGTAAGAAGTCAGCGCCAGAAACATAAAAAACAATATAAATACAACAGCTTTTCCATCGTATAAAACGAATAATTGCAACCAGTATGAAACTTATGGTCATTTCTACGTTCCGGGCAACCTAGGCTTCACTCTATGGCGTTCTTCCACCACATCGAATAGCTACAGCCTCAGAAGTCGACGCCTGAAGAATAAAATACCATAAAAATACAACAGTCTTTCCATCCTATAACAGGAATAATGGCAACCCGTGTGAAAGTGATGGTCATTTCTACGTTCCAGGATACCTAGGCTTCACTGTAGGGCGTTGTTCCAACAGATCGATTAATTAGGGCCTAAGAAGTCAACGGCCGAAGCATAAAATACAAAATAAATAGAACTGTTTTTCTATCGTATAAAACGAATAATTGCTACCGGTGTGAAAGTTATATCCATTTCTACGCTGCGGGCAACCTAGGCTTCACCCTAGGGCGTTGTTCCACCAGATGGAATAGTTAGGGCATAAGAAGTCAACGCCAGAAGCATAAAATACAATATAAGTACAACAGTTTTTCCATCGTATAAAATGAATAATTGCAAATATTGCGAAAGTAATGGTCATTCCACGTACCGGGCAACCTAGGCGTCACTCTAGTGCGTTGCTCCACCACATCTAATATCTACGGCCTTAGACGTCAACGACAGAATCATAACATACAATACAGATGCAACAGCTTTTCCATCGTATAAAACGAATAATTGCAACCAGTGTGAAAGTTATTGTCATTTCTACTTCCCACGCAACCTAGGCTTCACCCTAGGGCGTTGCTCCAACAGATTGAATAGTTAGGACCTTAGAAGTCAGTGCCCGAAGCATAAAATGCAATAAAAATACAACAGTTGTCCATCATATAACAGGAATAATTGCAACCAGTTTGAAAGCGATGGTCATTTCTACGTTCCGGGCAACCTAGGCTTCACTCTAGGGCGTTGCTCCACCAGATCCAATAGTTAGTGCCTTAGAAGTCAACGCCAGAAGCATAATATACAATATAAATACAACAGTTTTTCCATCGTATAAAACGAATAATAGCAACCAGTGTGAAAGTTATGGTCATTTCTCCGTTCCCGGCAACCTAGGCTTCACCCCAGGGCGTTGTCCCGCCAGATCGAATAGTTAGGGCCCAAGAAGTGAACGCCAGAAGCATAAAATACAATATAAATACAACAGTTTTTCCATCCTATAACAGGAGTATTTGCAACGAGTTTGAAAGTGATGGTAATTTCTACGTTCCGGGAAACTTAGGCTTCACCCTAGGGCGTTGCTCCACTAGATCGAATAGTTAGTGCCTTAGAAGTCAACGCCAGAAGCATAAAATACAATATAAATACAATAGTTTTTCCATCGTATAAAACGAATAATTACAACCAGTATGGAAGTCAACGCCATTTCTACTTTCCGCGCAACCTAGGCTTCACCCTAGGGCGTTGCTCCAACAGATAGTATAGTTAGGGCCTTAGAAGTCAACGCCGGAAGCATAAAATGCAATAAAAATAAAACAGTTTTTCCATCGTATAAAAGGATTAAATGCAACCAGTTTGAAAGTGATGGTCATTTCTACGTTCCGGGCAACCTAGGCTTCACTCTAGGGCGTTGTTCCACCAGATCGAATAGTTAGGGCCTAAGAAGTGAACGCCAGAAGCATAAAATAAAATATAAATCCAACAGTTTTTCCATCATATAAAACGAATAATTGCAACCAGTATGAAAGCTATGGTCATTTCTACTTTACGGGCAACCTAGGCTACACCCTAGGCGTTGCTACAGCAGATTGAATAGTTAGGGCCTTATAAGTCAATGCCCGAAGCATAAAATGCAATAAGAATACAACAGCTTTTCCATCATATAACAGCAATAATTGCAACCAGTTTGAAAGTGATGGTCATTTCTACGTTCCGGGTAACCTAGGCTCCACTCTAGGGCGTTGCTCCACCAGATCGAACAGCTAGGGCATAAGAAGTCAACGCCAGAAGCATAAAATACGGTATAAATACAACAGCTTTTCCATCGCATAAAGCGAATAATAGCAACCAGTGTGAACGGTATGGGCATTTCTACGTTCCGGGCAACCTAGCCTTCACCACAGGGCGTTGTTCCACCAGATCGAATAGTTAGTGCCTAAGAAGTGAACGCCAGCAGCATAAAATACAATATAAATACAACAGTTTTTCCATCATATAACAGGAATAATTGCAACCAGTTTGAAAGTGATGGTCATTTCTACGTTCCGTGCAACCTAGGCTTCACTCTATGGCGTTCTTCCACCACATCGAATAGCTACGGCCTCAGAAGTCAACGCCTGAAGCATAAAATACATTAAAAATACAACAGTCTTACCATCCTATAACAGGGATAATTGCAACCCGTGTGAAAGTGATGGTCATTTGTACGTTCCAGGCAACCTAGGCTTCACTCTAGGGCGTTGTTCCACCAGATCGAATTGTTAGGGCCTAAGAAGTCAACGCCAGAAGCATAAGATACATAATAAATATAACAGTTTTTCCGTCGTATAGAACGAATAATAGCATCCAGTGTGAAAGTTATGGTCATTTCTACGTTCCGGGCAACCTAGGCTTCACTCTAGGGCGTTGCTCCGCCAGATCAAACAGTTAGGGCCTTAGAAGTCAACGCCCGAAGCATAAAATACAAAATAAACAGAACAGTTTCTCCATTGTATAAAACGAATAATTGCTACCAGTGTAAAAGCTATGGTCATTTCTACTTTACGGGCAACCTAGGCTACACCCTAGGGCGTTGCTCCCACAGATTGAATAGTTAGGGCCTTAGAAGTCAATGCCCGAAGCATAAAATGCAATAAAAATACAACAGTTTTTCCATCATATAACAGGAATATTTGCAACCAGTTTGAAAGTGATGGTAATTGCTACGTCCCGGGCAACTTATGCTTCACTCTAGGGCGTTGCTCCACCAGATCGAATAGTTAGTGCCTTAGAAGTCAACGCCAGAAGCATAAAATACAATATAAATACAACAGTTTTTCCATCGTATAAAACGAATAATTGTAACCAGTATGAAAGATAACGTCATTTCTACTTTCTGGGCAACCTAGGCTTCACCCTAGGGCGTGACTCCAACAGATTGAATAGTTAGGGCATAAGAAGTCAACGCCAGAAGCATAAAATACAATATAAATACAACAGTTTTTCAATCGCATAAAACGAGTAATTGCAACCAGTATGAAATTTAACGTCATTTCTACTTTCCGGGCAACCTAGGCTTCACCCTAGGGCGTTGCTCCAACAGATTGAATAGTTAGGGCCTTAGAAGTCAACGCCCGGAGCATAAAATACAAAATAAATAGTACAGTTTTTCCATTGTATACAACGAATAATTGCTACCGGTGTGAAAGTTATGGTCATTTCTACGTTCCGGGCAACCTAGGCTGCACCATAGGGCGTTGTTCCACCAGATGGAATAGTTAGGGTCTAAGAAGTCAACACCGGAAGCATAAAATACAATATAAAAACAACAGCTTTGCCATCGTAGAAATCGAATAATTGCAACCTGTGTGAAGGTTATGGTCATATCTACGTTCCGGGCAACCTAGGCTTCACTCTAGGGCGTTGCTCCACCAGATCGTATAGTTAGGGCCTTAGAACTCAACGCCAGAAGCATAAAATGCAATAAATATACAAGAGTTTTTCCATCGTATAACAGGAATAATTGCAACCAGTTTGAAAGTGATGGTAATTGCTACGTCCCGGGCAACTTATGCTTCACTCTAGGGCGTTGCTCCACCAGATCGAATAGTTAGTGCCTTAGAAGTCAACGCCAGAAGCATAAAATACAATATAAGTACAACAGTTTTTCCATCGTATAAAATGAATAATTGCAAATATTGCGAAAGTAATGGTCATTCCACGTACCGGGCAACCTAGGCGTCACTCTAGTGCGTTGCTCCACCACATCTAATAGCTACGGCCTTAGACGTCAACGACAGAATCATAACATACAATACAGATGCAACAGCTTTTCCATCGTATAAAACGAATAATTGCAACCAGTGTGAAAGTTATTGTCATTTCTACTTCCCGCGCAACCTAGGCTTCACCCTAGGGAGTTGCTCCAACAGATTGAATAGTTAGGACCTTAGAAGTCAGTGCCCGAAGCATAAAATGCAATAAAAATACAACAGTTATCCATCATATAACAGGAATAATTGCAACCAGTTTGAAAGCGATGGTCATTTCTACGTTCCGGGCAACCTAGGCTTCACTCTAGGGCGTTGCTCCACCAGATCCAATAGTTAGTGCCTTAGAAGTCAACGCCAGAAGCATAATATACAATATAAATACAACAGTTTTTCCATCGTATAAAACGAATAATAGCAACCAGTGTGAAAGTTATGGTCATTTCTCCGTTCCCGGCAACCTAGACTTCACCCCAGGGCGTTGTCCCGCCAGATCGAATAGTTAGGGCCCAAGAAGTGAACGCCAGAAGCATAAAATACAATATAAATACAACAGTTTTTCCATCATATAACAGGAGTATTTGCAACGAGTTTGAAAGTGATGGTAATTTCTACGTTCCGGGAAACTTAGGCTTCACCCTAGGGCGTTGCTCCACTAGATCGAATAGTTAGTGCCTTAGAAGTCAACGCCAGAAGCATAAAATACAATATAAATACAACAGTTTTTCCATCGTATAAAACGAATAATTGCAACCAGTATGGAAGTCAACGCCATTTCTACTTTCCGCGCAACCTAGGCTTCACCCTAGGGCGTTGCTCCAACAGATAGAATAGTTAGGGCCTTAGAAGTCAACGCCGGAAGCATAAAATGCAATAAAAATACAACAGTTTTTCCATCGTATAAAAGGATTAATTGCAACCAGTTTGAAAGTGATGGTCATTTCTACGTTCCGGGCAACCTAGGCTTCACTCTAGGGCGTTGTTCGACCAGATCGAATAGTTATGGCCTAAGAAGTGAACGCCAGAAGCATAAAATACAATATAAATACAACAGTTTTTCCATCATATAAAACGAGTAATTGCAACCAGTATGAAAGTTGTGCTCATTTCTACTTTCCGGGCAACCTAGGCTACACCCTAGGGCGTTGCTCCACCAGATCGAGTAGTTAGGGCCTTAGAAGTCAACGCCAGAAGCATAAAACACAATATAAATACAACAGTTTTTCCATCGTATAAAACGAATAATTGCAACCAGTATGAAAGATAACGTCATTTCTACTTTCTGGGCAACCTAGGCTTCACCATAGGGCGTTAATCCAACAGACTGAATAGTTAGGGCCTTAGAAGTCAACGCCGGAAGCATAAAATGCAATAAAAATACAACAGATTTTCCATCGTATAAAAGGATTAATTGCAACCAGTTTGAAAGTGATGGTCATTTCTACGTTCCGGGCAACCTAGGCATCACTCCAGGGCGTTGCTCCACCAGATCGAATAACTAGGGCCTTAGAAGTCAACGCCAGAAGCATAAAATACAATATAAATACAACAGTTTTTCCATCGTATAAAACGAATAATTGCAACCAGTATGAAAGTTATGGTCATTTCTACTTTCCGGGCAACCTAGGCTTCACCCTAGGGCGTTGCTTCAACAGACTGAATAGTTAGGGCCTTAGAAGTCAACGCCCGAAGCATAAAATACAAAATAAATAGTACAGTTTTTCCATTGTATACAACGAATAATTGCTACCGGTGTGAAAGTTATGGTCATTTCTACGTTCCGGGAAACCTAGGCTGCACCATAGGGCGTTGTTCCACCAGATGGAATAGTTAGGGTCTAAGAAGTCAACACCGGAAGCATAAAATACAATATAAAAACAACAGCTTTGCCATCGTAGAAATCGAATAATTGCAACCTGTGTGAAGGTTATGGTCATATCTACGTTCCGGGCAACCTTGGCTTCACTGTAGGGTGTTGCCCCACCAGATCGAATAGGTAGGGCCTTAGGAGACAACGCCCGAAGCATAAAATACAAAATAAACAGAACAGTTTTTCCATTGTATAAAACGTATAATTGCTACCAGTGTAAAAGATATGGTCATTTCTACGTTCCGGGCAACCTAGGCTTCACCCTAGGGCGTTGTTCCACCAGATCGAATAGTTAGGGCCTAAGAAGTCTACGCCTGAAGCATAAAATACATTAAAAATACAACAGTCTTTCCATCCTATAACAGGAATAATTGCAACCCGTGTGAAAGTGATGGTCATTTGTACGTTCCAGGCAACCTAGGCCTCACTCTAGGGCGTTGTTCCACCAGATCGAATTGTTAGGGCCTAAGAAGTCAACGCCAGAAGCATAGGATACATAATAAATATAACAGTTTTTCCGTCGTATAGAACGAATAATAGCATCCAGTGTGAAAGTTATGGTCATTTCTACGTTCCGGGCAACCTAGGCTTCACTCTAGGGCGTTGCTCCGCCAGATCAAACAGTTAGGGCCTTAGAAGTCAACGACCGAAGCATAAAATACAATATAAATACAACAGTTTTTCCATCATATAAAACGAATAATTGCAACCAGTATGAAAGCTATGGTCATTTCTACTTTACGGGCAACCTAGGCTACACCCTAGGGCGTTGCTACAGCAGATTGAATAGTTAGGGCCTTATAAGTCAATGCCCGAAGCATAAAATGCATTAAGAATACAACAGCTTTTCCATTATATAACAGCAATAATTGCAACCAGTTTGAAAGTGATGGTCATTTCTACGTTCCGGGTAACCTAGGCTCCACTCTAGGGCGTTGCTCCACCAGATCGAACAGCTAGGGCATAAGAAGTCAACGCCAGAAGCATAAAATACGGTATAAATACAACAGCTTTTCCATCGCATAAAGCGAATAATAGCAACCAGTGTGAACGTTATGGGCATTTCTACGTTCAAGGCAACCTAGGCTTCACCACAGGGCGTTGTTCCACCAGATCGAATAGTTAGGGCCTAAGAAGTGAACGCCAGCAGCATAAAATACAATATAAATACAACAGTTTTTCCATCATATAACAGGAATAATTGCAACCAGTTCGAAAGTGATGGTCATTTCTACGTTCCGTGCAACCTAGGCTTCACTCTATGGCGTTCTTCCACCACATCGAATTGCTACGGCCTCAGAAGTCAACGCCTGAAGCATAAAATAAATTAAAAATACAACAGTCTTTCCATCCTATAACAGGGATAATTGCAACCCGTGTGAAAGTGATTTTCATTTGTACGTTCCAGGCAACCTAGGCTTCACTCTAGGGCGTTGTTCCACCAGATCGAATTGTTAGGGCCTAAGAAGTCAACGCCAGAAGCATAAGATACATAATAAATATAACAGTTTTTCCGTCGTATAGAACGAATAATAGCATCCAGTGTGAAAGTTATGGTCATTTCTACGTTCCGGGCAACCTAGGCTTCACTCTAGGGCGTTGCTCCGCCAGATCAAACAGTTAGGGCCTTAGAAGTCAACGCCCGAAGCATAAAATACAAAATAAACAGAACAGTTTTTCCATTGTATAAAACGAATAATTGCTACCAGTATAAAAGCTATGGTCATTTCTACTTTACGGGCAACCTAGGCTACACCCTAGGGCGTTGCTCCTATAGATTGAATAGTTAGGGCCTTAGAAGTCAATGCCCGAAGCATAAAATGCAATAAAAATACAACAGTTTTTCCATCATATAACAGGAATATTTGCAACCAGTTTGAAAGTGATGGTAATTGTTACGTCCCGGGCAACTTATGCTTCACTCTAGGGCGGTGCTCCACCAGATCGAATAGTTAGTGCCTAAGAAGTCAACGCCAGAAGCATAAAATACAATATAAATACAACAGTTTTTCCATCGTATAAAACGAATAATTGCAACCAGTATGAAAGATAACGTCATTTCTACGTTCTGGGCAACCTAGGCTTCACCCTAGGGCGTTACTCCAACAGATTGAATAGTTAGGGCCTTAGAAGTCAACGCCCGAAGCATAAAATACAAAATAAATAGAACAGTTTTTCCATCATATACAACGAATAATTGCTACCGGTGTGAAAGTTATGGTCATTTCTACGTTCCGGGCAACCTAGGCTGCACCATAGGGCGTTGTTCCACCAGATGGAATAGTTAGGGCATAAGAAGTCAACGCCAGAAGCATAAAATACAATATAAATACAACAGTTTTTCAATCGCATAAAACGAGTAATTGCAACCAGTATGAAATTTAACGTCATTTCTACTTTCCGGGCAACCTAGGCTTCACCCTAGGGCGTTGCTCCAACAGATTGAATAGTTAGGGCCTTAGAAGTCAACGCCCGAAGCATAAAATACAAAATAAATAGTACAGTTTTTCCATTGTATTCAACGAATAATTGCTACCGGTGTGAAAGTTATGGTCATTTCTACGTTCCGGGCAACCTAGGCTGCACCATAGGGCGTTGCTCGACCAGATGGAATAGTTAGGGTCTAAGAAGTCAACACCGGAAGCATAAAATACAATATAAAAACAACAGCTTTGCCATCGTAGAAATCGAATAATTGCAACCTGTGTGAAGGTTTTGGTCATATCTACGTTCCGGGCAACCTTGGCTTCACTGTAGCGTGTTGCCCCACCAGATCGAATAGGTAGGGCCTTAGGAGACAACGCCCGAAGCATAAAATACAAAATAAACAGAACAGTTTTTCCATTGTATAAAACGAATAATTGCTACCAGTGTGAAAGTTATGGTCATTTCTACGTTCCGGGCAACCTAGGCTTCACCCTAGGGCGTTGTTCCACCAGATCGAATAGTTCGGGCCTAAGAAGTTAACGCCAGCAGCATAAAATACAATATAAATACAACAGTTTTTCCATTCTATAAAACGAATAATTGAGACCAGAACGAAAGTTATGGTCATTTCTACTTTCCGGGCAACCCAGGCTTCACGCTTGGGCGTTGGTCCAACAGGTTGAGTAGTTAGGGCCTTAGAAGTCAACGCCCGAAGCATAAAATGCAATAAAAATACAAAAGCTTTTCCATCGTATAAAAGGAATAATTGCAACCAGTTTGAGAGTGATGGTAATTTCTACGTTCCGGGCAACCTAGGCTTCACCCTAGGGCGTTGTTCCACCAGATGGAATAGCTTGGGCCTTAGAAGTCAACGCCAGAAGCATAAAATACAATATAAATACAACAGTCTTTCCATCGTATAAAACGAATAATTGCAACCAGTATGAAAGTAAACGTCATTTCTACGTTCCGGGCAACCTAGGCTTCACCCAAGGGCGTTGTTCCACCAGATCGAATAGTTAGGACCTAAGAAGTGAACGCCAGAAGCATAAAATACAATATAAATACAACAGTTTTTCCATCATATAAAACGAATAATTGCAACCAGTATGAAAGCTATGGTCATTTCTACGTTCCGGGCAACCTAGACTTCACTCTAGTGCGCTGCTCCACCAGATCGAATAGTTAGGGACTTAGAAGTCAACGCCAGAAGCATAAAATACAATAAAGATGCAACAGTTATTCCATTGTATAGCATGGATAGTTGCAACCAGTGTGAAAGTTATGGTCATTTCTACGTTCCGGGCAACCTAGGCTTCACCCTAATGCGTTGTTCCACCAGATGGAAAAGTTAGGGCCGAAGAAGTCAACGCCCGAAACATAAAACACGATATAAATACAACAGCTTTCCATCGTATAAAACGAATTATTGCAACCAGTGTGAAGGTTATGGTCATTACTCCGTTCCGGGCATCCTAGACTTAACTCTGAGGCATTGCTCCACCAGATGGAATAGCTACGACCTTAGAAGTCAAAGCCAGAAGCAGAAAATACAATAAAAATGCAACAGTTTTTCCATCGTATAGCATGACAAATTGCAACCAGAATGATAGTAATGATCATTTCGACGTTTCGGGCATCCTAGACTTAACTCTGATGCGTTGCTACACCGGATCGAAGAGTTAGGGCCGTAGATGTCAGCGCCAGAAGCATAAACTACAAAATAAATGGAACAGTCTCTCCATCGTATAAAACGGATAATTGCAACCTGTGTGTAGGTTATGGTCATATATACGTTCCGGGTAACCTAGGCTTCACTGTAGGGTGTTGCTCCACCAGATCGAATAGCTAGGGGCTTAGAATTAAACGCCAGAAGCATGAAATACAATAAAAATACAACAGTTTTTCCATCCTATAACAGGAATAATGGCAACCCGTGTGAAAGTGATGGTCATTTCTACGTTCCGGGCAACCTAGGCATCACTCCAGGGCGTTGCTCCACCAGATCGAATAACTAGGGCCTTAGAAGTCAACGCCAGAAGCATAAAATACAATATAAATACAACAGTTTTTCCATCGTATAAAACGAATAATTGCAACCAGTATGAAAGTTATGGTCATTTCTACTTTCCGGGCAACCTAGGCTTCACCCTAGGGCGTTGCTTCAACAGACTGAATATTTAGGGCCTTAGAAGTCAACGCCCGAAGCATAAAATACAAAATAAATAGAACAGTTTTTCCATCGTATACAACGAATAATTGCTACCGGTGTGAAAGTTATGGTCATTTCTACGTTCCGCGCAACCTAGGCTGCACCATAGGGCGTTGTTCCACCAGATGGAATAGTTAGGGCATAAGAAGTCAACGCCAGAAGCATAAAATACAATATAAATACAACAGTTTTTCAATCGCATAAAACGAGTAATTGCAACCAGTATGAAATTTAACGTCATTTCTACTTTCCGGGCAACCTAGGCTTCACCCTAGGGCGTTGCTCCAACAGATTGAATAGTTAGGGCCTTAGAAGTCAACGCCCGAAGCATAAAATACAAAATAAATACTACAGTTTTTCCATTGTATACAACGAATAATTGCTACCGGTGTGAAAGTTATGGTCATTTCTACGTTCCGGGCAACCTAGGCTGCACCATAGGGCGTTGTTCCACCAGATGGAATAGTTAGGGTCTAAGAAGTCAACACCGGAAGCATAAAATACAATATAAAAACAACAGCTTTGCCATCGTAGAAATCGAATAATTGCAACCTGTGTGAAGGTTATGGTCATATCTACGTTCCGGGCAACCTTGGCTTCACTGTAGGGTGTTGCTCCACCAGATCGAATAGGTAGGGCCTTAGGAGACAACGCCCGAAGCATAAAATACAAAATAAACAGAACAGTTTTTCCATTGTATAAAACGTATAATTGCTACCAGTGTAAAAGATATGGTCATTTCTACGTTCCGGGCAACCTAGGCTTCACCCTAGGGCGTTGTTCCACCAGATCGAATAGTTAGGGCCTAAGAAGTCTACGCCTGAAGCATAAAATACATTAAAAATACAACAGTCTTTCCATCCTATAACAGGAATAATTGCAACCCGTGTGAAAGTGATGGTCATTTGTACGTTCCAGGCAACCTAGGCCTCACTCTAGGGCGTTGTTCCACCAGATCGAATTGTTAGGGCCTAAGAAGTCAACGCCAGAAGCATAAGATACATAATAAATATAACAGGTTTTCCGTCGTATAGAACGAATAATAGCATCCAGTGTGAAAGTTATGGTCATTTCTACGTTCCGGGCAACCTAGGCTTCACTCTAGGGCGTTGCTCCGCCAGATCAAACAGTTAGGGCCTTAGAAGTCAACGACCGAAGCATAAAATACAATATAAATACAACAGTTTTTCCATCATATAAAACGAATAATTGCAACCAGTATGAAAGCTATGGTCATTTCTACTTTACGGGCAACCTAGGCTACACCCTAGGGCGTTGCTACAGCAGATTGAATAGTTAGGGCCTTATAAGTCAATGCCCGAAGCATAAAATGCATTAAGAATACAACAGCTTTTCCATTATATAACAGCAATAATTGCAACCAGTTTGAAAGTGATGGTCATTTCTACGTTCCGGGTAACCTAGGCTCCACTCTAGGCCGTTGCTCCACCAGATCGAACAGCTAGGGCATAAGAAGTCAACGCCAGAAACATAAAATACGGTATAAATACAACAGCTTTTCCATCGCATAAAGCGAATAATAGCAACCAGTGTGAACGTTATGGGCATTTCTACGTTCAAGGCAACCTAGGCTTCACCACAGGGCGTTGCTCCACCAGATCGAATAGTTAGGGCCTAAGAAGTGAACGCCAGCAGCATAAAATACAATATAAATACAACAGTTTTTCCATCATATAACAGGAATAATTGCAACCAGTTCGAAAGTGATGGTCATTTCTACGTTCCGTGCAACCTAGGCTTCACTCCATGGCGTTCTTCCACCACATCGAATTGCTACGGCCTCAGAAGTCAACGCCTGAAGCATAAAATACATTAAAAATACAACAGTCTTTCCATCCTATAACAGGGATAATTGCAACCCGTGTGAAAGTGATGGTCATTTGTACGTTCCAGGCAACCTAGGCTTCACTCTAGGGCGTTGTTCCACCAGATCGAATTGTTAGGGCCTAAGAAGTCAACGCCAGAAGCATAAGATACATAATAAATATAACAGTTTTTCCGTCGTATAGAACGAATAATAGCATCCAGTGTGAAAGTTATGGTCATTTCTACGTTCCGGGCAACCTAGGCTTCACTCTAGGGCGTTGCTCCGCCAGATCAAACAGTTAGGGCCTTAGAAGTCAACGCCCGAAGCATAAAATACAAAATAAACAGAACAGTTTTTCCATTGTATAAAACGAATAATTGCTACCAGTATAAAAGCTATGGTCATTTCTACTTTACGGGCAACCTAGGCTACACCCTAGGGCGTTGCTCCTACAGATTGAATAGTTAGGGCCTTAGAAGTCAATGCCCGAAGCATAAAATGCAATAAAAATACAACGGTTTTTCCATCATATAACAGGAATATTTGCAACCAGTTTGAAAGTGATGGTAATTGCTACGTCCCGGGCAACTTATGCTTCACTCTAGGGCGTTGCTCCACCAGATCGAATAGTTAGTGCCTAAGAAGTCAACGCCAGAAGCATAAAATACATTATAAATACAACAGTTTTTCCATCGTATAAAACGAATAATTGCAACCAGTATGAAAGATAACGTCATTTCTACGTTCTGGGCAACCTAGGCTTCACCCTAGGGCGTTACTCCAACAGATTGAATAGTTAGGGCCTTAGAAGTCAACGCCCGAAGCATAAAATACAAAATAAATAGAACAGTTTTTCCATCATATACAACGAATAATTGCTACCGGTGTGAAAGTTATGGTCATTTCTACGTTCCGGGCAACCTAGGCTGCACCATAGGGCGTTGTTCCACCAGATGGAATAGTTAGGGCATAAGAAGTCAACGCCAGAAGCATAAAATACAATATAAATACAACAGTTTTTCAATCGCATAAAACGAGTAATTGCAACCAGTATGAAATTTAACGTCATTTCTACTTTCCGGGCAACCTAGGCTTCACCCTAGGGCGTTGCTCCAACAGATTGAATAGTTAGGGCCTTAGAAGTCAACGCCCGAAGCATAAAATACAAAATAAATAGTACAGTTTTTCCATTGTATTCAACGAATAATTGCTACCGGTGTGAAAGTTATGGTCATTTCTACGTTCCGGGCAACCTAGGCTGCACCATAGGGCGTTGCTCGACCAGATGGAATAGTTAGGGTCTAAGAAGTCAACACCGGAAGCATAAAATACAATATAAAAACAACAGCTTTGCCATCGTAGAAATCGAATAATTGCAACCTGTGTGAAGGTTATGGTCATATCTACGTTCCGGGCAACCTTGGCTTCACTGTAGCGTGTTGCCCCACCAGATCGAATAGGTAGGGCCTTAGGAGACAACGCCCGAAGCATAAAATACAAAATAAACAGAACAGTTTTTCCATTGTATAAAACGAATAATTGCTACCAGTGTAAAAGATATGGTCAGTTCTACGTTCCGGGCAACCTAGGCTTCACCCTAGGGCGTTGTTCCACCTGATCGAATAGTTAGGGCCTAAGAAGTCTACGCCTGAAGCATAAAATACATTAAAAATACAACAGTCTTTCCATCCTATAACAGGAATAATTGCAACCCGTGTGAAAGTGATGGTCATATGTACGTTCCAGGCAACCTAGGCCTCACTCTAGGGCGTTGTTCCACCAGATCGAATTGTTAGGGCCTAAGAAGTCAACGCCAGAAGCATAAGATACATAATAAATATAACAGTTTTTCCGTCGTATAGAACGAATAATAGCATCCAGTGTGAAAGTTATGGTCATTTCTACGTTCCGGGCAACCTAGGCTTCACTCTAGGGCGTTGCTCCGCCAGATCAAACAGTTAGGGCCTTAGAAGTCAACGCCCGAAGCATAAAATACAATATAAATACAACAGTTTTTCCATCATATAAAACGAATAATTGGAACCAGTATGAAAGCTATGGTCATTTCTACTTTACGGGCAACCTAGGCTACACCCTAGGGCGTTGCTACAACAGATTGAATAGTTAGGGCCTTATAGGTCAATGCCCGAAGCATAAAATGCAATAAGAATACAACAGCTTTTCCATCATATAACAGCAATAATTGCAACCAGTTTGAAAGTGATGGTCATTTCTACGTTCCGGGCAACCTAGGCTTCACTCTAGGGCGTTGTTCCAGCAGATGGAATAGTTGCGGCATAAGAAGTCAACGCCAGAAGAATAAAATACGGTATAAATACAACAGTTTTTCCATTGTACAAAACGAATAATTGCAACCAGTATGAAAGCTATGGTCATTTCTACTTTCCGTGCAACCTAGGCTTCACCCTAGGGCGTTGCTCCAACAGATTGAATAGTTAGGGCCTTAGAAGTCAACGCACGAAGCACGAAATACAAAATAAAAAGAACAGTTGTTCCATCGTATAAAACGAATAATTGCTATCAGTGTGAAAGTTATGGTAATTTCTACGTTCCGGGCAACCTAGGCTTCCCTCTATGGCGTTGTTCCACCAGATCGAAAAGTTAGGGCCTAAAAGATCAACGCCAGTAGCATAAAATACAATATAAATATAACAGTTTTTCCATCGTATAAAACAAATAATAACAAACAGTGTGAAAGTTCTGGTCATTTCTACGTTCCGGGCAACCTAGGCTTCACTCTAGGGCGTTGCTCCACCAGATCGAATAGTTAGGGCCTAAGAAGTTAACGCCAGAAGCATAAAATACAATATATATACAACAGTTTTTCCATTCTATAAAACGAATAATTGAGACCAGAACGAAAGTTATGGTCATTTCTACTTTCCGGGCAACCCAGGCTTCACGCTTGGGCGTTGGTCCAACAGGTTGAGTAGTTAGGGCCTTAGAAGTCAACGCCCGAAGCATAAAATGCAATAAAAATACAAAAGCTTTTCCATCGTATAAAAGGATTAATTGCAACCAGTTTGAGAGTGATGGTAATTTCTACGTTCCGGGCAACCTAGGCTTCACCATAGGGCGTTGTTCCACCAGATGGAATAGCTTGGGCCTTAGAAGTCAACGCCAGAAGCATAAAATACAATATAAATACAACAGTCTTTCCATCGTATAAAACGAATAATTGCAACCAGTATGAAAGTAAACGTCATTTCTACGTTCCGGGCAACCTAGGCTTCACCCAAGGGCGTTGTTCCACCAGATCGAATAGTTAGGACCTAAGAAGTGAACGCCAGAAGCATAAAATACAATATAAATACAACAGTTTTTCCATCATATAAAACGAATAATTGCAACCAGTATGAAAGCTATGGTCATTTCTACGTTCCGGGCAACCTAGACTTCACTCTAGTGCGCTGCTGCACCAGATCGAATAGTTAGGGACTTAGAAGTCAACGCCAGAAGCATAAAATACAAAATAAACAGAACAGTTTTTCCATTGTATAAAACGAATAATTGCTACCAGTATAAAAGCTATGGTCATTTCTACTTTACGGGCAACCTAGGCTACACCCTAGGGCGTTGCTCCTACAGATTGAATAGTTAGGGCCTTAGAAGTCAATGCCCGAAGCATAAAATGCAATAAAAATACAACGGTTTTTCCATCATATAACAGGAATATTTGCAACCAGTTTGAAAGTGATGGTAATTGCTACGTCCCGGGCAACTTATGCTTCACTCTAGGGCGTTGCTCCACCAGATCGAATAGTTAGTGCCTAAGAAGTCAACGCCAGAAGCATAAAATACAATATAAATACAACAGTTTTTCCATCGTATAAAACGAATAATTGCAACCAGTATGAAAGATAACGTCATTTCTACGTTCTGGGCAACCTAGGCTTCACCCTAGGGCGTTACTCCAACAGATTGAATAGTTAGGGCCTTAGAAGTCAACGCCCGAAGCATAAAATACAAAATAAATAGAACAGTTTTTCCATCATATACAACGAATAATTGCTACCGGTGTGAAAGTTATGGTCATTTCTACGTTCCGGGCAACCTAGGCTGCACCATAGGGCGTTGTTCCACCAGATGGAATAGTTAGGGCATAAGAAGTCAACGCCAGAAGCATAAAATACAATATAAATACAACAGTTTTTCAATCGCATAAAACGAGTAATTGCAACCAGTATGAAATTTAACGTCATTTCTACTTTCCGGGCAACCTAGGCTTCACCCTAGGGCGTTGCTCCAACAGATTGAATAGTTAGGGCCTTAGAAGTCAACGCCCGAAGCATAAAATACAAAATAAATAGTACAGTTTTTCCATTGTATTCAACGAATAATTGCTACCGGTGTGAAAGTTATGGTCATTTCTACGTTCCGGGCAACCTAGGCTGCACCATAGGGCGTTGCTCGACCAGATGGAATAGTTAGGGTCTAAGAAGTCAACACCGGAAGCATAAAATACAATATAAAAACAACAGCTTTGCCATCGTAGAAATCGAATAATTGCAACCTGTGTGAAGGTTATGGTCATATCTACGTTCCGGGCAACCTTGGCTTCACTGTAGCGTGTTGCCCCACCAGATCGAATAGGTAGGGCCTTAGGAGACAACGCCCGAAGCATAAAATACAAAATAAACAGAACAGTTTTTCCATTGTATAAAACGAATAATTGCTACCAGTGTAAAAGATATGGTCAGTTCTACGTTCCGGGCAACCTAGGCTTCACCCTAGGGCGTTGTTCCACCTGATCGAATAGTTAGGGCCTAAGAAGTCTACGCCTGAAGCATAAAATACATTAAAAATACAACAGTCTTTCCATCCTATAACAGGAATAATTGCAACCCGTGTGAAAGTGATGGTCATATGTACGTTCCAGGCAACCTAGGCCTCACTCTAGGGCGTTGTTCCACCAGATCGAATTGTTAGGGCCTAAGAAGTCAACGCCAGAAGCATAAGATACATAATAAATATAACAGTTTTTCCGTCGTATAGAACGAATAATAGCATCCAGTGTGAAAGTTATGGTCATTTCTACGTTCCGGGCAACCTAGGCTTCACTCTAGGGCGTTGCTCCGCCAGATCAAACAGTTAGGGCCTTAGAAGTCAACGCCCGAAGCATAAAATACAATATAAATACAACAGTTTTTCCATCATATAAAACGAATAATTGGAACCAGTATGAAAGCTATGGTCATTTCTACTTTACGGGCAACCTAGGCTACACCCTAGGGCGTTGCTACAACAGATTGAATAGTTAGGGCCTTATAGGTCAATGCCCGAAGCATAAAATGCAATAAGAATACAACAGCTTTTCCATCATATAACAGCAATAATTGCAACCAGTTTGAAAGTGATGGTCATTTCTACGTTCCGGGCAACCTAGGCTTCACTCTAGGGCGTTGTTCCAGCAGATGGAATAGTTGCGGCATAAGAAGTCAACGCCAGAAGAATAAAATACGGTATAAATACAACAGTTTTTCCATTGTACAAAACGAATAATTGCAACCAGTATGAAAGCTATGGTCATTTCTACTTTCCGTGCAACCTAGGCTTCACCCTAGGGCGTTGCTCCAACAGATTGAATAGTTAGGGCCTTAGAAGTCAACGCACGAAGCACGAAATACAAAATAAAAAGAACAGTTGTTCCATCGTATAAAACGAATAATTGCTATCAGTGTGAAAGTTATGGTAATTTCTACGTTCCGGGCAACCTAGGCTTCCCTCTATGGCGTTGTTCCACCAGATCGAAAAGTTAGGGCCTAAAAGATCAACGCCAGTAGCATAAAATACAATATAAATATAACAGTTTTTCCATCGTATAAAACAAATAATAACAAACAGTGTGAAAGTTCTGGTCATTTCTACGTTCCGGGCAACCTAGGCTTCACTCTAGGGCGTTGCTCCACCAGATCGAATAGTTAGGGCCTAAGAAGTTAACGCCAGAAGCATAAAATACAATATAAATACAACAGTTTTTCCATTCTATAAAACGAATAATTGAGACCAGAACGAAAGTTATGGTCATTTCTACTTTCCGGGCAACCCAGGCTTCACGCTTGGGCGTTGGTCCAACAGGTTGAGTAGTTAGGGCCTTAGAAGTCAACGCCCGAAGCATAAAATGCAATAAAAATACAAAAGCTTTTCCATCGTATAAAAGGATTAATTGCAACCAGTTTGAGAGTGATGGTAATTTCTACGTTCCGGGCAACCTAGGCTTCACCATAGGGCGTTGTTCCACCAGATGGAATAGCTTGGGCCTTAGAAGTCAACGCCAGAAGCATAAAATACAATATAAATACAACAGTCTTTCCATCGTATAAAACGAATAATTGCAACCAGTATGAAAGTAAACGTCATTTCTACGTTCCGGGCAACCTAGGCTTCACCCAAGGGCGTTGTTCCACCAGATCGAATAGTTAGGACCTAAGAAGTGAACGCCAGAAGCATAAAATACAATATAAATACAACAGTTTTTCCATCATATAAAACGAATAATTGCAACCAGTATGAAAGCTATGGTCATTTCTACGTTCCGGGCAACCTAGACTTCACTCTAGTGCGCTGCTCCACCAGATCAAATAGTTAGGGACTTAGAAGTCAACGCCACAAGCATAAAATACAATAAAGATGCAACAGTTATTCCATTGTATAGCATGGATAGTTGCAACCAGTGTGAAAGTTATGGTCATTTCTACGTTCCGGGCAACCTAGGCTTCACCCTAAGGCGTTGTTCCACCAGATGGAAAAGTTAGGGCCTAAGAAGTCAACGCCCGAAACATAAAACACGATATAAATACAACAGCTTTCCATCGTATAAAACGAATTATTGCAACCAGTGTGAAGGTTATGGTCATTACTCCGTTCCGGGCATCCTAGGCTTCACTGTAGGGTCTTGCTCCTCCAGATCAAATAGGTAGGGCCATAGAAGTCAACGCCCGAAGCATAAAATACAATAAATATACAAGAGCTTTTCCATCGTATAAAACGAATAATAGCAACCTGTGTGAAAGTAATGGACATTTCTACGTTCCGGGCATCCTGGACGTCACTCTACGGCGTGGCTCCAGCACATCTAATAGCTACGGCCTTAGAAGTCAACGCCAGAAGCATAAAACACAATATAAATACAACAGCTTTGCCATCGCATAAAATGAAAAATTGCAAACAGTGTGAAAGTTATGTCCATTTCTACGTTCCGGTCAACCTAGGCTTCACTGTAGGGTCTTGCTCCACCAGATCGATTAGGTAGGGCCATAGAAGTCAACGCTCGAAGCATAAAATACAATAAATATACAAGAGTTTTTCCATCGTATAACAGGAATAATTGCAACCATTGTGAATGTGGTGGTCATTTCTACGTTCCGGGCAACCTAGGTTTCACTCTAGGACGTTGCTCCACCAGATCGCATAGCTACGGCCTTAGAAGTCAACGCCAGAGGCATAAAATACAATATAAATACAACAGCTCTTCCATCGTATAAAACGAATAATTGCTACCAGTGTAAAAGTTATGGTCATTTCTACGTTCCGGGCAACCTAGGCTTGACCCCAGGGCGTTGTTCCACCAGATCGAATAGTTAGAGCCTAAGAATTGAACGCCAGAAGCATATAATGCAATATAAATACAACAGTTTTTCCATCGTATAAAACGAATAATTGCAACCAGTATGAAACTTATGGTCATTTCTACGTTCCTGACAACCTAGGCTTCACTGTAGTGTGTTGCTCCACCAAATCGAATAGGTGGGGCCATAGAAGTCAACGCCCGAAGCATAAAATACAATAAATATACAAGAGTTTTTCCACCGTATAACAGGAATAATTGCAACCAGTGTGAAAGGTATGCTAATTTCTACGTTCCTGGCAACCTAGGTTTCACTCTAGGGCGTTGCTCCACCAGATCGCATAGAAAGGGCCTTAGAAGTCAACGCCCGAAGCATAAAATAGAATAAAGATGCAACAGTTTTTCCATCGTATAACAGGAATAATTGCAACAAGTGTGAAGGTAATGGTATGTCCTACTTTCCGAGCAAGCTTGGCTTCACCCTAGGGTGTTGCTAAACCAGATCGAATAGGTAGTGCCCTAGAAGTCAGCGCCAGAAGCATAAAATACAATATAAATACAACAGTTTTTCCATCGTATAAAACGAATACTTGCAACCAGTATGAAAGTTATGGTCATTGCTACTTTCCGGGCAACCTAGGCTTCACCCTAGGGCGTTGCTCCAACAGATTGAATAGTTAGGGCCTTAGAAGACAACGCCGGAAGCATGAAATACAAAATAAATAGAACAGTTGTTCCAACGTATAAAACGAATAATTGCTACCAGTGTGAAAGTTATGGTAATTTCTACGTTCCGGGCAACCTAGGTTTCACTCTTGGGCGTTGCTCCACCAGATCGCATAGCTAGGGACTTAGAATTCAACGCCATAAGAATAAAATACAATATAAGTACAACAGTTTTTCCATCGTATAAAATGGATAATTGGAAAGATTGTGAAAGTAATGGTCATTTCTACGAGCCAGGCAACCTAGGAGTCACTCTAGGGCGTTACTCCACCACATCTAATAGCTACGGCCTTAGAAGTCAACGCCAGAAGCATAAAATACAATATAAATACAACACCTTTTCCATCGTATAAAATGAATAATAGCAAACAGTGTGAAAGTAATGGTCATTTCTACGTTCCGGCAACCTAGGCGTCACTCTAGGGTGTTGCTCCACCACAGCTAATAGCTACGGCCTTAGAAGTCAACGACAGAAGCATAAAATACAATATAAATACAACAGCTTTTCCATCGTATAACAGGAATAATTGCAACAAGTGTGAAGGTAATGGTATGTCCTACGTTCCGAGCAAGTTTGGCTTCACCCTAGGGTGTTTCTAAACCAGATCGAATAGTTAGGGCCTTAGAAGTCAACGCCCGAAGCATAAACTACAAAATAAATGGAACAGTTTTTCCATTGTATAAAACGAATAATTGCTACCAGTGTGAAAGTTATGGTCATTTTTACGTGCCGGGCAACCTAGGCTTCACTCTAGGGCGTTGATCCGCCAGATCGTATAGTTAGGGCCTTAGAAGTCAACGCCAGGGGCATAAAATAAAATAAAGATGCAACAGTTTTTCCATCGTATAAAACGAATAATTGAAACCAGTGGAAAAGTAATGGTCATTTCTACGTTCCGGGCAACCTAGGCTTCACCCTAGGGCGCTGCTCCACCAGATCGAATAGGTAGTGCCCTAGAAGTCAGCGCCAGAAGCATAAAATACAATATAAATCTAACAGTTTTTCCATCGTATAAAACGAATAATTGCAACCAGTATGAAAGTTATGGTCATTTCTACTTTCCGGGCAACCTAGGCTTCACCCTAGGGCGTTGCTCCACCACATCTAATAGCTACGGCCTTAGAAGTCAACGCCAGAAGCATAAAATACAATATAAATACAACACCTTTTCCATCGTATAACAGGAATAATTGCAACCAGTGTGAAAGTAATAGTCATTTCTACGTTCCGGGCAACGTAGGCTTCACTCTGGGCCGTTGCTACACCAGATCGAATAGTTAGGGCCTTAGAAGTCAACGCCCGAAACATAAAATAATATATAAATAGAACAGTTTTTCCATCGTGTAAAAAGAATAATTGCTACCAGTGTGAAAGTTATGGTCATTTCTACGTTCAGGGCAACCTAGGCTTCACTCTAGGGCGTTACTCCACCAGATCGAATAGTTAGGGCCTTAGAAGTCAACACCAGAAGCATAAAATACAATAAAGATGCAACAGTTTTTCCATCGTATAACAGGAATAATTGCAACCAGTGTGAAGGTAAAGGTATGTCCTACGCTCCGGGCAACCTAGGCTTCACTCCAGGGCGTTGCTCCACCAGATCGTATAGTTAGGGCCTTAGAAGTCAACGCCAGAAGCATAAAATACAAAATAAATAGAACAGTTTTTCCATTGTATAAAGCGAATAATTGCTGCCAGTGTGAAAGTTATGTTTATTTCTACGTTCCGGGCAACCTAGGCTTAACTGTAGGGTGTTGCTCCAACAGATCGAATAGGTAGGGCCATAGAAGTCAACGCCCGGAGAATAAAATACAATAAATATACAAGAGTTTTTCCATCCTATAACAGGAATAATGGCAACCCGTGTGAAAGTGATGGTCATTTCTACGTTCCAGGATACCTAGGCTTCACTCTAGGGCGTTGTTCCAACAGATCGAATAGATAGGGCCTAAGAAGTCAACGCCAGAAGCATAAAATACAATATAAATGTAACAGTTTTTCCATCGTATAAAACGAACAATAGCAGCCAGTGTGAAAGTTATGGTCATTTCTACGTTCCGGGCAACCTAGGCTTCACTCTAGGGCGTGGCTCCACCAGATCAAACAGTTAGGGCCTTAGAAGCCAACGCCCGAAGCACTAAATACAAGATAAATAGAACAGTTTTTCCATTGTATAAAACGAATAATTGCTACCAGTGTGAAAGTTATGGTCATTTTTACGTGCCGGGCAACCTAGGCTTCACTCTAGGGCGTTGATCCACCAGATCGTATAGTTAGGGCCTTAGAAGTCAACGCCAGGGGCATAAAATAAAATAAAGATGCAACAGTTTTTCCATCGTATAAAACGAATAATTGAAACCAGTGGAAAAGTAATGGTCATTTCTACGTTCCGGGCAACCTAGGCTTCACCCTAGGGCGCTGCTCCACCAGATCGAATAGGTAGTGCCCTAGAAGTCAGCGCCAGAAGCATAAAATACAATATAAATCTAACAGTTTTTCCATCGTATAAAACGAATAATTGCAACCAGTATGAAAGTTATGGTCATTTCTACTTTCCGGGCAACCTAGGCTTCACCCTAGGGCGTTGCTCCACCACATCTAATAGCTACGGCCTTAGAAGTCAACGCCAGAAGCATAAAATACAATATAAATACAACACCTTTTCCATCGTATAACAGGAATAATTGCAACCAGTGTGAAAGTAATTGTCATTTCTACGTTCCGGGCAACGTAGGCTTCACTCTGGGCCGTTGCTACACCAGATCGAATAGTTAGGGCCTTAGAAGTCAACGCCCGAAGCATAAAATAATATATAAATAGAACAGTTTTTGCATCGTGTAAAAAGAATAATTGCTACCAGTGTGAAAGTTATGGTCATTTCTACGTTCAGGGCAACCTAGGCTTCACTCTAGGGCGTTACTCCACCAGATCGAATAGTTAGGGCCTTAGAAGTCAACACCAGAAGCATAAAATACAATAAAGATGCAACAGTTTTTCCATCGTATAACAGGAATAATTGCAACCAGTGTGAAGGTAAAGCTATGTCCTACGCTCCGGGCAACCTAGGCTTCACTCCAGGGCGTTGCTCCACCAGATCGTATAGTTAGGGCCTTAGAAGTCAACGCCAGAAGCATAAAATACAAAATAAATAGAACAGTTTTTCCATTGTATAAAGCGAATAATTGCTGCCAGTGTGAAAGTTATGTTTATTTCTACGTTCCGGGCAACCTAGGCTTAACTGTAGGGTGTTGCTCCAACAGATCGAATAGGTAGGGCCATAGAAGTCAACGCCCGGAGAATAAAATACAATAAATATACAAGAGTTTTTCCATCCTATAACAGGAATAATGGCAACCCGTGTGAAAGTGATGGTCATTTCTACGTTCCAGGATACCTAGGCTTCACTCTAGGGCGTTGTTCCAACAGATCGAATAGTTAGGGCCTAAGAAGTCAACGCCAGAAGCATAAAATACAATATAAATGTAACAGTTTTTCCATCGTATAAAACGAACAATAGCAGCCAGTGTGAAAGTTATGGTCATTTCTACGTTCCGGGCAACCTAGGTTTCACTCTAGGGCGTTGCTCCACCAGATCAAACAGTTAGGGCCTTAGAAGCCAACGCCAGAAGCATAAAATACAATATAAATATAACAGTTTTTTCATCGTATAAAACGAATAATAGCAACCAGTGTGAAAGTTATGCACATTTCTACATTCCGGGCAACATAGGCTTCACTCTAGGGCGTTGCTCCACCAGATCAAACAGTTAGGGCCTTAGATATCAACGCCAGAAGCATAAAATACAATAAAGGTGCAACAGTTTTCCCATCGTATAAAATGAATAATTGCATACATTGTGAAAGCAATGGTCATTTCTACGTTCCGGGCAACCTAGGCTTCACCCTAGGGCGTTGTTCCACCAGATGGAATAGTTAGGGCCTAAGAAGTCAACGCAGAAGCATAAAATGAAATAAAAGTACAACAGCATTTCCATTGTATAAGAGGAATAATTGCTACCAGTGTGAAAGTGATGGTCATTTCTACGATCCGGGTAACCCATGTTTCACTCTAGGGCAATACTCCGCCACATCGAATAGCTACGGCCGTAGAAGTCAACGACTGAAGCATAAAATGCAATAAAAGTACAACAGTTTTTTCATCGTATAACAGGAATAATTGCAACCAGTGTGAAAGTAAAGGTCATTTCTACGTTCCGGGCAACCTATGCTTCACTCTAGGGCGTTGCTCCACCAGATCGAGTAGGTAGGGCCTTAGAAGTCCACGGCCGAAGCATAAAATACAAAATAAATAGAACAGTTTTTCCATTGTAAAAAGCGAATAATTGCTGCCAGTGTGAAAGTTATGGTCATTTCTACGTTCCGGGCAACCTAGGCTTCACTCTAGGGCGTTGTTCCACCAGATCGAAAAGTTGGGGCCTAAGAAATCAACGCCAGAAGCATAAAATACAATATAAATACAACAGCTTTGCCATCGCATAAAATGAAAAATTGCAAACAGTGTGAAAGTCATGTTCATTTCTACGTTCCGGTCAACCTAGGCTTCACTGTAGGGTCTTGCTCCACCAGATCGAATAGGTAGGGCCATAGAAGTCAACGCCCGAAGCATAAAATACAATAAATATACAACAGCTTTTCCATCGTATAACTGGAATAATTGCAACCAGTGTGAAAGTAATGGTCATTTCTACGTTCCAGGCAACCTAGGCTTCACTCTAGGGCGTTGCTCCTCCAGATCGAATAGTTAGGGCCTTAGAACTCAACGGCCGAAGCATAATATACAAAATAAATAGAAAGTTTTTCTATCGTATAAAACGAATAATTGATGCCAGTGTGAAAGTTATGTTCATTTCTACGTTCCGGGCAACCTAGGCTTCACTGTAGTCTGTTGCTCCAACAGATCGAATAGGTGGAGCCACAGAAGTCAACGCCCGAAGCATAAAATACAATAAATATACAAGAGTTTTTCCATCGTATAACAGGAATAATTGCAACCAGTGTGAAAGTGATGATCATTTCTACGTTCCGGCCAACCTAGGCTTCACTCTAGGGCGTTACTCCACCAGATCGAATAGTTAGGGCCTTAGAAGTCAACACCAGAAGCATAAAATACAATAAAGATGCAACAGTTTTTCCATTGTATAACAGGAATAATTGCAACGAGTGTGATAGTAATGGTTATTTCTACGTTCCGGGCAACCTAGGTTTCACTCTAGGGCGTGGCTCCACCAGCTCGAGTAGCTAGGGCCTCAGAAGTCTACGCTTGAAGCATAAAATACGATATAAATACAACAGTTTTTCCATCGTATAACAGGAATAATTGCAACCAGTGTGAAGGTAAAGGTATGTCCTGCGCTCCGGGCAACCTAGGCTTCACTCCAGGGCGTTGCTCCACCAGATCGTATAGTTAGGGCCTTAGAAGTCAACGCCAGAAGCATAAAATACAAAATAAATAGAACAGTTTTTCCATTGTATAAAGCGAATAATTGCTGCCAGTGTGAAAGTTATGTTTATTTCTACGTTCCGGGCAACCTAGGCTTAACTGTAGGGTGTTGCTCCAACAGCTCGAATAGGTAGGGCCATAGAAGTCAACGCCCGGAGAATAAAATACAATAAATATACAAGAGTTTTTCCATCCTATAACAGGAATAATTGCAACCAGTTTGAAAGTGATGGCCAATTCTACGTTCCGGGCAACCTAGGCTCCACCCTAGGCCGTTGTTCCACCAGATCGAATAGTTAGTGCCTTAGAAGTCAACGCCAGAAGCATAAAATACAATATAAATACAACAGTTTTTCCATCGTATAAAACGAATAATTGCAACCAGTATGAAACTTATGGTCATTTCTACTTTCCGAGCAACCTAGGCTTCCCTCTAGGGCGTTGCTCCACCAGATCGAATAGTTAGGGCCTTAGAAGTAAACGCCCGAAGCATAAAATACAAAATAAATAGAACAGTTTTTCCATCGTATAACAGGTATAACTGCAACCAGTGTGAAAGTACTGGTCATTTCTACGTTCCGGGTAACCTAGGTTTCACTCTAGGGCGTTGCTCCACGAGATCGAAAAGCTAGGAACTTAGAATTCAACGCCAGAAGAATAAAATACAATATAAGTACAACAGTTTCCCCATCGTATAAAATGAATAATTGCATACATTGTGAAAGCAATGGTCATTTCTACGTTCCGGGCAACCTAGGCTTCACCCTAGGGCGTTGTTCCACCAGATGGAATAGTTAGGGCCTAAGAAGTCAACGCCAGAAGCATAAAATGAAATAAAAATACAACAGCATTTCCATTGTATAACAGGAGTAATTGCTACCAGTGTGAAAGTGATGGTCATTTCTACGATCCGGGTAACCCATGTTTTACTCTAGGGCAATACTCCGCCACATCGAATAGCTACGGCGGTAGAAGTCAACGACTGAAGCATAAAATGCAATAAAAGTACAACAGTTTTTTCATCGTATAACAGGAATAATTGCAGCAAGCCTGAAGGTAATGGTCATTTCTACGTTCCGGGCACCCTAGACATCAGTCTTGGGCGTTGTTCCACCAGATGGAATAGTTAGGGCCTAAGAAGTCAACGCCAGAAGCATAAAATACGATATAAATACAACAGCTTTTCCATCGTATAAAACGAATAATGGTAACCAGTGTGAAAGTTATAGTCATTCCTACGTTCCGGGCAACCTAGGCTTCACTCCAGGACGATGCTCCACCAGATCGTATAGTTAGGGCCTTAGAAGTCAACGCCCGAAGCATAAAATACAAAATAAATAGAACAGTTTTTCCATCACTATAAAACGAATAATTAATACCAGTGTGAAAGTTATGGTCATTTCTACTTTCCGGGCAACCTACGCTTCTCCCTAGGGCGTTGTTCCACCAGATGGAATAGTTAGGGCCTAAGAAGTCAACGCCAGAAGCATAAAATACGATATAAATACAACAGCTTTTCCATCGCATAAAACGAATAATTGCAACCAGTGTGAAAGTTATGGTCATTTCTATGTTCCGGGCAACCTAGGCTTCACCCTTGGACGTTGCTCCTACAGATTGAGTAGTTAGGGCCTTAGAAGTCAATGCCCGAAGCATAAAATGCAATAAAAATACAACAGTTCTTCCATCGTATAGCAGGAATAATTTGCAACGAGTGTGATAGTAGTGGTCATTTCTGCGTTCCGGGCAACCTAGGTTTCACTCCAGGGCGTTGCTCCACCAGATCGAATAGTTACGGACTAAGAAGTCAACGCCAGAAGCATAAAATACAATAAAGGTGCAACAGTTTTTCCATCGTATAACAGGTTTAACTGCAACCAGTGTGAAAGTACTGGTCATTTCTACGTTCCGGGTAACCTAGGTATCACTCTAGGGCGTTGCTCCACGAGATCGAAAAGCTAGGAACTTAGAATTCAACGCCAGAAGAATAAAATACAATATAAGTACAACAGTTTTCCCATCGTATAAAATGAATAATTGCATACATTGTGAAAGCAATGGTCATTTCTACGTTCCGGGCAACCTAGGCTTCACCCTAGGGCGTTGTTCCACCAGATGGAATAGTTAGGGCCTAAGAAGTCAATGCCAGAAGCATAAAATGAAATAAAAATACAACAGCATTTCCATTGTATAACAGGAATAATTGCTACCAGTGTGAAAGTGATGGTCATTTCTACGATCCGGGTAACCCATGTTTCACTCTAGGGCAATACTCCGCCACATCGAATAGCTACGGCCGTAGAAGTCAACGACTGAAGCATAAAATGCAATAAAAGTACAACTTTTTTTTCATCGTATAACAGGAATAATTGCAGCAAGCCTGAAGGTAATGGTCATTTCTACGTTCCGGGCACCCTAGGCATCAGTCTTGGGCGTTGTTCCACCAGATGGAATAGTTAGGGCCTAAGAAGTCAACGCCAGAAGCATAAAATACGATATAAATACAACAGCTTTTCCATCGTATAAAACGAATAATGGTAACCAGTGTGAAAGTTATAGTCATTCCCACGTGCTGGGCAACCTAGGCGTCATTCTAGGGCGTTGCTCCACCACATCGAATAGCTACGGCCTTAGAAGTCAACGCCTGAAGCAAAAAATGCAATAAAAATGCAACAGTTTTTTCATCGTATAACAGGAATAATTGCAACAAGCGTGAAGGTAATGGTCATTTCTACGTTCCGGGCACCCTAGGCATCACTCTTGGGCGTTGTTCCACCAAATGGAATGGTTAGGGCCTAAGAAGTCAGCGCCAGAAGCATAAAATACGATACAAATACAACAGCTTTTCCATCGTATAAAACGAATAATGGTAACCAGTGTGAATGTTATGGTCATTTCTACGTTCCGAGCAACCTAGGCTTCACTCCAGGACGATGCTCCACCAGATCGAATAGTTAGGGCCTTAGAAGTCAACGCCCGAAGCATAAAATACAAAATAAATAGAACAGTTTTTCCATCGTATAAAACGAATAATTAATACCAGTGTGAAAGTTATGGTCATTTCTACTTTCCGGGCAACCTACGCTTCTCCCTAGGGCGTTGTTCCACCAGATGGAATAGTTAGGGCCTAAGAAGTCAGCGCCAGAAGCATAAAATACGATACAAATACAACAGCTTTTCCACCGTATAAAACGAATAATGGTAACCAGTGTGAATGTTATGGTCATTTCTAGGTTCCGGGCAACCTAGGCTTCACTCCAGGACGATGCTCCTCCAGATCGAATAGTTAGGGACTAAGAAGTCAACGCCAGAAGCATAAAATACAATAAAGATGCAACAGTTGTTCCATCGTATAACAGGGATAACTGCAAACAGTGTGAAAGTACAGGTCATTTCGACGTTCCGGGTAATCCAGGTTTCACTATAGGGCGTTGCTCCACCAGATGGAATAGCTAGGGACTTAGAATTCAACGCCAGAAGAATAAAATACAATCTAAGTACAGCAGCTTTTCCACCGAATAAAATGAATAGTTGCATACATTGTGAAAGCAACGGTCATTTCTACGTTCCGGGCAACCTAGGCTTCACTCTAGGGCGTTGCCCCACCAGATCGAATAGCTAGGGACTTAGAATTCAATGCCAGAAGCATAAAATACAAAATAAATAGAACAGTTCTTCCATGTATAAAACGAGTAATTGCTACCAGTGTGAAAGTTATGGTCATTTCTACGTTCCGGGCAACCTAGGCTTCACTCCAGGGCGTTGTTCCACCAGATGGAATAGTTAGGGCCTAAGAAGTCAACGCCAGAAGCATAAAATACGATATAAATACTACAGCTTTTCCATCGTATAAAACGAATAATTGCTACCAGTGTGAAAGTTATGGTCATTTCTACGTTCCGGGCAACCGAGGCTTCACCCTAGGGCGTTGTTCCACCAGATGGAATAGTTAGGGCCTAAGAAGTCAACGCCAGAAGCATAAAATACAATAAAGATGCAACAGTTTTTCCATCGTATAACAGGAATAATTGCAACCAGTGTGAAGGTAATGGTATGTTCTACGTTCCGGGCAACCTAGGCTTCACTCTAGGGCGGTGCCCCACCAGGTTAAATAGTTAGGGCCTAAGAAGTCAACGCCAGAAGCATAAAATACAATATAAATACAACAGCCTTTAGATCGTATATAATGTATATTTGCAAACAGTGTGAAAGTAATGGTCATTTCTACGTTCCTGGTAACCTAGGCTTCACTCTATGGCGTTGTCCCACCAGATCGAATAGTTAGGGCCTAAGAAGTCAACGCCAGAAGAATAAAATACAAAATAAACACAACAGCCTTTACACCGTATAAAACGAATAATTGCAACCTGTGTGAAGGTTATGGTCATATCTACGTTCCGGGCAACATAGGCTTCACTGTAGGGCGTTGCTCCACCAGATCGAAATGTTAGGGCCTAAGAAGTCAACGCCCGAAGCATAAAATACGATATAAATACAACAGCTTTTCCATCATATTAAATGAATAATTGCAAACAGTGTGAAAGAAGTGGTCATTTCTACGTTCCGAGCAACCTAGGCTTCACTCTAGGGCGGTGCTCCACCATATCGCATAGCTACGGCCTTAGAAGCCTACGCCTGAAGCACAAAATACAATAAAAATACAACAGTCTTTTCATGGTATAACAGGAATAATTGCAACAAGCGTGAAAGTAATGATCATTTCGGCGTTTCGGGCATCCTAGACTTAACTCTGAGGCATTGCTCCACCAGATCGAATAGTTAGGGCCTAAGAAGTAAACGCCAGAAGCATAAAATACAATATAAATATAACAGTTTTCCCACCGTATAAAACGAATAATAGCAACCAGTGTGAAAGTTATGGTCATTTTTACATTCCGGGCAACCTAGGCTTCACTCTAGGGCGTTGCTCCACCAGATCAAACAGTTAGGGCCTTAGATGTCAACGCCAGAAGCATAAAATACAATAAAGGTGCAACAGTTTTTCAATCGTATAACAGGTATAACTGCAACCAGTGTGAAAGTACTGGTCATTTCTACGTTCCGGGTAACCTAGGTTTCACTCTAGGCCGTTGCTCCACGAGATCGAAAAGCTAGGGACTTAGAATTCAACGACAGAAGAATAAAATACAATATAAGTACAACAGTTTTTCCATCGTATAAAATGAATATTTGCAAACATTGTGAAAGCAATGGTCATTTCTACGTTCCGGGCAACCTAGGCTTCACTCTAGGGCGTTGCCCCACCAGATCGAATAGCTAGGGACTTAGAATTCAATGCCAGAAGCATAAAATACAAAATAAATAGAACAGTTCTTCCATGTATAAAACGAATAATTGCTACCAGTGTGAAAGTTATGGTCATTTCTGCGTTCCGGGCAACCTAGGCTTCACCCAAGGGCGTTGCTCCAACAGATTGAATAGTTAGGGCCTTAGAAGTCAATACCCGAAGCATAAAATGCAATAAATATACAACAGTTTTTCCACCGTATAGCAGGAATAATTTGCAACCATTGTGATAGTAGCGGTCATTTCTACGTTCCGGGCTACCTAGGTTTTTCTCCAGGGCGTTGCTCCACCAGATCGAATAGTTACGGCCTAAGAAGTCAACGCCAAAAGCATAAAACACGATATAAATACAACAGCTTTTCCATAGTATAAAAGGAATAATTGCAAACATGTGTGAAAGTAATGGTCATTTCTACGTTCCGGGCAACCTAGGCTTCACCCTACGGCGTTGTTCCACCAGGTCGAATAGCTAGGGACTTAGAATTCAACGCCATAAGAATAAAATACAATATAAATATGACTGATATTCCATCGTTTATATCGAATAATAGGAACCAGTGTGAAAGTTATGGTCATTTCTACTTTCCGGGCAACCTAAGCTTCACTCTAGGGCGTTGCTCCACCACATCAAACAGTTAGGGCCTTAGAAGTCAACGCCCGAAGCATAAAATACAAAATAAATATAACAGTTTTTCCATCGTATAAAACGAATAATAGCAACCAGTGTGAAAGTTATGGTCACTTCTACGTTCCGGGCAACCTAGGCTTCACTCTAGGGCGTTGCTCCACCAGATCAAACAGTTAGGGTCTTAGAAGCCAACGCCCGAAGCATTAAATACAAAATAAATAGAACAGTTTTTCCATCGTATAAAACGAGTAATTGCAACCAGTATGAAGGTTAACGTCATTTCTACTTCCCGGGCAACCTAGGCTTCACCCTATTGCGTTGCTCCAACAGATTGAATAGCTGGGGCCTAAGAAGTCAACGCCAGAAGCATAAAATACGATAAAGATGCAACAGTTTTTCCATCGTATAAAACGAATAATAGCAACCAGTGTCAAAGTTATGGTCATTTCTACATTCCGAGCAATCTAGGCGTCACTCTAGGGCGTTGCTCCAGCAGATCGAATAGTTAGGTCCTTAGAAGTCAACGCCAGAAGCATAAAATACGATATAAATGCAACAGCTTTTCCATAGTATAAAAGGAATAATTGCAAACAGTGTGAAAGTAATGGTCATTTCTACGATCCGGGCAACCTAGGCTTCACCCTACGGCGTTGTTCCACCAGGTCGAATAGTTAGGGCCTAAGAATTCAACACCAGAAGAATAAAACATAAAATAAACACTACAGCCTTTACACCGTATAAAACGAATTATTGCAGCCTGTGTGAAGGTTACGGTCATATCTTCGTTCCGGGCAACATAGGCTTCACTGTAGGGCGTTGCTCCACCAGATCGAAATGTTAGGGCCTAAGAAGTCAACGCCCGAAGCATAAAATACGATATAAATACAACAGCTTTTCCATCATATTAAATGAATAATTGCAAACAGTGTGAAAGAAGTGGTCATTTCTACGTTCCGAGCAACCTAGGCTTCACTCTAGGGCGGTGCTCCACCATATCGAATAGCTACGGCCTTAGAAGCCTACGCCTGAAGCACAAAATACAATAAAAATGCAACAGTCTTTTCATGGTATAACAGGAATAATTGCAACAAGCGTGAAAGTAATGGTCATTTCGGCGTTTCGGGCATCCTAGACTTAACTCTGAGGCATTGCTCCACCAGATCGAACAGTTAGGGCCTTAGATATCAACGCCAGAAGCATAAAATACAATAAAGGTGCAACAGTTTTTCCATCGTATAACAGGTATAACTGCAACCAGTGTGAATGTACTGGTCATTTCTACGTTCCGGGTAACCTAGGTTTCACTCTAGGGCGTTGCTCCACGAGATCGAAAAGCTAGGGACTTAGAATTCAACGCCAGAAGAATAAAATACAATATAAGTACAACAGTTTTTCCATCGTATAAAATGAATATTTGCAAACATTGTGAAAGTAATGGTCATTTCTACGTTCCGGGCAACCTATGCGACACTCTAGAGCGTTGCCCCACCACATCTAATAGCTACGGCCTTAAAAGTCAACGCCAGAAGAATAAAGTTCAATATAAATACAACAGCTTTTCCATCGTATAAAATGAATAATTGCAAACAGTATGAAAGTACTGGTCATTTCTACGTTCCGGGTAACCTAGGTTTCACTCTAGGGCGTTGCTCCACCAGATCGAATAGCTAGGGACTTAGGATTCAACGCCATAAGAATAAAATACAATATAAATATAACTGATTTTCCATCGTTTATATCGAATAATAGGAACCAGTGTGAAAGTTATGGTCATTTCTACTTTCCGGGCAACCTAAGCTTCACTCTAGGGCGTTGCTCCACCACATCAAACAGTTAGGGCCTTAGAAGTCAACGCCCGAAGCATAAAATACAAAATAAATATAACAGTTTTTCCATCGTATAAAACGAATAATAGCAACCAGTGTGAAAGTTATGGTCACTTCTACGTTCCGGACAACCTAGGCTTCATTCTAGGGCGTTGCTCCACCAGATCAAACAGTTAGGGTCTTAGAAGCCAACGCCCGAAGCATTAAATACAAAATAAATCGAACAGTTTTTCCATCGTATAAAACGAGTAATTGCAACCAGTATGAAAGTTAACGTCATTTCTACTTCCCGGGCAACCTAGGCTTCACCCTATTGCGTTGCTCCAACAGATTGAATAGTTGGGGCCTTAGAAGTCAACGCCCGAAGCATAAACGGCAATAAAAATACAACAGTTTTTCCATCGTATAACAGGGTTAATTGCAACCGGTTTGAAAGTGATGGCCAATTCTACGTTCCGGGCAACCTAGGCTTCACTCTAGGGCGTTGCTCCACCAGATCGAATGGTTAGTGCCTTAGAAGTCAACGACAGAAGCATAAAATGCAATAAAAGTACAACAGTTTTTTCATCGTATAACAGGAATAATTGCAGCAAACGTGAAGGTAATGGTCATTTCTACGTTCCGGGCACCCTAGGCATCGCTCTTGGGCGTTGGTCCACCAGATGGAATAGTTAGGGCCTAAGAAGTCAACGCCAGAAGCATAAAATACGATACAAATGCAACAGCTTTTCCATCGTATAAAACGAATAATGGTAACCAGTGTGAAAGTTATGGTCATTTCTACGTTCCTGGCAACCTAGGCTTCACTCTAGGACGATGGTCCACGAGATCGAATAGTTAGGGCCTAAGAAGTCAACGCCAGAAGCATAAAATACAATAAAGATGCAAAAGTTGTTCCATCGTATAACAGGAATAACTGCAAACAGTGTGAAAGTACAGGTCATTTCTACGTTCCGGATAATCCAGGTTTCACGCTAGGGCGTTGCTCCAACAGATCGAATAGCTAGGGACTTAGAATTCAACGCCAGAAGAATAAAATACAATCTAAGTACAACAGTTCTTCCACCGAATAAAATGAATAATTGCATACATTGTGAAAGCAATGGCCATTTCTACACTTCGGGCAACCTTGGCTTCACTCTGGGCCGTTGCTCCACCAGATCGAATAGCTAGGGACTTAGAATTCAATGCCAGAAGCATAAAATGCAATATATATATAACAGCTTTTCTATGTATAAGACGAATAATTGCTACCAGTGTGAAATAGTTGGTCATTTCTACGTTCCGGGCAACCTAGGCTTCACCCTAGGGCGTTGTTCCACCAGATGGAATAGTTAGGGCCTAAGAAGTCAACGCCAGAAGCATAAAATGAAATAAAAATACAACAGCTTTTCCATTGTATAACAGGAATAATTGCTACCAGTGTGAAAGTGATGGTCATTTCTACGATCCGGGTAACCCAGGTTTCACTCTAGGGCAATACTCCGCCACATCGGATAGCTACGGCCGTAGAAGTCAACGACTGAAGCATAAAATACGATATAAATACAACAGCTTTTCCATCGTATAAAACGAATAATGGTAACCAGTGTGAAAGTTATAGTCATTCCTACGCGCTGGGCAACCTAGGCGTCACTCTAGGGCGTTGCTCCACCACATCGAATAGCTACGGCCTTAGAAGTCAACGCCTGAAGCAAAAAATGCAATAAAAATGCAACAGTTTTTTCATCGTATAACAGGAATAATTGCAACAAGCGTGAAGGTAATGGTCATTTCTACGTTCCGGGCACCCTATGCATCACTCTTGGGCGTTGTTCCACCAAATGGAATGGTTAGGGCCTAAGAAGTCAGCGCCAGAAGCATAAAATACGATACAATTACAACAGCTTTTCCATCGTATAAAACGAATAATGGTAACCAGTGTGAATGTTATGGTCATTTCTACGTTCCGGGCAACCTAGGCTTCACTCCAGGACGATGCTCCACCAGATCGAATAGTTAGGGCCTTAGAAGTCAACGCCCGAAGCATAAAATACAAAATAAATAGAACAGTTTTTCCATCGTATAAAACGAATAATTAATACCAGTGTGAAAGTTATGGTCATTTCTACTTTCCGGGCAACCTACGCTTCTCCCTAGGGCGTTGTTCCACCAGATGGAATAGTTAGGGCCTAAGAAGTCAACGCCAGAAGCATAAAATACGATATAAATACAACAGCTTTTCCATCGTATAAAACGAATAATTGCAACCAGTGTGAAAGTTATGGTCATTTCTATGTTCCGGGCAACCTAGGCTTCACCCTTGGACGTTGCTCCTACAGATTGAGTAGTTAGGGCCTTAGAAGTCAATGCCCGAAGCATAAAATGCAATAAAAGTGCAACAGTTTTTCCATCGTATAACAGGAATAATTGCTACCAGTGTGAAAGTGATGGTCATTTCTACGATCCGGGTAACCCAGGTTTCATTCTAGGGCAATACTCCGCCACATCGAATAGCTACGGCCGTAGAAGTCAACGACTGAAGCATAAAATGCAATAAAAGTACAACAGTTTTTTCATCGTATAACAGGAATAATTGCAGCAAGCCTGAAGGTAATGGTCATTTCTTCGTTCCGGGCACCCTAGGCATCAGTCTTGGGCGTTGTTCCACCAGATGGAATAGTTAGGGCCTAAGAAGTCAACGCCCGAAGCATAAAATACGATATAAATACCACAGCTTTTCCATCATATTAATTGAATATTTGCAAACAGTGTGAAAGAAGTGGTCATTTCTACGTTCCGAGCAACCTAGGCTTCACCATAGGGCGTTGCTCCAACAGATTGAATAGTTAGGGCCTTAGAAGACAATGCCCGAAGCATAAAATGAAATAAAAATACAACAGCTTTTCCATTGTATAACTGGATATAATTGCAGCCAGTTTGAAAGTGATGGTCATTTCTACGTTCCGGGTAACCCAGGTTTCACTCTAGAGCATTGCTCCACCACATCGAATAGCTACGGCCGTAGAAGTCAACGACTGAAGCATAAATTGCAATAAAAGTACAACAGTTTTTTCATCGTATAACAGGAATGATTGCTGCAAGCGTGAAGGTAATGGTCATTTCTACGTTCCGGCCACCCTAGGCATCACTCTTGGGCGTTGTTCCACCAGATGGAATAGTTAGGGCCTAAGAAGTCAACGCCAGAAGCATAAAATACGATACAAATGCAACAGCTTTTCCATCGTATAAAACGAATAATGGTAACCAGTGTGAAAGTTATGGTCATTTCTACGTTCCGGGCAACCTAGGCTTCACTCTAGGACGATGGTCCACGAGATCGAATAGTTAGGGCCTAAGAAGTCAACGCCAGAAGCATAAAATACAATAAAGATGCAACAGTTGTTCCATCGTATAACAGGAATAACTGCAAACAGTGTGAAAGTACAGGTCATTTCTACGTTCCGGATAATCCAGGTTTCACTCTAGGGCGCTGCTCCACCAGATCGAATAGCTAGGGACTTAGAATTCAATGCCAGAAGCATAAAATGCAATATATATATAACAGCTTTTCTATGTATAAGACGAATAATTGCTACCAGTGTGAAATAGTTGGTCATTTCTACGTTCCGGGCAACCTAGGCTTCAGCCTAGGGCGTTGTTCCACCAGATGGAATAGTTAGGGCCTAAGAAGTCAACGCCAGAAGCATAAAATGAAATAAAAATACAACAGCTGTTCCATTGTATAACAGGAATAATTGCTACCAGTGTGAAAGTGATGGTCATTTCTACGATCCGGGTAACCCAGGTTTCACTCTAGGGCAATACTCCGCCACATCGGATAGCTAGGGCCGTAGAAGTCAACGACTGAAGCATAAAATACGATATAAATACAACAGCTTTTCCATCGTATAAAACGAATAATGGTAACCAGTGTGAAAGTTATAGTCATTCCTACGTGATGGGCAACCTAGGCGTCACTCTAGGGCGTTGCTCCACCACATCGAATAGCTACGGCCGTAGAAGTCAACGACTGAAGCATAAAATGCAATAAAAGTACAACAGCTTTTCCATTGTATAACTGGCTATAATAGCAACCAGTTTGAAAGTGATGGTCATTTCTACGTTCTGGGTAACCCGGGTTTCACTCTAGAGCATTACTTCACCACACCGAATAGCTACGGCCGTAGAAGTCAACGACTGAAGCATAAAATGCAATAAAAGTACAATAGTTTTTTCATCGTATAACAGGAATAATTGCTGCAAGCGTGAAGGTAATGGTCATTTCTACGTTCCGGGCACCCTAGGCATCACTCTTGGGCGTTGTTCCACCAGATGGAATAGTTAGGGCCTAAGAAGTCAACGCCAGAAGCATAAAATAAGATACAAATGCAATAGCTTTTCCATCGTATAAAACGAATAATGGTAACCGGTGTGAAAGTTATGGTCATTTCTACGTTCCGGGCAACCTAGGCTTCACTCTAGGACGATGGTCCACGATATCGAATAGTTAGGGCCTAAGAAGTCAACGCCAGAAGCATAAAATACAATAAAGATGCAACAGTTGTTCCATCGTATAACAGGAATAACTGCAAACAGTGTGAAAGTACAGGTCATTTCTACGTTCCGGATGATCCAGGTTTCACTCTAGGGCGTTGCTCCACCAGATCGAATAGCTAGGGACTTAGAATTCAACGCCAGAAGAATAAAATACAATATAAATACAACAGCTTTGCCATCGTATAAAATGAATTATTGCAAACAGTGTGAAGGTAATGGTCATTTCTACGTTCCGGGCAACCTATGCGCCACTCTAGAGCGTTGCTCCACCACATCTAATAGCTACGGCCTTAAAAGTCAACGCCAGAAGAATAAAATGCAATATAAATACAACAGCTTTTCCATCGTATAAAATGAATTATTGCAAACAGTATGAAGGTACTGGTCATTTCTACGTTCCGGGTAACCTAGGTTTCACTCTAGGGCGCTGCTCTACCAGATCGAATAGCTAGGGACTTAGAATTCAACGCCATAAGAACAAGATACAATATAAATATAACAGTTTTTCCATCGTATAAAACGAATATTAGCAACTAGAGTGAAAGTTATGGTCATTTCAACGTTCCGGGCAATCTAGGCTTCACACTAGGGCGTTGCTCCTCCAGATCAATCAGTTAGGGCCTTAGAAGTAAACGCCCGAAGCATAAAATGCAAAATAAATAGAACAGTTTTTCCATTGTATAAAACGAATAATTGCTACCAGTGTAAAAGTTATGGTCATATCTACGTTCCGGGCAACCTAGGCTTCACCCTAGGGCGTTGTTCCACCAGATCGAAAAGTTAGGGCCTAAGAAGTGAACGCCAGAAGCATAAAATACAAAATAAATAGAACAGTTTTTCTATTGTATAAAACGAATAATTGCTGCCAGTGTGAAAGTTATGTTCATTTCCACATTCCGAGCAACCTAGGCGTCACTCTAGATCGTTGCTCCATCAGATCGAATAGCTAGGGCCTTAGAAGTCAACGCCAGAAGCATAAAATACAATAAAGAAGCAAACGTTTTTCCATCGTATAACAGGAATAACTGCAAACAGTATGAAAGTACTGGTCATTTCTACGTTCCGGGTAACCTAGGTTTCACCCTAGGGCGTTGTTCCACCAGATCGAATAGTTAGGGCCTAAGAAGTGAACGCCAGAAGCATAAAATACAATATAAATACAACAGTTTGTCCATCATATAAAACGAATAATTGCAATCAGTATGAACGTTATGGTCATTTCTACTTTCCGGGCAACCTGGGCTTCACCCTAGGGCGTTGCACCAACAGATTGAATAGTTAGGGCCTTAGAAGTCAATGCCCGAAGCATAAAATGAAATAAAAATACAACAATTTTTCCATCATATAACAGGAATAATTGCAACCAGTTTGAAAGTGATGGGCATTTCTACGTTCCAGGCAACCTAGGCTTCACTCTAGGGCGTTGTTCCACCGGATCGAATAGCTAGGGCCTAAGAAGTCAACGCCAGAAGCATAAAATACAATATAAATACAACAGCTTTGCCATCGTATAAAATGAATTATTGCAAACAGTGTGAAGGTAATGGTCATTTCTACGTTCCGAGCAACCTAGGCATCACCGTAGGGCGTTGTCCCACCAGATGGAATAGTTGGGGCCTAAGAAGTCAACGCCAGAAGGATAAAATACAACATAAATACAACAGTTTTTCCATCGTATAGAATGAATAATTGCAACCAGTGTGAAAGATATAGCCATTTCTACATTTCGAGCAACCTAGGCTTCACTCTAGGGCGTTGTTCCACCAGATCGAATAGTTAGGGCCTGAGAAGTGAACGCCAGAAGCATAAAACACAATATAAATACAGCAGCTTTTCCATCGTATAAAACGAATAATTGCAACCAGTGTGAAAGTTATGGTCATTTCTGCGTTCCGGGCAACCTAGGCTTCACGCAAAGGCGTTGCTCCAACAGATTGAATAGTTAGGGCCTTAGAAGTCAATGCCCGAAGCATAAAATGCAATAAATATACAACAGTTTTTCCATCGTATAGCAGGAATAATTTGCAACCAGTGTGATAGTAGTGGTCATTTCTACGTTCCGGGCTACCTAGGTTTCTCTCCAGGGCGCTGCTCCACCAGATCGAATAGTTACGGCCTAAGAAGTCAACGCCAGAAGCATAAAATACGATAAAGATGCAACAGTTTTTCCATCGTATAAAACGAATAATTGCAACCAGTGTGAAAGTTATGGTCATTTCTACATTCCGGGCAACCTGGGCGTCACTCTAGGGCGTTGCTCCAGCAGATCGAATAGTTAGGTCCTTAGAAGTCAACGCCAGAAGCATAAAATACGATATAAATACAACAGCTTTTCCATAGTATAAAAGGAATAATTGCAAACAGTGTGAAAGTAATGGTCATTTCTACGTTCCGGGCAACCTAGGCTTCACTCTACGGCGTTGTTCCACCAGATCGAATAGTTAGGGCCTAAGAAGTCAACACCAGAAGAATAAAATACAAAATAAACACAACAGCCTTTACACGGTATAAAATGAATTATTGCAAACAGTATGAAAGTACTGGTCATTTCTACGTTCCGGGTAACCTAGGTTTCACTCTAGGGCGTTGCTCCACCAGATTGAATAGCTAGGGACTTAGAATTCAACGCCATAAGAATAAAATACAATATAAGTACAACAGTTTTTCCATCGTATAAAATGAATAATTGCAACCAGTGTGAAACTTATGGTCATTTCTACATTTCGAGCAACCTAGGCTTCACTCTAGGGCGTTGCTTCATCTGATCGAATAGTTAGGGCCTTAGAAGTCAACGCTAGAAGCAAAATATACAATAAAGATGCAACAGTTTTTCCATCGTATAACAGGAATAACTGCAAACAGTGTGAAAGTACTGGTCATTTCTACGTTCCGGGTAATCCAGGTTTCACTCTAGGGCGTTGCTCCACCAGATCGAACAGCTAGGGACTTAGAATTCAATGCCAGAAGCATAAAATGCAATATATATATAACAGCTTTTCCATGTATAGAACGAATAATTGCTACCAGTGTGAAATAGTTGGTCATTTCTACGTTCCGGGCAACCTAGGCTTCACCCTAGGGCGTTGTTCCACCAGATGGAATATTTAGGGCCTAAGAAGTCAACGCCAGAAGCATAAAATACAATAAAGATGCAACAGTTTTTCCATCGTATAACAGGAATAATTGCAACCAGTGTGAAGGTAATGGTATGTTCTACGTTCCGGGCAACCTAGGTTTCACTCTAGGGCGTTGCTCCACGAGATCGAAAAGCTAGGGACTTAGAATTCAACGACAGAAGAATAAAATACAATATAAGAACAACAGTTTTTCCATCGTATAAAATGAATATTTTCAAACATTGTGAAAGTAATGGTCATTTCTACGTTCCGGGCAACCTATGCGCCACTCTAGAGCGATGCTCCACCACATCTAATAGCTACGGCCTTAAAAGTCAACGCCAGAAGAATAAAATGCAATATAAATACAACAGCTTTTCCATCGTATAAAATGAATTATTGCAAACAGTATGAAAGTACTGGTCATTTCTACGTTCCGGGTAACCTAGGTTTCACTCTAGGGCGCTGCTCTACCAGATCGAATAGCTAGCGACTTAGAATTCAACGCCATAAGAATAAAATACAATATAAATATAACAGTTTTTCCATCGTATAAAACGAATATTAGCAGCTAGAGTGAAAGTTATGGTCATTTCAACGTTCCGGGCAATCTAGGCTTCACACTAGGGCGTTGCTCCTCCAGATCAATCAGTTAGGGCCTTAGAAGTCAACGCCCGAAGCATAAAATGCAAAATAAATAGAAAAGTTTTTCCATTGTATAAAACGAATAATTGCTACCAGTGTAAAAGTTATGGTCATATCTACGTTCCGGGCAACCTAGGCTTCACTCCAGGGCGTTGTTCCACCAGATGGAATAGTTAGGGCCTAAGAAGTCAACGCCAGAAGCATAAAATACGATATAAATACTACAGCTTTTCCATCGTATATAATGTATATTTGCAAACAGTGTGAAAGTAATGGTCATTTCTACGTTCCTGGTAACCTAGGCTTCACTCTAGGGCGTTGTCCCACCAGATCGAATAGTTAGGGCGTAAGAAGTCAACGCCAGAAGTATAAAATGCAATATAAGTACAACAGTTTACCATCGTATAAAATGAATAATTGCAAACATTGTGAAAGTAATGGTCATTTCTACGTGCCGGGCAACCTAGGCGTCACTCTAGGGCGTTGCTCCACCACAGCTAAAAGCTACGGCCTTAGAAGTCAACGCCAGAAGCATAAAATACAATAAATATGCAACAGATTTTCCACCGTATAGCATGACTAATTGCAACCAGTGCGAAAGTAATGACCATTTCGACGTTCCGGGCATCCTAGGCTTAACTCTGTGGCGTTGCTCCACCAAATCGAAGAGATAGGGCCTTAGAAGTCAACGCCAGAAGCATAAAATACAATATAAATACAACAGCTTTGCCATCGTATAAAATGAATTATTGCAAACAGTGTGAAGGTAATGGTCATTTCTACGTTCCGAGCAACCTAGGCTTCACTGTAGGCTGTTGCTCCGCCAGATCGAATAGGTAGGGCCTTAGAAGTCAACGCCAGAGGCATAAAATACAAAATAAATAGAACAGTTTTTCCATGTATAAAACGAATAATTGCTACCAGTGTGAAAGTTATGGTCATTTCTACGTTCCGGGCAACCTAGGCTTCACTCCAGGGCGTTGTTCCACCAGATGGAATAGTTAGGGCCTAAGAAGTCAACGCCAGAAGCATAAAATACGGTATAAATACTACAGCATTTCCATAGTATAAAACGAATAATTGCTACCAGTGTGAAAGTTATTGTCATTTCTACGTTCCTGGCAACCGAGGCTTCACCCTAGGGCGTTGTTCCACCAGATGGAATAGTTAGGGCCTAAGAAGTCAGCGCAAGAAGCATAAAATACGATATAAATACAACAGCTTTTCCATCGTATAAAATGTATAATTGCAACCTGTGTGAAGGTTATGGTCATATCTTCGGTCCGTGCAACCTAGGCTTCACTGTAGGGTGTTGCTCTACCAGATCGAATAGGTAGGGCCATGGAAGTCAACGCCCAAGCATAAAATACAATAAATATACAAGAGTTTTTCCATCGTATAACAGGAATTATTGCAACCAGTGTGAAAGTGATGGTCATTTCTACGTTCCGGGCAACCTAGGCTTCACTCTGGGGCGTTGTTCCACCAGATGGAATAGTTAGGGCCTAAGAAGTCAACGCCAGAAGCATAAAATACGATATAAATACTACAGCTTTTCCATCGTATATAATGTATATTTGCAAACAGTGTGAAAGTAATGGTCATTTCTACGTTCCTGGTAACCTAGGCTTCACTCTAGGGCGTTGTCCCACCAGATCGAATAGTTAGGGCGTAAGAAGTCAACGCCAGAAGTATAAAATGCAATATAAGTACAACAGTTTACCATCGTATAAAATGAATAATTGCAAACATTGTGAAAGTAATGGTCATTTCTACGTGCCGGGCAACCTAGGCGTCACTCTAGGGCGTTGCTCCACCACAGCTAAAAGCTACGGCCTTAGAAGTCAACGCCAGAAGCATAAAATACAATAAATATGCAACAGATTTTCCATCGTATAGCATGACTAATTGCAACCAGTGCTTAAGTAATGACCATTTCGACGTTCCGGGCATCCTAGGCTTAACTCTGTGGCGTTGCTCCACCAAATCGAAGAGATAGGGCCTTAGAAGTCAACGCCAGAAGCATAAAATACAATATAAATACAACAGCTTTGCCATCGTATAAAATGAATTATTGCAAACAGTGTGAAGGTAATGGTCATTTCTACGTTCCGAGCAACCTAGGCTTCACTGTAGGCTGTTGCTCCGCCAGATCGAATAGGTAGGGCCTTAGAAGTCAACGCCAGAGGCATAAAATACAAAATAAATAGAACAGTTTTTCCATGTATAAAACGAATAATTGCTACCAGTGTGAAAGTTATGGTCATTTCTACGTTCCGGGCAACCTAGGCTTCACTCCAGGGCGTTGTTCCACCAGATGGAATAGTTAGGGCCTAAGAAGTCAACGCCAGAAGCATAAAATACGGTATAAATACTACAGCATTTCCATAGTATAAAACGAATAATTGCTACCAGTGTGAAAGTTATTGTCATTTCTACGTTCCTGGCAACCGAGGCTTCACCCTAGGGCGTTGTTCCACCAGATGGAATAGTTAGGGCCTAAGAAGTCAGCGCAAGAAGCATAAAATACGATATAAATACAACAGCTTTTCCATCGTATAAAATGTATAATTGCAACCTGTGTGAAGGTTATGGTCATATCTTCGGTCCGTGCAACCTAGGCTTCACTGTAGGGTGTTGCTCTACCAGATCGAATAGGTAGGGCCATGGAAGTCAACGCCCAAGCATAAAATACAATAAATATACAAGAGTTTTTCCATCGTATAACAGGAATTATTGCAACCAGTGTGAAAGTGATGGTCATTTCTACGTTCCGGGCAACCTAGGCTTCACTCTGGGGCGTTGTTCCACCAGATGGAATAGTTAGGGCCTAAGAAGTCAACGCCAGAAGCATAAAATACGATATAAATACTACAGCTTTTCCATCGTATATAATGTATATTTGCAAACAGTGTGAAAGTAATGGTCATTTCTACGTTCCTGGTAACCTAGGCTTCACTCTAGGGCGTTGTCCCACCAGATCGAATAGTTAGGGCGTAAGAAGTCAACGCCAGAAGTATAAAATGCAATATAAGTACAACAGTTTACCATCGTATAAAATGAATAATTGCAAACATTGTGAAAGTAATGGTCATTTCTACGTGCCGGGCAACCTAGGCGTCACTCTAGGGCGTTGCTCCACCACAGCTAAAAGCTACGGCCTTAGAAGTCAACGCCAGAAGCATAAAATACAATAAATATGCAACAGATTTTCCATCGTATAGCATGACTAATTGCAACCAGTGCGAAAGTAATGACCATTTCGACGTTCCGGGCATCCTAGGCTTAACTCTGTGGCGTTGCTCCACCAAATCGAAGAGATAGGGCCTTAGAAGTCAACGCCAGAAGCATAAAATACAATATAAATACAACAGCTTTGCCATCGTATAAAATGAATTATTGCAAACAGTGTGAAGGTAATGGTCATTTCTACGTTCCGAGCAACCTAGGCTTCACCGTAGGGCGTTGTCCCACCAGATGGAATAGTTGGGGCCTAAGAAGTCAACGCAAGAAGGATAAAATACAACATAAATACAACAGTTTTTCCATCGTATAGAATGAATAATTGCAACCAGTGTGAAAGATATAGCCATTTCTACATTTCGAGCAACCTAGGCTTCACTCTAGGGCGTTGTTCCACCAGATCGAATAGTTAGGGCCTGAGAAGTGAACGCCAGAAGCATAAAATACAATAAAGATGCAACAGTTTTTCCATCGTATAACAGGAATAATTGCAACCAGTGTGAAGGTAATGGTATGTTCTACGTTACGGGCAACCTAGGCTTCACTCTAGGGCGGTGCTCCACCATATCGAATAGCTACGGCCTTAGAAGCCTACGCCTGAGGCACAAAATACAATAAACATACAACAGTCTTTTCATGGTATAACAGGAATAATTGCAACAAGCGTGAAAGTAATGATCATTTCGGCGTTTCGGGCATCCTAGACTTAACTCTGAGGCATTGCTCCACCAGATCGAATAGTTAGGGCCTAAGAAGTCAACGCCAGAAGCATAAAATACAATATAAATATAACAGTTTTTCCATCGTTTATATCGAATAATAGGAACCAGAGTGAAAGTTATGGCCATTTCTACTTTCCGGGCAACCTAAGCTTCACTCTAGGGCGTTGCTCCACCACATCAAACAGTTAGGGCCTTAGAAGTCAACGCCCGAAGCATAAAATACAAAATAAATATAACAGTTTTTCCATCGTATAAAGCGAATAATAGCAACCAGTGTGAATGTTATGGTCACTTCTACGTTTCGGGCAACCTAGGCTTCACTCTAGGGCGTTGCTCCACCATCTCAAACAGATAGGGTCTTAGAAGCCAACGCCCGAAGCATTAAATACAAAATAAATAGAACAGTTTTTCCATCGTACAAAAGGAATAATTGCAACCAGTATGAAAGTTAACGTCATTTCTACTTCCCGGGCAACCTAGGCTGCACCCTATTGCGTTGCTCCAACAGATTGAATAGTTAGGGCCTAAGAAGTCAACGCCAGAAGAATAAAATGCAATATAAGTACAACAGTTTACCATCGTATAAAATGAATAATTGCAAACATTGTGAAAGCAACGGTCATTTCTACGTTCCGGGCAACCTAGGCTTCACTCTAGGGCGTTGCCCCACCAGATCGAATAGCTAGGGACTTAGAATTCAATGCCAGAAGCATAAAATACAAAATAAATAGAACAGTTTTTCCATGTATAAAACGAATAATTGCTACCAGTGTGAAAGTTATGGTCATTTCTACGTTCCGGGCAACCTAGGCTTCACTCCAGGGCGCTGTTCCACCAGATGGAATAGTTAGGGCATAAGAAGTCAACGCCAGAAGCATAAAATACGATATAAAATCTACAGCTTTTCCATCGTATAAAACGAATAATTGCTACCAGTGTTAAAGTTATGGTCATTTCTACGTTCCGGGCAACCTAGGCTTCACTCTAGGCCGTTGCTCCACCCGATCGAATAGTTAGGGCCTTAGAAGTCAACGCCCGAAGCATAAAATACAAAATAAATAGAACAGCTGTTCCATGTATAAAATGAATAATTGTTTCCAGTGTGAAAGTTATGATCATTTCTACGTTCCGGGCAACCTAGGCTTCACCATAGGGCGTTGTTCCACCAGATGGAATAGCTGGGGCCTAAGATGTCAACGCCAGAAGCATAAAATACAATAAAGATGCAACAGTTTTTCCATCGTATAAGAGGAATAATTGCAACCAGTTTGAAAGTGATGGTCATTTCTACGTTCCAGGGAACCTAGGCTTCACTCTAGGGCGTCGTTCCACCAGATCGAATAGCTAGTGCCTAAGAAGTCAACGCCAGAAGCATAAAATACAATATAAATATAACAGTTTTTCCATCGTATAAAACGAATATTAGCAACCAGTGTGAAAGTTATGGTCATTTCTACGTTCCGGGCAACCTAGGCTTCACTCTAGGGCGTTGCTCCACCAGATCAACCAGTTAGGGCCCTAGAAGCCAACGCCCGAAGCATTAAATACAAAATAAATAGAACAGTTTTTCCATCGAATAAAACGAATAATTGCAACCAGTATGAAAGTTAACGTCATTTCTACTTCCCGGGCAACCTGGGCTTCACCCTAGGGCGTTGCTCCAACAGATTGAATAGATAGGGCCTTAGAAGTCAACGCCCGAAGCATAAAATACAATAAATATACAAGAGCTTTTCCATCGTATAACAGGAATAATTGCAACCATTGTGAAAGTGATGGTCATTTCTACGTTCCGGGCAACCTAGGCTTCACTCTAGGGCGTTACTCCACCAGATCGAATAGGTATGGCCATAGAAGTCAACACCAGAAGCATAAAATACAATAAAGATGCAACAGTTTTTCCATCGAATAACAGGAGTAATTGCAACCAGTGTGAATGTGGTGGTCATTTCTACGTTCCGGGCAACCTAGGCTTCACTCTAGGGCGTTGTTCCACCAGATAGAATAGGTAGGGCTTAAGAAGTCAACGCCAGAAGCATAAAATACAAAATATATATAAATTAATTTCCATCGTATAAAACGAATAATAGCAACCAGTGTGAAAGTTGTGGTTATTTCTCCGTTCCAGGTAACCGAGGTTTCACTCTAGGGCGTTGCCCCACCAGATATAACAGATAGGGACTTAGAATTCAACGGCAGATGGACAAAATACAATATAAGTACAACAGTTTTTCCATCGTATAAAATGAATGATTGCAAACATTGTGAAAGTAATGGTCATTTCTACGTTCCCGGCAACCTAGCCGTCACTCTAGGACGTTGCTCCACCACATCTAGTAGCTAGGGCCTTAGAAGACAACGCCAGAAGCATAAAGTACAATATAAATACAACAGCTTTTCCATCGTATAAAATGAATAATTGCAACCAGTGTGAAAGTAATGGTCATTTCTACGATCCGGGTAACCTAGGCTTCACTCTAGGGCATTGCTCCACCATATCCAATAGCTAGGGACTTAGAATTAAACGCCAGAAGCATAAAATGCAATAAAAGTACAACAGTTTTTTCATCGTATAACAGGAATAATTGCAGCAAGCGTGAAGGTAATGGTCATTTCTACGTTCCGGGCACCCTAGGCATCAGTCTTGGGCGTTGTTCCACCAGATGGAATAGTTAGGGCCTAAGAAGTCAACGCCAGATGAATAAAATGCAATATAAGTACAACAGTTTACCATCGTATAAAATGAATAATTGCAAACATTGTGAAAGTAATGACCATTTCGACGTTCCAGGCATCCTAGGCTTAACTCTGTGGCGTTGCTCCACCAGGTCGAAGTGTTAGGGCCTTGGATTTCAACGCCAGAAGCATAAACTACAAAATAAATACAACAGCCTTTCAATCGTATAAAACGAATAATTACAATCTGTGTGAAAGTTATGGTCATATCTACGTTCCGCAAAAACTAGGCTTCACTGTAGGGTGTTGCTCCACCAGATCGAATAGGTAGGGCCATAGAAGTCAACGCCCGAGGCATAAAATACAAAATAAATAGAACAGCACTTCCATGTATAAAACGAATAATTGCTCCCAGTGTGAAAGTTATAGTCATTTCTACGTTCCGGGCAACCTAGGCTTCACTCTAGGACGATGGTCCACGAGATCGAATAGTTAGGGCCTAAGAAGTCAACGCCAGAAGCATAAAATGAAATAAAAATACAACAGCTTTTCCATTCTATAACAGGAATAATTGCAACCAGTGTGAAAGTGATGGTCATTTCTACAATCCGGGTAACCCAGGTTTCGCTGTAGGGCATTACTCCACCAGATCGATTAGCTACGGCCGTAGAAGTCAACGACTGAATCATAAAATGCAATAAAAGTACAACAGTTTTTTCATCGTATAACAGGAATAATTGCAGCAAGCGTGAAGGTAATGGACATTTCTACGTTCCGGGCACCCTAGGCATCACTCTTGGGCGTTGTTCCACCAAATGGAATAGTTAGGGCCTAAGAAGTCAGCGCCAGAAGCATAAAATACGGTACAAATACAACAGCTTTTCCATCGTATAAAACGAATAATGGTAACCACTGTGAATGTTACGGTCATTTCTACGTTACGGGCAACCTAGGCTTCACTCCAGGACGATGCTCCACCAGATCGAATAGTTAGGGACTAAGAGGTCAACGCCAGAAGCATAAAATACAATAAAGATGCAACAGTTGTTCCATCGTATAACAGGAATAACTGCAAACAGTGTGAAAGTACAGGTCATTTCTACGTTCCGGGTAATCCAGGTTTCACACTAGGGCGTTGCTCCACCAGATCGAATAGCTAGGGACTTAGAATTCAACGCCAGAAGAATAAAATACAATCTAAGTACAGCAGCTTTTCCACCGAATAAAATGAATAGTTGCATACATTGTGAAAGCAACGGTCATTTCTACGTTCCGGGCAACCTAGGCTTCACTCTAGGGCGTTGCCCCACCAGATCGAAGAGCTAGGGACTTAGAATTCAATGCCAGAAGCATAAAATACAAAATAAATAGAACAGTTTTTCCATGTATAAAACGAATAATTGCTACCAGTGTGAAAGTTATGGTCATTTCTACGTTCCGGACAACCTAGGCTTCACTCCAGGGCGCTGTTCCACCAGATGGAATAGTTAGGGCATAAGAAGTCAACGCCAGAAGCATAAAATACGATATAAAATCTACAGCTTTTCCATCGTATAAAACGAATAATTGCTACCAGTGTTAAAGTTATGGTCATTTCTACGTTCCGGGCAACCGAGGCTTCACCCTAGGGCGTTGTTCCACCAGATGGAATAGTTAGGGCCTAAGAAGTCAACGCCAGAAGCATAAAATACAATATAAATACAACAGCCTTTCCATCGTATAGCAGGAATAATTTGCAACCAGTGTGATAGTAGTGGTCATTTCTGCGTTCCGGGCAACCTAGGCTTCACTCTAGGGCGTTGCTCCACCAGATCGAATAGTTGGGGCCTAAGAAGTCAACGCCAGAAGCATAAAATACAATCTAAGTACAACAGTTTTTCCCCCGAATAAAATGAATAATTGCATACATTGTGAAAGCAATGGTCATATCTACGTTCCGGGCAACCTAGGCTTCACTCTAGGGCGTTGCTCCACCAGATCGAATAGCTAGGCACTTAGAATTCAATGCCAGAAGCATAAAATGCAATATATATATAACAGCGTTTCCATGTATAAAACGAATAATTGTTACCAGTGTGAAAGTGTTGGTCATTTCTACGTTCCGGGCAACATAGGCTTCACCCTAGGGCGTTGTTCCACCTGATGGAATAGTTAGGGCCTAAGAAGTCAACGCCAGAAGCATAAAATACAATAAAGATGCAACAGTTTTTCCATCGTATGACAGGAATAATTGCAACCAGTGTGAAGGTAATGGTATGTTCTACGTTCCGGGCAACCTAGGCTTCACTCTAGGGTGGTGCTCCGCCTGGTTAAATAGTTAGGGCCTAAGAAGTCAACGCCAGAAGCACAAAATACAATATAAATACAACAGCCTTTCCATCGTATATAATGTATATTTGCAAACAGTGTGAAAGTAATGGTCATTTCTACGTTCCTGGCAACCTAGGCTTCACTCTAGGGCGTTGTTCCACCAGATCGAATAGTTAGGGCCTAAGAAGTCAACGCCAGAAGAATAAAATGCAATATAAGTACAACAGTTTACCATCGTATAAAATGAATAATTGCAAACATTGTGAAAGTAATGGTCATTTCTACGTGCCGGGCAACCTAGGCGTCACTCTAGGGCGTTGCTCCACCACATCGAATAGCTTCGGCCTTAGAAGTCAACGCCTGAAGCAAAAAATGCAATAAAAATGCAACAGTTTTTTCATCGTATAACAGGAATAATTGCAACAAGCGTGAAGGTAATGATCATTTCTACGTTCCGGGCAACCTAGGCTTCACTCTAGGGCGTTGTTCCACCAGATCGAATAGTTAGGGCCTAAGAAGTGAACGCCAGAAGCATAAAATACAATATAAATATAACTGATTTTCCATCGTATAAAACGAATAATAGCAACCAGTGTGAAAGTTATGGTCACTTCTACGTTCCGGGCAACCTAGGCTTCACTCTAGGGCGTTGCTCCACCAGATCAAACAGTTAGGGTCTTAGAAGCCCACGCCCGAAGCATTAAATACAAAATAAATAGAACAGTTTTTCCATCGTATAAAACGAATAATTGCAACCAGTATGAAAGTTAACGTCATTTCTACTTCCCGGGCAACATAGGCTTCACCCTAGGGCGTTGCTCCAACAGATTGAATAGTTAGGGCCTTAGAAGTCAACGCCCGAAGCATAAAAGGCAATAAAAATACAACAGTTCTTCCATCGTATAACAGGATTAATTGCAACCAGTTTGAAAGTGATGGCCAATTCTACGTTCCGGGCAATCTAGGCTTCACTCTAGGGCGTTGCTCCACCAGATCGAATGGTTAGTGCCTTAGAAGTCAACGCCGGAAGCTTAAATACAATATAAATACAACAGTTATTCCATCGTATAAAACGAATAATTGCAACCAGTACGAAATTTATGGTCATTTCTACTTTCCGAACAACCTAGGCTTCACCCTAGGGCGTTGCTTCAACAGATTGAATAGTTAGGGCCTTAGAAGTCAATGCCCGAAGCATAAAATGAAATAAAAATACAATAGCTTTTCCATTGTATAGCAGGAATAATTGCAACAAGTGTGAAAGTGATGGTCATTTCTACGATCCGGGTAACCCAGGTTTCACTCTAGGGCATTACTCCACCACATCGAATAGCTACGGCCGTAGAAGTCAACGACTGAAGCATAAAATGCAATAAAAGTACAACAGCTTTTTCATCGTATAACAGGAATAATTGCAGCAAGCGTGAAGGTAATGGTCATTTCTACGTTCCGGGCACCCTAGGCATCACTCTTGGGCGTTGTTCCACCAAATGGAACAGTTAGGGCCTAAGAAGTCAACGCCAGAAGCATAAAATACGATAAAGATGCAACAGTTGTTCCATCGTATAACAGGAATAACTGCAAACAGTGTGAAAGTACAGGTCATTTCTACGTTCCTGGCAACCTAGGTTTCACTCTAGAGCGTTGCTCCACCAAATCGAATAGCTAGGGCCTTAGAAGTCAACGCCAGAAGCATAAAATACAATAAAGATGCAAAAGTTTTTCCATCGTATAACAGGAATAACTGCAAACAGTATGAAAGCACTTGTCATTTCTACGTACCGGGTAACCTAGGTTTCACCCTAGGGCGTTGTTCCACCAGATCGAATAGTTAGGGCCTAAGAAGTGAACGCCAGAAGCATAAAATACAATATAAATACAACAGCTTTTCCATTGTATAACAGGAATAATTGCAACCAGTGTGAAAGTGATGGTCACTTCTACGATCCGGGTAACCTAGGCTTCACTCTAGGGCGTTGTTCCACAAGATCGAATAGTTAGTGCCTAAGTAGACAACGCCAGAAGCATAAAATACAATATAAATAGAACAGTTTTTCCATCGTATAAAACGAATAATTGCAACCAGTGTGGAAGTTATGGTCATTTCTACGTTCTGGGCAACCTAGGCTTCACTCTAGGGCGGTGCTCCGCCAAATCGAATAGCTAGGGCCTTAGAAGTCAACGCCAGAAGCATAAAATACAATAAAGATGCAAAAGTCTTTCCATCGTATAAAAGGAATAACTGCAAACAGTATGAAAGTACTGGACATTTCTACGTTCCGGGTAACCTAGGTTTCACTCTAGGGCGTTGCTCCACCAGATCGAATAATTACGGCCTAAGAAGTCAACGCCAGAAGCATAAAATACGATAAAGATGCAACAGTTTTTCCATCGTATAAAACGAATAATTGCAATCAGTGTGAAAGTTATGGTCATTTCTACATTCCGAGCAACCGAGGCTTCACTCTAGGGCGTTGCTCCACCAGATCGAATAGTTAGGTCCTTAGAAATCAACGCCAGAAGCATAAAATACGATATAAATACAACAGCTGTTCCATCGTATAAAAGGAATAATTGCAAACAGTGTGAAGGTAACGGTCATTTCTACGTTCCGGGCAACCTAGGCTTCACTCTACGGCGTTGTTCCACCAGATCGAATAGTTAGGGCCTAAGAAGTCAACACCAGAAGAATAAAATACAATAAAAATACAACAGACTTTCCATCCCATAAGAGGAATAATTGCAACCCGTGTGAAAGTGACGGTCATTTCTCCGTTCCAGGCAACCTAGGCTTCACTCTAGGGCGTTGTTCCACAAGGTCGAATAGTTAGTGCCTAAGTAGACAACGCCAGAAGCATAAAATACGATATAAATACAACAGCTTTTCCATCGTATAAAAGGAATAATTGCAAACAGTGTGAAAGTAATGGTCATTTCTACGTTCCGGGCAACCTAGGCTTCACTCTAGGGCGTTGCTCGACCAGATCGAATAGTTACGGCCTAAGAAGTCAACGCCAGAAGCATAAAATACGATATAAATACAACAGCTTTTCCATCGTATAAAACAAGTAATTGCAACCAGTGTTAATGTTATGGTCATTTCAACGTTCCGGGCTGCCTAGGCTTCACCCTAGGCCGTTGTTCCACCAGATCGAATAGTTAGGGCCTAAGAAGTGAACGCCAGAAGCATAAAATGCAATAAAAATACAACAGTTTTTCCATCGTATAGCAGGAATAATTTGCAACCAGTGTGATAGTAGTGGTCATTTCTGCGTTCCGGGCAAACCAGGTTTCACTCCAGGGCGTTGCTCCACCAAATCGAATAGCTACGGCCTAAGAAGTCAACGCCAGAAGCATAAAATACGATAAAGATGCAACAGTTTTTCCATCGTATAAAACGAATAATTGCAATCAGTGTGAAAGTTATGGTCATTTCTACATTCCGAGCAACATAGGCTTCACTCTAGGGCGCTGCTCCACCAGATCGAATAGTTAGGTCCTTAGAAGTCAACGCCAGAGGCATAAAATACGATATAAATACAACAGCTTTTCCATCCTATAAAAGGAATAATTGCAACCAGTGTGAAAGTTATGGTCATTTCAACGTTCCGGGCTACCTAGGCTTCACCCTAGGCCGTTGTTCCACCAGATCGAATAGTTAGGGCCTAAGAAGTGAACGCCAGAAGCATAAAATGCAATAAAAATACAACAGTTTTTCCATCGTATAGCAGGAATAATTTGCAACCAGTGTGATAGTAGTGGTCATTTCTGCGTTCCGGGCAAACCAGGTTTCACTCCAGGGCGTTGCTCCACCAAATCGAATAGCTACGGCCTAAGAAGTCAACGCCAGAAGCATAAAATACGATAAAGATGCAACAGTTTTTCCATCGTATAAAACGAATAATTGCAATCAGTGTGAAAGTTATGGTCATTTCTACATTCCGAGCAACCTAGGCTTCACTCTAGGGCGCTGCTCCACCAGATCGAATAGTTAGGTCCTTAGAAGTCAACGCCAGAGGCATAAAATACGATATAAATACAACAGCTTTTCCATCGTATAAAAGGAATAATTGCAAACAGTGTGAAAGTAATGGTCATTTCTACGTTCCGGGCAACCTAGGCTTCACTCTAGGGCGTTGCTCGGCCAGATCGAATAGTTAGGGCCTTAGAAGTCAACGCCCGAAGCTTAAAATACAAAATAAATAAAACAGTTTTTCCATCGTATAAAACGAAAAATTGCTACCAGTGTGAAAGTTATGGTTATTTCTACGTTCCGCGCAATCTGGGCTTTACCCTAGGGCGTTGTTCCACCAGATGGAATAGTTAGGGCCTAAGAAGTCAACGCCAGAAGCATAAAGAACGATATAAATACAACAGCTTTTCCATCGTATAAAACGAATAATTGCAACAAGTGTGGAAGTTATGGTCATTTCTACGTTTTGGGCAACCTAGGCTTCACTCTAGGGCGGTGCTCCGCCAAATCGAATAGCTAGCGCCTTAGAAGTGAACGCCAGAAGCATAAAATAAAATAAAGATGCAAAAGTTTTTCCATCGTATAAAACGAATAATTGCAATCAGTGTGAAAGTTATGGTCATTTCTACATTCCGAGCAACCGAGGCTTCACTCTAGGGCGTTGCTCCACCAGATCGAATAGTTCGGTCCTTAGAAATCAACGCCAGAAGCATAAAATACGATATAAATACAACAGCTGTTCCATCGTATAAAAGGAATAATTGCAAACAGTGTGAAGGTAACGGTCATTTCTACGTTCCGGGCAACCTAGGCTTCACTCTACGGCGTTGTTCCACCAGATCGAATAGTTAGGGCCTAAGAAGTCAACACCAGAAGAATAAAATACAATAAAAATACAACAGACTTTCCATCCCATAAGAGGAATAATTGCAACCCGTGTGAAAGTGACGGTCATTTCTCCGTTCCAGGCAACCTAGGCTTCACTCTAGGGCGTTGTTCCACAAGATCGAATAGTTAGTGCCTAAGTAGACAACGCCAGAAGCATAAAATACGATATAAATACAACAGCTTTTCCATCGTATAAAAGGAATAATTGCAAACAGTGTGAAAGTAATGGTCATTTCTACGTTCCGGGCAACCTAGGCTTCACTCTAGGGCGTTGCTCGACCAGATCGAATAGTTACGGCCTAAGAAGTCAACGCCAGAAGCATAAAATACGATATAAATACAACAGCTTTTCCATCGTATAAAACAAGTAATTGCAACCAGTGTTAATGTTATGGTCATTTCAACGTTCCGGGCTGCTTAGGCTTCACCCTAGGCCGTTGTTCCACCAGATCGAATAGTTAGGGCCTAAGAAGTGAACGCCAGAAGCATAAAATGCAATAAAAATACAACAGTTTTTCCATCGTATAGCAGGAATAATTTGCAACCAGTGTGATAGTAGTGGTCATTTCTGCGTTCCGGGCAAACCAGGTTTCACTCCAGGGCGTTGCTCCACCAAATCGAATAGCTACGGCCTAAGAAGTCAACGCCAGAAGCATAAAATACGATAAAGATGCAACAGTTTTTCCATCGTATAAAACGAATAATTGCAATCAGTGTGAAAGTTATGGTCATTTCTACATTCCGAGCAACCTAGGCTTCACTCTAGGGCGCTGCTCCACCAGATCGAATAGTTAGGTCCTTAGAAGTCAACGCCAGAGGCATAAAATACGATATAAATACAACAGCTTTTCCATCCTATAAAAGGAATAATTGCAACCAGTGTGAAAGTTATGGTCATTTCAACGTTCCGGGCTACCTAGGCTTCACCCTAGGCCGTTGTTCCACCAGATCGAATAGTTAGGGCCTAAGAAGTGAACGCCAGAAGCATAAAATGCAATAAAAATACAACAGTTTTTCCATCGTATAGCAGGAATAATTTGCAACCAGTGTGATAGTAGTGGTCATTTCTGCGTTCCGGGCAAACCAGGTTTCACTCCAGGGCGTTGCTCCACCAAATCGAATAGCTACGGCCTAAGAAGTCAACGCCAGAAGCATAAAATACGATAAAGATGCAACAGTTTTTCCATCGTATAAAACGAATAATTGCAATCAGTGTGAAAGTTATGGTCATTTCTACATTCCGAGCAACCTAGGCTTCACTCTAGGGCGCTGCTCCACCAGATCGAATAGTTAGGTCCTTAGAAGTCATCGCCAGAGGCATAAAATACGATATAAATACAACAGCTTTTCCATCGTATAAAAGGAATAATTGCAAACAGTGTGAAAGTAATGGTCATTTCTACGTTCCGGGCAACCTAGGCTTCACTCTAGGGCGTTGCTCGACCAGATCGAATAGTTAGGGCCTTAGAAGTCAACGCCCGAAGCTTAAAATACAAAATAAATAAAACAGTTTTTCCATCGTATAAAACGAAAAATTGCTACCAGTGTGAAAGTTATGGTTATTTCTACGTTCCGCGCAATCTGGGCTTTACCCTAGGGCGTTGTTCCACCAGATGGAATAGTTAGGGCCTAAGAAGTCAACGCCAGAAGCATAAAGAACGATATAAATACAACAGCTTTTCCATCGTATAAAACGAATAATTGCAACAAGTGTGGAAGTTATGGTCATTTCTACGTTTTGGGCAACCTAGGCTTCACTCTAGGGCGGTGCTCCGCCAAATCGAATAGCTAGGGCCTTAGAAGTGAACGCCAGAAGGATAAAATAAAATAAAGATGCAAAAGTTTTTCCATCGTATAAAACGAATAATTGCAATCAGTGTGAAAGTTATGGTCATTTCTACATTCCGAGCAACCGAGGCTTCACTCTAGGGCGTTGCTCCACCAGATCGAATAGTTAGGTCCTTAGAAATCAACGCCAGAAGCATAAAATACGATATAAATACAACAGCTGTTCCATCGTATAAAAGGAATAATTGCAAACAGTGTGAAAGTAACGGTCATTTCTACGTTCCGGGCAACCTAGGCTTCACTCTAGGGCGTTGCTCGACCAGATCGAATAGTTACGGCCTAAGAGGTCAACGCCAGAAGCATAAAATACGATATAAATACAACAGCTTTTCCATCGTATAAAACAAGTAATTGCAACCAGTGTTAATGTTATGGTCATTTCAACGTTCCGGGCTGCCTAGGCTTCACCCTAGGCCGTTGTTCCACCAGATCGAATAGTTAGGGCCTAAGAAGTGAACGCCAGAAGCATAAAATGCAATAAAAATACAACAGTTTTTCCATCGTATAGCAGGAATAATTTGCAACCAGTGTGATAGTAGTGGTCATTTCTGCGTTCCGGGCAAACCAGGTTTCACTCCAGGGCGTTGCTCCACCAAATCGAATAGCTACGGCCTAAGAAGTCAACGCCAGAAGCATAAAATACGATAAAGATGCAACAGTTTTTCCATCGTATAAAACGAATAATTGCAATCAGTGTGAAAGTTATGGTCATTTCTACATTCCGAGCAACCTAGGCTTCACTCTAGGGCGCTGCTCCACCAGATCGAATAGTTAGGTCCTTAGAAGTCAACGCCAGAGGCATAAAATACGATATAAATACAACAGCTTTTCCATCGTATAAAAGGAATAATTGCAAACAGTGTGAAAGTAATGGTCATTTCTACGTTCCGGGCAACCTAGGCTTCACTCTACGGCGTTGTTCCACCAGATCGAATAGTTAGGGCCTAAGAAGTCAACACCAGAAGAATAAAATACAATAAAAATACAACAGACTTTCCATCCCATAAGAGGAATAATTGCAACCCGTGTGAAAGTGACGGTCATTTCTCCGTTCCAGGCAACCTAGGCTTCACTCTAGGGCGTTGTTCCACAAGATCGAATAGTTAGTGCCTAAGTAGACAACGCCAGAAGCATAAAATACGATATAAATACAACAGCTTTTCCATCGTATAAAAGGAATAATTGCAACAAGTGTGGAAGTTATGGTCATTTCTACGTTTTGGGCAACCTAGGCTTCACTCTAGGGCGGTGCTCCGCCAAATCGAATAGCTAGGGCCTTAGAAGTGAACGCCAGAAGCATAAAATAAAATAAAGATGCAAAAGTTTTTCCATCGTATAAAACGAATAATTGCAATCAGTGTGAAAGTTATGGTCATTTCTACATTCCGAGCAACCGAGGCTTCACTCTAGGGCGTTGCTCCACCAGATCGAATAGTTAGGTCCTTAGAAATCAACGCCAGAAGCATAAAATACGATATAAATACAACAGCTGTTCCATCGTATAAAAGGAATAATTGCAAACAGTGTGAAGGTAATGGTCATTTCTACGTTCCGGGCAACCTAGGCTTCACTCTACGGCGTTGTTCCACCAGATCGAATAGTTAGGGCCTAAGAAGTCAACACCAGAAGAATAAAATACAATAAAAATACAACAGACTTTCCATCCTATAAGAGGAATAATTGCAACCCGTGTGAAAGTGACGGTCATTTCTCCGTTCCAGGCAACCTAGGCTTCACTCTAGGGCGTTGTTCCACAAGATCGAATAGTTAGTGCCTAAGTAGACAACGCCAGAAGCATAAAATACGATATAAATACAACAGCTTTTCCATCGTATAAAAGGAATAATTGCAAACAGTGTGAAAGTAATGGTCATTTCTACGTTCCGGGCAACCTAGGCTTCACTCTAGGGCGTTGCTCGACCAGATCGAATAGTTACGGCCTAAGAAGTCAACGCCAGAAGCATAAAATACGATATAAATACAACAGCTTTTCCATCGTATAAAACAAGTAATTGCAACCAGTGTTAATGTTATGGTCATTTCAACGTTCCGGGCTGCCTAGGCTTCACCCTAGGCCGTTGTTCCACCTGATCGAATAGTTAGGGCCTAAGAAGTGAACGCCAGAAGCATAAAATGCAATAAAAATACAACAGTTTTTCCATCGTATAGCAGGAATAATTTGCAACCAGTGTGATAGTAGTGGTCATTTCTGCGTTCCGGGCAAACCAGGTTTCACTCCAGGGCGTTGCTCCACCAAATCGAATAGCTACGGCCTAAGAAGTCAACGCCAGAAGCATAAAATACGATAAAGATGCAACAGTTTTTCCATCGTATAAAACGAATAATTGCAATCAGTGTGAAAGTTATGGTCATTTCTACATTCCGAGCAACCTAGGCTTCACTCTAGGGCGATGCTCCACCAGATCGAATAGTTAGGTCCTTAGAAGTCAACGCCAGAGGCATAAAATACGATATAAATACAACAGCTTTTCCATCGTATAAAAGGAATAATTGCAAACAGTGTGAAAGTAATGGTCATTTCTACGTTCCGGGCAACCTAGACTTCACTCTAGGGCGTTGCTCGACCAGATCGAATAGTTAGGGCCTTAGAAGTCAACGCCCGAAGCTTAAAATACAAAATAAATAAAACAGTTTTTCCATCGTATAAAACGAAAAATTGCTACCAGTGTGAAAGTTATGGTTATTTCTACGTTCCGCGCAATCTGGGCTTTACCCTAGGGCGTTGTTCCACCAGATGGAATAGTTAGGGCCTAAGAAGTCAACGCCAGAAGCATAAAGAACGATATAAATACAACAGCTTTTCCATCGTATAAAACGAATAATTGCAACAAGTGTGGAAGTTATGGTCATTTCTACGTTTTGGGCAACCTAGGCTTCACTCTAGGGCGGTGCTCCGCCAAATCGAATAGCTAGGGCCTTAGAAGTGAACGCCAGAAGCATAAAATAAAATAAAGATGCAAAAGTTTTTCCATCGTATAAAACGAATAATTGCAATCAGTGTGAAAGTTATGGTCATTTCTACATTCCGAGCAACCGAGGCTTCACTCTAGGGCGTTGCTCCACCAGATCGAATAGTTAGGTCCTTAGAAATCAACGCCAGAAGCATAAAATACGATATAAATACAACAGCTGTTCCATCGTATAAAAGGAATAATTGCAAACAGTGTGAAAGTAACGGTCATTTCTACGTTCCGGGCAACCTAGGCTTCACTCTAGGGCGTTGCTCGACCAGATCGAATAGTTACGGCCTAAGAAGTCAACGCCAGAAGCATAAAATACGATATAAATACAACAGCTTTTCCATCGTATAAAACAAGTAATTGCAACCAGTGTTAATGTTATGGTCATTTCAACGTTCCGGGCTGCCTAGGCTTCACCCTAGGCCGTTGTTCCACCAGATCGAATAGTTAGGGCCTAAGAAGTGAACGCCAGAAGCATAAAATGCAATAAAAATACAACAGTTTTTCCATCGTATAGCAGGAATAATTTCCAACCAGTGTGATAGTAGTGGTCATTTCTGCGTTCCGGGCAAACCAGGTTTCACTCCAGGGCGTTGCTCCACCAAATCGAATAGCTACGGCCTAAGAAGTCAACGCCAGAAGCATAAAATACGATAAAGATGCAACAGTTTTTCCATCGTATAAAACGAATAATTGCAATCAGTGTGAAAGTTATGGTCATTTCTACATTCCGAGCAACCTAGGCTTCAGTCTAGGGCGCTGCTCCACCAGATCGAATAGTTAGGTCCTTAGAAGTCAACGCCAGAGGCATAAAATACGATATAAATACAACAGCTTTTCCATCGTATAAAAGGAATAATTGCAAACAGTGTGAAAGTAATGGTCATTTCTACGTTCCGGGCAACCTAGGCTTCACTCTACGGCGTTGTTCCACCAGATCGAATAGTTAGGGCCTAAGAAGTCAACACCAGAAGAATAAAATACAATAAAAATACAACAGACTTTCCATCCCATAAGAGGAATAATTGCAACCCGTGTGAAAGTGACGGTCATTTCTCCGTTCCAGGCAACCTAGGCTTCACTCTAGGGCGTTGTTCCACAAGATCGAATAGTTAGTGCCTAAGTAGACAACGCCAGAAGCATAAAATACGATATAAATACAACAGCTTTTCCATCGTATAAAAGGAATAATTGCAACAAGTGTGGAAGTTATGGTCATTTCTACGTTTTGGGCAACCTAGGCATCACTGTAGGGCGTTGCTCCACCAGATCGAATAGTTAGGTCCTTAGAGGTCAACGCCAGAAGCATAAAATACAATATAAATACAACAGTTTTTCTCTCGTATAAAACGAATAATTGCAACCAGTTTGAAAGTGATGGTCATTTCTACGTTCCGGGTAACCTAGGCTTCACTCTAGGGCGTTGCTCCAACAGATTGAATAGTTAGGGCCTTAGAAGTCAGCGCCCGAAGCATAAAATGAAATAAAAATACAACAGTTTTTCCATCGTATAACAGGATTAATTGCAACCAGTTTGAAAGTGTTGGTCATTTCTACGTCACGGGCAACCTAGGCTTCACTCTAGGGCGTTGCTCCACCATATCAAACAGTTAGGGCCTAAGAAGTGAACGCCAGAAGCATAAAATACAATATAAATACAACAGTTTTTCCATCGTATAAAACGAATAATTGCTACCCGTGTAAAAGTTATGGTCATTTCTACGTTCCGGGCAGCCTAGGCTTTACTCTAGGGCGGAGCTCCACCATATCGAATAGCTACGGCCTTAGAAGCCTACGCCTGAAACATAAAATACAATAAAAATACAACGGTGTTTTCATCGTATAACAGGAATAATTGCAACAAGCGTGAAAGTAATGATCATTTCGGCGTTTCGGGCATCCTAGTCTTAACTCTGAGGCATTGCTCCACCAGATCGAATAGTTAGGGCCTAAGAAGTCAACGCCAGAATCATAAAATACCATATAAATACAACAGTTTTTCCATTGTATAAAACGAATAATAGCAACCAGTGTGAAAGTTATGGTCATTTCTACGTTCCGGGCAACCTAGGCTTCACCCTAGGGCGTTGTTCCACCAGATTGAATAGTTAGGGCCTAAGAAGTGAACGCCAGAAGCATAAAATACAATATAAAAACAACAGTTTTTCCATCGTAAAAAACGAATAATTGCAACCAGTGTGAAAGTTATGGTCATTTCTACATTCCGAGCAACCTAGGCTTCACTCTAGGTCGTTGCTCCAACAGATTGAATAGCTAGGGCCTTAGAAGTCAACGCCAGAGGCATAACATACAATATAAATACAACAGCTTTTCCATTGTATAAAACGAATAATTTCTACCAGTGTAAAAGTTATGGTCATTTCTACGTTCCGGGCAACCTACGCTTCACCCTAGGGCATTGTTCCATCAGATCGAATAGTTAGGGCCTAAGAAGTGAACGCCAGAAGCATAAAATACAATATAAATAAAACAGTTTTTCCATTGTAGAGAACGAATAATTGCAACCAGTGTGAAAGTTATGGTCATTTCTATATTCCGAGCAACCTAGGCTTCACTCTAGGGTGGTGCTCCACCAGATCGAATAGTTAGGTCCTTAGAAGTCAACGCCAGAAGCATAAAATACGATATAAATACAACAGCTTTTCCATGGTATAAAAGGAATAATTGCAAACAGTGTGAAAGTAATGGTCATTTCTACGTTCCGGGCAACCTAGGCTTCACCCTAGGGCGTTGTTCCACCAGATCGAATAGTTAGGGCCTAAGAAGTGAACGCCAGAAGCATAAAATACAGTATAAATACAACAGATTTTCCATCATATAAAACGAATAATTGCAACCAGTGTGAAAGCTATGGTCATTTCTACATTCCGAGCAACCTAGGCTTCACTCTAGGGCGTTGCTCCAACAGATTGAAGAGTCAGGGCCTTATAAGTCAACGCCCGAAGCATAAAATGCAATAAAAATACAACAGTTTTTCCATCGTATAACAGGATTAATTGCAACCAGTTTGAATGTGATGGTCTTTTCTACGTTCCGGGCAACCTAGGCTTCACTCTAGGGCGTTGCTCCACTAGATCGTATAGTTAGGGCCTAAGAAGTCAACGCCAGAAGCATAAAATACGATATAAATTCAACAGCTTTTCCATCGTATAAAACGAATAATGGTAACCAGTGTGAAAGTTATGGTCATTTCTACGTTCCGGTCAACCTAGGCTTCACTCTAGGACGTTGCTCCACCAGATCGAATAGTTAGGGCCTATGAAGTCAACGCCAGAAGCATAAAATACAATAAAGGTGCAACAGTTTTTCCATCGTATAACAGGAATAATTGCAACCAGTGTGAAGGTAATGGTATGTTCTACGTTCCGGGCAACCTAGGCTTCACTCTAGGGCGGTGCTCCACCAGATCAAACAGTTACGGCCTAAGAAGTCAGCGCCAGAAGCATAAATTACAATATAAGTACAACAGCTTTTCCATCGTATATAATGTATATTTGCAAACAGTGTGGAAGTAATTGTCATTTCTACGTTCCGGGCAACCTAGGCTTCACGCTAGAGTATTGCTCCACCAGATGGCATAGCTAGGGCCTTGGAAGTCAACGCCCGAAGCATAAAATGCAAAATAAATAGAACAGTTTTTCCATTGTATAAAACGAATAACTGCAACCAGTGTGAAAGTACTGGTCATTTCTACGTTCCGGGTAACATATGTTTCACTCTAGGGCGGTGCTCCGCCAAATCGAATAGCTAGGGCCTTAGAAGTCAACGCCAGAAGCATAAAATACAATAAAGATGCAAAAGTTTTTCCATCGTATAAAAGGAATAACTGCAAACAGTATGAAAGTACTGGACATTTCTACGTTCCGGGTAACCTAGGTTTCACTCTAGGGCGTTGCTCCACCAGATCGAATAATTACGGCCTAAGAAGTCAACGCCAGAAGCATAAAATACGATAAAGATGCAACAGTTTTTCCATCGTATAAAACGAATAATTGCAATCAGTGTGAAAGTTATGGTCATTTCTACATTCCGAGCAACCGAGGCTTCACTCTAGGGCGTTGCTCCACCAGATCGAATAGTTAGGTCCTTAGAAATCAACGCCAGAAGCATAAAATACGATATAAATACAACAGCTGTTCCATCGTATAAAAGGAATAATTGCAAACAGTGTGAAGGTAACGGTCATTTCTACGTTCCGGGCAACCTAGGCTTCACTCTACGGCGTTGTTCCACCAGATCGAATAGTTAGGGCCTAAGAAGTCAACACCAGAAGAATAAAATACAATAAAAATACAACAGACTTTCCATCCCATAAGAGGAATAATTGCAACCCGTGTGAAAGTGACGGTCATTTCTCCGTTCCAGGCAACCTAGGCTTCACTCTAGGGCGTTGTTCCACAAGATCGAATAGTTAGTGCCTAAGTAGACAACGCCAGAAGCATAAAATACGATATAAATACAACAGCTTTTCCATCGTATAAAAGGAATAATTGCAAACAGTGTGAAAGTAATGGTCATTTCTACGTTCCGGGCAACCTAGGCTTCACTCTAGGGCGTTGCTCGACCAGATCGAATAGTTACGGCCTAAGAAGTCAACGCCAGAAGCATAAAATACGATATAAATACAACAGCTTTTCCATCGTATAAAACAAGTAATTGCAACCAGTGTTAATGTTATGGTCATTTCAACGTTCCGGGCTGCCTAGGCTTCACCCTAGGCCGTTGTTCCACCAGATCGAATAGTTAGGGCCTAAGAAGTGAACGCCAGAAGCATAAAATGCAATAAAAATACAACAGTTTTTCCATCGTATAGCAGGAATAATTTGCAACCAGTGTGATAGTAGTGGTCATTTCTGCGTTCCGGGCAAACCAGGTTTCACTCCAGGGCGTTGCTCCACCAAATCGAATAGCTACGGCCTAAGAAGTCAACGCCAGAAGCATAAAATACGATAAAGATGCAACAGTTTTTCCATCGTATAAAACGAATAATTGCAATCAGTGTGAAAGTTATGGTCATTTCTACATTCCGAGCAACATAGGCTTCACTCTAGGGCGCTGCTCCACCAGATCGAATAGTTAGGTCCTTAGAAGTCAACGCCAGAGGCATAAAATACGATATAAATACAACAGCTTTTCCATCCTATAAAAGGAATAATTGCAACCAGTGTGAAAGTTATGGTCATTTCAACGTTCCGGGCTACCTAGGCTTCACCCTAGGCCGTTGTTCCACCAGATCGAATAGTTAGGGCCTAAGAAGTGAACGCCAGAAGCATAAAATGCAATAAAAATACAACAGTTTTTCCATCGTATAGCAGGAATAATTTGCAACCAGTGTGATAGTAGTGGTCATTTCTGCGTTCCGGGCAAACCAGGTTTCACTCCAGGGCGTTGCTCCACCAAATCGAATAGCTACGGCCTAAGAAGTCAACGCCAGAAGCATAAAATACGATAAAGATGCAACAGTTTTTCCATCGTATAAAACGAATAATTGCAATCAGTGTGAAAGTTATGGTCATTTCTACATTCCGAGCAACCTAGGCTTCACTCTAGGGCGCTGCTCCACCAGATCGAATAGTTAGGTCCTTAGAAGTCAACGCCAGAGGCATAAAATACGATATAAATACAACAGCTTTTCCATCGTATAAAAGGAATAATTGCAAACAGTGTGAAAGTAATGGTCATTTCTACGTTCCGGGCAACCTAGGCTTCACTCTAGGGCGTTGCTCGGCCAGATCGAATAGTTAGGGCCTTAGAAGTCAACGCCCGAAGCTTAAAATACAAAATAAATAAAACAGTTTTTCCATCGTATAAAACGAAAAATTGCTACCAGTGTGAAAGTTATGGTTATTTCTACGTTCCGCGCAATCTGGGCTTTACCCTAGGGCGTTGTTCCACCAGATGGAATAGTTAGGGCCTAAGAAGTCAACGCCAGAAGCATAAAGAACGATATAAATACAACAGCTTTTCCATCGTATAAAACGAATAATTGCAACAAGTGTGGAAGTTATGGTCATTTCTACGTTTTGGGCAACCTAGGCTTCACTCTAGGGCGGTGCTCCGCCAAATCGAATAGCTAGCGCCTTAGAAGTGAACGCCAGAAGCATAAAATAAAATAAAGATGCAAAAGTTTTTCCATCGTATAAAACGAATAATTGCAATCAGTGTGAAAGTTATGGTCATTTCTACATTCCGAGCAACCGAGGCTTCACTCTAGGGCGTTGCTCCACCAGATCGAATAGTTCGGTCCTTAGAAATCAACGCCAGAAGCATAAAATACGATATAAATACAACAGCTGTTCCATCGTATAAAAGGAATAATTGCAAACAGTGTGAAGGTAACGGTCATTTCTACGTTCCGGGCAACCTAGGCTTCACTCTACGGCGTTGTTCCACCAGATCGAATAGTTAGGGCCTAAGAAGTCAACACCAGAAGAATAAAATACAATAAAAATACAACAGACTTTCCATCCCATAAGAGGAATAATTGCAACCCGTGTGAAAGTGACGGTCATTTCTCCGTTCCAGGCAACCTAGGCTTCACTCTAGGGCGTTGTTCCACAAGATCGAATAGTTAGTGCCTAAGTAGACAACGCCAGAAGCATAAAATACGATATAAATACAACAGCTTTTCCATCGTATAAAAGGAATAATTGCAAACAGTGTGAAAGTAATGGTCATTTCTACGTTCCGGGCAACCTAGGCTTCACTCTAGGGCGTTGCTCGACCAGATCGAATAGTTACGGCCTAAGAAGTCAACGCCAGAAGCATAAAATACGATATAAATACAACAGCTTTTCCATCGTATAAAACAAGTAATTGCAACCAGTGTTAATGTTATGGTCATTTCAACGTTCCGGGCTGCTTAGGCTTCACCCTAGGCCGTTGTTCCACCAGATCGAATAGTTAGGGCCTAAGAAGTGAACGCCAGAAGCATAAAATGCAATAAAAATACAACAGTTTTTCCATCGTATAGCAGGAATAATTTGCAACCAGTGTGATAGTAGTGGTCATTTCTGCGTTCCGGGCAAACCAGGTTTCACTCCAGGGCGTTGCTCCACCAAATCGAATAGCTACGGCCTAAGAAGTCAACGCCAGAAGCATAAAATACGATAAAGATGCAACAGTTTTTCCATCGTATAAAACGAATAATTGCAATCAGTGTGAAAGTTATGGTCATTTCTACATTCCGAGCAACCTAGGCTTCACTCTAGGGCGCTGCTCCACCAGATCGAATAGTTAGGTCCTTAGAAGTCAACGCCAGAGGCATAAAATACGATATAAATACAACAGCTTTTCCATCCTATAAAAGGAATAATTGCAACCAGTGTGAAAGTTATGGTCATTTCAACGTTCCGGGCTACCTAGGCTTCACCCTAGGCCGTTGTTCCACCAGATCGAATAGTTAGGGCCTAAGAAGTGAACGCCAGAAGCATAAAATGCAATAAAAATACAACAGTTTTTCCATCGTATAGCAGGAATAATTTGCAACCAGTGTGATAGTAGTGGTCATTTCTGCGTTCCGGGCAAACCAGGTTTCACTCCAGGGCGTTGCTCCACCAAATCGAATAGCTACGGCCTAAGAAGTCAACGCCAGAAGCATAAAATACGATAAAGATGCAACAGTTTTTCCATCGTATAAAACGAATAATTGCAATCAGTGTGAAAGTTATGGTCATTTCTACATTCCGAGCAACCTAGGCTTCACTCTAGGGCGCTGCTCCACCAGATCGAATAGTTAGGTCCTTAGAAGTCATCGCCAGAGGCATAAAATACGATATAAATACAACAGCTTTTCCATCGTATAAAAGGAATAATTGCAAACAGTGTGAAAGTAATGGTCATTTCTACGTTCCGGGCAACCTAGGCTTCACTCTAGGGCGTTGCTCGACCAGATCGAATAGTTAGGGCCTTAGAAGTCAACGCCCGAAGCTTAAAATACAAAATAAATAAAACAGTTTTTCCATCGTATAAAACGAAAAATTGCTACCAGTGTGAAAGTTATGGTTATTTCTACGTTCCGCGCAATCTGGGCTTTACCCTAGGGCGTTGTTCCACCAGATGGAATAGTTAGGGCCTAAGAAGTCAACGCCAGAAGCATAAAGAACGATATAAATACAACAGCTTTTCCATCGTATAAAACGAATAATTGCAACAAGTGTGGAAGTTATGGTCATTTCTACGTTTTGGGCAACCTAGGCTTCACTCTAGGGCGGTGCTCCGCCAAATCGAATAGCTAGGGCCTTAGAAGTGAACGCCAGAAGGATAAAATAAAATAAAGATGCAAAAGTTTTTCCATCGTATAAAACGAATAATTGCAATCAGTGTGAAAGTTATGGTCATTTCTACATTCCGAGCAACCGAGGCTTCACTCTAGGGCGTTGCTCCACCAGATCGAATAGTTAGGTCCTTAGAAATCAACGCCAGAAGCATAAAATACGATATAAATACAACAGCTGTTCCATCGTATAAAAGGAATAATTGCAAACAGTGTGAAAGTAACGGTCATTTCTACGTTCCGGGCAACCTAGGCTTCACTCTAGGGCGTTGCTCGACCAGATCGAATAGTTACGGCCTAAGAGGTCAACGCCAGAAGCATAAAATACGATATAAATACAACAGCTTTTCCATCGTATAAAACAAGTAATTGCAACCAGTGTTAATGTTATGGTCATTTCAACGTTCCGGGCTGCCTAGGCTTCACCCTAGGCCGTTGTTCCACCAGATCGAATAGTTAGGGCCTAAGAAGTGAACGCCAGAAGCATAAAATGCAATAAAAATACAACAGTTTTTCCATCGTATAGCAGGAATAATTTGCAACCAGTGTGATAGTAGTGGTCATTTCTGCGTTCCGGGCAAACCAGGTTTCACTCCAGGGCGTTGCTCCACCAAATCGAATAGCTACGGCCTAAGAAGTCAACGCCAGAAGCATAAAATACGATAAAGATGCAACAGTTTTTCCATCGTATAAAACGAATAATTGCAATCAGTGTGAAAGTTATGGTCATTTCTACATTCCGAGCAACCTAGGCTTCACTCTAGGGCGCTGCTCCACCAGATCGAATAGTTAGGTCCTTAGAAGTCAACGCCAGAGGCATAAAATACGATATAAATACAACAGCTTTTCCATCGTATAAAAGGAATAATTGCAAACAGTGTGAAAGTAATGGTCATTTCTACGTTCCGGGCAACCTAGGCTTCACTCTACGGCGTTCTTCCACCAGATCGAATAGTTAGGGCCTAAGAAGTCAACACCAGAAGAATAAAATACAATAAAAATACAACAGACTTTCCATCCCATAAGAGGAATAATTGCAACCCGTGTGAAAGTGACGGTCATTTCTCCGTTCCAGGCAACCTAGGCTTCACTCTAGGGCGTTGTTCCACAA